>NC_138066.1:19563188-20163188 GCF_964194185.1 Rhinolophus hipposideros | reverse complement strand
TAACCCCTTATCCGATATATGGTTTGCGAATATTTTCTCCCATTTAGTAGGATGCCTTTTCATTTTGTTGATGGTTTCCTTTGTTGTGCAGAATCTTTTTTAGTTTAATGTAGTCCCACTTGTTTATTTTTACCTTTGCTCTTTTACTTTTTGTGTCAGATTCAAAATAACATCTCCAAGACCTATGTTAAGGAGATTATTGCCGATGTTTTCTTCTAGGATGTTTTCAGGCTTTACATTCAAGCCTTTAATGCATTTTGAGTTAAAATTTTGTGTAGTTTAGGATAGTGGTCTAGTTTCATTCATTAGCTCATGACTATCCAGTTTACCCAACACCATTTATTGAGACTGTCCTTTCCCCATTGTATAGTTTTATCCATCAACTGTCAAATGGATTTTTAAAAATGTGATATGTACATGCAATGGAGTAGTATCCAGTAATAAAAAAGAGTGAACTACATGTTACATCACGGAAAAACCTTAAAAACATCCTGGTAAGTGAAAGCCACATCCAAAATACTACATATTTTATGATTTCATTTGTATGCTATTTCCAGAAAAGGCAAAATTATAGAGACAGGAAAGTAGATCAGTGTTTGCCTGGGGCTAGGAACAGGAATGTGGATTAACTCTAAGTGGGCACAAGAGAACTTTTTGAGGTGATGGAAAGTATCTAAAGCTGCATTGTGATTAGGGTTGCACCAACTCAAACATCACTGACTTGCACATTACAAGTGGTGAATTTTATGGTATATAAATTATACCTCAAAATATCTAATTAAAAATAAAAGGACTAAAGCCTACTAGAAATCAGTTTTTCTGTTCTGTATCTCCTTCCAATTGTGTGTTGACTCATTTGCCTTCACCAGTTCTTACATTTGACTCTCATCCATACTCCTGTCTCTGGAGTTCATTGCCTCCTGTCTTGTCCTTGCCTCCCAAACAGAAGGCACTGCTTCCTACACTGCTCCTAAGTGACTCGAGAGGCCAGTCAAGGGCTTGAACCCTATTCGTTATTCTGGAGCATCCCCTCCAGAAGATGTTTGCACATGTCCAGAGGACTTCAATTTATTTGTGCTCCTCTGGCTCTGAGCTCTTGATTTTTCTCAAAGCTCCTCTGTCTCACTTCCTATGACCCATTTGTGAAACTCAGCCTCTCCTGCCCACAACATGCTCAAAACCCCACTTACCTAAAGCATTGATGAGTATGGAGTGTATTTTATTCTAGACACCTTGTAGAGTCAAGAAAGCAAGAAATAGAGTGAAGGAACTGACACTTAACACAACTTTACATTGAAGACTAGATATTCTTAACATGCTCTTATGCCTTCTTAGGGAATCTTCACAGGTCGTTCACCCTACATTGTTTCAACTCCATACCTTTTCTTCTTACCATCCTTCTCTCTACTCCTTCCTCAATCCAAAAAAAAAAAAATAATAATAATAATAATAATAGTCCTCTTCTTTTCTCATAAAGATTAGTTTAGCTGTTTTCTTTGAGGCCTTGTTGTCCCCTTTCATTCTAAGTGGCTTATCATGACATTATCAGACCATGGTGTCAGCCAGGTTTCTAAATTGAAAGTTATAGGAAAGAAAAAAAAAAAAAGAGGACTCCAGACGATTAAAGCAGAGAAGACCTTTGGTGAAAGTGGTGAAAGACATTGGGTTGCTCAAAGAATAGCCAACAGGACGATAGAATAGAATCATTCTGAGAAAACAAGCCACAACACAGATAGCCTGTGTAGGACAGCCTGTGCCCTAGAACTAGATCAGTGAAGACCCTCCTTCTGCCACCATCCAAGCCGGGACGCTGAAGCGCACACTGTCAATTCTGACCGTTGTCTATAGAAACAGCATACCGCTGTGTTTTTTCCACTACTGCGTCAAAAATTCCCCATCATCAATGTTTCTTGGCTACAAAGTCCGGAGTGAGTGTTTCTGATAGGTTGGGCCCAGGACATGTGCCTGCTCCCTCGCCACAAACGAGACTGGGGAAATGAGTGATTGGTGTTTTCAGCTTTTATAGGGAAAGAAAGTCGCTTCCTCTCACCAAAATCCATACCCTGAGAAGTCTCCAAGCATAGGAAGGAAATTCAGACACTAAAGGAAAGGGCCGAAAAATTTTCCCTTCATTCCTTCTAAGTTCTTTGGCTGCTCTAATAATTAAATTGACATACTCATGAGACAGGTTAGCAGGAGAAATTTTATACATACAGGAGACCCAAAGCCATGAGACCCAAAGACAGTCAGGCAATGGAGGCTTATATATGCCATCCTGAGCTAAGAGAAAGGGTTAGGGGCTCTAAGGCTTCAAGGGGAGGAAGACAACTCCCAGGAAGATAGGAAGAGTAAATGGGAAATAAATGTTTGCTATGCCATGCAGATAAGTCTTTCTGAAAAAAAAGTTATCTGTGGTATTAGATCTCTCCCGGCACAAGCCCTCTATCTAAATTCTTTTAGGCAGTTAACAGGAAGGTAAACAGCTCTTCTGAGTTGATTGAGTCTTGATTGTCTTCAGCTAGAAATGATCCACATGGTAACGTGTCCAAGTGGGGTCAAATATTCTGTTCCTCCTCACTAACGAGTCCCAAATAAGGGGGGGGAAGGCTTTATGACTAATTTGAATCATTACTTAGGTAAATATGTAGCCCAATGTGCTCAACAAATGATTCAAAAATCCTGACCTCACTGATTTTGTTAGCTGGGCTATTGTGTAAATATCCAAGCTTATGCAAGAAGAAAAGTGAGTTTGGCCTGGGAAGTTGGAAATGAATGGCATTCTCCAATTCTTTGCATTGTTATGCACGTCATAGCTCTCAGAACCCTGGATCTCCTCTGTGTAACTGTCTTGTTTGCCCCGGGGCTGGACAATCCATTGAAAAGCCCACACCTCCCTCCACCCTGGGAAGCAATTACAATTCTGTAAACAAATGCTTACTCCTCCTGCAAGCTCCCCTTTAAAGGAACCTTGACTGCCAAACCCTCCTGCAAAGGGGAAAATGTAATTGTGATGGCACTATCACAATTACCATGAAATTTTACATATTGGATGTTGTTAAGGTAGAATTCTCCTAACAATATTGAGCCACCATTATAAATATACATTTCTCTTGACATTTTCTGGGCCTCTGTGATCCCAGAGGGCTTCTGGTTAAAATAAAGTAGAAATGTCAAAAGCAAGGAGCCCTCTACTCTGGGCCAAGTTATATTTTATTATTCAGCTCATTCTTGGCTTCTAATTAAAGGCGGAAGCTTACTCTCATGACTTCTACCTCTTCATTGGATAATCTTTTTTTAAATGTCTAAACGCCAGAGAGAACATGCATTTGAGGGTCTGTCTACATTATAGCCAACACCCAGGCCTCCAATGCAGGATTTGAACCTGGAAGTCTTAATGACCAAGGTAGCCTGATCAATATATTTGTTGTTATCTTTGGCCTATCTATATATGTGGGTTAAAAAACAAACGAACAAACAAAAAACACAACTTTGTGTTTCAAAATAAAACAAGTACACAAAACCAAAATAAATGGGTAGCTTGAAGACATTATTATAAGACAAACATTCTCATAACCACCATCCAGGTCAAGAAATGGAATGTTGCCTATTTCCCCAGAAGCCCCTTCCTGGTAACCCTTTGTCGTCACAATGGCCTCCTCCCACCCCTGCAAAGCAATTAGAGCCTGTCTTTTCAAGTAAACCGTTCTTTGTGTTTTCTTTATAGTTTTATCACTCAAATGTACATCCCTAAGGACTGTACTCTTGCCCATTTAAAAAGTTTGGCAGGTAGTTTAAGGCATTACAGTTGGCTTGCTCTCCATCCCTTTCTCTCTCTAACATTTTATCCCTTGAGGAATCTAAATCATCTGACCTGAATTTCCTACTGCCTGGGTTTTGCTGATTGCTCACTAATGCCATTCAACATGTACCCTGGATTTCCTGCAAATGGGCAACGGGATTCAGAGGTCTGATCAAACTCAGGTTTGACCCCTTCGGCCAGACCACAAGTGGTACTTTAGGAGGCAACTGATGTTTTTCCTTTTCCTTTTATGATGCTGTTGGTGCTCAAAACCTAGGTTCAGTCATTTGTTAGAGAATATAAATGTTGAAATTCCAATATAATCATTGCCTTTTCGTAGATTAGTTGGAATAAAGTGAAAATAGTTCAAAATTCTATAGAGATACTTCCCCTGTAGTTCATACAGGAATGATATGATAAAGACTTGATCTATCCTCTTTATCAGATTTCAAGATAATAAACTGGTTCCCTATCATCTTACCAAGCTGACCAATTATATGCTTACATATAATATGTTTAGATATAATTATTATGTATTTATTATAATATTGTAGTTCATATTTTTATAACTATATTATAATAAATATAACATATATTAAAAAGAAAGATACATTTACAAAGACAAAAGTATAGTTATTGACACAATATTATGAAAACAGTATTTAAATGCATGTAATGGGTTTCGATCCGTTTGAATTATTATCCTTATTGAAGTTCAAATGGACTCCTCCTTAGCCAGTATGAGCTCTTTAAGTTGGCTCCTGGGACCTTTAACGTGATTCTAGTGCTCTTTGATAAACTGTGTGCCATCTAGTATGACAATCTGTGTGCCATCTAGTGTGACAAAATATGCCAGACTTACCTTGTACATTTCCAGCCTCACATCTGAAAAATGCCATTTCTCAAGAAGCCCTGATTCCATCTAGTGGGAAATGGTATTTCAAGACCACAATCTGTGTGTGAGATGTCATTGCCACTGGGTTAATCATTGTTTCTAGGCCTTGTCAGTGGACAGAGCTAGAAAATACCATACAGATACTGATACGTTCTTCCTTTTTTAAAAGATGGTTTATTAAACTATAGCTAACATAATATTGTATTAGTTTCGAGTACACACCATAGTTATTTAACATTTATATACGTATGAGAAATATAGTCAATAATATTGATCACCATGGTAAGTCCAGCACCCATCTGACACCATACCATACGATCACAATATTATTGGCTATATTCCCTATGCTGTACATCACATCCCCATGACTTATTTTTTTATACCTGTAAATTTGAACCTCTTCTTCCCCTTTACCTTCCCCCCTTTTTAATTTTTCCACTACAGTTGATATTCAATATTATTTTATATTAATTTCAGGTGCATAGCATAGTGGTTAGACAGTTATATAATTTAAGAAGTGATCCCCTCGACTAGTCTAGTATCCACCTGGCAGTATACATAGTTATTACCATACCATTGACCATATTCCCTATTCTTTACTTTACATCCCCATGACTATTTTGTAACTATCAGTTTATACCTCTTAATCCCTTCACCTTTTTCCCTCTGCCTCCCAACCCTCTCCCATCTATCACCCCAATAAATCTAGTATCCACCTGACACCATATTTAGTTATTACAATATTGTTGACTATATTCCTTATACTATACCCTACATCCTTATGACTACTGTGTAACAACTAATTTGTGCTTCTTAATTGCTTCCTATTTTTCACACACTGCCATCCCTGCCCCCACCTGGCAACCATCAAAATGTTCTCTGTATCTATGAGTTAGTTTCTGTTTTGTTTGTTTATTTTGTTCTTTAGATTCCACATTATAAGTGTGCAGGGGCTGACCCTACAAAGCAGGATTCATTTTAGTATGGTTCTGGTTCTTAACAGTCTGCCCTTTGGGTGTGTCGTTCTTGGAGATGGCTGGGTGATACTCTGGCTTGGTCCAAAGCTGGCCACTGGGCATGCGAGTGCTAGGGCCTCTTGTGAGGGGATGCATTGCAGGCCAAGTTCAGCTGCAGCCTGAGCCCTGCCCAGGGCCACTTGGCATGAGCCACAAAGCAATTCACAGATGGCCACCACCCATGCTGGGCTTGGAGGGGCTTCAAAGGCCAAGCCACGAACAGAGGCCAGCTGTCACTATATCAGGCTTAGGGCTGCTCCGCCAGAGGTACATAACACAGAGAAGCCAGATGCTGCTTGTTTGAGTTTTGTGAACTTTTGAGAGATTTTAGAAAAGTCCAAAGCATGAGCCAAAACAAGCCATTTGTATGGAAAAGCCACTGGAAACAGTTTGGATGTGCCCCACATCTGGGTGGGACGGGGTCTCAAGGAATCACCAGGGCAGAGTGAACAAATGATGTTAGCCAGGTTGATGGCGACTCAGATGTGGTGGCTGCCTGTGTCTGCAGATCAGGAGGAGCATGGAGGGCTTAACAAAGAAACAATGCCTTCCATCAGCTTCTCCATCCAGGGCTGCCCCTCTAGCCCCTGTTCTCAAGCCTGACAACTCAGTTCCTCCCCATATGTCCCTGTTGCCCTTCAAGCTGCTACCCTAGCACTGGAGCTCAGAGCTACTCACCGATAGTGAGTAAGTCTGTGCACGGTCCCTTTAAGAGGAGCACCTGGGCTGCAGCCGCCCTCAGTCTCACTCAGCCACAAGCTCTGCTGGTTTTCACAGCCAGAACTTATTGGCACTTCATTCCCCAGCACTGGAACCCTGGGTTGGGGATCCGGGTGTGGGGATGGAACCCCTCTCTCCTTTTCCAAGGACCTGCATAGCCAATATATCCCTCCTGATCTTTGACGGTCACACATTGTGTGGGACCAGCCCGTTCCACATCTCTGCCCCTCCTGCCTGTCTCTAGGTGGCTTCTTCTGCATGTCTTTAGTTGTAGGGCTATGGTTCAGCGAGACTTCAGGCAATTCTCAATGATGGTCGTTCTGTAGTTTAGTTGTAATTTTGATGTGGTGGTGAGAGGGGGTCAGCATAGCACTCACTTACTCCATCATCTTGACCAGAAAAAGCCCTAATGAAGTTTGTCTCCATTTTACAGTGGAGCAAAACACAGCTCAGAGACATTGAGGTAGTTGCCCATGTTTGCATCGCTACAAAGGGCAGGCCAGATGCCAGCCTAGAGTTGGACAAAACCCAGATACTGATCCTCTCGATTCAAATTCAAAACTACTGGGTTTCACCTAATCTCTTTCCTGTTATACCTGTATCTCCTTTCTTCCAAACTGAGTGTCCTGGTTTCTTGAGAATCCAGGAGATAAGAAGACGAGCATTTCCCAGGATCAATCATTTGCTTTATCTCACATTATTCCCTCAACAGTCTTAGAAAAACAATACAAATACTACCACCACTATTTGTGTTACTGAAAATAATTTTTTAAATCTGCATATGTTCTCTCATAACCCCCTAAATTTTTGTAGTTGTACTATAACTGTATTTTCAGATCATATGGTCCTTGCATACTATACTGTCTCTCTTTTAACCCCCATTCAGTCTTAATTTTATAAGTAGCTGTGTATTCAATACTCACCATCAGTCCTCAATATTAATGTCTCTTTGGTGATTTTGTTTATCTGAAGCTTGTTATCCAGTAAATCCTTCAACAAGAACTCCCGGGAATAATATCCCTTGAGTTTGTGCATGTTGATAATAGTTACCTATGCCCTTTGTACATGAAAGTCAGTTTTTCCGAATTTAGAACACTTGAATTATATTTTTTCAAGTATCATAAAAATATCACATAATTTTCTTCTAACATAATACATTGTTTTCAGAAAGTCTGATGGTAACCTTATTTTTCTTTTCCTTGTAAGCTATTTCCTCTTTATGGCAAGAGGCTTAAATAATATTTTTCTGCTTTTAAAAAAAACTTTTTTTTTGCTTAAAGTGCAGTAATTTTACCATAATGTGTCTTGCTATTGGTCATTCAAGCTCAATTTTTCAGGTATACTATATACTTGTGTTCTTTCAATATATAGGTTCAGACCTTTTATTATTATTTCAGGTATGTTTTCTTAAATTATGATTTCTAGCATTAGCTTTGTCCCTTACTTTGCTTTTCTTTTTCAAGGACCCCTATTGCTACATATGGGATATTCTATGCTTCTTTCCGTTCAATATTTAAATTTTTTTATCAAATTCCTTTTATCTTTTTTCACTTTTTTTGATGCTTAAAACTTTCCTTCTTTTCACATTTTGTTATTCTTAAGACATTTTTATTGTATTTATTTATCCTTGTGTTCCTGCAGTTTTAATTTTCATTTTTGAAGTAACTTCTTTCTTTCTAACTCCTTCCTGTGATTTGTCATATAATTTCTGAAGTTTCTGTCATTATTCTCATTTATGTTGATGATGATGTCATTTTCTTAATGTCTTTTAGCTCATTTTCGTTACATCATTTTAGCTCATTAGGTTACAGTTTTGATTTGTTTTGTGGGCGTATCTTTCTGGCATACTTCCACTGCCTGGAAAGAATTACTCTGTACCTTATTCTCTTTGTTCTTATCATAACTTTGTGTGGGTTTTGTCCTCGATATTTTCATAACGTTCATTTTTATGTGAACATAATTTTCCTGAACTTTGAGAAGGAGGCCTGGTTTGGGGTAGCTTTCCTAACTTCACGGAGCTCCCTCTTTGGTTGTTTTGGGGTAGTATTAAAGAAGATGGCAGCTTGCCTTCTGAGATTTCCTGGCTCTCTTCCCTTACTCATTTTTACAGGTACCTTCTCTCTCTCTTTGATTCTGTGACCCCGGTTTTGCTTAATTTTGATCCCATCCCAGTAGTTTCTCATCAATACGTGCAACCTTGGTTGGGGAGGCCAGGCGGGTCAATTTGCATGTTTATAGGTCTGGCCTGTGTCATCCTGTCAGACTTTGCCACAGCCCCCTTGCACTCACCCACTAGTGGACTGGGCGTCATCTTCCAGTTTTAGCTGCTATTGTCAGATTGCCCCCATCCCATGCTTCCCAGTAAGCATCTGTGGGTTATTTGGTGAACGTTATTTTCTCAGGCCCATCAGACACTTCACTGCTTCATGCTACATACGTGCTGAGGTCATACAGGGCTGGGGGTGTCCGTGGTGTGTCCTTACCTGCTTATGTGTCAGGGTCCATGGGGCGACCTTCTCAGCTAGTTTGATGTAAATGTCCACAGGTTAGGAGAGGTTGGTCTCTAGTTGCTCTGTTTATCTGGGGAATTGGTGAAATTAGAAAACTGTGCTGCCTTCATCAATCCTACGTATAGGTATTTTTCAGTTGTTTTTGTGTGAACTGCCAACTCTTTTTCAATTAAAATCCAGATTTTTTTTACTTATCTTGAGAAATTCCAATGGTCGGTCCCATTACGCCACGTTCCCATACGGCAAGAACTGGCTGGACCTCTGTCGTAGCAACTCTCACTAATGAACATGAGCTCGCCCGTTTGCTATGGCCCCGGCACCCTCCATTGTTTCACCGACCCTTGACTTATTTACACCATCTTTCTGGCCCTCCATTTACAGAAGGCACCCACACTGTGGCTCCTGTTCCAGGATAAGTGACGGGAAAGTAGGGATTATTTGGGAGCCTCCTACCTCCTCACCGAGGGTTTTCGTGCTATTGCCGCCCCTCCACCCCCAACACACACACACTTCTTTCCTCCATTCTGAATCCAGGGTGCCCTACTCTTGAGGGCTGTGCCCTTCTAGATTTTTCTCCTGGAATCCCCTCAGGTACTTGGGTCTCTACCTTCCTAAGCCGCCTCCGTCCAGCTCCTGGTTCCAAAAAACACATATAAACGCTAAGGCTGCCTGTGGATACTGTTTATAAGAGAAAGCCTGGAAGCCCGTCTTAGAGCCAGAAAGGCTGATGGCATGGAGGCCAGTTTTAACAAGATGTAGGCAGCAGACAGGAGGAAGAAACCAGGTTCCAGTGGGTCAGGCAACAGAGGAGAAAGCAAATCAAAGGGCTGGTTCTGGAAATGGAGCTGGCGCAAGCATTGGGCTGGGACAGTGAAGGCGAGGGTCGTCCAAGTCTTTCCGTGCAAAGGAGAGGATCTGGTGATGGAGCAGGGTTGGGTCAGGGTGCAGCTGGTGAATTCTGCCCTCTGTGCCCCTTCGGTACACACCCTGGTGCTACTCCTCAGATGCCTCTAGGCCACTCCTTATGCCACAGATTCCAGAAAAATATTTAGACCCGTAAGCAGCTGCTTACAGTTCCCTGAGAAGCCTCAGGCCCCTACATGTGTACGTTGTACCTGCTGCTCCTCTTGTAATGCCTTTTCTCCATCTTCGCCCGGACAACAAAACACCTCAGATCTCACCGCCTCCAAAGGCCTCTGAGGCCGAGTGTGATACCTCATCTATGCTCTCACAGGTCCCCCGAAATCACACTGTATTGTCTGGTACTTATTTGTCTCTAAGCTGACAGCTCCTTCAGAACAAGAAGAAGGTCTTACTAAAGGCTCCATCTCCTATAGCTAGCACATTACAGGGGTTCAGACAATGTCCATAAATACTTCTGAAATCATTTATCATGCAACGATATGCAAATTGGTGCTAATGCCCATTCCTAGGAGAGTCGCAGAGACCAGCCAACTCACCCCACATGCCGAGCTGAGGGAGGCGGGATATCCACAGCCTCCAAGGACCCCATCAGCATCTTTCACCTACTAGGACTCCCTTAATGGTGATTTTAATTATTTTATTGCAGGTTTAATCAGAGAGGTAACAGGAGGGAGAGCAAAGACACAGTCAGGCCTCCTGAGTTATTGTTCAGAGATGGGCACAATGACCCATTAGCCACGGAAATTCGAGGACACACGAAGGTTTTCAGAATCAGTTGTCATCATTGCTCATAAGTTTCAAAGAGCACATTCAGATGCAGAAACGTGGTCTGGATAGAAAACATAATGGCAAATGGGAGGAAGCAGGAGGTTTGTTTGTCTGTGGAGAACTGGGCGTCCTGTACCCCTTTGTCTTGAAGGGGTAGGCGTGCAGGGAGAGTTCATGGTCAAAACCATTATCTGTAGAAGTGGATTTATGTGCCTGGCACCGGCTGAAGCCACTTGATTCCCTTCCGTAGGCTTGTGTCCTTTAGGGCAATTTAGGGATCCCATGGTGAGAGGTGGTAAACCCTAAGATAACCTGACTATGAGCCCACAGTGACCCTGGGCTCTGAGCCGCAAATTGGGCTTTGGCCTTCTCCCACGAGAGAGCCGTAGCATAAACCAAGTTCTAGCTCTGGAAATTGAGGCAACAGCCCGTACCCAAGCGCTGCTGTGTTGACCTACCCAATACTGTAGTCCAGGGGGTCTCAATATTGGCTGCACAGCAGTCATCTGGGGGCTTTAAATATACCGATGCCTGGACTTTACCCCAGACCAAATGAATCAGAATCACTGGGGTGGGACTTGAGCATCAGTTGTGTAAAAACTCCATAGGAACATTAGTTATCTAATGTTATGCAGCAAATCACCCCACAGCTTAATGATTTAAAGCCATAGACATGTGTTGTCTCCCAGTTTCTGTGGGTAAGGAATCTTGGAGTAGCTTAGCTGAGTGGTTCTGGCTCAGGGTCTTTCAGGATGTTGCAGGCAAGGTGTTAGTTGGGGCCGGAGGATCTGATTCCAGGGTGGGTCTTCCACGCGGTTGTTGGCAGACAGCCTCAGTTATGTGTCACGTGGACCTCTCCAGAGGGCTGCTTGAGCAGCCTCACAACATGGCAGCTGGCTTCCCCCAGAGTGAGTGATTTAAGAGAGAACAAGACAGAAGCCACAACATCTTTTATTACCTAGCCTTGGAAGTCACACTGCATCATTTCCACAATATCTGCTGTGTCTATTCAGTGTGAGAGGGGCTACATAGTGGCTGTATACCAGGAGGTAAGGCTCTTTGGGGAGCATTTTGGAAGCTGGCTATTATACCAAAGTACAGCCAGGGTGGAGAATCATTGCTTCTAGTTCCTTTGGGGGCTAAAGCCCGCCTTTGTCTTGCTTAGCTCAAAGCATGACCCTCCTTGGCCATTTCCCTTTTAATAGATGCAGAGCTTTAGTGTTTTGGAATAACCAGCATTTGCAGAGCTGTTGGACAGGGTGGCGAGTGAGGAGACAGGGAGACTTCCAGGTCTGTCCAAGAGTACCACACATGGCTTTACTGCTTACAAAGCCTTTTACATCCTTCTCTCGTATGGTTCTGAAGCAGGCAAGACTTATCCGTGTGTATTCTCCTCACACGCTAGCCAGAGTGGTTTCAGTCTTTTTAACTATAACGAATAAATACTTTTGTACATAATTCTTTGTTCTGCGAGCAGATTATTCCCATAGGGTAGATTCTGCAAGATGAAAATACTAATACTTGTTCAAATCTTCTTTCCCCCTGTGTGGAGATCCAAGTATTGTGGTTTCTGTCGTCGTTTTTCCATCTCTTATTATTTTATTTTTAGCATGTGAATCCCATCATCACACTCCCGTTCAAAATTGAGCAGTGGCTTTCCAACAATCGGGGAGTAAAATCCCAAATCCTTTTCGTGGCCGATGGGCTCCTTCATGAGACACCCGTCTCTTACCCCCTCCCCCACCCCAGACTCACGTCACTCCCCTTTGCTCCTTTTTCACTGCATTCCGGCCGCACAGGCTTAACTTCAGCACCTAAAAGGCATTACTCTGTTCTGCTCCTTAGGGCATTTGCACAGGCTATTCTTACATCTCTGACTCAGATAACTGGAACTTATCCTTCAGGAATCAGTTCCCAGTCACTTCCTCAAAGAGGTCTTCCCTGATGCCTCCGCCAAAAGGGTCCTCCCACAGTGCCCTGTCCTTTTCCCTCAGGCCGTGTGCTGCCTGTGATAGTGCACTCCTTTGTGCAATGCCTTCTTTACTCCCACTGGACTGGAAGCTCCACGAGGGCAGAGAGCATGTACTTTTCTCTGCTGACCAGCCCCCAGCACCTCACTGGGCAGACAGTAGGTACTTGCGAAATGAAAGTTTGTGAATAGAAAACCAAGGCCCAGGAGACATTTAGAGACATGCCCAAGGCCACACTGGCAGGTGGTAAGATACCCGCCTGGGGCCTGATGGCAGATATGCTAAGTTCAGGATCCCATTCCATACCTAGAATCCTTCCTGTTCCTGTCTCGTGGAGGAATTGTGTATACCACCTGCTCTAAAGCTGGCTGCAAGGGCTCCCCACCAATGGAACAGTCAGAGGGGGTACCCTCTCACCAGAAAATGATGGCAGCCTCTGGCAGGGCTCTTATCCAGGTAACCCTGAGTCTTTCTACCTCGGGCCTCATTCTGAGCTTCCATGTCTCTTGCCATTGCTCTGAGTTTCCATTTTGCCTTGGGGAATGCTTCCACAAAGGTGAAGCGCACTGGACATAATTATTTCATGATCCCCAAACTATTGGACTATTTGTTCCCATGCCATGTGGTCCTGCTGCTCTCAGGGGTGGCTGGCAGAAGAGAGGGGCAGCTCAATGACAGCCTCCACAGGCCTTCACTGCCCCTGTGCACCGGGCCAGGTGCCCTGTGCTGCTGGGGTGGCAGGTGAGGATGCCGGCGAACCAATGAAGAGCAGGAGGGAGGTCAGCCCTTAGCTTTGATTAGCTCCCTCCAGCTCCCAAGTCCCTGTGCTGTACCTTCTACCCCCCAACCAGCTTTGTCGGTGCCACACCTGATCCTGTCTCCTAGGGGCCGGCCAGGGTCCAAGTCCCCTACCCAACAGAATGTGCCCATCCTGGGAGTCACTCCACAGCTTTTTGCTGCTGCTGAACCCTTTGGCAGAGCTTTGTGACTGTCCAGATAGAAGTGAATGGCAGACCTGCACGTGACAGACCCACCCAGGAAATGGACAAGTTTCCACGTGGGCCTCAAGGCACCTAAGCTCAGAAGAAAACACTAGCCATCCACCTCAGCATGTGTGCACGCATACACTCACTGACTCACCCATGCTCTCACCCACCCTCTCACTCACCCACCCACCCACTCACTCACTCACTCACCCATCCACCCACCCACCCACTCACTCACTCACTCATTGCCTTCACCCTGCGCATCTCTCACTCACCCACGGAAAAAGGGGCTGCATTGCCAGATAAATCCCTAGGAACCTCACCAGGACACCATATCGGCTTATGTTCTAATCCAGGCCTCGCCCTCGGAAGTTATTTATAATTCTCCCCCGTCCCTCTGTCTGATCAGCTTTCCTTGCCCTCCATCTCTCTGGGTCCATAGCCTACTCATCCTAGAAGGCTTGAATTCTGCCTCCTCCATGAAGTTCCCTCATTCCTGCAACCGGAAGTAGTTTCTCTCTCTCCAAATACCCATGGCATTTTGGCTCCACCTCTCTTGAAACCAACTTTCTACTTTTTAATCGTGTTATTTTTGTACATTTTTGACAACCGTTTTATACCTGTCTCTGATACATACCTGCCTGTGTGTGCTCTCCGGAGACAATGTGCATTGATAGAAAGATCACTGACAGACTAAGTCGGTTCCCTCTTTCTTCATTCTCTCCCTTCCTTCCTTCCGTAAGTATTTCTATGTGGCAGGTGCCATGCTGCACCCTAGCAAGACAGTACCCAAAAGATATGCAGCCGCTGCCCTGATGGAGTTGACAGGCTAATGGAGTCCTACTCCCCAACCTTTTTGTTACTGGCTGTGTGATTTGGGAAAGTTGTTTCAGATCAAAGAGCCTCAGGTTCCAGGTCTATAATATTGAGTTTATAATTATCTCGTAGGTGTGTTATGATAATTAATTGGAGTAATGTATATAGAATATCTAACACTAAATGCATGCTCGAAAAATGTACATTTCTTCTCCGTATTTTTCACTGAGAGAGAACTCTCGAACATAATAGGGATTCAAGAGTGTTTATTGATAAAGAGAGAGCAAGGATGAGAAGAAGGAAGGAAAGGAAGGAGAAATTAATGAAAATTCATCTGTCTCTGGATGGCCAGTATTCACACTGCCCCTTTCACTTTCCTGTCTGGATTTTAAAAGGGGAAACTGATGGCAGCCTACTGGAGAACCAGCTCTAGATAAGGACACCAGCTTCCCCAGTCTTTCTCAGGTCATCCCATGTGCAAATCGAGTCACAGAGCCAGGGCAAGGACCTTTGCCATGAAATAATTACACATTTAAAAACAAAACAACAAAAAAAAACCTCCAGTGGTTTTCAGGGTCCCTGAAAAGCTATTGCCCCCAGGTTTCCCACTGAACTTCTGCCCTTCATATTTATAACCCTCTAGTTTCTCTCCTTCCTGGCTTTCCAGACAGTAGTGCAGACAAAAGGACCATTTATAACAGCTTTTCTGACTGCTGGACATTATTTAATTACAACTTCTGGCAGCCGCATAGTGTCCTGGAGGCTATTTAAAGTTCTAGATGGCAGGAGGAGAAATGGGAAAACTAACAACCCTTGGGGGGCAGGGGTGAGGGGAGCTATGGTGGGTAGCAGCCGGGACAGCCTCTTAGGTCCCTTGCTGTGAAGCGGCATCTCTCAGAACCCCGACCTTTGGTGTTAGAATCTCTATGGGGAAAGGTGGAGGCGATGGGAGTCCCCTAAGACATATCCTGGGGGAAGAATATTGCAGGACCAGCAGCCTCAACCTGAAGAGAATTGCCGTTTATCTAGATTAGCCACCCGTATTTTACAGAGCAAGAAACGGAGGCAATGAGAGGAGAAAAGACTTGTCTGAAGCCACACTGTAACGGGTGCAATTCTGGGGAAGCCATTTAAGTATCCTGGGTTTTATTATTGCCATTGTATGACAAAAACACACCTGCCAGTGTCATCGGGAAGGGCTGAACTGCTGTGTGTACTGTTCTAGGTGTGAATAGCAGTGTAATCATCGATGCCAATATTTGGTCATCTGGTCAACCCCAGGGGAGTCATCGGTTGTCCATTTAGCTGTGGCAGCCACAGTTTGCTGGCCTTTAGGTCACTACAACTGGGATAAGGAAATAGGTCTCCTCAATAATAGGGCTAGGGCTAAGGAAGGCAAGTCTCCCATAGGGTGCTATACGCTGGAGAAGAAGGGGCAAAAGGCCAAGTACGAATGTAAAGAGTAGTAACGATGATCTTGATAGCTTTGTGGATGGAAGACTATTATCATCATCGCTGTTACAACTATTAACATGTCGGCCTTATGATATTTCCATGAAATATATGTGACTGACATGATAGTACACGTGAGAAATGGAATCTCAGAAAAAGGCATTACACCATGAAGTTGCCCAGTCACTCGTGGACCAGGATTCAACCCCAGCTTTGCCTGATTCCAGGGCTTATCATCTTTCCACCATATCAGTAATTCTCAACCCTGGCTGCACATTAGAAATCCCCGGGGAACATTTAAAATATACAAAGGCCCAGGCCTGACTGCAGACCAATTAAATCACAGTCTCGTAAGGTCAAGTCTTGGTCAGGAGTTTGGAAGTGAATGTAATGTGTAGCCATGGGTGACAGCACCATGCTGCGAGAGCCCCTACCAGTGTGATCTCAGAACTGTTACCCACTCCCACTGTCGTCGCCCCTCTGCTGCTAAAATCATCCCATGGGGCATGCATGCAGGTTGCTGCTTGGTGGCCAGGGCTAAGTGCCTCTCTGGCGACATATGCTGATTCTGGTCATCTCTGTGGCTCTCCGGGTTGCCCTGTTGCCATCACCCTCCTGCCTGTAGTTTCATTCCTACCAGTGTCCCAAGAGCTCTTCACCCAGGCCTACCAAGCAAGCAGTCTGCTAACATTATAGCCCTTCGCAGCAGGCTGATTTTGTCCTTGTAGGTTGAGTTCCTCAGGAAGTAAACTCTGGGATGGAGATGAGCGTGCTGGAAGTGTATTGGGGCGTGCTCTGGACATCAACACCTATGGAAGGGAAAGGAAAGTCAGGGAGAAAGTCCTTCAGGGCGGAAGGGGGATCTGGGTGGCCGGTCACAGCATCCACTCAGCTCTTACTTAGCAGTGGGATGGATTTGCGTGGGAGCTGAGGACATAGTCTTCTCTCCGGAGACTTAGAGTGGCTGTATTGGAGCCCAGCGTGGAACAAGGCGTTCGTTTACCTCACGCTACAATACCATTACACCCCCGTCCCTCTGGGAGCGTCACTCAATTTCCCTCAAGGGCTCAGCTGAAAACTATTTGAGGGACTTGGCAGATTAGCACCCCCAGTGGCCTTCAGCAAAAGTCAGCATTCAGCCGGTGCACTCCAATCTCTCACTCCCAGGGAGGAGATCTGTGGCGACTACAGGAGCCGTTTCTCCTCCTTGGATGTACCTGGATTTACCGGTGTCGAGGAGTCAGCGATCAGTTCCAGGCTGTTGTCATCAATTCCCCCTCAGGAACCAAGATAGAAGCTTCCTGCCCTTGCAGGGAAGTGGGGGAGAGAAAAACAGAGACTTGCAGAGACATTGCCCTATTGCCATAAAAATGACATGTATATGGAAGCCACTGCCTGGTCAGGAGAGGAAGTGATTTATCTCTGTCTGCAGGCGGGGCAGGTACATGGGGTACAGCATTCCAGGGAGAGGTGTGTGCCAAGGCCGAGGCACTAAACCTGCAGAGCGGTAGCAAGCTGCCTGAGCTCTCTGAGTGTTGCAGGGGTCGGTTGGGGGCGCCTGGGACAGGAAATTGGAAAGATAGGCAAGGGCAGAAAATGGAGGTCCCTATGTGCGTGCAAAGGAATTTGGACCTTGCCCTGAAGGTAAAGGCTCCCCACTAAAAAGCTTGCTTCAGCATGGGTTGTCACATTTTTAAAATGTATGACATAATAAAGAGAAGTCTCCTTCCTGTTTTTCCCTCATCCATCATCCACTCCCCAGCCCCACTATAAACTCACAAAGACAAACCTCACTTTTGCCTTCAGCTGCTCTGATTTCTCTTTGTCTATCTCAAATTGGGTATAAATAAATAAACCCGCCTTGCTGTACAAATTCTCCCCGTCACTTCTTACATTGATGGTTGCTGGGACTTCTTCACGGATTCACAGGCATGGAGACTGTCACACTGGAAGAGTTCTGGGAAATCATCTACTAACCCCTAGCCCCACTCTAAGGAGAAAGGCTCTGCCCCCTGCAGAGGGAAGTGACTTGCCCAAGTGCACACAGGTCATCATGAAGAGACTAGCTGGTTTTTCTTTTCTTTCTTTGTTTTTTTTTTCCAAGTGGATTTTTCCAGGACCCATCAGCTCCAAGTCAAGTAGTTGTTTCAATCTCGGTGTGGAGGGTGCAGCTCACAATGGCCCATGCAGGAATCGAACCGGCAACCTTGTTGTTAAGAACACCACACTCTCACCAACTGAGCTAACCAGCCACCCCTAACCAGTTTTTCTTTTCCACATATCGGGTCAGCTCATTCTGTTCCTGTTCCAGGAAGAAAAGTGAATCCTAAACAAAACTGTGCAGTTGGGAATTTTGTCTTCCAAGACCTTGTCCTAAAATCTCCTCTGACTCTGCCTTTGCCTCACTGCTGTGGTCCTTTCACATACCCACCAGTACACAGAATGTTCCTGTTGACCAAGACCCCTTCCAAAACCCTACCCTCCTCGGCTCTCTCAGAGAAACTTCTCTGTCTTTCTTTATAACCTCTTGTTCCATCAGAACTACATGGTCCTATGTTCCATCCTCTCTATTATATTAATGATTGCCAAAGAAAAGTAGAAATTTCACTATGCTAAGGACTAGAAGATAATGTCCCAAATCTGCCACTTCTTCTGACATTGTGCACACACCTTAATTTCCTCATATGTAGCTAAGGTCCATTTTAAATCTTTTTAATTTCCTTTTAGCTCTGATGTTCTGGGATTCTAATTTATCCAGGGGAGTGCTGGAGCGAGCTTTTTCAGGCTTAAAAGAGTCCATTAAGTGTGTCACTTCTCATCTCCCATTCTGTATTGGTAGCTTGAAATCAGCCATGGTGGGAATATTTACATCACGGAAACTGGCAAATGCTAAAACCCAGTCCTTTTTTGTGAGGGAAGCTGGTTTACTAGCATCCCCACTGAATGCATGCCGTCCTATCTCAATCAAAAGCAAGCATCTGTATTCTCACCAACACGCGTGAAAGCAAAGGATACGTTTACCCGAAAGAAAGTATTTCTGATACTACAGGAAGCAGGCAGGTAGGTACATGCACTTAAGGTGACACAACATGCTTTTTTTGTGGCCTATTTCTTTGGCATGTTGTTCTCTCCACCTGGAATTCTGCACCCCCTTCATCCGTTTTCAGGTCTGTTCATTCTCCTGCCAATACTTTACAAGTCAGCTCTGTCAAATCTTCTCCAGTTCCCTAGTCTAGATTACATTTCCCCTCCAGCTTGTAGAATGACTACATGAATACATTTTTCTCCTTAAAGCATGAACCGTAGCTCTCTATTTCCTCCCCCAATTGGGCTAGCACAGTATCCTGCAAACAGTAGGTATTCGATAAATACGTGGGTCATTGAGAAGCACAGCATTTGGCAGATGTGCTGCAGACATATGCTTCCTTTTTATTATAAACTATTTTTGGTGGGACTAGAGTAGAAGCTTATGATCATGAATTTAAACAAGGCAAGACTCCATAGAGAGAAAAGCAAGCCTCTCCCCTTCCCATTCCTTATTCTCTTGTCACCACTCCCAACCAAAGGTAAGCAGTATTACCAGTTTTATATGGATCCTTCCAGAAATAGTCTACACAGACACAAGCACATATGCCTGTGAAGAGACCTTTTAATTTTGCACAAATGGAAGCACACTGTTCTGTAGGGTTTCTTTCTTAATCTGTCTCAAGGATAGTTCCTCAGCAGAACTAGATCAGCCTCATTCTTCTTCAAGGCTGGGTGGGGGTCCTTCACGTAGATGGATCGTATTTTATGTAACCAGTCCGCTGCTGATGGCAGAGTCTTGGATATTTCCAAGAATGCAGCCATACATCCACGTACATACATCTTTGCCCTCGTGTACAAGTATATCCGTAGGTCACAAAAACCTAAAAAGGGAATGTCTGGATCAAAGAGTAGGCATGTTCTGAACTTTGACAGATATTGCTGCCTTTTCTTCCAAATACACAGAGCCTTGAGTGCTATTTGTTATCTCTCTAGCAGTCTTCAGCTGCTCCTTCCTCCTGACCCATTGCTCACTTCCACCTTTTCAGGCATTAGAAACCGCTGTCATTATTTTAGCAATCATTCCACCGAGCCCCCAACAGGTGAAGGTGAGAGAGCCGAGCAGCTGTGTGCTGCCACAGCACGGTGTTGGACAAATCACTCGTCCCTCTGATGAGCAAGGCCCTCAGCCTCAGCAGGCGAACCTCTTCACATTATTCCTCTGAGCACACCCAGTTCAGTCTCTCTGAGCTGCCTGCCATCATTGATCATATAACAGTCAAGATAGACAGGAGACCCAGCACAGGTTACCACTCATCTATGCCACTCCCTCTGGGGCAAGGAGGGGAGAAACCAATGGGCGCAAACAATGCTTCCGCAGTTCTCTCTCACACGCAAGGCAGGGCCCCCTCTGTCTCCAATATCCCTGACTTTTTCGCATCTTTATTTTCTAGGGTAGGTATTCAGGTTAGTTCTGGATGTCACACTTCAAGAGGCATAGGGAAGCCGAACATTAGGATGAGGTGTTAAGCCAGAGGCTCAGGAATTCCTGAACCCTGCCCTCCTGACAGCCCTCTGCACTGTGGGGTTACAAACTAGGGAGGTATTCCCATAGAAGGATAGCAAGATGAGCAAGGAACATTCTTGTCAGAGCTGGGAAAGTCCCCACTTCCCCTGACATAAGACTTCTCTAGTTAGCCATGCCTGAGTGTTCTCTCTCTCTCTCTCTCTCAAACACACACACACACACACACACACACACACACACACACATACACACGCCAATAGTTTCTAATTCTAAGATGGCTGCGTCAGTAAAGCAGGCTTTACGTGGCTGTAGGCACAGAAGAGATAGATCAGAGAAAGCATAGTGAGCCTGGCCTCCTTACTGCCTAGTGGCTACATGGCAAAGGGGAGGCCACACATGTGGCGTGCGCTCTTCACCCACAGTGGCCCTACCCTCTAGTCCCACACGGCCCAATGAGTGTCCTGGACTCTGAACTGTCAACCCGCCCCTCTTGGGTATAAGGAAGGGAATGAGCAGAGGAGTAGAAATGTTGGCGTGGACGTGGGCGGGCCCCTTCTCAACAACCAGCCTGGTGAAGGGATTTGAAAGCGCGTCTTGTGAGGCACATGCTCCTGATCTCACTACACGTGTCTATCTTTGCATCCCCAGTGCTTAGCATGAAAGAGCCCAGTGAGGACACAGCCTGGAGGGAAGAAGTCTCCAAGAGGACAGGCTGCTTTCTTTGTGGGAGGCCATTATGGGTAATAGGGAATGGATGTGTTCTGTGTGTTTCTAAGGCTAATCTTGACCCAGTAGGTAGAAGCTACAGAGAGACAGATGTCAATTCGATATAAGCAATGCTGTTGACAGACAGATGATTCCACATAGGGAATCATCTGCTTTGAGAAGTCATGATTTCTCCTTCACAGAAAGCATTCAAATATAGGAGGAAATTATTATGGCAGGGATTCAAGGATTTGAGGATTGGACTGGGTAAATTTTAAGATTTCACCACCCCTGAGACTTCAAGGTTCCTTTCTGCCTAAAAAATCGTTTTGTATGCCATAACACCCTATTTCTTCAGCACACTACTCAAGCCTGAGTGTGTTCTCGGTCTTTCTGTGGCAGCTCGAAGAATTGTGTGGCCCAGTGGAGAGCTGTTCTCCATCCAAGGAATATTTGTTCTCCAAACAGAGGCCTGGAATATTTTTCCCCCTCTTTCTTCCCTCCCTTTGGCAAAGCGAACCTGGGTTGAGCCATTGAGCTGCCTGTTGGTTTAGAAGCTTGCTTGCTCACTGTCTAGCACTGGCGGGGAGACAGCTGTGGCGGATTGGTTAGTTCCCAAATAAATATTTTATCTCCTGTCTCAGCAGAGGTGGGGAAAGAGGCCTTTCAGAGACAAGCGGGCTGTGGGGCTTCCTATTGGCAGTGCCAGCCATTTAGAGGAGAAGGGGGACCTGTCATTCACTCGGGTCATCAATCTTGAAGTCCGAACCACTCCGAACCGAGGTCCCCCAGAGTCAGAATTTGACAAATGGAAAAATAAACTCAGCATGTGCAGATGAATGAGGGGGGCCCCCAGCTATTAAAAAGCCATTGCCATCTCCCTGCAACTGCACAGCCACACCGTTTTCAGCTGCCTGTGTGGGCAAGACACCCAGCGGGATGCAGAGACGGGCACCTGTAGTAATTAGCAGCTCTTCCCAGTTACCAACGTCTGGCTTAGTTCCCAACCTCCATCACCCTGTGGGAGGCTGTCCTCTGGGAGTCACAAGGCCCTCAAAATTAAAACAGAATAGTCCAACAGAAAAGACAAAGGCTCATGGGAAAAGGCGGAGAAGATTGGCCATGCTAAGAGCTAGTTATTCACTGGCAAGAACCCCGGCGTGCAAATGGGGGAAAAAATAAGTGAGCATGTCCACTGCTATGACAAATGCTCCAAGCTCGGTTAATTTGTTTAGCGAGGAGAGAACAATGAGAAAATTAATGAATCGTGCTTCTGTGAAGGCTTTCAAGTCCTGCCTTGATTTTGGCCTCATAAAATGGGTATGTGAGTTACCTCCAGAACAGAGGTGTCTCGAAATGCAGGCGTGAGTAGCACCAGAAAGCTGGGCTCAGCAGACTCTTCTGTTCTCACAGCAAGTGCAAGGCCAAAGGCAACCGGTCCCCAAAGGAACAGTGAACCCCGGAGGTTCTGCCTGAGAGAGTGGCATGGACCACTGCTCCCTGCTCTGCACATTAGCTAGAACTGGACTTGAGCCGCTGTAGAAATAATTTTCCTTATCTAGTGCAGCTCACCCTGCAGGGCCCACACAGGTTCCAGCTGGAACAGGAAGGAGCACAGGCTTCTCCCCAAACATCCTGGGCTTTCAGTCAACTCCCCAAATGATGTTCCACCTCAGTGTCGTGGGCACAAAACGTGACCAGAATCCTTCTTTCTCTGTCACCCATTTCCGTTACTCTGCTCTATTAGTCTTCACTTAAGTATCTCTGTCTGTCTCTCCCTCTTTTTATGTTTCTCTTGATCCCTGTCTATTTCCCTCCAGGATGTAACGTGAAGGCTTCTACTACATTGACAGGCTGCTGCAGGTGTGAGGTCCGTGGGCCGTGACAGGGCCTGGGCTCACCCACAGTGGATCTCTCTCTCTCTTTCTCTCTCTTTCTCTCTGAAGAATACACAGACCTTCAAATGAAAGTTTGGGAAGGCTACCACATTTTCTAGTCCAAGGCCATCCTGTTTTAGCTGATCCCCAGGGAGGGTAAGTGACTTGCTTAAAGTCACAGAGTAAATCAGTGCAGTTAAGGGGAAAGTTGAGATTTGACCCCAAGTCCCCAGAGGGTGGTCTGACCACCCTCCATGAGCTGTCGGGGGAAAGCCCGGGAGTACAAATCAGAATATTACCGCCAGATGGTCAGTCCCACCACGTGCAAGGAGGACATCTGACCTAGGTGTAGCCTGGTTCAGAAACTGCTTGTCCTGTTTAGACGGAAGGAGAGGGAGAAAGACAGGCAATGGAAAGTCTGTTTGATGTCACTGCATATCCATGGGCATTATAAGATGTCATGTAGAGGGGTAGAGTGGGGCCATATATGACATCAGTGGTGGAACCAAATTGAAATTTAAAAGGGAAACAGGTTTGGCATTCTCGGTGTCAGTGGACCTTGTTAAGGACCTGGGATTGTTCTCTTGGGGCGTCTTGGGAAGCCCCTGGAGCACCTGCCCTCAGATCTTCAAATGGCCTTGGGGGCACGTGAACCCCATGGGTAACTGAGAAAGAGGATAGCTCCCCAAGGCAGATTCACCTCTCCCCAGTGAGGTCCCAGACAAGAGAGATGGGAACAGGAACCATCATCCCAGCCAGGGCCCTGCTCCGTTTCATCCCACTCTGACTCCTCCACCTTCTTCTCCTGCCCATGGCCGCCATCAGCCACCAAACCTAGAAACACCCCCTCCTCATCCCTGCATCCAAACTGTCTCTATGTCCTCTCTTCTCTCGCCACTAGATTGTTCCCAAGCTGATCCCTCTGGTGTCCTGGCTGCCACTGATGGTCTAACTGCCTCAACTTCCTTGTCTCCTTTGGGCACAGCCCCCCAACTAGCTCTCTTTCTTGCATCTTTCCACCTCCAATGTATTCATTCCAGAAGTATCTATTGAGTGTACCTTCCACATGTGAAGTCTCAGGCTGGGTGTTGGGGAACTGAGCAGCGGCAGGACTAGGGTGAGTGAGTGCCATGCCCTGGGAGCAAGATTTTGGAGGCACTCATCCTGGGGCTCACACAAGCTCAAGGTCAGGCTGAGAGTAAGGGCCTCCTCCAATGATGTTTCACCCCAGTCCTTCCTCTTAAATCAAACGTGAGTGAGATGCAGCGGTTTTTGCCTTTGTAAAGCTTACCTGCTAGGGAGAGATGGACAAGAATCAAATGATCCAAAGAAACCGGGGCAGTTCCAAGAAGGAGTGGGTCAGGGTGCCAAGAGAGTGCACAGCAGGTGCTGCCTGAGCCAGGGGGTGTGGGGAATGGAAGGCTTTGCTGGAGTGACATTTGGGCTGGGAGTTCAAGAGTGAGTGGGATCTAATGAGTCAAGGAATAAGGGCAGAAGGAAGAGCAGGTCAAAACCTGCAGCAGAAGGGAGTAGATATGTATGAAGAACTAAACCAAGGGAGTGAGTTTGGCACAAGATGCTTTTGTGGTAGAGAAACTGACAAGGCTTTAGTCGGCCAAGAAGTGATAAGGAGAGTCCAGCCCCGAGGCTGTCCGAGCAGTCCTGGTGAGAAGTGGGGGGACGGGGGAGTCTCTGACCAGAGTGGCAGCGCTGGAGGGAGAGATAAGCGGGCCGCTTGGAGAAATACTTAAGAGGTAAAATTGACTGGACTCATGCTCCAATCAGGACCAAGTCGGGGCCATTTAAGAAGGCTTGTTGATTGATCCATGGTTACTCACTGGTGCTAATGGCTTTAATCAAGGGAACAGATCTCAATAAAAGCAAATGATTAGTCTTTATAAAAGAAGTATCAATGGGCCTTTAATGAATACATTTGCTAATTCCTCTTTCCTGTTGAGACATTCTGTCTTGGGTGAGAGCGAACATTTAGGATCTTAACCCTGACTCGGGGCTCCTGTTTGGTTGACTTTGAGAATCTTAGAAACACAGCACCCCAGGGGACAGCATGGCACTCCCTACTTGCATGCCTTGTGTGTTCCCATCTCTGGAGAACCCTGCCTATCAACCCCAGTCTCAGAAGCCAAATGTCTTTACGGCATGGAGACAGAAGTGTCTCACAGTGAGCAAGTAAGAACAGAGAGTAACGTGCCCATAGCACCTTATCTGATACCATGCTGAAGGTAGCACGGGTGTAGGGGCTCTTTATTCACTCCCCTCACCTCTATCAGTCCTCAGCTGCCTTACGGCCCCCCTCTCACAGCCCTGGTCCTTGACCTACTACTGCTAGCCACCTAGAGCCCATTTTTTTGCATACAAGTTCAAGAATCCTTTCAGCTCTCTTGGCTTGGACCTATCACAGGGCACCTTCTCTCCATCTTTGCATTACTCCTTTCACACTCCCCAAAGCAGCAACGATCATACAGGCAGTCTTTTGCCAGGCCTACAGAAACCACCCCAGAGATATGGCCCATATCCCGCCCAGAGACCACAGGAAAAACGGAGAACCTTTGCCCCATCTAATGGGCATTTCATAGCTTTGGCCTTATGAAACAAGGATTTTAATTTTGACTCTCCCTCTCCCTCACTCTCTACTTTTGGGCAAATGATCTGATCTCTCTGTAAAGGGAGGTTAATGTCAACCTTCAAGACCATTGTGGTAGGGAAACGCCTCGTACAGTGCCTGGTCCAGAGAGGCTATCAGTAAGTGGGTGCTCCCCTCTCGCTTCCTCTGTGCAGGTACCATGAGCCGGGGGGCAGCAGAGCCGGATTCTCATCCATGGCACCGGGGCTAGCAACAGCGTTTCAAGACTTGCAGAGGCTGAGGGCCCTGTGCTGCCAACCAGTTGTGTGGGGCCAGGCAGCTACCCCTGAACTCCTACCGCTTTCCTTTAAGCCTGGGGAAAGCAGTAGGACCATGGAGGGCTGAAAAGTGGCCCCACCAAAGCCTGGGCTGAACGAATCAAAAACAACAAGCCCTGGAGACATCTACCCCAGAACTTCATTGTATTATGATTTGGTTCTGATCAAGTACAGAAATGGAGGTTCTCCTCTTGGTTAGCTGGCAGGGCCTCTGTGCAGCACAGTGTGCTAATATGTCAAAATTTCAAATGCACTTATCCTTTGACCTAGCAATTCTACTTCTCCTCTTCTCCTCGCCCTCTTCCTCTTCCTCCTCCTTCCTTGTTCTTCCTGATGACTCCACTGACTCAGAATGAAACCAGCATGAGTTCTGGCTCCCTAAAGCCCACCTGAGCAGACAGGTGCAGGGGTGAGCTCCAGGCCTAGAAGGACCCAGTGTACCTTCCTTTCCTTCCCTGTCTGCTCCTCTCCCTCCAGCCTGGTGGGAAGCCTCCCTTGGCCAGTGAGAGGGACCTTTGAAAACTCTCATCCAATTACCATTTTAATTAACATCAGATTGACATAATGACAGACCAGCTTTGGAAGTCTGGCCCAGCTGCACTGATATTCGTTTGGGGACTCACAATTAGAGAAGCTCTTTTTTAACCACCTCAAAGTTTTTCTGATCATTTGAGGACAAATGAGAACAATCAGGCAATACCAACTCAAAACAACAGAGTGGAAAATGGCTATTCTAATGAAGATCCCGAGGCCTATTGTTGTGAAGACCACACAGGATAGCCACGCTGGACACCCTGGAGAAGTAGCCTGTGTTTATTGTGGTCTGCGGCATCAACTTGACTGTGACAATCATGTATCATTCATTCATTCATTCACTCGTTTATTCACCCTTTCTTTCACCCGTTCTCTTGTTATTTATACTTCCATTTCCTTATGCATTCATTGACTTACCCTTCATTCATTTACTCAATAATCTGTTCTTTCCTTTATTCACTCCCACATCCATGCATCCAACAAATACTTTATGAACATTTCTGTGCCAGACACAGTTTCTATGAGTATCTGCTGGCGTCCCCCTCAATCCTAGACGTCACTGGCTGGAGGCAATGGAAACTTCTGGCCCTGCAGAGTTTACAAAACCACCCTCAGCCCAAGAAGAGCTGCAAAGGGAAAAAGAACTATGACGGACACCTTTTCCTCTTCCACAAAGATGACACAGCAATGCAGGTGTGGAGCAAGGGAGCGATGTCCAGAGGGCCACCCACTCAGGGAATGGTCTCAACAAAGGCAAAGGTCCAAAACTGGCAAAAGGGGGAGATCAATGGAGGGAAGAATGGACACGAAAGCCCCACGATAAAGATAAGCACTGTGACCACCTTGAACAGGAAGGTTTTGGGAGTGACATCATCATGCTGACATCAGATGCCGTTAGGGACCTGAGCTGAGATGCCAGGCAGGGCTCTCCTTGCCCTGGCCTGGTATTTGATCCAATACCCAAGTTGAGCTGGCTGTAGATTGTAGGTCACCACACCCACTATTGGCTACCAGGCCAAGCCAATCCAAGTTGGCTCCCAGAATTCCTTGGGCTTTCTTGGCTTACAGGTCCTGATACTTTTGCATTAAATCCATTTAGAATAAATCATTTATCTGATCTAATGTTCCCCATCTGCAGAGGCCAATTCAGATTGTTCCTCTAATCGGACTGTTTCATTACCAACTTTATTGGATTAAGTTTTGATTAATGTTCCGGGGACCTGATGGGACTTTTCTTTTTTCCCCTCATCACTTGAAAAATATATACAAATTTGAAAACTTTAGGAGAATTGGGCCTATGCTTGTCCAGAGTGATGCATCATGGGAGTATCACCAGGCTGTTTTCTAGGGATGAGAAGAAAATAAACACTTAAAGAGAGTCTTAAATGATTAGTGGCTGTTAGCCAAATAGATCAAGGATGTTACGTAGTTAATTATAACAACTGGTTGTCATTATTTGAGTGCCTGCTGGCTCCAGCACAGCTCTGAGAGATTTAACATAAAATAATAGCTATGGGAATCAAACCGTCTGGGTTCAAATCGCAGCTCAGCCCCTTTTACTGAGTGATTTTGGGCACTGGCCTTTCTCCAAGCTGGCTTTCTCATAGAACTCTTAGTCCAGTGCCCAGCACATAGTAAATGCTGGGTAAGTGTCAGCTATTGTTATTATCTGTTTTGTTCCCACATGCTGCAGCAGGTATTGTTATTTACATTACACAGATGAGAAAACTAAGACTGAGAGAAATTAACTAACTGGACCACATGGCTGAGCTGGGAAGCCAGTTTTCTCAGACCTTGAACCCAGGTCTGTCAGACTCGAAACCCAGTGCTCTTTCAATGATATTTCGCTTTCTCTTTTCCCTTTTCTGTTTGAGAATGTTCGCAAGCCAAAATAGTAGTCTCTTATCACCCTCAACATTTTCAGTATCTCCTGCAAATAGAGTTTCATGAGCAGCCCTTTGATGTTCCAGAATTCCCTAGGCTCGCATTCTACTTGTAAATTCTTTAGGGATAAGAACATACATTCCACATCTTTCCAGATTCCAAAGTCTTGGCACAGTAGCCTTCCCATAATGGGAGTCAGAAAATAATTTAGCAAATTCTTGCATAGCCCCTACTATGTGTTGGCTAGTGTTGTGTTTTATAAATATCTTCACACGTAATCCTCACGACGTCTGAGGAGACGACTGGTGTTACAGATGAGGACACTGAAGCACAAAAAGGGACATACTGCTAGTAAGACAATCAGGATTTGAAGTCTGCACGGCACTATGTTCCGTGTTTGATAAAACAAAACAAAGAATAGTCCGGACCTGACCTTGAGGAAAATTCAATCTTGTACAGATAGGACTTGGCCCAATACTATCATTTATAATTTATGCCCCACCTGCTAAAGGAATGTTAACAGACTGCCCTTAAAGTACTAAAAATATGTATCAGACAGCAGCCTGATAGTCTCGTCTCACCAAGTCTGTGGGCCCATGCAGAGCTCATTCTACTTCTGAAATGCCCTTCCACTTACAAAATTCCCAATCACCCATCAAGCTTGTCCCTGCTTGTACTGGTTGTAACCGCAGGATTTTAATTCTGAGTGATGACACATAGCGGCTCATGCCACTGAAAGAGGATTTTTATTACTTACATTTTCCAAGAGGAGGGGGCATGCCATGAGGAGGCAGGGCCACCTGGGGAAGCACCAGGCTTGGTCAGGAGACAGAAGGTGGTAAGGAGAAAGCGTGGTTCAGAGCCTGGACTGGGTTTTCCATGGAAAGTGCCAAGCAGGGGAAACAGCTTAGGACTGGCTACTTTGAATAATGTTGGCAGACCCGGGGCAGAGGCGTGTTCTCTGGTTGTCTGTACCTGGCGCTAGGGTGAGTTAAGGAAGAGGAATACTGCGTCGTGGAACGTAAGAGCCAGACACAGGAAGTGGTTCAGAATCTGGGCCCTGGATTGGTTACTTCCCATATGGAAGGTGTGCTCCTGCACCCTTTGCCATCGCTGAGAATTGATGAGACCTGGGAGGAGCAGTCTCTCCCCAGTCAGTGAGGTCACAAACGCCAGAACATCAAGAATACAGCAAAAGTAGAAAATATAGTTACTATACTATCGTGGAGAGTTGTCCTCCATTTCTCTATTCTTACCATCGCCTTTCTCTTCTCCCATAGTCCCTGGAGCAGGGCCTGATTATGGGATTCTGTTTGCAATTTTCCCATGTTTGCCTCTGTGAAGGCCAAGGTCATGTCTTATCCGTCATTCCAACCCCAGTGTCTAGCGTGGTCCCTGGTCCATGCCGTGTGCATGAGAAACACATGATGATTGGATGAATGTGAGAAAGAGACCTGAAATGCACCAGAAAGCAGGAAACAGTTGTATCAGAGGTGACATCATACCTGTCTCTCTGCTCAGAGTGTCCTGGCAGTGAAGACAATACAGAATAAAAAGAAGGAGGAAGAGGTGGAGAAGGAGGAGGAGGAGAAGCCGCCATATAGGTTCAGTTGTTCCCATTGCCTATCAAATACGTCATTCAACTTGTTAAGATAGAAACTTTTTCTTCTTGGGACTAACTTCTATGGGGTAGTTGCTAAATTGGGTCTTGTGGAAAGAACATTGAGTAATAATATAATGGGTAATATATCGGTCAGAAATACCGATGTCATCTTCATGTGGTCATTTCAGTCCTGAACTTTGATAAAATGGAAGGATCATTATTGAAACAGCTGCAAAAGCTCGTCCATGGGTATCTAGGCTAATGAAGTACAGGCATCCTGCTCTCTGGGAGTCTAACTGGGCACCCACAGCCCAGAGGGATGGGTGGCTAGCATGATGCGTATGTTGTTTCTCTTAAACGTCACTCAGCTCAGCGTGCATTTGACAGAAGCTGAAGAGCTGGCAGGGCAAGACTGAGCTCTTAGACAAGGGTCGGAGTACACTTGATTGGAAATTGAGTTATGTGCTTCAGATGTTGCCTGGAGGTAGACAGCCTGTGAGAGCCAGAACGCAAACCGGCCTAACGCCCCCACCTTTATTGTCTACCTCAGTTCTTGTCCTGAAAGTGTGTCTGAGCTCTTGCTCTCAGTCTTGTCTTAATAAAGGGGCAGCTTTATTGAGGTACAGTGTACACATACTGCAAACTTCACTTTTGCATGCGATTCACTCATCTTTAGTGAATGTATCGAGTTGTGCAACTATTGCCACGATCTATTTTTAGGACATGTCCATCACCCCCAAAACAAACCTCATCCCTCTATTTGCAGTCACTCCTAGCTCCCCCCTCGGGTCCTAGGCAAGCACGAAACAGTCTCCTCTTTTCCTCTATCCCTTAAACCCTTCCTTATCCAAACTGACAACTCAGGCTGTTGGGGTCTTTTCAGCAGGAACATCTTTTTGCTTTGTATGGAAGTCAGTATAAAAGAATGAAACTTGTTTTCCCTTAGTAGGTGACTTGGCAAAACTGTAGCTTTGCAGTAAGCTAGAAACACCAATAGCCAAAAACCAAAAGGCCGCAAATCTGTGTAAGTTACGGTCATTCCCTGACAGAGGACGCCATCTTTCTCTAGTCCCCACTGCAAACCCGTCGTGGGGCTTGGGCAACTCACTTCCTGTCTCTGGGGCTCAGTTTCTTCACCCAAATGATTGCCAAGGTTCCACCAGCTTTGGGTTTACACGATTCTTTCATGGAAGTAAACAGGCACAACAAATGATGGGGAAGGTTGTTTCCTTTCTCAACACTAACTCTTTCTTGTTCAGAGGTCAGCAAATCCCACATCCTCCAGAGAGATCATTTGCACCTCCCCAGGTGCTTGTAGCCAGCTCCTCCAGATGAGGCTTTTCACTGAAGAATAAACACATTGTAGTTTCTTTCTTTGTTTAAAACATTTTTTTCCTCTGTACATGAGAGACAGGCAGCTTTATTTTAACTAAAGCAGCATGTGGCAGCTACCCATAAGTAAATTACCGTGGAATGCAAAGATAAAAACAGCCCAACTCGACAACTGATAGGAGAGACATGTGACCTTGCTAAATGTAAATGGAAAAGTGGTTCCTTTGGATTAGAGGAAAAGGCCCTGGGGATTGGAGGCGGGGAAGCTGTGTGCCTGCCTTCTTTCTACTCCAAACCTTTACATTCTATATAGTAAGCTTAGCTCCATGATGAGACGCCTGTATCCTGCTAAGGATGCTGAGATTGGTAACCAGAGAAATGCTCATAGGCTCTGCCTGAGTCCATTCAGTTACTCTGGGTAAGCCCTGCATGTCATTGATAATGGAGTCTGGGGCCAGATCCCAGGCTGGTCCTCGGAGCTGATTGACCTACAACAGGTAGCGGCAGTGGAGCCAGAGGAGAATCTAAAAGAGAGGTGGAAATACTTTGACAAAGTCACTGTCCAAAAGCAGATCTAAGGGTAAAGGCAAAACCACAAAATGGAAGAAAAGACTGAGGCTAAAAATGAGTCTATGCATGGAGCCCATCGTGCAATGTGGAGAGCAGCTTTCCTGGTGGAGTTGGGGCTTGCAAGAAGGTTGGTCTAAAAGTGAAACATGGACCCAAAAAAAGACAGAGTGCACAGATCCTCCAAGAGCATTCCTAGACAATAGCTGTCTTTCCCTGTAGACTAATATGGCCCTCGAGAAAATTAGAGTCAGAGGAGGGAATCAATTCTCTCAGAATTTTCTGGGTCAGTCATGTCATTTGAAGATATCTGAAGCTCCCAGAAAGGTCACTCTACAGGAGAGGGAGCTCCCATAACTTAATTTCCTTTTGTTACATTGTGAGTTTCATTTTCTCCCACTCTCACCTCTCTTCTATCTCTTTTCCAGGCCTGCCAAGTCCTGTTTATTAAAAGTGTTGTGTCCAATTTACCCAGCTTTTAATTAAGCTGTCAAGTTGAAATGGGATTGTCTCCTGGGAAGTGAACAAAGATTTTATGGTCATTTAATTTTTGCTTAGGATTTAAAATCTTACTTCTGGCATGCTGAAAATTATTAATGAGATCCAGGAATTCTTGCCCATTTGTGTGCATTACAAGACATAAATCATTAAGCTCAATTAGGAGTAAGGGAAATGTGTGAAGTTAGAGTTAGAGTTGGAGATGGTGTTCCATCCCATCTATCCAAAACAGCCAAGTGACAGAGGTGTGACCATCGGGGCCTGGGTGGTCACAGGACAGGAGGGGAGACAGCAGATGGCAGAGTTAGGGAGAAGGGCATGGAGACAGAGGAAGGAACGGAAGGAGGGAACGTCATCGTGGCTCCGGGGTTAAGGACGAGTTCAGATAGACCGGGGAGGGAAGAAAGGGAGAAAGGATTTAGGGAGGTGGGTTACAGGCGGTACGGTACCCACTGGTAGTGTTCACCAATAGTTCTGGCTCTCCTCTTCTTCCAAACACAAGAGAAAATTATACCTCCCTGACTCCATGGAGTTAGGTATGACTATGTGATTACCTTCAGCCGATTGAATAAAAGCAGAAGTGACATGTGTCTCTTCCAATGGAAGTACTGAAGAGCTGGCATGCAGATCCCCTTGTTTCCTGGTCTGTCAGAGTGTTGAGAGGCTGATGTCATTTATATAGTTAACTCTGTCAGCCTGGGCCCCCGCGTGACGAGGATAATCAGAGCCCTCCAGCGTCCTGCTTTAGTCAGACAGTGTGAATGAGAAAGAAACTTGTGTTGGTTTAGGCCACTGAGAGTTTGGAAGTGTTTGTTCCTTTCTCATAACTCAGTCCACCGAGTTATTGCTGCCGATACACTTGAGCGGAAAGCAGAGACTTGTAATAAGGTCAGGCTGGTGAAGAGGCCAGGCAAGAACCAGAAAGGGTGAAGAGTGAGGACGGGCGGCAGGCATGACGTGAACAACTTGAATTCTCAGCTCCTGGACAGTGCTTTGCATGGAATAGCCGTGTGGAAAAGCATCCGATGGAAATGAAGGAAAGATCCTTTGAAAGTCTTAATTGTATGCTGCTTGCACGCTTCTAGGAAGATGATGCTAGGTCCTTCTCAGCTCTCAGCATACAGGCCCCAGTTTCTCCCCAAAGAGAGACTTCTGGCTCCCAAATCTCCCCATCATCAGGCATATTTTAGGAGGGGAGTAGAACTGAAGGAGTGCCCAATACTCCAGGCAACTTTCACCCTCTGTGCTTCTCCTACTTTATAGCCCTCCCTCAATACCGCTCGTACGGTCCTCTAAGCTCACTTCCTCTTGCTTGGTCTTCCCAAGACCAGAAAACTGGTCCCAAGATTGGCCAAATGCTTCAAATGTTAGGTTCTCAAAGGCCCCCAGGCCTGCCATTTCCCTGTAATGAGACCTTTGACAAGACCACGTATGTGGTTTGACAATTAAGTTCGTGAACTTGTTGCAACACTGTTGCTAACCTTTTTTGATATCAGAGGGCTTATTCATTATGAATTTGTACCAACTGGACAAACAGTTAACCAAGTTTACTGTTTGGAAGCGCTGAAAAGGCTGCGTGAAAAAGTTAGACGACCTGGACTTTTTACCAACAGTTCACGGCTCTTGCATCACGACAATGTACCAGCTCACAAATAACTGTATTGGAACACCCTCCCTAATCACCTGATCTGGCCCCCAATGACTTCTTTCTTTACCTGAAGATAAAGGAAATATTGAAAGGAAGACATTTTGATGCCATTCGGGACATCAAGGGTAATACGACGACCGCTCTGATGGTCATTTCAGAAAAAGAGTTCCAAAAGTTCTTTGAAAGGTGGACTAGGCGCTTCCATCGGGGCATAGCTTCCCAAGGGGAGTACTTCAAAGGTGACCATAGTGATGATAGTCAGCAAGGAGGTATACAGCACTTTTTCTAGGATGAGTTCATGAACTTACCTGTCAGACCTCGTATGTAGAACAAGGAACATAGCACTTAACACACAAGGGCCTCAACATCTGTTAGCTCCCACCCTCCTTCTGGAAGGTATTTCTCGGGTCATTTCTATATATCCTACTCCAGGGACTTCCTGTCAAGATGGCTTTGCAGTTGGAAAAGAAAAGAGAGAGCCGTCGGTGGAAAGACCAAACTCAGCAATTTGCAGCTTCAACCCAGACCAGCCTCCACATGGTCACGAGAGAAATTAACAATGTGTAGTGCAGAATGGCTCCTGGCCCAGAACTGTGCAGACAGGTGTCTCAGCTAACTCAGGTCGGCTTATTTCAAACACTCCACAGGCAAATTTCTTGGGAAGTTAACCAGTGGGGTAGATAGGATCCCAGATTTAGGTGAAAAGGGCTCACTTTTCTATTATGCAAAGGAATGAGGTCTCAATTTGGGGTGTAGCAGAGTAACAGCCACACTGAACCCCGGACACTGCTTGGCACTGTCCACCACTATGACCTGCACACGCACACACACACACACACACACACACACACACACACTTCCAGAGATCCATTTTTCCTGGGCTTTCTGCCTATGGCTTTCTCCCCATCAGAAATACCAGGAAGCTGGGAAGGGGGCACATATCATGGGACATAGAAGAAAGGGGTTACAAAATTGTGCCCACACTGAGAACAAGTTGCTACTCAGTTACGGTTGGGGCCTGGGTACTGTGCCTGGACATGATGCCAATATGACCTAGGGGAGCAGGTCAGTCTAGGACCTAGATGGGGACAGAGTGTTTATCTGAGCACCACCTAAGGATGGAGAATGGGTTGAGCTGGGTCAAGAGAGAGTGTAGAAGATGGAAGTGGAGTGGGAAGGGGGGATGTGATCCCTTGGGAGCGTCAGAACAAGTCCTGTACCTCATTGCTACCCTTCCCTCACCCCAATGTACCTCTGGCTGAATTCAAGTTCAGGAGCCTTGGATGGGTGATTTCCTGAAGGCTGAGCCAATAGGCTGACATAGATGCTTTGTTTGAAGGGAACAGATTCCAAAGGGTGGGGGTACGCAGATCCCAGGAGCAGGAGATAAAGGCCTCATGAAGGACAGGATCTTGCACCCCAAAAAGCATCAGGAACCACAACACCTATGACCCCACCATTCTTCCCCTTGACCCACCTGATCCTGCATCTCTTTCCATCTCTTTGTGTCTGTTTTACATTCCTCTCGCTCTCCAACCTTCCTGTCTCTCCTTCACTGATACGTGGTAGAAAATGGCCACCCAGAGTGGCTTCCAAATCTTGGATTGCATTAACTTGCACTGACTATTATTTATTCATTCTTTTGTTCATGCAACAAGTGTTCATTGAGTATTTACTATATATTCCAGGCCCTGTTCTAGATGTTGGAGATAGATCAGTGAACAAAATAGTCAAACATTCCTAATCTCATAGAGCTTACATTCTACTGTGGGAGGGAGAAATAAACAATGAATAATACGCATAATGTACAAGTGACTTATGTGGTAGGTTAGAAGGTGATCAAGCCAAGAAAAAAACAAAAACATTGAGTAAGGTCAGCAGCCCAAGGAGAGAGCAGACAGAGGCATTCTCCTGTGCCTTCTCCACAGCCTGCACTGTTCCCACCACCATGGAAAACTTCCCAGTCTAAGATTTTTAAATTTTTTCCACTGTGATCTTCATTGAGGTCATTACCCGCTAGATATAAATCACCAAAAAAAAAGGTTCTGATTAAAGAGAGATTTAAAAATAAGGTGCAGTGAATTAGTAAATTATTCACAATAAAACTGGGATCTCCACCAATGTGAAGAGTAAAATGAAAGTATTATCGAGCTGGAAGATGATGGACATTGCCTGGTAGGTTATTCCAGCTAGACCTTGAGCTGTGCCCTGAGCTTTCCTGCTACACTGACTGGATACCAGTGGGGTGATGGGAGGAAGATCAGTTCCTTTCTTCGGGGCCCCAAGGGCTGTCCTTTGGCCTCTGCCCTGACCCAGACCCCCAGGACCAGCTCTGGTCAAAACATAAAGTGGATCCAGTGTGCTTTAGAAGGGCTTTGAAGTAGGAAAGATCTGGATTCAAGCCCAGCACCACTACTTACCAGCTCTGAGTCCCTGGGAAAGTCACTTCAGTTCTTTGAGACTCAATTCCCCACATCTGTAAAATAGAGTCAATAATCAGAACACCTACGTCATGGGCTTTTGTAAACATTGAATGAGACAACATGAACACAGTAGATGCCTAATATACAGTAGATGCTCAGACATAAGAAATCTGAACCCTTGTTTTTGTTGTTTCAATTCCACTTTCAGAGCCATAATCGTTAAAATGGTTCATTTTCTCTTCAGCAGAAACGAGAGGTGTGTGTGCTCCCGGGTGTGCAGTGAGAACTAGGACTAAGTATCCCGAGCTTCTTCCAACCCCAAGTCAGTGACTTACTGTGCAGTTTTGGTCACTGCACCTCTCTGGGCCTCTATCTTCATTTGAAAAACGAAGGACTAGATGACATTACATCCCTTCTCATCTTGAATTGTAAGTTTCTCTGATTAGGAAGGGATCTGCTTGGGCAGAGAAAACCTGCTGTTCTCCTCCAACTGATTACAAAGTGAAACACAGAAGACTGAAAGGAATTCAAAAGTCCTACCAACTCCACACACAACTTCTCTGGCCTTTGGTGTGAACACTTACCATGAATCAGGCGTTACATGCTTATTCAGTCATCACCGCCACCTAATGTTCCCATTTCATAAATTTTGAAGATGCGGTTTGGCGAGGTTGAACACAAGGGTCAAGATTCCACAGCCCCTGAGTGCCAAAGTCAGTGCTTTTTCCTCCAGATTACCAGACCTCGGGTAGGAAAAGCCCACGTTCCATTACCTTCACCCACGTCAACATTCCCCCAGAGCAGGAAACAATCCAGTCTTCCTCGTCGTAAATTAAGACAAGAGGCAGAACCATCGACATACGCCCATCGCACCTGTTAGGGTGAATGACAGCAGAGTGGAGGCCTCGCTAGGTGTCTGTGTGTCATAGGCCCGCAATATATTTGTATTAAATGAGTAAATGAGTGAATAGGGATGGATGGATGGATGGATGGATGGATGGATGGATGGATGGATGGATGGATATAGGGATGGATGGATGGATGAATATAGGGATGGATGGATGGATATAGGGATGGATGGATGGATGGATGGATATAGGGATGGATGGATGAATATAGGGATGGATGGATGGATGGATGGATGGATGGATGGATGGATGGATGGATGGATGGATATAGGGATGGATGGATGGATGCGTGGATGGATGGAAACACTATGAGAGTAGGAATTCAGTCTTTTCCCTTTTGAATGAATATCTGCTTCCAAAAAGATATGACCCACCTATACAAGAATGAAGATATTGCTGTGAGCTCCCAGGAGTGTCTCCAGGCAGGACTGGTTCGAAGGGGAGGCAAAGGCGGTGCCTAGGAGACAAACGTTAAGGAGGCACTTATTCGCCATGAATTTTGCCTCTGGGTACCTACCTTGCCTCATGCTGTCTCCAAGATCATTTTCCCTTAGCTCTGCCCATCCTTACTGGTTCACCTTACTCTGACCTTGACTTATATCTCCCTTTAGCCTAGTGTTTGCCAACCCTCACTGCACAATAGAATCATCGAAAGAGGCTTTTTTTCAGAAATACCCATATGTGGGCCCAGCCCAACACAGTGAATCAGAAAGTCCTTTGGTGGGGCCCAGGCATCAGCATTTGTTGAAAGCCTTCCACTTTAACTTGCAGCCAGGGCTGAGTGCCACTGCTCCACCCCTCCTGATGGGTAACCCAGTTTTGAGCTGTTTTCCGTACCATGATTCTCACCTGTGCTACCCTGCGTAACAGATGCTATGGAGCAGGCTTCCCTCTGCTCCCACCAAGATCTTCCACCGTTGTTTAGTGAAACACCTATGTCCGTTTTTATTCACATCCCCTTTGCTCTGAGATGAAGACAATTCCATAGAGGCCAGAATAATAACATAAAACATAATAGCTAGCATTTATTAAAGGCTAGGATCTACCAGAAACATGCTAAATGCCTTACAGGTATTTCACTTATTATCACAATACCCCATGAAGTAGCTTCCATATTTAATTCCCATTTTGGAAATGAGGTGAGAGAGGCACAGAGAAGTGAGGGGACTTACCAAGGCTACTTGGCTAAGTGGAAGAACTGGAGTTCCAATGCAGGAGCAGAGCCCCTGGGCCCAGACCCTTCACTGCTGTGCTTGGTCTCTGTCAAGAAGGTATTGTTTGTCACATCGGGTCACCTGGAGTCTTAGATGCCACGGGCATGTTCTCTCTTGGCTCAAGAGTGGCATGGCGTGTCTACTCCTTGGACGCTCCAAGTGTGCCTGGCTCTGTCTGAATCCTAGACTGGCACAGCTTAGGTCACCAAGTGGAACCTCTGTGGGGGACATACATTCCCTTATTTCATTTTCTCCAGAATCCCAGGATATCGGTGTTATTATCTTCCATTTTACTTGCCCAAGGCCACACAGCTAATCAGCAGTTGAAATTCTGACCCACATCTCTCAGACAGTAAAGTCCAAGCTTTTCCCTCTGCCCCAGATGAGAAAAGCTGCTCTGGGCCAATGGTCAGAGAAGACTAGTGGAGGAGGGGAGAACTATGCGGACATGTGAAGACAGGGTAGAGTTCAGACATGTGGAGGGAAGAAGGAAGGGCGTTTTGGGCAGGAGGAACAGCGTGAGCAATGGTGTGGAAGTGGGACTCAGTGGAGCATTAAAGACCCAGTGAATAGCGTGCATTAGCCAGAACCGGTAATTTACACAGTGCTGCAGTGACTGAGATTGGAGGGTGCATACGGCATATTGGGAAGGTTATTGAAAGCCACACTAAGGAGCTTGGGCTTTATTATGTAGGCATCAGGGAGTCATTGAGCAGACAAGTGGTGTGTACAAAATGGTGTTAATAGAGTAGAAATCATCACGATGAACTGGAAGGGGCAGCCGGGAGTGAGCCAGGACATGAGTTTGGAGGTGATTGCGATGGGCCACATGAGAGGTCAGGAGGCACAGACTTGGGATGATGGCTGGGTAAATGGAAAATGAGGGAGAGAGATGAGAAATCTAACAAAGAAAATATCACGGAGCGTGTCTGCTGATTCACTATGGGGATGACAGGAATGAGATACATCACAGAGGACTCATTAGCCATCGAGGGTCTGCTGCCAGCATGGGGGCTGCAAAGATAAGCATTCATAATCCCTGCTCAGGACACATATAGAGTGTACTGTGCCAGCAGGGGTGCCACAGGTAAACAAGTTGTTACAGCTCAGGCGAGAGCTCTTACAGTGGAGCCATCCTCAGGCACCGTTTCAGCATGGGGGCACCTTGGTTCCTGTGGCAAAGACCTGGCCAATTAGGACGATTTCGAGCTCACTGTGACCCAACCATGTGACACGAAGGAGGAAGTGAATGACTCCAGCAGTAGGGTGAGATGGAAGGGTGCATTGACCATTCTGATGATTAGGGAGAGAGAATAACACATACAAAGGCACAGAGATTTTTCATGGCATGACATGTTCTAAACTCCAGGATTTTGATGCTGAGTAAATTGGAGAAGGACAGAATAGAAATAGGAGAGTCCGGAGGAAGCAGTTTTAGGGCAAAGATCATGAGTGTAGTGGTTAAAAGGATAGATTTTGGAATCTAAAGGACATGAATCCATTTCTTATTATGGAATATCAGACAAGTCATTTTACCTCTGTGAGCCTAGTTTTCTCATCTACAAAAAATGTGAATTGTATTACTCACAGTACAGTGTTCTTGAAAGGATTAAAAAAGAAAATATAAATAGAGCACCTAGCATAGGAGCTGGCATGTATATCATAAGTAATAGTTGGTGTTATTCTTATTATCATGGATGAGTTTAGGTATAAATGACACGTCAATGAGACTACCCATCAGGCAGTTAGAAATGGAAGGATTGGAGCGCAACTCAAGGTCAAAGCAAGGAGAGGTGATCCTGAAGGCCCTAAGACCAAATAAGTCCATCCAGGGACCTAGGTAACAAGAGAAGGGCAGAGTCTAAGGACAGAGTCTCTGGGATATTGTAAAAAAAAAATGTGCTTGGTGCAGAGAGGACTAAGAGCTGGCCACTGAGAGAGAAAGCAGGACCAGATCTGTGTGGTCTCATAGAAGCTGAAGGAGATGATAACTCAACAAGTAGGTCAGGATCAAATACTCGACCAAGTAGTTTCTAGATGACCTTTGCAAGAATAATTTTTATGGAATGACTACTAGTGATAAAGTAGTAGGAGATTAGAAGGAAAATAGGTGGGAGAGAGCAGGTGGACGAAACCAATTTGGGAAAAGTACATGTCCTGAGGTCCCCCTCTATGCCTCACTCTCCAGATAATTCCATCTTTTGGGGAAGGCCACATACCTCTTCTATGCCTTTCCTCATCTATCAAATGATGATATTAGACATGATTTTCAAATTCCTTTCCAGCTCTCAGAGTCTAAGCAGCAGGACAGGGTGGGGCCATTCTGGGGAGAGAATTAGGGAAGATGTGCTAGATATGTAGCTAAGACGATACCATTTTCTTCCTCCTTCTCTATCTAGCCAACTGCCACTTCCAGAGGAAGGAAAATGTAGTAGGTAGCCTCTAAGTTGGCCCCCAATGGTCTCCACCTCCTGTATCTATGCCTTTGTGCAATCCTCTTCCCTTGAGTGTGGTGGGTGGGCCCCTTGTGACTTGCTTCTAATGAAGAAAGAAATGGCAAAACAGTAATAGATGTCACTTCTGAGATTACAAAGAGACTCAAAGAGTCTGTGAGTTGCAAAGACTTCATCTTGCATGTTCTCTTGAGCTTTCTCCTCGCTCTGAGGAAAGCCAGCTGCCATGTTGTAAGCTGCCTGGTGGCGAGGTCCTCATGGCAAAGAACTGAGGGAGTCCCCCAGTGAACAGGAAGTGAGGAGTCCAGTAATCCATGAGAAACTCAATCCCACTAACAGGCATCCCCCTTCCTGAGCTTTCAGATGAGACCACAGCCCGGCAGACGCTTTGCAACCTTGCTAGAGACCTTGAGGTAGAGACATCCAGCTAGGCAATTCTTGGATTCCTGGATTCCACAGAAACCATGACATAAGAAATGCTTGTTTTTTCAAGCCACTATATTTGGGGGGCGGGGAATTTGTACACAATACATAATTACAAACTACATGATTACAAACAGAACAACTGAGTTGTGTTTTAAAGAGGAGGAGTTAACTAGAGGAAGAAAAGAGAAGAAAGGGAAGAATGTTCCAGATAGGAGGAGTGGCACGTGCCAACCTCAGGCTTGGGTCTCAGTGTACCCCCACATGATTCTTGAGCCCCCACGTGGACCCCGCCACAGAATTGGTCCTCTGTACTTGCTTAATGAAGTTTATCGTGGTGAATTCATCATTGTCGCCCTCCCATAATCCTTAGAAAAAAAGGATTGTGTTCAACTTTCATTTACCCAAACTCATTGCATTATTCCTGTCCGCAAATCATTTGCCAGTTCTCTTAGGATTTTCAGGCATGGATGTCAGGCTTACTGATTTGCACGCATGAAGACATACAAGAATCATTTTGTCAGGAGCTATTGTGGTATGTTCTTTCCAAACCTCTTTCTTGATCTTTCCTCTGCAGATAGATTAAACTAATAGGCTAGGTGTGTTAGTTCTGGGAGAGCTAGCATTAATTTCCTACCCAGCTTCATTTATAAGAACTAGCTTCCGAGTCTCTTCATTGTCTTTGCTCTGCTGACATATTTGCTGAAACCCTGCCCAGCAATTTTTCACCTATGATGGGATTTCCATTTGAGCCTGGAATCCACTAGCAGAACTAAGGTGACCTCCCTCTAGTACAGGTTAGAAAACCTCACCATATCCATTGTCTTCCTCTTCTGGTGTAAACACTCCTCGCCTCCTTTGCAGTTAAATTGGGACTCGGGTGGCTAGTTCTGGTCAATGAGCTGTAAACAGAAGGGTTGTGGTGTCCATCTGTTTGAGAGCCGTTAAGAGTAGCAGTGGCGTCTTCATGACCTCTGTTCCCCTGCTGAGGTGCTCATGGGACCATGAATTGAGATGGAAGCAGCCTGGATTGCTGAGTTACCACATGGAGAGCAGCCATCCTGACCTGGATTTTGTGTGGGCAAGACATAAACATTTGCCATGTTCACTCATAGAAATGTGAGGGTTTATTTATTACCACAGCATAGCCTGGCTTATCCTGACTAAGGGAACCCTGAGCTCACTGCACTGGTCCTTTCCTTGCCATGTGGTTAACCAGCCATTTGCCATAAGAGGCAGTTCTGGGCAACAAATCTCTGGAAATCAAATCTGAGCCATCCCAGGTAAATGAGTGATCCCTGCTGCTGAAAGTCTGTATTCTTCAGCAAGGTGGAAGGACCATCAGATGAATATGTGTATGGGGGGAGTGGGGAAGGAGGGTGGGTAATTAGCTTCAGAAATGGCTGGAACTCGTCACTCCCACACTAGGAGGTCTCTCCCTGTCTGCCTTCATTCTCTGCTTCTCTCTGCTATGGGCATCATTCTGTCAGACCAGTTTTTCTGCAAAGTGAAAACAAGTGCTGCCAGCAGCCTGGGGCTCATTCTTATAGTTAGAGGCTGTCTTAAAGCAACATATATTTTTTTCTCTCACAGTTCTGGTGTCTGGAAGTCCACAATCACTATCAGAAGGCTGAAATCAAGGTGTTGGTAGGGCCATGCTCCTTCTTTTGGCTCCAGGGGAGAGCCTTTTCCTCGCCTCTTCTAGTGATGGGAGGCTGCAGGCATTCTTTGGCTCCTGGTCACATGACTCCAATCTCTGCCTCAGTGATCTTTGCCCTTTCTTCTTTGATCTATAGTCAAACCTCCATCTGTCTTCTCTCATAAAGATACTTGCGATTGTATTTAGGGAGTTCATCTGGACAACCAAAGACAATATCTCCGTCTCAAGATCCTTAAATTAACCACATCTGTAAAGGCTTCACCCTCTAAGGAACGTTTACAGGTTCTGATACCTTTGGGGTGTGGGCATCATTCAGCCTACTACCCCTGGCTAGGAGGAGAAGGTCAGTGTTTTGCCAGAATAATGAGGCAGAGGTTGTATACTGATAAAAATGATGAATGCCCATACCATTTTCCTCCTTAGTGTCTGTCTCTGGGGCCAGCACCCAGGTGTGGGAGGAGGTTCTCTGCTAGCTAGGGCATCTGGGCGGGAACGGAGCTCAGATACTGTCCAGTGAGCGAAGGACTTTGGAGTCAGAGCTGGACCTGAATCCTTCCGTAAGTGCCTTAATCTTTCTTCAACTATAAAACAGGACCTGTGATATTTAAATGAAAGGATGCATGTAAATGCTTAGCATGGTGCCTGTCACTTACTAAGCTCCCAGACATCTTCGTGGAAATGCAAGAGTGAAGGCCCTGATGAAAGTAGCCTGGTATGTTGGAGGAACTAAAATAAGGGGCGGGACAGAAAATCTGAGAGCTGCACACTAAAAAAAATGGCACTAAGTGAGACGAGAGCAACCAGAAGGGGCCCGTACTTGCCAGAGACCCTTGGACGTTAGGGATGTTGATAGGATGTTCTTAGGAGAAAGCGTAGAGCAGGGCTGGCACAACAGAGAGCATTCTTGCTCCTGGTTGGAGAATAGTACAGTGGTGGGCATAGGTTAGAGTTCAGGGGAGGGATGGGAGTAGCTTGGACGAAGGTGGTGGCAGAGTTCATGGAGGGAAGTGGATGGATTCAAACTCTATTTAATAGGTAATATCAACAGAACTTGATAATTGATTAGATCACAGCACTAAGGTGGAGAGATATCAGGATATAACTTGTGGGTTCTTAACAGAGTGTGCAGTGGTGCCAATTGTGCCATTTGCTGGAAGAAGTAACACATGAAAAGTACCAGGTGTGGTAAGAAGGGGGGGAGGGTAGGGGAAGATGATACATCCAACTTCCGCCATATTAAGTACAAGGTGCATAGAAGGCAGCCACGTGGAGAAGATAAGTGGGTCCTTGGAGGTACAGGTGGATCTCTAGAGGTCAGGGGTGGAGATAGAAGATTCTGCCATCAGCTTCGAGTTGGCTCTCAAAGATGCATTCTTATGGGAGAGAGCACCTATGGGGAAATGAAGAGAGAAAATAATTTATTGCAGTTTAGCAGACACGTTTCTTGTGCCCAGTCTGTCTAGATACGGGGAATACAAAGATGAATAAGACATCGTGCCTGGAGCCTGTTGGATAATTTGCTGTAATGTGACATATATAGGAACAGACACTGCCAAGGTAGGAGGAGGGTGTGATCACCTCTGCGAGTCAGTAGAGGCAGGTGGGTCGGTTAACCTTGGCCCATCACCATCATAGAAGCCCCTCACTCACTGAGCCGTGTCCTGTCTTACTCAAGACTTTGGCGTTCTTCTCCCAGTCATCAACCCGCCACGAGAGGGGATTCTCTGCCCTTTCCACTCAGTCCGTGCTGATACAAACTCCACTCTTTCACATCCTGTGGACCTGTCCCTGCTAAGGAAATCCCCTTCTCGGCTTCCCCAGGCAACGCTCCTCACCAGAACTTTGCAGGGTTGTAAAACTTTGGACTCCAGCAGGCCTCATCAGAAAAAAAGTAAAAGTAATCAGCTCGCTGCATTACGCAGCTGTCTCCATTAGTAATGAAATCCTTTTATTACAAGGGATTCGTTTAAAACATGTTATTAAACAGATCAACATGAGCAATAGCAATAGAAGTCGTTAAAATGCAAGGCGTATGAGTAAACAGCTTTCCCCCTGAAATAAGAGAAATCTGAAGGTTACAATTGGAACGATTTTGTGTGGGAGGAAAATGAGAGTGATGTGCCACGAGGAATGATGGGATGTAGGGACAAGGGTTACAGCCTACACTGGTGGCCCTCACCGCGGAAGAAGCCGAGGAACTGAGAACAGCTCCTGGTGTGACCCAGAGAAGAGGGTACAGAGACTGGATAAGAATGGGTGCAGAGACCTGGAAAAACCCAGCAGAAGACGGTCTACTCAGTCTCGTAATCAAAAGTGAGCACCAGTGGCCAATTTGAGTGCTTACCACATGCTACCATTTGACCAAGTTCTTCACTCATACATCTTATTTAATCCTTACAACAAGCTGTGCACTAGCTAATGTTATCACCCCCATCTCACAGACAAGGAAACTGATATCAGAGATGTTCTACCTTGCCCACGTCACACAGCTGGTAAAGGCTAAAAGTGGGATTTGGAATTTGAACTCATACCTGTCTGGCGTCAGCGCATGCGCTCCTAACCATTATGCAATGGGGGAAGAGCTTAAGGTAACCACAGATACAGCCTTGCTCTCCAGGGAGTTAGGATGGCATTGGGAGTAGGAGTGAGATTTATGGATTTAAAATGCAAACAACCCAGTTATCAAAGGAGTGGAGGCTCCTCTCGGTTCAGGGGTTCAGATTTGCTTGAGTATGCCTCAGGACTGAGTCTATGGACATGAGAAATCAAGGAGCCTTCCACAGAGGAACTTACCCCGAGCACCGAGAGAACTGAGGGACACATCCTTCTTTCAAGGTCAGTGATCTGCCGTTGGCCGGAGAGATACAGCATAACATGCGTCTCTCAGAGTGCCCACTTGTCCATTGTTCTTCCCTCCCCGGGAGCTGGGATAGCCTGGGGAAATCCAGGTTGTTAAAGTGTAATTTGGAATTTTAGCCTAAGTGTGGATGGATGGCACCTGGAAGTTGGTCCCTCCCTCCAACATTGTAATTCCTCCCATTCCCGTCCTTACAAATAGTGCAAGTAAAGGAGGGTCCCAGCTTCACAGGGCAGCTCCCTCCCCTGTGAGTAGCACTGACTTATTAGCACATTCTTTCTTATGTAAAGCTGAAATATGTCTAGCTGACACTTTTACCAATTAACATTGACTCTGTCCATGAGCCTTACAAAATCACTCCTCAATGTGACAAGATCAGATATTCGCAAAGGGTAGTCATGTATCTTCTTTAGCCCCTACTCCACAGGGTGACCTTCCCTCCGTTTGTTGGATTTCAATGCCATCAGTATCAGGCGACTATTCTAGGGAAATGGACCACTGTGTCAAGGCCTCGCTTAAAAGGTTGGGACCAGACGTCAGCATCACACTCCAGGTACTGTCAGACCCGAGACAAGTCCAGCAGGCTCACCACCTCCTTCCTTCTAGAATCTCTACTTTTAATAATGCACACTCAGCTTCTATTGCTAGCTGCCGCACTACTCTCTGGCGCATATCTAACTCGCTCCTGAGTAAACAAGCCTTTGCCCCCACACGTTTCTGCTAAGTGACACCACCCCCGTGCAAGCCCTGTGCAGTCACTTTCGGGACCCAATATTAATCTCTGCTAAATGAGTTGACCCTTTGTTCCAGCTTATTGCAATCGTTTTGGACCCTGTTTCTGTGGTCTGACATAATCACCATTCCTGCCACTGTCTTGTCATCTGCAAATTTGATGAGCAAAACCTCATTGTATTTTTCTGAGTCATTGACAGAAGCAAGGGATTTGTCAGGCCCGGGGCGGGGCCCTGGTGCTGGCTAAACTATCTCCAGATGTCTAGACATTGAGACGTGGAAGAATTGACCCACGGTGTCATCCTTACGAAAGGGCAAAGCGTGAGTCAAAAGGTCAATTTACTATTGATATTGGGATGTGTTTTTCTTGGGAAGCCTACAATAGCCAGTCGATTTGTGACAATTTCTTACGCATCTATTCCTTGGCATCAGCAACCTGGGAAGTTGCCTGTACGCTCAGGCAGAGAGGGGCTCAACATGCTATTTTCAAATGAAAAGAACTGAATATGTTTAAGGAATAGTTCCATGAAGATAGGTTAGCATGCATGATTTTCCCATTCTTACAAGGACACCCAGGGCACAAAGGCGATTCCAACATGGCCGAACCCTCAAGCTGGCTAATGAAGGAAAAAGACATAAATCAAGTAATGTGTAATCCCACAGAGATAAGTCCTCTCACAGAGGGGTGGACAAATTGCTGTGGGCCCTTGCGTGGGAGATCCTCTACCGAAGAGACTTAAAAACTTCACAAAAAGTGTCACCTTTGAACTAGGTCTTGAAGGAGGAAAGGGAGTTTGCTCTGTGGAGAAAGGAGAAAGATATTCTACGCAGAGGGAAATGAGGGCACCAAAACGTGGATCCGACAGACAGGACAACTCTGAGAAACAGCAAGAAAGCTGGGAGTAAGTAGAAAACAAGGCTAAGACATAATCGGTCCTCATCTGCTACAACACTTATTGAGCTCCTAATGCATATTGAGTATTGTGTTTACATCTGGGGGGTGAAATGGCATGGTCCCTGCCTCAGAGAGCTTTTTAGTTTGGACCTGCACAGCTTACGGGTGCCCTCTGAGCTTCGATGTTCTCCTCGGTAAGACAAAGATAATCAAACTCGTGTTACAAGCAATCAAATGAGATAATGTTTGTAGAGTATTTGGCATATTGTCTGACACACAGTAGGTCTGCAGGGCACACACATAGTGGGAGCCTTCCTAGTTTCCTTACGTAAGGTCACGTGGTATGGGGCTAAATGTCCATGGCTTCATCACTTGAGTTTGTAGTCCCCAAGATGAAGCCTCCTGCTGCTGAGAAGGCCATTTTGGGGCCCGCAGACACACCTTTCCTCAGCATTCTGATAGGGAGGCTTCCAATCCCAGGCACACTCCAGTGTTCACGGGAAAGTTCAAACTTGGTATAAAACGTCATCATCGCTGAGTCTTCCTTCACCTGGAAAGAAGGTTCCTGTTTTCAATTCATGTCTCTTTGCATGCTGGTTTGTGTCGAAACTGGGCATGGCCCAGGTAACTGCCCCAGGTTGACATGGATTCTGGGAAACGCTGGGGCGGCCATTAGACCTCTCCACTGAGGACATTTATCCCACCTTGCATGCTGGGAGCAAGTCTAATGCAGAGACAAAGCCCAGTGTCTGACAGAGCTGGCAGCCTCCAGCAATGCGAGAACAACGTAAGCATTCAGTACTGGACGTCCAACAAAGGGTTCCCTCAGGGCCCCACAGCAAAGAACTAAGGGGAACTGAGTACCTACCATGTGTCAATTAAAATCTATATTACGGACCATGTCTTGAATCTTCTGTATCAGAAACAGTACCACGTAGTTTATATACCTCATCTCAGCTCCTCCTTACACTAACTCTTAGGAACGGGGTACGAGTCCTATTCCCACCAAAGAACCCAAGACAGAAGCCACAGAACTTGCTAACAGCCATTCAGCTGGCACATGGAGGAGCCAGGGTTTGAGCTCGGCCTGCCTTGGCCGTGACCTGTGCTTTAATATCTTTCCTGATCGTGTAACTAGCTACCCTATTTTGAATACCTACTAGGCGCCAGGAACGGTGCTCAGCTCTTTCCACGGATCATCTCATTTCTCCACAGAATGAACTTCCGGGTGGTCTTATCATGCCTTGCCTCACCTCACCTCCGAGGGCAGAGTTGCAGGGCCTCCCTCCGGGACACATGCCACAAGCGGCAGATTGGAGTCAGAGCTGTCTGACTCCAGAGCCATCTGCCTGAGTAAGAGGGAAGCGGAGCAGAGAGAGGGCTGAAGGATGCGTGTGGCTGGGCTGGACCCCCTGGGGGAGGAAGCAGCCAAGGCGGGTCCTTCTGCAGCTTTGGACAGCATCATCACAGGCTGCGAGGCTGCCCCGGCATCCTTCATCAGTGGTGCAAACATCCCCAGAGAGTCCTTGCACTGCAGGAGGCCTCCCCATGGTCTGCGCTGAATAAAGGGAAAGTGGAATTCAGAGGTCGTGGCAGCTGGGGCAAGCAGGCTCCTGCCCACCAGGCTGTAGCCCAGGGAGAGAGGGACCCAGCTGCCCTAAACGAGTCAGGTTTCTTCAGTTTTACAATACGGAGAATTCCTGCCATGGCATTTCCAGGAAACCCATGGCAAGCTTGGTTTTAGAGCTAATACATTCTCATGCATGCTATAGATGGAATAAATATTCTTCACTTGGTTCTTTATGGACAAGGAAAGTGCAGCCAGCCACTAAGTGTTGTTATAAGGCTCCTGCTGGGAAAAGCCACAGGTCTCCCTCTCCCGGCCCCCAAACCCCACCATCTCGAATTGTGACCAGATTCCAGCTCTTCTTTAAAAATACAAATCTGCCTCTCTGGACCTATCTTTGTTCTGTTTTTCCTCACTGGAGCAATTCTGGGCGAGGGTGCAGTGTGGGTGCTCAGCAGCAATTGCGTGATGCAGATGGCATGGTTTAGGGGGTGTTAACCAGCCAGGTGGCATGCCGTCTACTTGCACGGGCGACTGTAGCCTTCAGAGGCCAAATTTATGTCCAGGGCTGGCAGTCTGCAGAATAGCAACAATTATGCGGCTCTCTGGAAGGACCCCTTCACCCTTTCTTCAGTGCAGACCTCCTGAGGTGCAAGCGCTTTGGGGGGATGTATGCACCCTTGACGAGGGATCCAGGCAACAGCCCCACAGGCTGTGACCCTGCTGTCCAAAGCTGGGGAAGGATCGGCCTTTGAAAAGCTGATGACCACCGTACAGTGTAGAATGCCCGCCACTCTAGGATTTTAAAACTGACAGCTTGGCCCAGACCCTGGAGAAAAGAATACGGGTCTGCATGCAGAAGCATGTAATCACAGATGGGTCTCTGTCATGACCAGCTGGGAAATGGTGAGCATGTCACTTAACCTCCCTGAGCCTGTTATTTTCGTCTCCTGTGTAAGATGAAGCTATCTCTTTTTACCTCAGAGACGGAATTTAAATGGCATGCCCATAGGGTGCCCAGTATAGAGTGGGCACCTAATCATCATCATATCATCACCATCATCATGTGTATGATGAGAATCAGTGTGACCAATTCTTAACAAAGTCCTTCTGTGGACCTACTCCGCGCAAGACACTCCATGCCCACAATGTGCTGGACACCAAAGCCAAGTTTTGATGACAAAGATGTGGAATTTGGTTTGTTCTCTTTAAGCCCTGCCTTCAGTTACAAGCCACAAGGGTCCCTTTCCCTCGTCACTTCCTCACCACCGGTGCACTCTCTCAGCCCCAGGAAAATTCATAGCAGCCATAACTTATATGTGTGCCACAGTCAATTATTTGAAAGCTGTTTGATGTAGATCACCTGGGTGGTCCTCACAATATCCCTGGGAAGAAAACAGAGCACGTCCGAGGGTCTGCCTTTTATAGGATGCCCTAAAGGAGAAGCACGAGGTGTAAGAGGGAGGCAAACATGCAAGAGTGGGAGGCTTGAATTGTGTAACAGGGGCCCTCACGCAGTGTTTGACCATCCCTGGGAATGCTCACCCCCGAATAAGTCCCAGGGGCTAGGAGTCTTGTGGGTATCTGGGAGACTGAGTGTGCATACAGTACTGGAACCAAAGAGCTTTCTGGTTGCTGACAAAGGAAGGGAAACAATTGAATGTGCCCCAGGCACTGTGCTGGGTGCTTTGCTTGTTGAACTTAACACACAACCTCCAAGGTGGCACAAATTATCATCAGTCCCATTTTACAGATGAGGAAACTGAGGCTTAGGAAAGATACGTAACTTGATCAGTCTCTGACACAGTGAAGCAGGATTTGGAGGCAGGTTTGCTAACTCCAAAGTGTGGCTAGTGAGAGCCCCCAACCCCCGATGCTGCTTTCTCAAACAACCACCACCACTGCAGAAGACAAGCTGGTTATGAATCCTTTGATCTGGCTGAGTGCTTTGCCCACATTATCTCATCTAATGCTTCCAATAACCCTCAAATACTAATGTCTCTGGAAATCTTTTTATAGTAACGAAGCATCCTTTTCCAGTTGTTGGTTATCATTTAATTGTTATTACAAACCCCGAAAATAGTAGGAAAATGAGGCCCCGGGAGGTTAGGTAACTCACCCAAAGCCCTATGTAAGGACTTCTGCCCTCTAAATCCCATGTGCATTCTGCCATGTCAGACTGCCCCTCCAACTTCCTTCTTCTCCTGCTCTTTCCTCCTGGATCCAGTGAAGGTCAGCGCCATTTCTCATCTGGGCAAAATTAAGGCCCCAAAAATGAAGTTGTTGCATCACCTCCAGAGAAATAGAAACATCTACTGATATGAACAATTCCCACAGCCTAGCATCTTTCTGAGGCTAATTACCTTCTTGCCAGTTTATTTCTAATCATTGGCAATTTAAAATCACCCCCCGCCAAGAGCCTTCTCCATCAATCAATTTGCTGTGCACATTATCAGTTCAACTGCCCTGCCTCTCAAGGGGGCTCTATCCACATGCTTGGGGAACCAGAGAATGATGAGGAGCAGAGCATGGACCGCCCAGAATGGATCCAGATGGGAGGAGGGTGAGGTGGAGATGAGTCCCAGTTATCCCCTTGGCCAGCAGACAAACCCATTATTCGTGGATGGGCCGTACAGCTGCCAGTCCTCAAAGCCAGATGAGGCAGCCTCGGGTTCAGAGTCTAGACGCTCTCTGTCTAGGAATTCACTGAGTAACAGAAGGAAGGGGACTCTCCTTATCATCACCCCCTAAGCCTTTCTACCAAAGCTGATGGCCATAACATTTAGCCAGCAGGGGGGAGAAAGGAAAAGAACATGTGTAGCACATTTGTATGTGTCATGCCCATGATATGATTGCAACTCTCTGGTGAAACTTTTGTCATTGAAAATTTAGAAAGGGAGAGGAAACTGAGGCAGCGGGATAAATGATTTCCCCAAAGATCACGTGGCTTTGAGTGGGCTCGAATTCCAGATCTACAGCCTCCAAAGCCTCTATGCCATGCTCTGAAAGCACGTATGCTATCCAGTCCTATATTGTGCCCACTGGGGACATCAGAATCCTCTGAAGAGTAGGGGTGAGGGGGATCTGCTGTTCAGGGCTCTACCTATTTGGCAGCTGGCATGGTGTTACTCGGGGACCCTATGGAGCCCCACTGTGTCCTAATCTTATATTTTGAGAAAATAATATGGAGTGATCCCCTGGGTTCTTTCCTAGTCTTTCAATGAGGCCCAGAGAGGGCCCATCACTTGCCCAGAGTGACAGCATTGGGGTTGGCTGAGTCATATGAGCTCCGAGATTGGAAACAGTTCCCAGGAGGTGAGGGTCAGAGAAGTCAGAGGTTGGAAAGACATAAACAATCTTCACGGAGAAAAGATTTTTTAAACCTGGAAGAAGAGTGTGATGCCATCAGATTACAGATTGCATAAAGAAGGACTAGAGGCCAGGAAGAGGAAAGAAAATGGACAAATTGTAGAAGATGAGAATTAGATTGGGGAAATGCCAAGTATTCCTGTGTGCCTGGAGGATGAGGTAGAGAAAAGGGACCGGAAAGGGTGAATGTGGTTGGGTCAAAGCCACCGTAAAATTGGAAATAAGAGTTTGGCAAAGAAAAGTTAGTGAAGGTTGGTATATGAGAGGGAAATTTACAAAGGGTTATTAGAACCACTTTGAAAAGCTTTTAGTTTGTAAAAATATTCTCCAGCTGGATTTATCTCAAGGAAGATCTTTCTACCCTTTGGAACATAGTAGATCCAGATTTGAATTCCCGCTTTTCTTCTTAAAGGCTGTAGGGCCGTGGGTAAATTGCTGAGCCTCTCTAATCCTTAATTTCATCATCAGTGAAATGGATATCCTCAAACCTCTCATCCAAGGTGATTTTGAGGATTGAAAACAATTTAGATAAGACATGTAGAAAAATTCCCAGGGCTGTGATCAGTACCCAATAATTGCTACCTAAGATTATGATGATGATGATGATGATGATGATGGCAGTGGTGATGGTGGTGGTGGTGATGATGATGAAGAATTGTTTAGATAAGTCAACTAAAGAATTCTGTTTATAGAGAAACTGTACTATGATGCCCAAGAATATGGGCTCTGAAACTGTGCAAACTTCAGCAGTAACCTCTCTCTCTCTCTTTTTTCAATTTTCTTGCTTTTGATAGGAGGGTAGTAATAGTACCTGCTTCCAAGAGTTATTGTGAGAATTAAATGAGATAATAGGTATAAACCACATCCAAGAGTTCTCAGTGCAGAGGAAGTTCTCAATAAATGTAAGCTATCATCACATGCTCATCAAAGAGCTGCTGGAACTGGACAGTATTGGAATGACTTACGCAATTTAACAACAAGAACAACAAAACAACGTGGTTCAAAGGAACAGTCCCTTGTTAGCTAGTCCCTCCCCTAGCTCATGTTTCTTTCTTTTCTTTTCTTTATACCGTCTGTATTATACTGACATTGTATTCTATATTCTTCTATTAATTTAGTTTCTGACTCCCCCACTAAAATGTAGGTCGGTGAGGGCAGACTTTATCAGTTTTCCTCATTCCTATATATTCGTAGTGTTTACAGTTGTGATTGGCACATGCTGGTCATTCCAAAAATGTTTTGTTTCTAATTTGATTATGATGTGTTTGGGTGTGGTTTCTATTATGTTTATTTCCCTTGGAATTTGATAAACTCACTTTTAAGTGTGCACTTTTACCACATTTAAAAACATTTTGATTGTTATTTCTTCCAATATTGTTTTTTCTGCCCCACTTTCTATTATCGTTTTCTGGGGCTCCAATTACACTTATGTTAGACCTTTGACTCTATCCCACAGATCACTGCAGTTCTGTTCAGTTTTTTTTTTTTCCTGCTGATCTTTATTTCTCTCTGTTTTTTACATTGGATAATTTCAATATACCTATTTTTTTAATCAATATACCTATTTTAATTTCACTTATTCTTCTATAATTTCTAATCTGTTATTGAGATCATCCAGTGAAAAATTCATTTATATTGTATTTTCTCAGTTCTAGAATTTCCATTTGGTTCTTCTGTGTGTCTCTACTGAGATGTACTTTTCTTTTACATTTTTTTATTCACTACAAGTGTATTTCTCTTTATGTCCTTGAGTATAGTTATAATAGCTGCTTTAAAAATCTATGTCTCATAATTTCAATATCTGGGGCATCTGAAGCTCAGGTTCCATTTCTTTTTCTCTAGGTTGACATTTTCTTATTCTTCAAATATGTACTCATTTTGAACTATATTCTGGACATTGTGGTTGATATAGATTCTGGATTCTGTTATGGTCATTAAATAGTATTTTTCTTTTTCTTACAGAAATCAGTTAACTTGGATAAACTCATACTTCAAACTTTGCCTGCCCTGTTGTGGGAAGCATCTGAAATCTTGATTCAGTGATTTTTCCCTTAGCTGGGTTGCTTGGAGTCTTCTCTGCATATGTGTAGCTCAGGGGTTGGTCAGCGAAAGAATTGGGGGAAATGTATAGAAAAAAATTACAGTTTCCACTTATGGTTCTCTTCTGCCTGGTATCCCCCTTCTCCCATATTCTAGCTTCTGTGCTCACGCTGAATACGATCTTCTGATTTTTCAAGTTAGTAAGGCCAAAGATTTTCTATTTGAGTTTTAGCTACCTCCTGTAGCACTGCTAACGGGTCCTGCCATTAAGCAAAAAAAAAAAAAAAAAAAAAAAAAAATTACCTAGTTCCATTTCTTTCGTCCAGATACAGACTCCTCTCCAATTTCTCCCTGCTTTTGGTTGCCCTCTAGTGCCTTCAAGGTTTTTTTACTTTTTTCTTTTCATTTTGTTTTAAATATTTTGTCCAGAGTCAATAGATGTTATCTGTGGGAAAGCTGGTCCAATAAGAGCTACTTCTCCATTTTTAGAGGCAGAACCTCAGTAAATGCTTTTGTGGTTTTATTGTTGTTGTTTATTTAAAAAAACACACACACAAAAAAAAACATTACATGCAGTGAAACTGCATAGAATCAGACTTTGAAAACTTAACACTCAGTTCTCAAGCCCTCCCTTCTGTGTCTTTGATTCACTCTTCTACCTGTCCAGGCTAGGAAAATCTTGTCCCTGCCTGTTTGTTGTCACCTTCACCACTCTTTACAAAGAGGCTTCTGTGGTTTCTGGGGGTTTGTTTCTATCATTCCATAAATCAGTGGCATGTACTTTGCTCCCACTTTTTTTTGAGTCACATACATCTCTAGAAGGTGAGCAGAAGTGACGGGAGGAAGACCAGAGTTAATAGCAAGTCCCACAGCTGACATCCTCCACCTTGAACATTGCTCCAGGAATTGTACACTGTCTCCTATTTCATCAATTTTCCTTTGGCTATTGGGTCACACCCTATAGCAAACGGTCTTTAATTTCTCCCATTAAAAAAAATAATAATGAAAGGGTGTTTGTTTTTTTAAAAATTTCTCAACAGAAAAGGATTCTACCTCCTTTTCCAGCTATTGTCCCACTGATTTGTGCACCTTTACAGAAAAGCTCCTCACACTGGACTCGCTGTGTCTGTTTCCTCTTCCTCCATTTTCTCTTGCCATCCATTCCCCACCCCACCACCACTTCATGAGAACACCTCTTTGGCGTGTATTTTGAAGTACTACAGCTAATCCTCAGCTCTCAACATTGATGATCAAAAGCACTTGACATCGTTGATTGTTTACACCAAATGCTTTTGAAAGACCTCTTTTGCTTGGCTTTTGAAACAGTATCCTCTCTGGTCTCTCCTTGTACTCAATGGCTGCTCTTGCTCAGTCTCGTGTATTGATATTCCCCATCTCTCAAACCTCGAAGCCCTGGAGTGTCGTAAGGCACAGAACTCTGAATCCCTAGGACATTTCATCCGGTCTCAGAGCTTTAAGTACCACTCCTACTAACAATTCCCACATTTATATCTTCAGCCCAGGTGTCACCCGATCTCCAGACTCAGAAGTGCCACTGCCTATTCGAGATCTCTATTTGGATGCCTAATCCAAAATGTTCAACTCATTATGTCCACAGCCGAGTTCTCATCCCAGTCCCCACACTGCGTATCCTGCGTTCTTCTCCATCTCATTAAATTGCTACTTAACACTTTCAGTTTCTCAGACCAAAACTTCAGATTCATCTTTCATTTCTCTCTTTTTTCATACTTCACATTTACTCCATTTGCAAATAGCTGTACCCTCAAAAACATTTCCAGAATTTGATTGCTTCTCACCACGTCCGCTGCTTCCGCCAGGGTTCAAGACACCCTTGTCTCCCCTTGGATTATTTCAGTGCCTCCTAACTGGTCCCCCGCTTCTTTCCTTTCACTCCCTCTAGTCCACTCCTAATATGGTAGCCAGAACGATCCCTTTAAAACACAAGTCACATCATGGCACTTAGCTGCTCACAACCACTTCAGGGCTCCTCATCTCATTCACTGTGAAAGGTAGAATCTTTACAAAAGCCTGCAAGACCCCACGTGGTCTGCCCCTGTTATCTCTTTGACCTCATCTCCTGCTGCTCTTCGTCACGTTCTCTCTGCTCCAGCCCAAAGGCCAACTTCCTCTTCTTTAAACATGGTAGCACAATCCTACCTCAGGGCCTTTTCATGTGCTGTTTCCTCTGCTGGACGAGTCTTCCCTCAGAGAGACACATGGCTCACTCTCGTTTCCTTCCGGTCTCTGCTCAAAGGTAGCTTATCAGCGGGTCCTTATCCGACCTACTTTGCTAAAAGAACAAACACCTTCATCGTGGACTCTCTGTGTCCTTCACCTGCCTTACTGTTCAATATAGCACTCATCATCACCTGACTCTGTATTTACGATAATTTGTCTTCGTTATGTGTCTTCTCTCAGTAGAACATAAATGCCATGGGGGCTGTTTGGTTCACTGTTTTGTATCTATAATCTCAAGAATACTTAGAACATGATAGGCACTCAATGATATCTGTTGAATAAATGGTTGAATGAATAAATAATTAACAATTTTGTTTGGCTCAGAATTGCCTAAGAAGCATTAAAATATATAGATTTCTTAGAATACAGCTTCTTGGGCCCAGTAGAGGCAGAATCTCCAAGGGGCCCAACCTGTCTGGGCTTCAGTTTCCTTGTCTGTAAAAGAAATAATTCCTCCTACCTCTCAGGGCTGTGGTTCAAAGTAAGTAGGATGATCTCTGTAAAAGTGCTTGGTGCCCTGGCAAGCATACACAAAGTGCTTAGCTATTGGGGACTCCCCCTCTATCAGTAAAAGATTGACTCAGGAGCCAAACATTGGAACTAGAACCTTATTCCCCAGACTCCTGGTCTGTGGTTCCACCCACAGGGACATGTACTCGCTCCCTCACACCTGCATCTGCTACTATACTGAGGGAGACACCAGCCACCCTCCTTTGTTCCCAGCATCTGAACTATCTGCATGTCTGGCCAACTCTACCACAAGCCCTATGGACCCCACTTCAAATCAATGCTATAGGATCCAGGGACATATTGACCTTTTTCCCCAGGTTTCCTTTCTGTCAGGACCAGATTTGCTCATAGTCAGTGCTTCTTCGCACCTGCCTTTGAAGCTGCAGAGATACTCCCTCTCACTGACCCTAAGCCCCATCCCCTCCTCCCCTCGCCCATTGGCACCAGAGCTCCAGGAGCACCACTGATGGAGATGACCCCCAGTCCCTAACCTGCACAAGATGTAAAGAGAGAGAAGAAGGGAACTCTCCTGCGTGGGAAACAGACCCGGAAGTTCCACCACGCTTCTGCCCTAAAAAAATGAGCCACCCATCACTCCTCACACTGCCCGCTGCTCACATGGATATGCGTACTGCTGACCCCCGGCATTTGATTCCTCCACACACTCAGCCCTGCTATAGTTCTCCAGGAAGGAAGCCTTTGAGCTGGCTCAGCCTCTGAACCAGCCCGGCTGGTGTGGCTCCAGCTTCAACAGAGTCAGCTTTGGATGGTGGGGGAATTCCTCCCATGAATGTTCTTTCTGGTCCCATTTCTCCTGGGGCTCAGGTTAAATGGGGCCTCTCCCTCCCGGTGGTCTGACCATCCTCTCTACTTCTCATCTCCACCTGGGAGAACACAGAGATCTCCTCCTAGCTCCCCCCCTCCGCCCCAGCACCTGCTCCCATGCGCCACTCAAATAAACACACAATCGCTTTAGCTTTCTATTTTCAATTTCTGATTCATTTCAGAGGCTGTGGAACCAATCTTCCCAGAGACCTAAAGCATAATCTCTGAGGACCAAACCCCCCCTAGATCTCATTTGCACGAAAAGTAAATACACACTGCTTTGAAATTTGCTTTTCTCTCCCATTTATGTTCATCCTCTCTCCATCAAAAACAAATCCTAAAGCGTATTTACAGTGTCGAAGTGCTTTTCACACACGTCACATTGTTTGATTCCCTCCACTGGCCCCGGTGCACCAGTGATGATGCCCATTTTACAGGTGAAGAAAGTGAAGTGCAGAGAAACTAAGTAACACGACTAGATCACAGGGCTAATAAGTAAACGGTAGAGTCAAGACGTGGAAACCACATGTGGAGGAGGAAGGGAAGGTTTTCATAAGGTTGCCATCCGGTGTCAAAAAAGCCAACTACAACTTGAGTCGTATTTTTGTAGTTTGCTCTGCAGTGTGTGGTGTGGCTCCTTCCTGTGAGCCTCTTGCGTTTAGCAAGGCTTGCTTCCTGCTCTCTCTCTCCCTCTCTTCCTCTCTCTCTCTCTCCCTTTCTTTTCCTCTCCCTCCCTCTCTCCAAAGTGGCAAGCTCCTAGAGAGCAAAGCTGGGAGGCTCCCAGTCCTGCTTCCCTATTTACCATGCTGTGCTAAAGAGAGGATCCCAGTGGAATTCTGGGAATCAGCTGGTTCCTGAAGATGGATTTCCAAACAGGACTCAAAGGGACTGCTTTGTACTCACTGAGCTTCTCCAGCTGGGAGGTGTGGAATCCCTCCCACCCCTCCCACCATCCTGCTTCCAGAGATGGGCCAGCTTCTCTGAGTGGCAATGCCCTGCCTTGGTTTTGATTGCTAAGGAGCCACAGCTCCCCTCCTCTCCAGCCTCCACCCATGAGGAGAGCTGTCCTTAATGAAAGCCTTGCACTTGTGTTTCCGTTTTCCTTTGTGTGGACTCTCTTTAGTCAGAATCCACATATTCTAGGCTGATTTGTTGGAAAGCAGAGTGTGGTGTGCATGCCTCGCTGCTCATTTTGCCTGTGCTGCTAGGCTGCCCAGGTGAGAGTTTTGTTCTTTGGCAGAAAGGGTAATTATGGAGCATTATGGGTCAGAGAACATGCTGAAATCCTGCTCACTCCAATCCAAGAAGCTTGTCCAGGCTGGATTTTGCCCACATCGTGGGCTTCCTGTTTTGCCCCTATTGGTTGAAGGGACTGGACCCCCCATTAGCCTACCCCAGGGTGGATGGCCTGGGGTAGGGTGCTACCTCACCTCACTTACACCATCTCTGGGGGCTAGAGACGGCATGTTTAGTCTTCTTCTCCATCATCATCACCGAAGCCTCACTGCTGGCCCTGCATTTCCGCAAGGCGTTGATATTAGAAATCAAGACCTCCTTGGGAGACAGCACTGTAGAAATCTGAGTAATTCAATTGAAATGTGGTTCATGGGATTGAAAGGGAAGGCATTTGGGGACAACCAGGTACCCTTTTATGATGTCCGAGCACCCCACGTGCCTTGTACTAAGAATATGCTCCCAAGATGGATCATAGAAGAGGCATAAAATCAGTCTCAACAACAATGGTAGTGATCATATTCTAATGGAAAGAACATCGGCTTCAGCACCAGGCAAAGTTGAGCTGGAATGTCAGATCTGCCTCTTAATAGCCACGTGATCTCGGGGGAGTTGGGTAGCTTCCTCTGCCCTGTTTCCTCAGCTGTCACACAGGGTGATGATTCCTGCATTTCAGGATGATGATGAGGAATAAGTGACAACACTTCATTAGGAAGCAAAGGGCCTTTATTATCTGCCCCTCCAGTATCCGTTTCTCCATCTTGAAGAACAGGAAGGTCGTGTGGTTTAAGTCTGAACATTTTTTTTAATTTATTGGGGTGACAATTGTTAGTAAAATTACATAGATTTCAGGTGTTACATCATCTATAAATCCCATTGTGTGTTCACCACCCAGAGTCAGTTCTCCTTCCATCACCATATATTTGAAATTTGAACAATTTAAGTCTAGGTGAAATGTCACCCGAGAAGGCAAGGTTCACCAGTGTTATGGATTAAATGTTTGTGCCCTCCCCAAATTCATATGTTAAAGCCCAAACAGGATGGTATTTGGAGGTAGGAGCTTTGGGAGGCATTAGGTTTAGATGAGGTCATAAGTGTGGGGTTCCCACGATGGGATTAGTGTCCTTTTAAGAAAAGGAAGAGACCAGAGTTCTCTCTCTCTCTCTCTCTCTCTCTCTCTCTCTCTCTCTCTCTCTCTCTCTCTCTCTCTCTCTCTCTCTCTGCCATGTGAGGACATAGCAAGAAGCCTGCAAGCCAGGAAGAGAGCTCTCACCAGGAACCAAATCTTCCAGCACCTTGATCTTGGACTCCTCAGCCTCTGGAACTGTGAGAAGTAAAAGTTGTTTCAGCTTTTACCAACCTATGGTGTTTTGTTACAGCAGCCAGCGCTGACGAAAACAACCAGAGAGAACATTGTCTTCTAAGACTGTCCAGTGGCCAGGTATCCAGGCCCCCCACTCAGGGCCTCCTATGGAAGGTTTGTGCCATGTCAGAGGATCCTGAGGAAAGAGAGAGTAGAGGAAGAAAGCCGGCAGAAGCAGAAGCTCCATGACCAGTGAGGAAAAGTCAAGATGGCGGCCAAAGAAGCAACGTTCAAATAAAGGGGAAAGATGAAGGCTTACCTGGAAGAAGAATGAAGAGGAGAAGGGTGCAAAGGGTCAGCAGCAAGATGGAAAGCAGACGGTCAGGGTGGTGAAGACAGACTCCTCATTGGGGTCAGGAATTCAAATAGGGCACAGGAAGAAGGGCTTGCCCCCGATCCTTGATGTTTAGGCCATCGGTTGGAAGTCTCAGGACTAGAAGCTAGAATCATCTGAAAGCTCATTTGCTGGTTGGTGGTCAATGCTAAGAAGACGCAAACAGCTGACAGCCAGGGCTCTGTGGGCATTTCTTTCTGTTTCTATGTTGCCTTCCATGTTGTCGCTCCAACATGGCAGCTTTAGGGTAGCCTGACTTCTTACATGTCTGCTCAGGGCCCCCAGTGTGATGTTGACACCAGGTAGAAACCATATCACTTTTTATGACCTGAGCTCAGATGTCATGCAATGCCCTATACCATCTCCTACTAATCAAGGCCATTACAAAGGTCCATTAGGTTCAAGAAGGGTGAACCTAGATCTCACTTTTCATTGGAAGCATGTCATTGTCACACTGTAAGAAGAACATGGGGAATGGGGTACATATCTGTGAAGCCATCTTGAAAAATACAGTCACCCACGGTTCATATAAGTACTTTCTCATGCTGTGGTGGTCAGCTTGGGTGGAAGTGAAAAAAGCACAGAGAATGGCTTCCCCTTGAAAAGAGCTAGAGAGGAGAATACCCAAGGCTGAGACAAAGGAGGTGCTTGGCATATTCATTTAGAGAAGCCAAAGCAGTTTCCAGGGACCTGGCTGTCATGGACAGGAGTTCTGCACTCTTCTATCTCAGCTACGTTTTGTTTTGTAGTGGTTCTTAGCAATGGTGGAAGTCTTACCTTTGTCTCTGAATTTGCTCACAGCTGAGTGAGAGACAAGGAGTAGTGGGTCCCCCCAACAATGGGCATGAAGGAAAGTAGGTATCAGTGGGGAGGCAAACTCAAGGCTGCAAAGACTCACCGCTCCTCCCACCCTAACTGTCTCTGGACAGCTTGTCTCAGCTCAGCCCTGGAACATTTTGTATTTTGCTTCGGTGAGATTCTTTTACAGAGAGAGGCAGGGAAGGATCAAAGTGGAAGCACCTCAAGGGAGAGGTGAAATGCCAGAGGGGTAGAGCTATCGCACTTGAGCAACTGTGCTCCTCACACCAGAACATTCCTCAAGGGAATTTGTAGAGTTTATCCTCCGTATAGCATATACTTTCACCCTCTCCGTCTTCCCCGCCCTGCCCCAAACACCACCTTTGAACCTCCAGCAGTCTCCCTGCTCAACTCCAGAAGAATATATTTTGCCCAAAGAAGCTCTCCCAAGGAAATACCACATGATGGAACATACAGAATCACTAAGAAACACCAAAGAGCTCCCTTTACACTCCATTACCATGCAAAGATGCTAATTCGGAAGAGCCTGGTGGAGACCCTTCCCAGTGTTTCCCATGGCACCTGATACACAGCACATGTACATTGTTTGCCAGATTGTGTAAGCACAGGGAATGCTTCGTACATAAAATACCGAAGTGAACATATTTGCCACCCACAGCATTTCCCACCCAGCAAAGTGTATCCTAATTGCAACTATTTCTCATTATTATTCACTAATGGAGTGTACAAGGTTTACAAGGACTTAAAGCCCAATTCCGTTCTTGTCCTGTGCTGATAGAAGTACTATAGTTGGACCCTGAAAGTTATATTCCAGTTTTTTTTATTTGTCATCCATTTATTCACTCAAAAATATTCATTGAATATTGCACTGTCCTTGGCTTTGAAGTTAAGCAAGTAAGAGTCCCTACCCTGGAGGAACTCATGTTCCTAGTGGGAAAATGATGAAATAAAGAAACATTTTAGTGGGTGTTATAAGAGAGAATACTCAGAGCTATGGGAGCATATAACAGGAAGATAACCTAGATTTGAGGAAGGAGGTATCAAAGAAGGCTTCCTGGAGGAGGTGACACCTGAGCTGAGCTTTGAGCCATGAGTAAGAGTTGGCAGGAGACTATGAGGGGAGATGGAAGGGGAGCACGTGTGCAGGTACCGAAGTGTGGGTCGGTAGGGTGCCTCCAAGGAATGGAGGGGAGCTCTGAGTACCTGGAGAGGATGTGAGGGAGAGAGTGCAAGGGGAAGGAGGTGAAGCTGAAGAGAAAGGGAGCGTGAAGAGCTTTAAATGCTGTACTGAAGACTTTGGTCTTTCTCGAGAATTACACATATAATCCTTAAACTAGCTTACAACTTGGAATTTAATTCAGATAAAGTCAGTGAGTTGGCAGTCACAAGATCACCTCTAAGAGTAAATGACAATGAAGTTGTCCTAGTCTCAGTCAAGAGTAGGGCTAAGCTGCTGACCTTTGACACCCCCCATATAATCATAGTCGGGTTAGTAGCAGAAAGCAGGCAGCACCTGCTGTTAGATCAGCTTTGCCAGCACAGTCACTGACCCTAACCTGTAGGCCCCACCTGCGTGCTCCAAACTGCCTTAGCTTATCAATCTGAACTTGACCTGTTGTATCTGCATGCTCCTTCCTGCTCAACTGGACAGTTGTTTGGGGCCTTACTGTGTCACTGCCTTTGTTCCCAAGATCCAGCTGTAATTAAACTATAAATCAATAGGATTTTCTTCCTTCCCATTCTAACTTCAGCTACTATTCTTGCTCTCTGTTGACTGCTGATTGGATATCTTGGAATTATGGGCAATTACAGATAAAAGGCTCTTTAGGGATCGTCATGCCCAGACCTCTCATTATAGCTAATGCCAGGGAGGAGAAATGAATTCCCCAGAATAAAGGCTTGTTTGAGGGTCTTCTGACTCTCAGGCCAGCGAGCATCTCTTGGATGGCCTCTTGGTAACAGGAATGGACAGGCTGGTAAACACAGACACTCACAACTTGAGCTTGGGAGTTTTTTTTAGACAACGTCCCAGAACTCCATAATGGACTGAATCTTGTAAAGTGATATTTATTCATTCACTCAGCAGACATTACCTGAGTCCCTGCTCTGTGTCAGGCAGCGCAGGAATTACTAGGGAGTCAACAGAAAAACAAGACCCAATTCCCACCAGAGGAGCCTGTGTCCTACAAAAGAGGAGAATAACAAACAGTAATTGTGTCGTGTAAAAAGAGCTCTGATAGGGACTGAGAGAACCCAGACGGGACGTGGGAGTGTCAGGAAAATGCTGGACCTTGAAGAATGGGTGGGAATTAGGACAAACGGCGTGTAAAGAAGGGGTGGAGCAATCAATATGGATGAAGTTGGAGACATCCAAGCAGAATGTTAAAGAAACATTACTGTCAAATGGAAGTAGAGGAGTGATGCCGAAGGGGGCTGGATCATGCTGTACTGGGGCAGAGGCTCGTATCTAGGCTGAGGGGAGGAGGGTGGCCTGGTCAGATGTGAGTGTTAGGAAGACAAAACCAGAAGTTTGACTGGAGAGTTAGGCTAGAGGCCGGGAAACTTGCTAGAGGGCGCTGTTGCAGTATTTGGACACTATAGTGGAGGAGTCTTCATGGCTAAGCCATTGATCCACTCCTTAAATCTGCCGTTACTTCTGTGTAGATGCCAAGAAAAATGAGTAGACTTGTAGGATTTGGTTTGCCACCCATAACGTGGTCTCATTTTGACCCATTTTTGAGTCATCAAAAAGGTTACGTCCCTTCTGTAAACAAAGCAGAGGATCATAGATCATTAAGTCCAACCCCTCATTTATCAGAATGGAAACCTGAGGCCCAAAGAAAAGTGACCTGGCCGAGGTCACGCAGTTATGGTAACTAGCCTCTAAAGAGCCCCTCTTATTTGCGTCGGAGAAGCAGAGTGGTGCTACAGAAAGAGACTGAGAGTTCCAGTTCTGGTCCTTCCCATTCTGATGGATGGAGTGTTTGTGTACCCCCAAATTTGTAGATTGAAGCCCAAAGTCCCAATTGGATCGCTTTTGGAGATGGGGCCTTGGGGAGGTAATTAGGGTTACATGAGGTCATGAAGGTGGGGCCCCCATGATGGGATGAGTGTCCTCATCAGAAGAGACACGGGAGAGCCTGCTCCCACTCCACATTGCGGGCCCTGAGGAAAGGCCCCGTGAGGACACAGAGAGAAGGCAGATGTCCGCAAGCAGGAAGCGGGCCCCCACCAGGAATGGAATCTGCCAGCACCTTGATCTTGGACTTCCCAGACTCCACAACTGTGAGAAATCAGCTGCAGTGCTTTAAGCTGCCCAGTCTCTGGTGTTTCAGTGTAGCAGCCCCAGCAAACTAAGACACCCACACTCCCAGTGTGTTTTGCAACAAGTCACTGTCCTCTGGGCCTCCGTTTCCCTACATGTCAAAGCAGGGTATTGGTCCAAGCAGATCTCTGTGACTACTTCCAGCTGTACGACGCGATGTGACTAGTAGCCAGTGAAGAAAGCACTGCCTAGACCGTCTCCTGCCACTCGCTAAGGGAGGCGGATGGGGGGTGGTGCCCGAAGCCCAGGAGGCCACCCCAGAAAGAGAGCGAGGAGGAAGGGGATGGCATGGACATTCCCCCAAAGCACGCTCCGAAGCCTGGAGGGCCCAGAGGGGAAGCAAACAAGCAAACCCTCTGACGTGCACAAAGTCATACATCACCTTCCATAGCAGCAGCCACAGCTCCCCTGTTGCCGTGGCAACTTTTCTCTGGAGTTTTCTCATTTCTCAGCACTCTGTCCCAGGAGCAGGGCCCAACTGACCTACAAGTGGAGACCAGACAGCCAGCGTGGGTGCGGGGGAAATGGGGGGGGGGGGCGGGTGCGCAGGAGACACAGGCACTGGTGGTTGGTGACCAGACGTCACAGCTTGGAATGCAGGGCTGGGATTCTAACCCAGGCATGGGTTCAGCCACTGCCACCCTTAGCAAATACTGCTTCTCAGCAAAGCTTGGAAAGGAATGTGGAGCCGAAAGAAGAGTTTTTCCATTATAAGTCTCCCTGGTTTTACAAAACCACGGTTTTTCTCTCACACTTCATTTGTAGCAGCAATGGGAGGGTCACAGCTTTCTACTCCACGATGAATGCGCTGTGTGACCTTGGGCACATCATTTAATCTTTCTAGGCTGTACTTTCTGAAACCGTAAAATGAGCCAGTAATTCAATTCAGGAGCCTGGAGGCAGGCTCTCTCCTACTTCTCCCCTCGCCTGAGACTCTGGGTGAGTCTGTTGAGATATGTGAAGGGTCTCTGTTTGGGAAATGACAAAGTCTTTTGAAATGTAAAGGTTTACAAGTGATCTGATTTCCCGCACCCCCATCATTATCTGCATTTAAGAACTGATTTTTCTGAGTATGTCGTCCTTTATATGGAAAAAAATGCTTTAGGGGGCCAATATATTAGACACATGCCCATTTTAAATCACGAGGAAATAGAAGCAAAACATGGATGAAATTATCATCAAAATCATTAGGAGAAAAGGTTTTTTTCTTCACGACCCTGTGAGGAATGTATTATCATTACCTTTCCAGAAGGAAAGAACTGACAGAACTGGGAGAACTCCTGAGGTAAAGCACCATCTTACTTGCAAGGTCTCTGCTTGACCCAGTTTGGACTCATGCACACCCCCTCCAGGCTGCGTTCCCCAACATGGCCCCACCCTTGCTCTGTGGCTCTTTCCTCCCTGGTTTCCACTGGCAGCATCCTTCCCTCTCCGAGCTTCTGCCTCATTTTCCACTCCATACCTGACCACATTACAGTGTCACAGCCTGTTTGCTTATCCATAGCCCCTGTCACCACTAGGTCCCCAAACCATTAGAGCATTTACAAGTCCAGATAGACTATGGGGAGTTTGAAAATCCTGATAATTTCATGCAAAATTTAGGTTCAGTGGGAACACATGTGTTTTGAGGGAAGCGAGGCTAGATTATCCATCCAATTCTCCAAGTGGTCGAGCATCTCTACGGTTGAGAATTACTACACATGTGCCCCTGAGTAGCTGTCCCTATGTCGTCTGGCTTCCTCCTCAGAGCCTGGCACTCAGCCAATAGATATAGGGAGAAAGGATGTATGGCCACCACTCTCCAAAAGTTCTCCTGTGCAGGGGGATAACACAGAGTAGACCTACAGCTCACCCCCAAACTTACTCTTAAAGAAATTTGTCTGGAAGAGGAAGAGGAAAATGAAGGAGTAATTGGAGGGACCATAAAGCCATAAAGCCAAGTGAAGTTCAAGGAGAAGAGACGACTCAAGTAGAATAGACCCTGTGAAGATACCAGCCACGGGGAAGACTGAGGGGGCAGAAGATAGAAGGGAAGGAATCAAATGACCTTAGCAAGGTCACAACTCAATCAGTTCATCAGCAAATATTAAGTTGGTGCCTAAGTAATTGGGGTTTTTGCAATCATTTTTAACCTTTTAAACTGCAATTACTTTTGCACCGACCTCATACCTTCTACGGCCCAGAAACTATTTCACATGCGTTACTTTGTGAGAAACAAATCACAGAGGCCCTGGGTTGATGGGAGGGGTCCTGAACTTGGAGCCTGGAGACGAGGCATCTGGACTAGATTCTGCTGCTCCTTGTCCGTATGCCCTTGGGTGAGACTCTTCAAACTTCAGTTACTTTACCTGTATAATGGGGATACCATCCTGGCCCCGCTTCCACAGTTGTTGCCATGAGGCTCAGAAATGATGCTGGGTATTCTGACAAGTAGCGTAATTACCACCAACAGAGGTCATCCTGACAGATCCCAACATTTCCACACAAGATTTCTAGAAGTTAGTTGTTGTTGATGTCTCCCCACCTCTCTGTTCCAACAGAGCAAATCTCAGGTTGCGGAAAGCTATTTGCTTCTTACGCCCCCAGCCACAATCCCACCTCTCACCCTTAGGACACTGCGAGCTTCCGCTCTCACCCTGCCCCAGCTGGTTCTCAGTGGTCTCAGCCTTCCCACCCAAGACCTTTGGCTTGTCCTTTCTACCATTTCTCTCTTTCCACCATTTCCCCCGTCTCCCATCAGGGGCTTCTCATTTACTCTTTCTGCCCAGTGAATATAATGTTCTGGTTCATCTCAGTGTAAATCCAACGTGTCACTACCCTTCCTTGCGTATTCCATTTATCCCCCACTCCAAGCTAGGCCCTTCTTATCTACATATTCCTCCCAGCCTTTCCCAGATTTTGCAATGCCCAGGGAGCACAGTCGTCTCTCCTAGACCTCCAGGGATGAGGACAGAGTGTCCCAGGTGACCTTGTGTGGGCAGAACCTCAGGTGGGACATCTGAAAACGCTCTGAAACCCATAAGACAGTGCTTGGGGCAGCGTGGAGACGATGGAGGTGTCTATCGTGAGAGGCCCCTGGGGGGAACTGAGCTGCTTGAAAGCAAGGGAACTCCTCTTTCCTCCCATCCCCAGGAGATAAGTTCTGCTTAGGACTCTGTCTGGCCACAGGTGATAAATATATTTATGCTCAAGAGAAACAAACGGCCATAGATCTTCTATATGGGAGGCAGTTTCCTTTTATTTCAACCACATGAAATGGGGCCCGACCAATGAGCCGGTGTGAGAAAGAGATCAACACAGAATTGTAAAATGGCTGAGGCTAAAAACTCCATTTAATAAAATCCAAAAAATAAAAACCCTAAGAGCAGGTCGCCTCCTTGTGCTTTGCAAAGAGAAATTGCATGTCAGAAGCTTGGAAGAAAACATACAAGGAAGGAGCTTAGGGTCTTTCTTCTGGTGGGGTGGGGTGGGGGGAGAGGGCGCTAGCAGAGGCAAAGGGTGTGCTGGGAAAAGCTGGAGCCCTTCCTGGGAAACCATTGTGTAGGTTGTCTTTCATTCCACAGACATTTATTGAGTACCTGCTGTGTGCAAGGTCAGTACTGGCTTGCCCAAGCAAGACAGGTCCAGTTTCAGCGTCGTTCCGTATGGCATTGCTTGCACATATTCAGTCACTCCAATGCTACTTTCACAATTGTTGCCATTCCTGCAAGCTAGCTGTCCTATTATTTATTCAACCGTATCATTTAAATAGACTTTCTTTTTAAATGTAAATACCAACTTGAGTCTTATCCATGAAATGACAAATTTGAAGCGGTGGTTATATTTTCTCTAGTATATATTAAAATAAATACATAATCATAGACCCCTGCTTGTCTAACTTAACACTCTCTAAAAGTGTTTGTGGACTGTCAATGGCACAGGCAACTGGATGGGACGTATCAGCTAAGAGGAAGTTTGGCATCATGTAATGGAAAACCCCACATAACTGGCCTAAACAAAGTAAAAAGTTATTTTAATCTACTACAAAAGAAGTCTGGAGGTGGACAATTCAAAGTCTAATAATGTAGCTGCTCCAGGGTTTTTAGAGACCCAGACTCCTCTTGTTCAGCTATCCTAGCACGTGTTTCCATTTTCACCGTCATTTCATGGCCCAAGATGGTTGCTATAGCATCACCTGTCACAGTTGTATTCTTGGAGGCAACAGGAAAGGAAGGGAGGGCAAACAGGGAGGGCCCTTTTAAGTCAGCTCTCTTTTGAGGACTTGTGCACAAGTGCCTCCAATGATTTCTCTTACTTTTTTTTTTTTTTTTTTTTGGTTATAACCTTGCAAGATGGGTAAGATGGGTGGCTACACTTCACGCTTCAAGGATCAGTTTTGCTTCATCTGTGAGAATCAAGTTCCAGATACCTCTTGAGCCCTGAGCCTCCCTACTTGGCCTTCGCCTGCTTGTGTGAACTTCTGCCCTGGTTCTGGCCTTGACTTTTAGCCCCCTCCCCTAAAACAAGGACTTGGTCTTGAACCCAAGACCAGAGAAGTGATGGGGGCATGATATATTGCTTGGTTTTCATCTGACTTTTTCTTCTAAGATGGGATTCGGCTTCAGGAACTCATTTCATTGACTTGGATGTACTTCTTGACTAAAATCTGGACCCTACCTGGTACTGAGAATCAGTGCTACTTAGAAACCCCTTCCAACTTACCTACACTTCAAGCTCAGACTAGACCCTTCAGACATTAATTTCTGTTCAGATCAGGAGTTAGCATTGCCCCTTCTCTGACTTTAGCATCGAGTGAATTCTATTCAGTCTTCTTGGCTGGCCCACCTGTTCCCCTTTTGCTATCGAGCTGCTGAGTGGCCAGAGCCATGCTCTTCAAATATATCCAGTCACATCTCTCTCCCCCATGTGGTCTCCGGGAGCTCCGGACTCTCTTCCTCTTCCTCGGGTGCTGTTAGGTATTGTCCACTGAGACATTTTTGCCTCTCCTGCTGGCTCGTGTTGTTCCGTGTTGAAAGAGAAAACACACAGTTCTCTGACCCTCTACCTGCAACTGCTTTCAGGTTAGTCTTTGCTATTTTTCTATTCCTATAACATTAAGGATCTTCAACAGGCACAGTTATCTCCTAGTGTGAACCTTTCCTGTTCATGCCTTCTGCAAAAATCCCTCTGCAATAATATGTAACGTTGTTATACAGTAATTAGAGATTAGTTAATGGTTAACCTTTGATTTAATAATGAATTTCATTATAAAGGAAAATTGCCAAACTTCTGTTTTATTCACCTATCACGTTCTCTTTTGCAACTCAACGCCCAGCATCTCAAGACCATCCAATAAATGTTTACCAAAAGAATGAATACATGAACGAGTGAAGGGTAATATTTGTTCTCACTGGTCTATGCCACGAGAGACTCTAAGTCCATAGGTCTTAGCTACACATCCACTCCTCAGGAGGACCCTTTGTAAAGTGGAGTTTTAAGAACCAGAACCTGAGACAGCAAACTTTCCCTGTAAAAGGCCAGAGAGTAAGTATTTTAGACGTGGCAGGCCACACCGTCCCTGTGGCAACTATTTAGGCTGCCGTAGGAGCTCCAGAGCAGCCAAAGAAAGTATAGCGAACAAATGAATATGAGTGAGTTTCAGTAAAACTTCTCACGTGGCACAAAACAATATTCTATTGTGTTCCTTTTGATTTGTTTAACCATTTAACAATGTAAAACCATTCTTAGCTCACAGGCTGTATAGAAACAGGTGGCGGGTCACATTGGGCCATGGGCCATAATTTGCCCACTCCAGGTATAGACTACAATTGTCAGACTATAGTATGCATAAGAACTATCTGGGATATTTTGTAAAATACAGATTGCCTGACTCTGCAGCCCAGGAATCCATTTCAGTAGGGAGGGGGTGAAGCATAGAAATCTGAATTTTTAGAAAGCAAGTAGTCCTAAGATCATACGATGAGAAAACCAATTGTATTAATTAAGGCAGGTTAGGCTGCCCAAAGAAACGGACCCCAAAACTTTGGTGGTTTTAATACAACATAGTTTATTACTTAGACTTGTGGGGAGTGATTGAGCTCATGGGTAACTCTCCTCTCCATACATATTCAGGATTCCAGGTTCTCCTGCGTTTCCAAGTCACCCTGGTAGTTGATATTCCTCAGCAGCGCGGTGTGGGGGGGTGGGGATGGGGGAGATTAAGTATTAGGATCCCAGCACGTGGAAGGTTAACCTGGGCCAGGCCTGGAGGAGGTATGCAGCACTGTCACTCCATTTCACTGGAGAGAAAGTGATGAATGGTCTTACTCCTCTAGAACGAGGATAGGAGAGGTGGTCTAACGGGGTGCCCAGGAAGAATGGAAGAACAGAGATTGTGATGCCTAATTAGTGGTCCGAGGCCCCTGAGTTAAAAGAAACGACTAACTGCTGGTGGTCTGCCTGTGCAAATGTAAGCCTGGCAAGCTTTTCCAATGGGCAGCAGAAGATGTAGGCCTTAGACATGGCTTTACTGTTTCCATGGGAACTTGAGCCTGAGCCTCATAATCTGAGAAATAAGCATAAGCACACCTGTCCTCCCTCCCTCACTAAATTGTGAGGTTCCCTGTAAACCCTGTGCACATGTGAGGAATGAGGGGCTCAGCTCTGGTCGTGGGGTCTGGGAGGGAGAGGGTCCTTCTCAGGGAAGCTGGGCATTCGGTGCCCCAGTTCACGCTAAAGTGCAGTCCCCAGATTGGCGGCCACAACCTCACCAGGGGCTTTGTTAGAAATGCACATTCTCATGCTCCCCACAAACTGAACCCAGTAGAAACTCGGGGGTGGGCGCAGCAATCTGTGTTGGAACCAGCCCTCTCTCCTGGGCATACCTCTGCACGCTCAGGTTTGAGAACTACTGATCCAGGCTGTCCCTGACCCCCAAGCTGTTCCCTGCTGGAAGATAAAGGAAAGAAGGCCCTCTTTTCCTCCTCGTGGAGTCTGGGACCTCCTGGAGACCCCTTGCCCTGTGACAGTCTTCATGCAGCAGTCGCAATGAACAACAGACACACACACCAGCCTCCCTCCCCGTTGGAGCCCTGGGCTGCCTCAAATCTTCTGATTGCAGTGGCTGGAGAATCGCTCATTTTCCAAAGACCTAATTACATAATGAGGCCTTCGTGCCTGTGGAGCTTCTTCCAAACTGTGCAGCCAGGTGCTGGCTCTGAGTACAACCTGTTGGGGGTCTCATTTGAATACCATGAAGACAAGAGGTTAACACTCTGTGACCAAAAGCGCTGTCTGCAGAGGTGGCCTTTCCACCTCCCCTTCGCACCCCAACTGAGCGGCACACAGGAGATCCTCACCGTGGTAGAGCCCAGCCATGGAGCCTGGGAACGCAAGCTGGAGCCACATCACCGAGGATGTGCTGGCACTTCCGGTCGTAGTGTCTGCCTAGCGTGGCTGCCCTTTCTCCTCCACAGACTCAGAATCCAGAGGTGGCACCGGGAGGGGAAAGACCTGGACAAAGAAGTGGAATGAGCATCTTGCCTCATCAGACTGTCCCGAATACTCAGTAGGAATGAATTTATTACAGAGCCTGGCCCTCCCATCACCTTCTATTCCTTGGTCGGTACTTACGCAGGTTCCAGCCTCAGCACTCACCTCTACCCCCACCCTTCACTCCTGTCTTAGGGAATGGGTGATTGATGTGGAATTCTCTGAACCTCTACATATGCTTTTTCTCTGTCTCCAATACTCTTTGTGCGTATCCCCCATTCCTGGATGACTCCTGCCCATCCATCAGGTCTCATCTTAGCAATCAATTCCTCCGGGAAGCCTTCCCTGATCACGACCCCCACCCCAGGTCTGGGTTAGTTTCACCTTCTCTGGGATCCCATGGCCTCCTGATCTTTCCTAGCCCAGCACTGATCATATTGTCTGATTCCCTCCACACTGTAAGCTCTGAGCACACAGGAAACGTGTCTGCCTCATTCACAATTGCTGCCCCACGCCTGGCAATCGGTAAGTGTACAATAAATGCTGGATGAATAAATGAGCAGTGGGTGTGCAGTAAATGTTGAATAAATGAATCTTACCGGGCTCAGGCTGCGATCAGGAAAAATTCAATCCAATTCAGCAAACATTTACAAAAATTCTACTATTTGTCTAGAACTGTTATGGGAGCAGAGGAAACCAAGGTAGATAAAAACACAGTCTCTATCTTCAAATAATTTATAATCTTAAAAGCTGTGCCTTTAATGAAACGAAGACAACTCTGGGAGGACGAAGCCCAGAACTTTAAAGCCCCACCCGCTCCCGTTCCCGTGCCCAGGAATCCTCCCCCAAGAACTTTCTCGGAATAGCCTGCGATGGAGCCCTTGGCATTGGATTCCCATGTTTTCTGCTCAGAGGAGCTTTGACCCCAGACTGCTCTTCAGATTTGTGTATGTGGGCTTTGGTGCTTCTTGTTTTATTTGCCGCCACTGAAACTCTGGAAAGACACATACTCACACCTACACACCTGGGGTGTGTAGCACCCTTCCCTGAGCCCAGTGACGACGATGAAGAGGCAGCCCTTCTCCTCGTTGCCGTTATGGGCAACACATGCATACCAGCATCTGTGTCCCAAGAGCCTACTAAGCTGAACACTGGGCTGGGTGCACATGTGTGGGGAAGGGGCAGAGAAAGAGGACAGTGGTGAATAATAAGACATGACCTCTACCCCAAATAATCATTGCAGGAGGTTGACATAATGCTGAGCACATTGTCAGGGGAGCTGACGTCGTGGTTAGAGTCAGGAGAAGAAGTGATGTTTGAGTGGAGACCGGAAGGATGGGTAGAGGTCCAGAAGACCCTCCAGGGAAAGCAGAAGAGAATGTTTCCTGCAGAGGAACAGCCTGGGTTCTTTCAAGTGGGAAGGAATCCAGAGCACTTACAAGGACAGCATAGCTGGAGGGCAGAGAGCATGAGGAGCCTGATGGGGATGGGAAGAAGGGTGACACAGACCCTGTGGAGGGTTTGGGCCTTTATCCCAAGAGCAAAGGGAAGTCACTTAGGATTTTAAGCAGGGGTGACTTAGTCAGATGTGCACAGATAAAAGTTCCCACTGGCTACAATGGGAAGACCGGTTAGGAGTCTATTGCCGTGGTCCAGATAAGAGAGGGCTGGTATCCACCAGGGGATTGAGGTGGGGATGGAGACACGAGGGGGAATGAATGTGAAGGTGCTCATGGGCCATCACGGGGAAAGTCTTGAACTCTCCCACGATACATACGATGACTATAGCCTTGATGGAGACCCTGTACGTGATCACAGTGTCTGAAGAGCAAGCAATTAACAGCTAGATTAAAGCAATAAGTTGACATCCCTCTATTACCAGGCCCAAAATGCTAAGAACCATAACAGTGGTTCAAAGACCTATGGAATTCCTAGCAAGAGGCAGTCACCTCTGGCTCAGGAATTAGGAAAAAGAAGTGACATTCGGCTGGGCCTTAGAGAACAGATGAGGTATAGACATGAGAGGGGTGGAAATTGGGGAGCAGAAGTTCCCACCGTGGTGAGGAACAGGTTCAGAGCTGGTTACGGAAGGGTGAATGGTGCCGGTGGCTTTAAATGCTTTTAGGGAAACAGCTAACAGCCGATGGGTCTAGAATGCAGAGTCTTAAATGCCAATGTAAGGAGAATGGATGTTATTTCATGGATTTTGGGAGCCAATCAATCATGAAGAAGTCCAAAACACCAATTCGAAAAAATATATACACCCCTGTATTCACTGCAGCATTACTTACAGTAGCCAAGATGTGGAATCAATCTAAGTATCTGTCAACAAATGACTGGATAAAGAAGGGGTGGTACAAATATACCATGAAATATTACTCTGCCATAAAAAAGAATGAAATCTTACCATTCGCGACTACATGGGTGCACCTGGAGGGTATTATGCTCAGTGAAATAAGTCAGATAGAGAAAGACACATGCCAGATAATCTCACAATATAATGATTGATGCTGTGTTTTATTTCGGCATCATGCTGAGCTCATGAAATGCAATATCAGGACTTTTAAGGAGCTCAAAATCCAGTTCAGAGACAGATGTTTAAGTGTGTGTGTGGGGGGGGGGGTATGTGGAAATGCCATTAGCTCAACTTTAGAGGACAAGTGAGGCTTGATCTAGTCCTTGAAGAATAAGAACAAGTTCACCAGACAACCCAGGAAAGAGAAAATAAGGGGCAGGGGAGGAAGAGAGTAGGAAAGCGAAAGAGGGAAGAAATTCCAACAGATAGAAGAGGAAATGCACAACATGGAGGCATGAAAACCACCTGGTAAGTGTGAGGAACTGCCAAGAATTCGGTTTGACCTTGAACTGAAAGCACCTGGGGAGATACTGAGGGCAGAGAGGGATGCAGGCAGGAATCAGTCATTGAGGACATCACAGGATTTCCTCCAGTCTTGGAAAGTTCCCTCTGAAAAGGTTGGGAGTATGGTTTGTACTAGAGGCAAGAATCCAGAGGCAAGGCTCTATTGCAGGGTTTTGAGCAATGGAGTGTTACAGACAATAATTGAATCAAAGATCGATTGGGTCAGAAGGGTCTTATGCGATCATCTCATAACGTTTCCATTTTACAGAAGCAAGGAGAGTCCCATTGATCATCTGAGTTCTCACTGTTAGAGAGTGGGAGATAGGAAAAGCTGGCTGCAGTGGGTAGAAAGATTAGAGAGGAGAGTTCTGGAAGTGTCCAGGCAAGGGCCTTCCTGAGGCCAGGCAATGGCCATGGAGCACATTGGACAGACCCCAAAGCATCTCATGATCTGGTCAGTGTGTGTTGGGTAGATGGTGATGGAGGGGTCTGAGATGACGTTCCAAAGATTTCTGGCGTATTGTTCCTGAGGAGAAGAAGGGGGCTAGTGATCTAAGAGATGGGTAACCTAGGAGAAAGACTGGTGTCAGGGAAGATCGTGTGCTTGTTTCTGGGCATGCCGATTTTGAAGTACGTGCAGGATGTCCACGTGGAGATAATGTTGGAGGTTCAGCTGGATAAAGCTGGTGGTTTCAGCTACAGATAGAGACTGAGGAGTTGTCCTTAGAGGGACGGCAGTGAGAGCCGTGGGAGAGGAGGAGCTAACCCAGAGAATAGAAAGAGAAGAGATGAGGGCACAGGACAAAGCCTAGAGGGAGGGTCATATAGACTAAGGAGGAGCCATCAGAAAGGCATTGCAGAGGGAAGGAGGCTTTAAGGACCAAACTGTCAGCGGACTTGCTCCTGGTCACACAGTCACTCAGCTGATGAAGAGCAGGTCCAGATCCCAGGTGCCCAAACTTCTCTCTCATCATCCTCCCCAGCACCCCACACCACCCCCACTACCCCCTCCCCCGTGCTTGGAGTGCAAGGATAAAGAAATTCTCTGAAAAAACTCTCAAAAGCCCAAGGATCATGAATGCAGGGTGCCAGCCCTCCCAAGACTTTGATTTCCCATGGAAATTGTCTCCGGGAAATAAAGTTGCATTATGAATGCATTTCGACAGGCTCCACAATCAAACATTCTGTAATCATGTGAAAAGCTTGGAGGCAGGGGAAATATGAGGCTTCCGCGTGTATGAGAGGCTGCTGAGACGTAGGAGATCACTTGGAGGGAGGATCCCCTGGGGAGAAAAGTGAGCTCTGTACTGTGGCAGGGGGGCTGTGTAAACAGGACAAGACTGATGAGGAGAAGATGGGAAATCATTAGACCTGTGCAAAAACATCTCGACCCGAGGGCTAGTGCTTTCTGAATGGCTTAGAATGGCAGCCTAAGAGATGGGCGATTGGATTCAGGCCATCTTTGATCTCCTTGCCCTTCCATTTGCAGTGGGGCAGGTCACGGGCGTCCAAACACCCAGTCAATTGCTAATAGCCAATAGGTCCTTGGAAATGGGGAGGGGCATGCAGGCAGAGAGGGAGACTAACTGTAATTGAACCCCCCACTCATCTAAGATGGTGTATAACTTAGCATTAGTTTCATTTTCCTGGTAGAGATACTAAGGCTTAAAAAAAAAACGCAAATACTTTGACAAGTGATAGTTAATAAGTAATGGGACAAATATTTGAACTCAGACCTTTCTGACATCAAAGTCTATGCTGTTTTTAACATTACAAGGGAAGTAGAGAGTCCTTGTAGTAGGAACAAGGAACATTCAGAGAGTTTGAAGAACCATCCTCTCCCCACTATCATGGTGAAATCATGTATGGATGGGCAGGTTTTCTCAGAAAAGAGCTATGACATCATCAGATACTTAGTGTTTCTGTGACTTATGGGAGGTTAGGGGCTGCCAACCTCCTGAGATGCAGAGAAGTTAGCGATTCAGTATTTTTTTTTATTAAAATCATTGGGGTGACATTGGTTAGTAAAGTTACATCGGTTTCAGGTGTACAATTCTGTATTACATCATCTATAAATCCCATTGTGTGCTCACCACCCAGAGTCACTTCTCCTTCCATCACCATATATTGGACCCCTTTTATCCTCTTCTACCCCTCCCCTCCCCCCTTACCCTCTGGTAACCACTAGACTGTTTTCTATGTCTGTGAGTTTTTGTTTGTTTGTTTGTCTTATTCCTTTGTTGCTTTCCGTGTTATATCCCACAGATGAGTGAAGTCATATGGTTCTCGACTCTTTCTGTCTGACTTCTTTTGCTTCCCACGATAATCTCAAGATCCATCCATGTTGTCACAAATGGCAGTATATCATCTCTTCTTACGGCAGAGTAGTAGTCCATTGTGTATATATACCACATCTTCTTTATCCAGTCATCTATTGAAGGACACTTTGGTTGTGTCCATGTCTTGGCCACCGTGAAGAGTCACTATTTCTTGAGGCTGCTCTTTGCTGGCTCAGCAGGGGCGCAAGTCTCAGTCCCGTCCCACAGGAGCTTCCAGCTGGGCAGCAGGACAAACATACGACACTCGTTTAAGACGGTATATAACCAGAAATGAACTGTTTGGGACACAGCGTGTCAGTGATGAGGGTGAGGAAGAGGAGCAGGTAGAACCCAAAAAGCTGCAGTAGGGAAGGTAGGCCTTCACCTAGGTAGACTTTGAAGAATGGATAGGACTTGGGTAATTTTTCAGCCCATGCTCACTTGGAACATTAGCATCCACAAGTCGATGGGCAGCTTTCCCCATTAAAATAGAGTAACCGACGTTTCAATTCTCAGAACACATTACTTTAATGGATAGAATTTTCCCTATATTAAGGGTTGTTTTTTTTAAATAAACTGTTTTTAAACTTTGGGTACCTGCTACCACTTGTCTGCTAGTGAATGCTGTAGGTAACACAGAGGATGAACAAGTGGAAATAAATGCTAATGGGAAACCAGGAAGGTGTTTTCTTCAAAATATTTTATCATGACTATACTTTTTTGGAGTTACAGAGACCTGTATACGTATCATATGGCCATATTTCCTGCTAGAAAAATGGTTCCAGGTCTGAATGATAGAATTAAGTGTGTTAATATTTCATGGCATTTCACAAAGAAAACTGAGACTTCCAGGCGCTTTTTTACCTAAACCACTTTGGAAGCCAGTAGGGTAGCCTGGGAGGGCGGAGCAGGGCCAGGTGGAGGGCACTCTCCATGAGGGAAGCAGAAAGGACAACTTTCTGTTTCGCAGAGGTGAGAATGAGCGCAGGCTGTCAGGGAATGTCAGCCCAGGTGCCTGGAAAACTGCTTTTTAACTTTCAGATGCCGTATGACCTGTAACCTCTAGTACCAAAGGCAGAGCCAATTCTGTGACCCAGAGGAGCTGACTCCCAGTCCAGTGCTCCCCCACTTGCCATCCTGCCCCACTTCCGCTCCATCAGATGTCACACACCCATGTGCCTTACGTGGAATTCAGTGCATGTTTCGGGTGGCCCAGCTGTGTTTACACATGTTTTGATTATTTACCAATATTTTTAAATGGGACCACTTTACATAAAAATGCAGATTTCTGGTTTCTTTGCACATCAGAACGGAAGACAGTAGTGAGCCTTAAGTCTTGTATGACAACAATAGGTACAGGCGAGGAAGAGCGGCGGCCTTTCGCAGACCATGGACTCCCCAAGTCCTCACTAGTCAAAGTGTGGTCCCCAGACCAGCAATATGAGCATCGCCTGGGGGCTTGCTAGAAATGCAGAGTCTCAGGCCCCACCCCAGACCTACGAATCAGGCTCTTCATTTTAACAGGACCCCCAGGTGCTTCATTTACACGTTACAGATTGAGTTCCAGCCCGGCCTGCTTCTCTTGTTTACCTCCAGGGCTTGGCCTAAGGACGCGCGACATTTTCACCAGGAGATCTAATTCATTCTAGTTCATTAGGTTCATTCTAGCACCGAAACCCACCCCCTTGACCATCACCATGAAATGCGAGGAGGGCTTCACCCACCTTCTCCCAGGAGACCATCAGGTCAATCCTGCCAGACCTGCACCCTCTCCAGCCCGGTCCCCTCTGAAAGCCCAAGCCTCCTTAGTGTCCCCCATCACAGAACCTCATCGCCTCACTGCTCTGCACATGCCTGAATCTCACCCAATTCCCTAGCCTCCCCCTGCCGTGTGGTTCCTCCTAACCATAGAGATTTCCTGCACACACACACACACAAACACACACAAACAGCTCCTGGGAGGCCAGTGCAGCCTTTAGAACCAGCTCGGCCTGCTTCTGCCCCGCCCTCAGGAAGACCCCGTTCACCTGTCCTCTGTGTCCTAACACTTCTGTCATCGCTCACAGTGACTTCAGGACCCCATGGGTGGGTCATCCAGAGCCTTGGGCTCTCAGTTTCTTGACCTCACGTCCCCCAGTAATCCATTTCTCGCCCACCCTGCCTCAGCCACCCCGCCCCATGGTCACGGCCTTGACCTTAGGTTCCCCCACGGCTGCATCCCCTTTGAGAATTCTTGACTGTAAGTACACCCTCTGATGACAGCGTCTCATCCCACCAGCCCACCCACGCCACGCGCGGACTCCAGCTATTCTGTGACCTCATCAAGGCTGCTACACAGATGACCCTGCCACTTCTCACCCCAAGTCACCCTCACCGCCCCTCCGTACCCTCCTGATCTGTCTTTCATCTCATGCCTCGTCATTATAATCACTCTCTGCCAAACATCTTTAATTCCTCTGCCACCTCTGACTCTTCTTGCCTTCTGGGGCAAGCCCTGAGCATGATTAGATCTGACACTCCACCTGCTCCAAATTGCCAACGCAAGCACATGTGCATAGGATACCTGGTTCCACTGGAAATTCACGGCCAGAAATCTCAAACGGGCACTCAGTGTTGCCTGGCAATTCTGTACTCTCCAGGTTCACTTGCCTATTCTTCACAATGACTGTTTCAGACCTTCTACTCTCTCCTCAAATCTCCTACATCCTTGCCCCCCAAATACAGACATACTCATGCACAACAGTCTGGGTCCTTATCTCATGCTTGAATGCGATTAGATGCAGCTTGATAGACACTTTCCGATTCCATTCTGAAGAGGCGCTGCTCTGACTCAACCCATCTTCTGTGTCTTTCTTCTTGTTTCTGTACATGAAGTGGCCCTGCTCCTTTCAAAGGCCACCCCTCCTCTTGAGCTCTGAGGTCCTACTCATCTCTCCTTCCCAAAGAGCTCACTCCTACAAGTCAATTTCACCTTCCTTGCACCATCCGTTTCTCCCTTCCGCGAACAGCATTTCCCTCGATATATAAACTTGTTCCCAAATGTTCTACAGGCAGCACACAAGCCCCCATTTAATCTTCCAGGCACTGCTGTGCTTTTCTATTCCCATTTACAGAAAAACTTCCTTAAAAAAGGGGGGGGGGGCCATTGCTGTTCATGTTTCTGCCTCACGTTGTCTTCTCAACCCACTGTAATCACACCTGCAACCCCACCAGCACAGGGACTGCCGCCCACGCCTCCTGCCAAGGCCACTGGTTGCCTGTGTGACATGACAGTCTCTCAACTATTCTCACCCTGCTGAAATCAACACTGTTCACCCCGCCCTCTTTCCTAGAGCCTATTCTGCTCCGGGCCTCAGGGACCGCTCACTTCACGTTTTACTCTCACGTCTTAAACTCCCCGGCTGGCTCTTCTTCTTTGCCAGTTCCTCCTTCTTTGCTAAAACTCTAAATATTGAAGTGCCTCAGGGCTCTGTCTGGGGTCTCTTTCTCTCCTTTATCCACATTTCTTTCTTTTGGTAATCTATATGCAAATAACTCCCAGATCTATATTTCCAGCTTTAATCACTTCTCAGAGCTTCAGGGGCAGATAACCAATGGCCTGCTTGGCGTCTCCCATAATGTGTGGTGGGTACATCAGACTTAAACATGGCCAGAGCAAAACCCTTGATCCCAAAACACTGCTGTCCCTAACACTCACATGTGCGTACATGTTCACGTACACGCACACACATGCACACACAGATAATCCCAGACGATTTCTCCCAATTCTTTCCCATCTCAGAAAATATCACCACTGTTCACCCTATCACAAGCCAAAAATCTTGGTGTTCCCTGTTATTTTTCTCTTTGACTCACTGCTATCTTCTCCCCCAACAATCAATCAACAAAGGATATTGATTTTACTTCCAAAATACATTGGGAAATGTATATACATGTCTCCATTTTTCCACTTCTGCTGTTAACACCTCCCTCCAAGCCACTACCATTTCTCACCACACTATTGGAATAACCCAACCGTTCTCTGGCTTCCATTCTTGGTCCCTAAAATTCATTCTCCCTGCAGAAGCCAGAGATTTTTTTTTTTTTTAAGGCTTATATCAGATCATGTCACTCCCCTGCTTAACTCACCTAGTATTGCACTTGAAACAAAATCTAAATTCCTTCCCCAGGGATTATAATGACCTACATCTTTCAGCTTTCACTTTTCTCTCCTACTTCACTTGTGTCACTCTTCCCCCTGGTCCACTACTTGAATATGCCAATGTATTCCCTCCACTACCCCCTCTCAGGGCCTTTGCACCCGCTCTTCTTTCTGTTTGGAATTCCCTGTCCCCTGGTCTGACCACCCAGTGGCTCACAAGCACACCACCCTGTTTTAAATCTCTGCTCCATTCTTCTCTTTTGTTTCTTTATTGACCATCTCTCCTCACTAGCTCATAAGACATGTGAGAACAGGACACCTTGCCTCACTCACTGCTACCTATTCAGTGCCTAGAATAGTGCCTGGCACAGAATAAGAGCTCAATAAATATTTGTTGAAGGAATGCACAAAAAAATGTTACCAAGAAAAAAAAACTGCAGATCTCCAAGATTACAAGGATAAAGTTTAGCCTTCTCCGGAGAACAGATGCTTTTTCAGAACTTGAGCACCTTACTGCATTTGAATGCTAATGGATACTTCCTAATCACGAATGTGCTGCCATATTTATACTTCTGAGTCCCCTGGCAAAACCTCTCTCTGGAAACACTTTGGTAGTCAGGAGTTCTTGTGGTGTATTAATTGGAAAGATTTTTTTTTTTTTTACTTTTTTTGTTCTGTTTTAAAAGTCTTCTTGTATTTTGCTAATTCAAGCTGCTGTCCTCAGCCCTAAAGAAATAAGGGTTTGCTACATATATAGCGGCGTGACTCCCCCAATTAAGAATTTATAGTCATTCATTCATTCATTCATTCAAGTGTGTGTTGGCACTGATATATGCAGGTAGCAAGCATACAGAGTTGAGAGCTGGTCTCTACTCTCAAAGAATATCCAGTCTACTCATCAGACATAAAGAAATACATTCCTGAAGTAGTAGGTTACTAACATAAGAAACGTGTGGCTAGAGAGACCTACTACAGTCAAGTGACCATTATTTAAACATATCATCTCCCTTAACCTTTACCCCAACCTTGTGAGACAGGGATTTCTCTCCCCGATGTATGGACAAAGAAACTGAGTCCCAGGAAGGTCAAATCTTTGGCTCCGAGTCATGCAGTGGTAAGTGGCCAGATGAGGATCCTAATTCAGTTCTTCAGACCAGGTTCTTTCTCCACGACTAGTTGTGTCCTAGGAAACTCTTACCTCTTCCTGATGCCACGTCCCTGCCAGGTACCAGTGACTGCCAGCTGCTGGCCTGCATGGGCCTGCTGCTACTGCAGGGCTAGTCCTCATTATCTAACACTGGGCATTCTTGCCACCGGCAACCTGATTACCGGCACCTGCTTCTCTCTCTGCCCAGCTCTACCTGCCTCAGAGCACCTCCTGCTTCCCTAGCAACTGGTCCAGGGAGTCGTTTAAAAGTGTTCCTGAGAACCCACTGTGTATGTGGCACTGGGTGATAGGGGATAGGAAGCTACAGAAATGACTGAGACGTGGTCCCTGCCCTGTGTGGTGGGGAAGTTGGATATCTAAGCTGATTGTGACACCACGATGTGCCAGGTACTATCATGAGGCATGAACAAGTCCCCATGGGAAGACAGAGGCTGAGCACAAGACTCAGCCTGGAGGAATCAGGGAAGGCTTCACAGAGGAGGTGATGGGCTAATCCAAGTCTTGAATAATGAATATTTGCCAAACAGAGAAGGGTAAAAGGCAGGCCAGGCGTAGAGGGGAAAGTGTGGATGAATGCACAGCGGCGCTTCAGGGGACTCCATAGGAATCCATCCACAACTTTTACATGGAAAAGAGCTACAATCATATCTGGATGTGCACATCTGGGGATAGTGGAGCTGGTGGTGATGAGTGGAGGGCCTGCGTTGGCTCAAGAACTAGGCAGTGCTAAGCCTGTGGGCTGTGGGTAGAAGCGGTCACAGAATTTTGAGACTGGACAATGCAGAGGAAGGAAACACGCCCGAGGCTGAATGTCTCTCATGTGCAGAAGGTTTATGAGACTGACAGCCACCTCAACTGCCCAATCAGAAGAGATGGCTGGAGTGCATGTAAGTGCACAGCTCAGAAGGAAGGGGAAGACGCAGCACATACCATGCTGTGCCAGGGGAGCTTTCAGCCTAGCTGGAGAGGTAAGACGTGGACACATGCAAAGCTCAGGAATGTGGCAAGGAAGTCCATAGCAGTGTGAAGGGAGTGGCGTGGTAGTGTCTGGAGCTAATGTCTGGAGGAGGTTACAAATCCAGGGAAGTTGAAGAAATCCTCGGAGTATCCAGTGGAATCTGTTAGGAATCACAGAACTGCACTGGAGAGGTTTGGGGTTCTACGAGTAGTTGAAGAATCAGTGGGTGTTGCCGGGAAAGCTGCTTGGAGGAGGGGCCCTTTCCGGTCTGCCTGGCCCAGCCCTGAACAGGTGAGCCGATCATGGCCCAGGATCATTGGACAGGACCCATGTAGACTCTGGCCCCTCCGAGGTGTTCACAGCCTTTTGTCTTACCTGCTTTCCCTCTTTCCTGCCGTGGTTTGGATTGCTCACAGGTTGGTCCCTGGCTAGCTTCAGCCTCTTTCTTATCCCTCAGACCTGCTGCTTGAGGCTGCTGAGTGCTGACCTTGGCTCCCCTGCGTGGCTACAATTTGCATGTGTCCCTTGGATGTGTGAACTGCTGGTCCCTCTGAGCAGCACCTTAGGCCCATCCAACCCCGCGCCAGGACCCTGTCCTGCCCAGCCCACTCAGCTCTGTCCTGGTCCCGGGGTGATGGCACAGCAGCATGGGTATCAGCCGTTGAGGCAGACTCGGCCTAGCATTAACGAGGAGGTGCAGGAGCGGGAGTGGGGAGCGGATCTGAGCTTTGCCCAGGAGCTCTGCCATCTTCAGATGAGCAGAAGTGATTGGACAGGGCTCCATTACGGACAAGCACCTCCATGTCTTGCAAGCGCCCAAACCAGAGCGGTGGCGTTCCTGGGTAGAAAGGCTTCGTTGAGAGTGAATGATCACTTTCGGTCCTAATGTAGATTGCAGCAGTCCGTGGAGAGTAGGCCAGTCATGTGTCTCCCCCAGGAACGGCCAGGCTATAGGTCCAGGACAACAGGCAAGCAGAGGGACCCAAACCATGTCACACAACAGGCAACACACACACACAGACACATACATATGAACACATACAAACACACATAAACACAATCACACACATAGACCTACTCAAAGGTGCCCATAAACACATACACACACACACAGGCTCACGCACATGCCTCTCCACAAAAAGCCAGTTTGCAGTTTAACTCCCTAGCACCGGAGTAAGGATCACACAGGCGGCCCCTTCCGCTTTGCTAACTTCCTCAGGGGAAGCCCCCGGGAGGGTCCTTGTCGTGCCGCTCCTGGGAGTGCCATCTTGGAGGCTCTCATCTTGGAAGATTTGAGGCCACCTTCCGTTCGTGTCACCTCTATTGACAGTGACATGGATTGATCTCTGTTTATGCACAACACATTTTCTTCTGCTAAGCAACATTAAGTTTGAATCAAAATATATAACTACGATGTAATGATTCTCGCTGCTACTTCCCTTTGGTGGCATTTTGCTTGCTTTTTATTTGTTCAGCGGTAGATGGGGGTGTCCATTACACGAGATGGCAGTCTGAGGCAGGCCTTTACCCGGCACTCTGGCAAAGAGGCATCAGCGGCCTGGGCCAATCCCCAGTTTAGCCCCCGACCTGCCGCCTGAGCCTGCTCCAGGCTAGCCCAAGGACCACTAAGTATCTCTCTTTAGAGGTTCATCAGCTGTCTATCCACACCCAATATTGAATAATGCCGCGCAATCAGCTATCTGGGCATTGCCCCAATTTTACTTGATCCAATTTTAACCCCTCTGGGCCTCTGCTTCCTTCTAAATGACAGGCGGGCGATTAAACTATAGATAAGACAACTATACCCGGATGACGCCTGCCATCCTAGAGTGGTTTTTTCATAGCATCTCTGTATCCATCCGTTATTACCATGATAATGCTGCTTGACAAATTCCGTGGCTTAAAATCACAATTAGGTATGCTTGCTCAGGAGTCCCTGGATTGGCTGAGCTCCGCTGGGCATGGCTGCACACAGTGAGCAGGGCGTGGGTCTGCCCTGTGTGTCCTTCATTCTCCATGGCCCCGCAGGCTAGACAGAACACGTTCTCATTGAAATGAGAGGGGAACGAGCGAGTGAGCTCCGCACTGCACGCCCGTGGCAGGGCCTGTAGCATTCCATCACCCCAGGGGGGAGACATGGCTCCGCTCAACATCGAGGGCGTGGGGAAGCGTCCTCTGCCCACGGAAGGAAGAGTTGAGGGGTACATTTTTGCTGGACATGTTTACCTGTCCAAACCAGGCAGACATTGGAAACGGTTTCTGTCAAGAACCAGATGGTAAATATGTTGTGCTCTGCAGGCCATGTGGTCTCTGTTGTAACTACTCAACTCCGCCCTTGTAGTTTAAAGGCAGCCATGGATAATGCATAAACAAATGGGTGTGGCTGTATTGCAATAAAACTTTATTTACAAAAACAGGCAGAGTTTGATACTTTCCCATTTAAACTATCACAGACTCCGTTCCCTCTCAGAAGTGAGAGGATGACGCATTGCCTGGTCCCGTAATCATGAGTTTCTCAGTGGGTGGTCCTGCACAACCCACATCAGAATTACCTGAACTGGGGAGTGGGTGTGTATATCAAACATGCGGACTCCGGGTCCCCAGCCCTGAATCTTGGGTTGGGGCTGGGAATCTAGAAGTCTAACCAGCTCTCCGCAGGTGATTGTGATAATTTGATTTCCACCGCATTGAAATACCTTCAAGATTCCCCCAAAATCCAAAATTAAAGGAATTCTATCCTTGGTTTGGAAAGCTCTTTGGGACATGGGTATTGGCTCTTCCTCATGACCAAATTTTAAACAGTCCCCCTTTCCTATAGGAATATCCCAGTGCCCGACTAGGGTGAGGCAGCATGAGGCACTCACTCCTCAGGTCGTGCAGATGCAGGGGCAGCACCTGAGAGTGAGTGCCTCCTTCAATGATACTCCCTGGGCACCTCACGTGTTTCCTCCTAGCCCTGGCCCTGGCTTAGCCACGCACACACACATGCACATATTTATTTATTCACACACACACACACATGCACACACACACTATATACATATGTGTGTATATATATATATATATATATACAGAGAGAGAGAGAGAGAGAGAGAGCTTGTTTGATGAGGCAGGACCCTCCTTTGCAGCCTAGTTTGAAGATCATGAATGCCTTCCTCCCTGGACTGTTAATATACTTGAAATTCCACTATTAGACATTTGTTCCTTTGCATCTTAGAATAGTTTCTCTCTGATGTCATTTTCCAGAAAACACAAGTACACCTTGGGGAGGTCATACCTGAAACTTTAGCAACTGTCTTAACTAATGTTAGCCAACCTTGAGGTCCTATAGACCTCGGGAAGAAAGAGAAGAAACATTCATTCAATGAGCATTTACTAAGCACTTGCTGTGTGCCAAGCACTGACCTAGAAAACATAGCAGTAGTCAACATTTATGGTGGGATTCATAGTTCATTAAGAACTTTCTGGGTAACGTGAGTACGGCACAAATAATGACCATCACCTCTGTTTTGCCTCTGGCCCCTAACAGTGGTCTTTGCCATCCCCTGGCCGGGGTGGGGGTGGGGTGCGGTGGTGTTGGTCCTTCCCCTGCTGCCCCACCCCCACTCCCATGCACGGTCCACTGGTCACAAGGGGAACTGAAGATGTTTCTCCAGCCTCGTTGGCAGCCTGACTTAGCAGCATAGACCTTCATAATATACAGCAGAGAGCAAAGGTGAACATTTTTTTCTGGCTCTCTGGGTTTTAACGCTGCTGACATTTCCATATTTCTGGCATTTGGTTATGTATTAGACATTTAAGATGCATTTATAATATTAACCTTTTTAGAGGGACCAATTTTAAAGCAGTCGTCCTTGCCTGCTTAAAATGCAACTCTGAGTGTCACCTGCAATTCCAGCAGTTGAAGTTAATGAATCAAAGCTAGGAAATGCAGGGGGTGTGTGTGGAGGGGGCAGATTTTGCTAACAAACGACCTACAGTGAAATATCAGATACCCATTAGAGAGTCACCAGTGCCAAATTGGGCTCTATCTCTTTTTGATGCAGCTGAAAAGGGTCCCCACTTTCCTGTGGGCGGGGCACTATGCCAGGTTGGGCCCCTTATGTGCACCATTCTCTCCAATCCAGTCTTTGCATAGATGCCAAAGTGGCTTCTCAAAATGCAAATTGTATCCTCCCGACTGAATATTTCCAAGGACACAGCAGGAGTCTTAGGCAAACCAAGGCCCTCCGGCAAATCCAGATGCCCCTGTCTTTGTAAATAAAGTTTTATTGGAATACAACCATGTCCATTCATCTGCATATTGCCAATGGCTGCTTTTGCTCTATGACAGCAGAGATACGTAGACCACATGAACCACAAAACCAAAAGTATTTACAGAAAAATTTGCCCACCTCAAACCTAGAGGATTGAAACTCCAGTCTCTCGAATATGAGATCCAAGATCTCGCAGTGGTGGCTTTGCTCACCCTCCCAGCCTCCTCTCTAGGTTCCGCCTACCCACCCACCCCCGCCCCACCTCCCCCAGGACCCTGTTCAAGCTCAGTCCTTCTCAGCCGGTGCCCAATTTGGCTCTGTTTCTTCTTGATGCAGCTAAAAAGATCTCAAAGAGGCACATTTCTTACCTTCCCCAGATGTCCGGGGCTGGGAACCATCACAACCTTGGGTTTGTACAAGGTCAAAAAGAGGTGGCGGCCCCAGAGAGATGACTTTATTCTATCCCCACTCAGGAGGTTTCCCTATGGATGCTTTCTTTTTTTTTTTTTTAACTTAAAGAATTTTTTTTAAATTGTATTTAAGCAAAAAAGATCAAATGTACCATCTAAGTCATTTCTAAGAGTACAGTTCAGTAGTAGTAAACAGTCACATTGTTGTGTAACCACGCTCCAGAAGTTTCCGTCTTACAGAGCTGAAATTCTGTCCCCATGAAACACTTGCTCCCCACTTCAACCTCCCTCAGCCCCTGGCAACCACCATGCTACTTTCTGTTTCTATGAACTTGACTACCCTAAGTGTCTCATAGAAGGGGAATCACACGGTATCTATTTTTGGGGCCTGGCATATTTCACGTAGCATACTGTCTTCAAGGTTCACGCACTTTGTAGCCTACAGAGCCTTTTTAGACAGTGTTTTTCCTTATCTGCCCAAGAAATTGTCATATCACAGATATACTGCATCTGTTTGTGCACTGTGACCCTTTAGAAGGTCACAGATCGTTGAATTATCTCAGATCTTTCACTCTCCTCCCCGGGAACCTATTTTCGCTGTTATCTAAAGTTATTCCTCCCATTAGAACACCTGCTCTGGCCATGCCACTCGTGCGTGGCCTTTGCTAGCTCTTTCTTGCTTCCGATTCGCACATGCCACTCCAATCCGCCTGGAGTTACCTTCCTCTCATTCCTTCAAACCCAAGCTGGATAGATGTCACCTCCTCTAGGAAAGCACCCTGATTCTCCCACTTACACCTTTCCTCCTTGCTGGCCCAGCACTCTCCTCTGCCATGTGCTTCTCACAGGAGGCTGCCATCTTGGCTTACTCCCCTGCTCACCCAGTTTTCCATGAGATCCAGATGGTAAGATACGTCTCCATCCTCTCTGCACATCCAGGACTAGCAGCACACTGCCACCTGGAGCAGATATTAATAGATATTCAGCTTAATAGATATTCAAATAAATTAGTTTATTAATCCTCGCGAGACCACTGGCAGCATTACTGGCCCCTTTGAACAATGGAGGAAACTGAGGCTCAGAGAAGTAAACTGCCCCCAGTCACACGATGTGGAGGAAGCTTAGCAAGGACTTTGGAGTCAGACCACCCTCAGTTAACATCCGGATTCTGTAACAAACTACGGGGTGGCCTTGGACAACAGCCCCCCGCAGCCCCTCACTTTTCACATCTGTAAAATACAGAATCATATGAGGCTCGGGGAGCTGATGTCACACCGTGGCCCCGCCAGGACTCAACAAATGGTAGCTGCTGTTACTGTGTTAAGTGATGGAGCCGGGGTTTGAAGTGAGGTCTGTTAGACTGCGAAGTCCAAGCACTTTTTGCTTCTGTTGCTGCTGCCTCATTGGAGTGCCACCGTGCTCGTGTACAGTGGAAACTGAGTCAGGGCCTGACAGGTGCCCTGGAGCCACTTGTCTCCCACTGCCCTCGGTGAGAGGGCAGGACCCCTCAGGAGCATAAAGCCAGCCCTGGAAGGAGCTTGGAGAGCCCCAAATTAAAAGGGAGATGGATGATCTCAGGAGATATTTCCATCCAGCCTGGGCCGCCTGATGATTCACCCTTCTCTGCTCTAGAAATATTTCTGTCTCGAGAACCGTTTGTCTAGGTTCAGAGTCTTCCCGGCTCCTCTGTGCCATGAGCACACTGACAAATCTGACCGTCCGCTTCCTTTTAGTATCAGTCAATGGAAGTCCCATTACCTCCCACCTGACAGGTTACACCACAATCAAATGGGCCTGGCTTTGCAGAATCAGTCAGACTCCCACCAGTTCGAGGAAGAGAGAGAGAGAGAGAGTGAGAGAGAGAGAGAGAGAGAGAGAGAGAGAGAGAGAGAGAGAGAACAGCTCTGTGACAGAACCTTGGGAAACGCCCATCACAGGCAGTCTCTGGGCTTCCATCACCTCCCCTGGAGAAAGGACTCACGATGCCCTCCCACAGCCCTGTGGGGACAACTGGGACCTCTGTCAAGCACACAGTAGGCACTCATCTTCATATTTCAGTCCCTTTCCCAGTGCCAGATAAAGAGTGAGGCAAACGAAGCACTTGCCTCAGATACCAAATTCAAGGGGTGCCAAAAATCTCAGCAACCAAGATAAAGAATGCTTTAGTGCAATGCTTTTTAAAAGTCAAAATGAATGTCAAAAAATGCATGATGAACATAAGATCCACATTTTAAATAAAGACGAGATCTGTATTAGACAAGTTTCCTTTTGCTTCAGGCTCCAGGGTGGCTTGACATGGTGTTACCCCTTGCCCTTCCTTCTGAAGGAAGAATAAGGAGATACGGAAGAATGAGTGACTGACCTAGAGACACAGGGGTTATAAACCACGATTTTTAAAGTTTTGACGTAATCCAGAATTTGTCCTGAGGGATGGAAAGCCTGGGGTGAGGAGTTGTCCCAGCCCCCGAGCAGAACGAGCAGCAGATCTGGGAAGCAGGCGCAGGTCTTTGTGCCACAGCAGATGGGTATGTGCCCGTCCCAGAACTCCCCCAGCACTTTTGTGCCTACAGGCTTTTGCTTAGTCTGCTCTCTCTACTCTCTTCCTTTTCTCTCCTTGGAAAATTCCTGATCACCCCTCAATGCTTCACGCAAATGCCATCTTTATTCACAGGAATCTCTGACCTCATTCTTTCTCCTTCTGTGAATCTAGTATTTCTATGTAGCACTTGCTGTGTGTCTGGAATGGGAGCCGGAAGGCTGAACTGTGGGGTCCTTGAGCTTAGGAAGTAACTCTTATTCATTTTTGTGACTCCAAGTCCTAATGTGACATAGGTGCTTCTTGAGTGTTTGACCAATAATTCTGACCTTGGACAGGCTCACACTCATGTATATGTGGCTATAGCCTCTGGGCTGAACCCCCTGTGCTTGGCCCTGTTCGGCCATGTCCTTGGCTGGACGTAGTGGCAGCCATAGGCCATGCGACATTCCCTTTGCAGCCTCTCGACAGTATAGGTTCCCTGTATGTCATCCGGGCTGTGGGTTTGCTCACTCCACCCTTAGAGCTCCTGGGACCCAGCTTGGCATGGTAGAAAATGCCAGGACTTTAAAACCCATCATATGTGGGTTTGAAACCTGTCTCCCCCATTTACTGTCACATTGGGTGCTCTACTTAGATGCGTTTAACCACAGTTTCTTCAACCCAAAAATGAGACTAAGCTTTCCCACCTGCTAAGAATTTGTGAGAATGCAAGTGAATGGAATGTGTATAGATTCCCTAACACATAGTAGGCACACCTTCATTATTGCTATTGTTTTTGTTTTCCTTTGGATTAGGACAGGCGTGTTCAGCCTCTTGCCCTGACTTGATTTTCAGCTATCAGGGAACTGAGTGCATCTCATTTCTGGAGGTTTTAGGCACATGGCAATTATCATTTTACCTGGACGCTAGTGCTGATATTAACCTAACTGCTTACATTTATATTTTCCCATTGCTGGGTTCTCACAGTTTAATGTAAAAAGGGATAATAGATTTGTCTCCTTTACATCCAGCTGCCAGGCTTGGCTCACATTACATGTTTTACAGACTTTGAGGACTAGCAAATAACGGCAGGTTTGTCAGCCCCAAGTTTTCAAAGCGATGAGTCAATCCTGACTTATTGTTATTATCTCCTAATAGTTTCCACTGTATTATTCTGTAATTACTCCGTGAATCACACTGACAGCTTGCATGTTTGCAGCTTGCCTGAATTATTCCTCCATCTTCCACTGAAAACATCATGAGTCTTGCACTCGCCTGCAGGAAGACGACCTCCGTCACCTGCCGAATACCGAGGACGCTTTGTCAACCCTCGTCAGGAGAGGATGGCACATGAGCCATCGTGGCCTTGGGTTGGGTTGCTCATTTGAGGAGAAGGGGCAGTTCCTTGCATTTGAAATAACCCCTACAAATGATACAGCCCATCTCCCTTTGTTTTGTGAGGGTTAAAGATACTCCCTTTGTGTAAGAATGTCCTCTTTGGTCAAAATTCCTCTCAAGTTTTAGGATTACACACCAGCTGGGTTGGTTACCAAAGGAGTCTGTTTGTGACAGTCCATCTGGCTATGGTCATTGGAGGACAGGGCTGTTATCCGTTTTTCCATTAGAGTGAGAACCCAGCAATGGGGAAATATGATTGGTCAGAACTAGGAGCCACCTGAACAGCCAAGAGTCCATCTCCCATGTGTGCCCACCTCATCTGTAGCCCCTGCAGACTGGAGCAGAAGAGAGGGCCAACAATGGGACACGTCACACAATGGGAAGTGCGTGAGCTTTGGAGCCAGGCAGTCCTGCATTTGAACCCCAGGGATGCCCCTCCCTCCTTCAGTGACTTTCTGTACCCTCTCTGCTCCTCAGTTTCATCATCCATGAAATGGGTACATGAACACCTCTCTTACGAGGTGCCTCAGCTCATGCTCCCTCCTCTGAGCTTATTTTATAATAGACAAAGGTTATGAGGGCTCCCTGTGGGAATGCATCGGGGTTTCCAGCTGAGTGGCCTCATACAGGATTCTGCTGCCCCGGGGATTAGAAAACTGGTTGTGCTTCTCAGACACTTAATTTTCGACTTAAAGCCAGTGAGCAGCTTCCTTGTCCCATCCCTTCCTGAGGGCATTGAATGCGTTTATTTTGCGATTCCAGGCTGAAGAAAGAGTGTGTTGTGTCAACACCACTGAAGGGTCTTCCTCACAAACCAGGGTTTTGTTTGAGGGGCAGCCCCAGTCCAGGGCTCTAGGAAGAGACTTCCCAAATTGTCAGAAATGATGTATCAGTGTGCGAAATGCAAATCTGCCTGGCAGGAGAGGAGCCTTTGCAGCCACGGGCACCCCCTGCTCCGCCCTCCCCCTTCCCCGGAACCCTCTAGGCGTAGCCAAATGATTTCCTCACATGCAACAGCAGAAACTTTTCCTGGCGCTTTAAAGTTATTTTTCCTCTTAACTTTGTTTACCTATTATAATAAAGCGTATTTTATTATGAAAGAAATGCAGACTCGCTGCCTTTCAAACAATGGACAAAAGGAAGGGAAAAACTGCCCATCTTCATGCCACCAAAAGATAACTACTTTAAACTCCTTGGGGTCTTCTCCTCCTGACATTTTGTTGTCTTGAGCTATTTTACGTACTTATAATTCTGCGTAAACAATTCAATGCGTACTCTTTCCCCTTCATATTTTAGCATAAGAAGTCCCCTTTACAAGAACTCTCTGATGTTATTTCAAATAGCTGCATGATCTGCCACGCTTTAGATGTGGCTCAGCCCCCGTGATCGCTGTGCTTGGGGGTTGTGTCCAATTATTTCCTAGTACAAATAAAGCCCCGATAAGCATCTCTAGGCCCGAAACTTTCTCCACATTTCAGATTGTTTCTGTAGCAAATTACTTGGTCAAAGGGAATGGATATTTGTTTATGTCTCCTGATCCATATCATCAAATTAATTCTCAAGACATTTCACTTTTTAAAAACAAAGAGAGGAGGATGAAGGAAAGATGACTGGTTTTCTACCATCCAGCAAAGTGAAGTTCCTGAAATCATCCCCAAGGCTAGACCTCTCTCAAAGCGTCAATAGGTGAAAGTTTCTCAGAGAGTAGCTCTTAAATGTCCTCACTACAAAAAAGAAATGGTAGTTATGTGACAGGATGGAGATATTGGCTAATGCCATGGTAATCACAGGGCATTTGGGAGAGCAGAAATTGATTGTTATAGGTCAAACAGATGCTAAATAGGCAATGAGACAGATTGGTACCCAGAAGGCCGTACTGCTGTAATTCCTGCACGAATCTGAGACTTTAGGAAAGGAACCAAGGGCCAGAGAAAATTGTCGAAAGTGGTACTGTCCAATACATTCACCATTATCACCACACGTAGCTATCGAGCACTTGAAATGTGGCTCGTCCAAACTGAGAGGTGCTGTAGAGATAAAACATACACAAGATTTCTAGGACCTGATACCAAAAAAAAAAAGAATATAAAGTATCTCATTAATTATTTTTATACTGAGTACATGTTGAAATGATAGTATATTGGATTAGATCAAATATATTTTGAAAATTAATTTCACTTATTGCTTTTAAACTTTTTTATTAAAAAAATCACACAGAGTTACTAGAAAATGTAAAATTACATGTGTGTCTCACGTTATATTTCGATGGGCCAGCGCTGGTAGCGAGCCCTGGTGTTAGTCTGCCTGGTACCAAGAAGTTCCAGGCATGCCTTGTAATGGAAGGTATCACTTAGTCACCTAGGCACCACCGTTTAGTGATTTAAAAAAATCCTCCCCCGGTAAAGCTGTCGTTTTTAACCTTCCATGAGCATCCGAATCATCTGATGAGCTTTAAAAACACATGCATGCTGTACATCCCCGAGACCCTGACGCAGCTGGTCTGGGGAAGGGCATGTCATCCTGTTGTTCCAAAGCTCCACACGTGATGAGAATGTGCAGCCAGAGATGAGAAACGCTGCCCCAGTGGATCTTGCCCTCATTTGGATCGTGGGTCCATCACCTGCTGGCAGGACGACTTTGGGCAGGTACCTACCAGTTCTAAACTTCTGTTTGCTCCCCTGTAGACTCGGGGTGACACGAAGGTTGATGTGAGGACTAACCAACATTACTCGTGTAGAGGAACCTAGCACACTGCTGGTAGGCAGACAATGCATAGTACATATTAGCTGCTCCTTTGAACCGATGGGTCACGCATTACTGCTACTCCTTGGCATAACAAAGGGCTGCCTGTGACTCATGAGTCAGTACAGACCTTTGCAGCCGTGCAGTTCAAAAAGGTGGTAAAATAAAACGTGTGCCTGCTTTCACCTGAGTCTTTCAGGTCAGGGCCATCGGTGTCTCAGAAGCTCATTATTCAGAAGACACTGAGGCAGCATCGGTGGAGTCAACATGAAATAGCTGGGGTTTTCAAAGCCAACAGATTGAACATTTTGACTCCACCATTTACCTGCTGTGTAGCCTTGAGTGAGCGTTGTACCCTCTCTGAGCCTTGGTTTCCTTATCTGGATAACAACAATAATGGTGTCTATTTTAATAGCGTCATCAAAAGGATTAAATGAGATAACCCACCAAATACACCTAGCTCAATACCTAGAACTTAATGGAGCTCAATTAATGTTTGTATCTTTTTCCTGGTTTCTATCCTGAATGACTGAACCCGGGGGGAGTCACAGACGCTCTCTAGACCCCCAAGATTTTCAATGATAAAGTGAAGACGTTGATCCCACAGGCCCTTTCCAGGTCTATCCTTACATGTCAATCCCTATGAAATAGAATATGTGCATCCACCAAAAATAAGAAATGGCAATGCAGAGAGAGGAGAACAGAAGCAGAAAACAAACATGGTATGGGAAAGGATAGCAGCAAAGACGGGCAGCCAGGGCATAGAAAGAGCATAGACTTAGAGTCGGGGAGCCAGCTTAGCTGTTTTTAGGAGCCCTGTGGTCTAGTCAGAAAATGTTATTGTATAGGCCTCAGTTTCTTCATCTGTAAGATGGGGCTAATAGGACTGAGAGCCGGTCATGTCATGAGGACTTGTTGTGGCAGAGTCTTTGTACAGAGTCTGGCTCAATAAATGTAGCCTTTATTCTCATGATCCTGGCTCATCAATGACTGTAGGATGCTGGTCCCCAGGCCTTTCCCTCAGCCCTGCCAGAGGCCAGATGCCAGTCACTTGAAGAATGCAGAGTGAGTTGGGAAAATTAGGAGAGTAAGTATCTAGTTCCAGACACTCTTCTGAGCAGATGCCCAAGCGGGTGGGGGTGAGGAGCCTGGGATAAGCCTAGATGCCTCAGCCCAGGAAGAGAAAGCTCCTTCCCTCCAAATGGGCACAGCTGACTTCAGCAGCAGGGGAGCGTGGCTCAGAGCCAGGTGAGGACTTAGAGATCATGTGGTCCCACCATTGCTACTCTTTTACAGATTAAAAAACAAACAACAAACAAACAAAAACCCAAGAGAGGGGCAGTAACTGACCTCAGGACACAGCGCAATCCAGGTGCAGCGCCATGAGGAGAACCCAGCCCCTTTCCCAATAGGACAGGTAGGAGCTCCAAGAACACACCTATACTCCTGATTGCCAGAGGGTGAGAGGACAGTCTTGCCCTAAATACATGCTTCCTTCTCCTCACCGCTGAAGACGGCCCCTCTCTGGGAGGAGAGGACAGGTCCAATCATCTGCATGGGTGGTTCTCATAGTGCCACAGACTTAACCCCTCTGGTGGTCACAAATCAGCAAGGCCAGGGTAGTGATCCTATTGGGAGAGTGAAAAATCTGGGGTAGAACGAGGCTAAAGGGCTTGTCCAAGGTCAAGGGACAGCTGTAAGGACAGAGTCAAGGCTTGAACTGGAGTTCCCTTGTTCCAAGTTTGCATGTGAAAAGAAAATACTCCTTGGAACTATCAGTTGGTTCTCTGTATCTATGGTCTCTTTCCGTTTTGTTTGTTCATTTACTTTTTTCTTTAGATTCCACACATAAGTGAGATCCTGTGGTATTTGTCTTTCTCACTCTGACTTATTTCATTAAGCATAATACCCTCTAGGTCCATCCATGTTGTCATAAATTGTAATATTTCATTCTTTTTATGGCCGAGTAGTATTTCATTGTATATATGTACCATAATTTATTTATCCAATTGTCTACTGATGGTTACTAGATGGGAGGGGGTTTGGAGGGCTCCATGAGAAAGGTGAAGGGATTAAGAAGCACAAATTGGTAGTTACAGGAGGGTCACAGGGATGTAAAGTACAGTATGGGGAATATAGTCAATAGTATTATACAAACTATGTAGGGCCAGATGGGTACCAGACTTATTGGGGGATCACTTCATAAATTATATAAATGTCTAACCACTGCACTGTACACCTGCAACTAATATAAAATAATATTGACTGTCAACTATAATTAAAAAAAAATAGTCATGGGCATGTGCCGTGCAGCATGGGGAATATAGTCAATAATATTCTAATAACTATGTACAGCGTCGGGTGGGTAGTAGACCTGTTGGGGTATCACTGTGAGTTATGTACATACCTGATCACTCAGTTGTTCTGTACTCCTGAAGCTAATGGAAAAAAATACTCCTTGGAGAGACCAAGCAGTGCCGACTGAGACATAATTGGCTGTCTTGGGAGGGACGCATACTGGCAATCAGGATATTGAGCTGTCGATGAGCTTCTTGATCTTGGCCAAACTATAATACTTCTGAAATTGGGGCTTTCATTTCCTCATTTGCAAAATGGGAGGCTTTCCCAGATGACCCCTAAGATCCCTTCTGGATCTGACCAGCTGCAATTCTGAGTCAGGGTCCTACCCCCATTAGCTCACGCTTGCTTATCCCCTGCAGGCTGGTATTTCCATTAACCCAACAGCCTTTCAGCTAATGAACTTCTTAGCCAAGGAGGAATTAACAGTTGAATCACGCCAATGGCCACCACTTTACAAGCACCTACTATCTAGTATGCATCTGCATCTACGTGATTCCCCGAAAATAAGACCTAACCGGAGAATAAGCCCTAGCTTGAGTTTTCAGGAGGACATGCTCTGATCATAAGCTCTAATGCGTCTTTTGGAGCAAAACTTAATAGAAGACCCGATCGTATTTTCGGGGAAACGCGGTACGTATCCCTGATTCTAAAATGTCGTGCAAAGGGAGACCAAACACTTCCATTTCACAGATGAGAAAGCTGAGGCCGTAAGAGAGTAAGGGGCTTTCCACAGTCACACCACTTGTGGGGGTGGGGGGGTGCTTCAAACTTGTGTTATTCTATCAACTAGCGACTGCATATTGTCTCTGACTTCATCACCTAAACATTCCCACCATTCTTTTTGTTGGGATTCTGAGCTTTTTCCTGCCCCTTAAAGAAGTTTATTCTTAAATGAGGAAAGCATTTGGCCAGTCAGCCAAGGTTCCACCCACCTTTCCCAGAAGCATTATCCCCAGCTTCAGGAAAGGGTGATTAAAAAAAAGCAGGGAAAGAAAGGTGTTTGAAAACATTCAGGTTTACTTAATTACTGTATTTAGCAGGATATCTCCTGGAGACTAATTTAATAGCAATCAGTAAGTATCACAGGGTTTGCTAAATCTCTATTGTTAAACAAAATAACCTCAGAAACAACAATGGTGCTAAAGATAAGCTAAAGGAGAGGCAAGGGTTTACATTTTCGGCTCTGCCTGAGTCTTCCTACTGCATCAGAGTGGAGAACAGGGGGCAAAAGAGAGAGGATGAGTGAGAATCCCGAGGAAAAGCAATGTAAGTGTCCTTTAAAGGGTGGGAGAGGGAGAAAGCAAGTACACATGTGTCTCCTAAAGAGGTTGTGTCCTGATTGCGGAAACTTGGTCCTCAGAAGCAGAGATATTACAGATGGTGGTAGGTGAATATCAAGACCTATAGCATCCTGGTTATCTCAGAAGAGGGAAGGCCAGTGGGGGAGGGAGGAAAGAGGATGGAGAGAGAGAGAGAGAGAGACAGAGAGAGAGAGAGAGAGAGAGAGAGAGGAAGCATGAGGACCATCCGGTTTCCTCAGAATCCTGGGCCGCTGTAATGCATGTCACACAGGGCAGCCTGCGGGGTCTCAGCTCCTGCTCCCCACATAAGAACACAGGACATGGTGAGGCCAAAAAGGAACACCCACGGAGCCATAAGTAGGGGAGTCACACCACTATAGCCTCGCCGGCGGCTGGGTAGGAGACACAGGAAGCAGGAGCCATACTGTTTGCAACCCTCACTGCTCCGCTTGCAGGCTCAGCCACCATCTTCTTGCTAGCCCCCATTCTTTTTTTCTGCTAGCGTAGCCACGGCAGTTATATTAGTGGCCAATGGCTTACGGGTTACAGCTGACGGCCAACTAGCCACAACTGATGGCCATCCAATCACAGTTGATGGCCATTTACTACCCGAGCCAGCACCTGTCCACGTGAGGCCGAGAGCCTGGAAACTGCTTTTGGGGCTCTGTCCCCACATGCATCTAGGTCCTTAACCCAGACAGCTGCCTTCACCAACCAAGTCCCCATCCGCAGCCAGAATGCACCCACATCTCAGTGGTTGCCCCAACCCAGACATCCCACCTTCCCAACTCACTGTGCCCAGAACAACCAGGTACTTTTCTGTAACCCAACAAGTGTCATTTCAAGGGGCTTTTCCTCAATTCAGGGCTCGCCTCCTCCAGTGACCCTGCACATTCGTCTCCTAGGGCTGCCATAACGAAATCTCGCAAACTGGGTGGCTTACGACAATAGAGATTTATTCTCTCACAGTTCTGAAGGCTGGCAATCTGCAATCAGGGCCGCACTTGCTCTGAAGGCCTTGGGGAAGAGAGAATTGCCTCTTGTCTTGCTGCCGGTGGTGGCCGTCCATCCCTGGTGCACTTAGCTTGCAACTATATCACCCCACCTCGGCCTGTGCAGCCACAGAGCCTTCTTGCTTGTACGTTTGTGTGTCTCCAGTTCTCTCGTTTCTTGTGAGGACACCAGTCATTGGATTTAGGGTTCGCCCTAATCTAGTATGACCTCATCTTAACTTCATTACATCTGCAAAGACTCTCACGTTTAAATCTGGCCACATTCACAGGTACTGGAGGTTAGGGCTTCCCCATATCTTTTCAGGGGACCTGGTTCTACCCACACTAACCCCATTGTTGCTGCAGTCTGGAGTCAGGGGTCTCTTCTCACAAACTACCCCCAGCATCCTGTACTTATTGTACAGCACATATTACACTGAAGGTAAGTGTCCATTTACCTGTCATCTTACATACACTGAGGTCCTTGAAAGCAGAGAATTGGTCTCATGCATTTTGTCATTCCCGGGATAGCAAGAGTACACAGTAGGAGGACAATCCACTGTGTTGTGGTGAACAAAACAAACAAATGATAAATGACTGCCTTTGTTGAGTTTTCACTGACTTGAAGCGTACACCGGCTAAGTGCTGTGTACGTGGGACTACTCAAAGGTCGTCATCGTACTGCCGGTGTGTGTATGTGTAGTACGCTGGGCTGGGAATCGCGGCTGCAGCAGTGACTCAGAAGCCTGGGGGGCTTAGAAAATGCGGTCGGTACTTTGAGGATCGATAGACGAAAGTTCTTGCCTCGAGATTCAGGAGAAGCTTCACAAAGGAGGTGAGACTTGAGGGGCACCTTAAAGAAAGGGGAAGATAGATGGATATGAGAGAGAGAGAGATAGACAGAGAGAGACAGAGACAGAGAGAGAGAGAAATGTTCCGGGCCTAAGGGACAATATGGTCAGAAGTGTGGCAGAGGGATTGTGAGTGACACCTTGGGAGATAACGGGTCGGATCTGTGGGTTGGAGAGAAGACTCCATGTTGAATAGCACTGGGAGGTGAGTTTGATGGATAGGAAATTGAAAGATGCTGGACCCACTGATGAAGTGCTGTAGGCTGTATTGTGCAGCCAATGAGGAAACACGGGAGTGCTGCTGGGCTGAGCAAGCACTTGGGAGGTCAGCTGAAAGGTGACTGTGGTGGGTCAGGCCAAAGGAAATTGGATCTGAACTGGAGCAGGGTTTGGGATGGGGAAGAAAGGAGCAGGGAGCAATCGCTTGTGGAGGAAGGACTGTGGGACTCAGTGACTAAGCATGGCAGTGAGAGAGGGGAAACAGTGCTCAAAGTCCTGATGGGACATTGATAACGCTAATAGGAGGCCCTTGGGGAAAACGTTGAGCCGCAATTCTCCAGGCCCTCCTTAGCTTCGGGAGCTGCTGCGTTTTCTCAAGGGAAAGGGGTGTTTGGGTTACCGAGAAGCAGCTTCTTTTCTAATGAAAAGTGAGTGCTTGCTTTGTGTTAGGTGCTGTGCTAAATGCATTCAGCCCACGTTCTCGCTCTTCTCTCTCCCTCCACCATGGCTCTGGGCCAAGCTGGGATTCGGGCTGTCGGGGACAATGGTAGGTTATGTCACATCTCTTTCCAGGCAACTGGAATGTGGAGGCAGCGGGAGCCTGGAGGGATGATTAGTATCACCTCACATCCCTCTCCCCTGGCTTCCTTCTCTAGGTTAGAGAGACAAGTAGCCTTTGTGCTGCTGAGAACGCTGCTAGAACCACTGATCCTGTGTTCATGGTAGAAAGAGAACACAAAGGTGGGTTCAGTGGCTTGGCCAAATGGCAGGGGCAACAGGAAATGCTGAGAGACCAGTCGCATCTCAATGGAAGGCTTCCTATGGCTACACCAGGCACATGAGCTTGGTCTCTTGATTATTACATGAATCTCCAGTTGGATCAGACAACCGCTCACCTCCCAGCCCCCTGTGTCAGAATACAGTGACCCCTGGAATTTATATGGTCCTGTCACATTCTGTATTCCCCTGGAGCCCAGCAGGCAGGCAATTCATGGGGTTAGGAGTGAAGCGTAGCAACTGCTCTGTCAGAGCCGCAGCCCCGGACTGTTGCCACATTTACCTGATGTGGAAATGAAGGGACAGTCAGTCCCGCTGCCCACTGGTCCTGGGCACAGACTTAACCATGTGAAAACACTCTTGCTCGGTTCACAGCCCCATTCTGTCTCCTGATAGGAGCATCTATTACCAAAGCTAAATGAATGGAACGAGGCCTCCTTTGAGGGAAGATGGAGTGCTTGATTTCACGACACTAGGGCACCAAACCTCCCAGGAGTGCCCGCTCTTCTCTTGAGGAACCCAGAAGGACCCAATGCACCACAGACCTTTTCTGCACTCCACATTCCTACAGCCCTGACAACCCGTCTCTGACCTGCTGTCTCTCCCTGGATGACAGATGGCTCACAACTTTTTATTGGAGGATAATGTACATACCAGACCGTGCCCTGACATGAGTGTACAGCTCACTGATTCTCACAAAGCGCACACCGCCGTGTTACCATCGCCCAAATCCATACTTAGGACGCTTCCAGCACCAGCGAGGCATCCCACCGTGCTTGTTTTCAGCCACTATTCTCGCCACGTATACCCACTATCCTGACTTCTAATAGCGTAGATTCGTTTGCCTGTTTTCATACTTTATCATAGAGGCTTCTGGGACTCACCGTACGGCTGGGAATGGCTGTGTACCATCATTCATTCTCACTGGTGTGTAGTGCTGTATGAATACACCACAGTGTATCTGTCCATTCTACACGGATGGTGATCAATGCGGTTTCTGGTCTGTGGTTGTTAGGAATAGGGCTGCTGTGATTATTCTCACGTATGAATTTGGGTGAACCTACGCATACCTTTCTGTCCGGTCGGTACCTAGGAGTAGAACGGCTCTGTCCTAAGGTAGCCATAGGTTCCGCGTTAGCAAATACTGCCAGTTTTCCAAAAACAGTTGCGCGAATTTATACTCCTACCAGCAGCCTGTGAGTTTAGTTATTCCTTATTTGTTTTTTAAAAAATGATTCTCTGGTTATTTGTGGCTATATCCAGAAAAAGGTAGTCAGTTTCAAATACTCTAGTCCTTTATTCTCATGAACATTAAACCATCCCCTACATTCCAATAGGGGATGGCTCTGACTACCAAATGTACACACATCATTTTATTTCCTCACTAACTCTCGTTCAGCCCTCATGATTCTATTCAAGTTTCACCACCTCTGCACCCGGCCTGGGTGAGGTACCCCTCCTTTTTACTGCCTCTGCATTCTATCTTCCTGCTCTCCCTGCCCCTCTCACTCATTTTGTGGGTACCTATTTCCTCCATCAGCCAATCAGACAGTGGCATTCTTGAAGAAAAGCAGTGTGTTTTAACTATCTCTGCCTTCAGTACTTAATACTGTATAGAAGATAAGGTAGGCTTCCAAAAAAGAATGAATGAATGAATGAATGAATGAATGAATGAATTTTCCTAGTAATTGGTAAGTTCATTGAAGGCAGGGGTCAGGACTTGTATTTCTCTTGTAGTAATTACCCCAATGGATTAATTGGGCATATAGCAGGCACTTAATGGAAGCGTGTTACAACGAATTGGCATGAATTGCAAACTAACACGTCTAGTTGCTTGAGGCAAGACTTTGAAAAACCATAAGAGCAGGGCTATGCAGACAAGGCTCTCACTCTGGCTAAATTTTGGCAACATTTGGACCTTACTTCCCTCTGGCTTTTCTCCTGTCATTCAGAAGGCAGAATGGGGTGATTCAGACTCATCTCTCACCCACGCACAGAGGTGACCTTGCCCCATTTTCAGCCTGGCTCAGGCTCTGATCTCCCAAGATCTGAAGTTCAGGAGCCAGGGTTGTAGTGATGAAAATAAAGACCAAGCTACCTCCTCCACCCACAAGCCTTCAGGAGCAGATTCACGAGAGAGAGGCCTTGCCGTTGGCTATTTCTGGGCCAGTCCCTCCTCTATTACCGGTCACTCTGTAGAGTGCAAAGCAGAGAATGGATCCATGGTGGCCCTTCCTGGCTTCAGATAGCTGACGGGAACCATGACGTCTTGGGCATACCCAGACTAGAGACTGCCACCATCATGCCTGCTACTGCTTAACTTCCAGCACCGTGAGATATATCTGGTACAAACCATGGCATCTGTGATCTGCTGATAACTTGGAGAAGAACAGCACATTTTCAATGCTCTAGTTAAAATGACATCACACTTCTCATTAAGGGGGCTGTAAACTCAGTGAAGAGAAAATGTGTAATAAAAATTCAGGAGATATCTTTGCCCCATGTAAGAAGGAATCGTTTCTACCAAAAATATGATGAAGAGTAATTATGAGACCTGCTTCCCCCCTGAGAAATGGCCGTTTCTGATCTTACCTCCAGCAAGAAGCAAAATGGTTTTTGTTAGAAACAAAATAATAATACTAATAAGAATGAGAAAAATAAATGCTAGGAACGTAATCTTTATGCCCAAAGAGAATTTTAGAGGAAGATGTATTGTAATGCAACTAAATAATAAACATTTTAAACAATGGCACAGGAACAATAAACAGGCCTTCGTATTTTCACAGAGACCCGGTTTTCGTTTTAATTCTGACACAGACATTCTATGCATTCTTGCATGAGTCGATCCCCTTTCTGGGCCTCCAGTTTCACATTTATAAAATGGCCCCCTCCATCTCTGATACACTAAGAATGTGTAAGACTAACTTTTTCCAGCTCTAACAAAACCTAATCGTGCAGCTACGAAATGCAAAGGACTACACTTAGGCCCAAATAAACAATGGCGCACGTATTCATTCAAGCAAGTTTCTGCCTATGATGTGCTAAGTGCTGGGACATAGAAATACAAGCACTGACCCTGCCTCTAAGGAGTTCGAGGTACAGTAAGGAGGCCAGGTACTTGATGACCTCCACTAACAAAACAGGTACAGGACTGCAGTGGGCATAGAGAGTCCTGAACTCCCTTGGGGCAACAACAAAGGCTTTTCCGAGAAGGGAACCTGGAAGGCTCATGAAGGACACATTGCCAGGAAGAGGAAGGAGAAAGAAGATGGGCATTTGTAGCTCAGAGAACAGACACATCATGACTTATGGGTTCCACATGAGGAAAACACATTTCGTATGGACTTGAGACAACTCTAAACCCAGAATAAGTTAACAAGGGCGTGCATTTGCAACAACAAAACCCTCGAGGAGTTACTGTCCGTCTCAAGTCCATACTGGCCTGGTAGCGTCCCCAACTCTTTCTTCAACTGGCTTCCTAACTGTAGGCAATTCCATGACCTTCTCTAGATCTCAGATCTTTGTCTGTAAGATGGGACAGGGGACGGGGTGTGCGGGGGAAATGGTCTGGAAAGCCCCTTACTACTCAGATTATCGCTAAGCTTGTCATGATTACACACCTAGAGCTATCCTAATAAAAAAACGAGAACTTTTAAAGCTCGAAAGGCTCACTGCTCTCAACCCACCAACTGAAAGAATGAATGCCTCAAGAAAATCACATTTACAAAAAGTACAACTGCAGAGCTCCTCCTTGGATAAAAACAGACTTATAACTTACGAGAGAATCTTGTAGAGCCCATCTGAGAAGGGAGGAAGTGTCTGGATGATGTTCAACTTCTATCAGAATGCTTTCACAGACACAGGGCTGGGATGGGTGAGGTGACCCTACAGAGGTCACCTCCATGTGTTACTGAGCCATGACTCGCTGAGGAAAGCCCCAGGGTCACGTCCCCTGTGTCAAAGGAATTATGTTGCTTGGGCGTTACTAGTTTGTTTGGTTGTTTTCAACTTCTTCCCCATAGAAATTTTCCAAATCCTAGCATTTACATAGACCTAGAAAGGGAATGGTCCGAATCCCACATTAACACAGGGTAAGTCTGGACTCTTCCCTGTCTGGATGCCCTATAAGGCGGTGATCACTGGTCCCCTGCAGCCCAACAGACAACCCTGGGCAGCTGCTTGCCCCCCACCCTGGGACCTTGAAGGAGGAAAAGTCACTGTATCAGAGTTGAGCACGTTCAAAACTATCCCCATTGGATGCATAGAATTGTAGTTCTTAAGAGTCAGCCACTCAGTCCTTCCCACAGACATTCTCCAAATTTCTGGCTGTCCGGATTTGTTCTGGGTGACCATTCTTTGCAGACCTTGAATCACTTCCATTCCCTGAAGGTCAGCTCCCCCCCCACACCCCCCGAAAGTAAACATCTTTTTCCTTTTTAAACTTCAAAACAAAAGGGCCTTATTATGCCCCCTGTTCTGCTCAACACAGCCATCCTACCCTCCTGAGGGACGACGGGAAGTGACCCTGTTGATCTCCAGGGCACCTTAACGCTTGGCTCCAAAGGAGCCTCCGAGGGGACTTCCCTCCCTATGATGATCAAAGAGGTCCTCACTAGAGCAGAGAAGGAAATAAAAGCAAGTTCGATCTTAGCAAGGCATCCTGCTGTTGACTCCATTACTTAAAGTAATGAGAAATAAAACCAGTTGCTCAATGGGCAGAAGCTGAGGAACTTCTCCCCGAGAAAACTGTCTGGCTTTGTGAGGGTGAAGCGTCGGCTACATGAGGCAGGGCAGCAGGGAGGGGACCCTCCTTCTCCCGTCAATTCCTGGGAGTGGAAGAAAGCCCAGTGCACATTAGGATATTATTTTGGTACCAAATCCTCCTCACAGCTCTGCAGTAAGTGAAATCAGTCCCTGGTAAGGCAGACTAAGTAAGAATAGATAGCCTAGAACCCAAACTTACAACGGAGCAGAATTTTCTCTCTCTTCCTGACAGTGGGCATCGTTAAGGTAGGGAAGGGAAAGCAGGAAGGCCCAGACATCCGAGAGCCCATCTGGAGATGGAAAGAAAGGGGAGGGGTATTCCCTGGGAAGGATAAGAGGAAGGCAGCAAGGGGAAGCTGATTTCCAAATCCACCCACCCCACCACGTTGCAGAGGTCCATCCTGACCCCGGCTCCTTCCTGGGACTGCCAGCTGCTGCTCCAACTATGTTTTATCTCTGTGATGAATGCAAGACTTTGCACAACGCAACCAGTATCTTTGCATATACTGGAGGTTTTATCCCTGGAAACATCTGAATCTCTATTCCTTGACCCACCTACAAGGTCTCTCTCTCTCTCTCTCTCTCTCTCTCTCTCTCTCTCTCTCTCTCTCTCTCTCACACACACACACACACACACACACACACACACACTCACACACACATCGCTATACATCATAAAAATTACAATCCTGGCCAAAATGCCATCTCCTCCATGAAGCCCTTTGGGCTCTCCCTACCAGCAGTGTCCTCTTCCAAAAGCCTGCGGCACCTTCTTTGACTTTCTCTTGTGATTCATGTTTTACAGCTGTTGTGAATGTGTTTCATTCCCCCGCCCCCTCCCCCCCACACACACACTCACTCACTAGCTTACAAACTCCTCCCATGCGACAGCCATGTCTTATTCATCTCTGATTTCTCACACAGCAGTCCCTGGACCAAATAAAGGTCCTCGATAAATATCTGTTGAATTGATTATTCTCCTAAACCAAAACTCATCGGGCGGAAAGGAACTGTGGAGGAGGTGAGGGGATTTTTTCTGGCTGCCCACTATATGCAGGCCTTGGACAACGCTCTGAAAATACAAAAACAACCAAACAAACAAAAACGCACAAGTCTGCCCTCCTGGCACTCAAAGATATACATAGGGATATTGACAAAGCCTTGTGGTCAGCGAAGTGTGGCAGAGGACTGCTCACTCAACCTAGGGCCGATTCTGCCCAGGAGAACACTGCAGAGAGGGTGACCTTGAAGTTCCACTGTCAGACCTTACCGGAGGACTCCTTGGTTGCAGAGGAGGAATGATTCAGGCCCAGTTCTCTGACCAGGCTTGGGAACCACAGCATTCCAAGGGCACCAGGCCTCTGGCACTGGATGGAAGACAAAGGCAGAAAACACTCCAGACAGCATGCAAACTTCTTGGGGGGTTGATTAATTGCTTTAATTAGCCAGTCTGTAACCATTAAGGCAAGTGGCATGGATGGTAATAACACCAGAATGGGACCCAAGATTAGGCCTAAACAATGGCAGAGCAGTGCTCCCAGAGGCTGGCCATAGCTCTCTGAAGCTGGTCCTGGAGCCAGAGAAGAGAAATGTACAGGGCGTGACCCAGGGTGGACCAGCACTGATCAGCACCACGCGCCTTCCCTTATCAGCACCAGCTCCCAGGGTGAATTAAATGCCTGCAAAATGAATGCTTGCCTGGAAAATCTCCAACGTGGATTTTCCTCTTGCCCGAATGTTACCCAGTATTTTAATTAACCTGGGCTTATTGTTCTAATTACTGGAGTTTTTATACCGTGAATCGCTGCTCGGCAGTAACGACGATCGGTAAACACAATTAACCGTGTTTATTTCCAGCCAAGCTTTGCCCTTACATTTTTGTTGAAAAAATAATAATCAGTAACATAAGTCTTTAATTTCTAGTTCACGGGGGTTCACAGGCTGAATAGCAGGGCAGAAAAGCTTTCTTAGAATATCAAGGTTTGGTCTTAATAGTCTCCCGTCATCTGATGTTTTTAAGGGGCCTTCTTCACTTTGAGAAATATCAGGTGCAAAAGCTAGGAATGCAAAAAAGGCCGGCACATTGTATTACTGGGTGAGAAAAACACATAACAGACAGTAGGCAACAATAGCATTTTAAAATAATAACACAAAAAAATCATGTGCATGTTTGTGTTATGCTTGAGCATCTGAGCTTAAAATGCATATGGAAGGATATACTGGGTTGGACAATTAAGTTTGCAAACTCATCCTTGAAAAAGTGCTACGTACCTCGTTGCTGAATAGCTTTCTGGTCACCTTCCAAGTCCTCCCCTTGGGAAGCTATGCACCGACGCCAGCACCTAGTCCACCCTTCAAAGCAATTTGGGAACTCTTTCTGGAACAGCCATCAGAGCTGTCGTCCTATTACCTTTGATGTCCTGAATGTCATCAAAATGTCTTCCTTCCAATATTTCCTTAATGTTTGGGTAAAGAAAGAAGTCATCGGGGGCCAGATCAGGTGAGTAGGGAGGGTGTTCCAATACAGTTATTTGTTTACTGGCTAAAAACTCCCTCACAGACAGTGCTGTGTGAGCTGGTGCATTTTTGTGATGCAAGAGCCATGAATTGTTGGCAAAAAGTTCAGGTCGTCTAACGTTTTCACGCAACCTTTTCAGCACTTCCAAATAGTAAATGTGGTTAACTGTTTGTCCAGTTGGTACAAATGCATGATGAATAATCCCTCTGATATCAAAAAAGGTTAGCAACATCATTGCAACAAGTTCGCGGACTGAATTGCCAGACCTCGTACTAAATTGCAAACACTGGGTAATTACCTCGGAGAGCGGGACTGGAAGCAGCAGAGAGGAAAGGTGGACTCTTCCCTGAATTATTATTTTATATGCTTCAATGGGGAAATTTGAAATTTATAACCGAATTATTACTTTTGCAATTAAAACATTTCTTGTTAAAACCTGAAAATCACCACTCCTTGAATAAGCCAAAGGCATGGCAGCTCCAAGAGCCCTGCATGGGGACCCCATGAGTGGAGGGTGGCGACAGCTCTGCGGGCCCATGGTCTCAGAGAAGCCTCTTCTGTTGTCACTCTGGCAACTTGTGGAACGTGGGTCTCTGTTCCTGCCTCCCTGGCTTCTGCTTTTGAAATCGGCTCCGACATCTTGCAATCCCTTCTTAGCTTCTCCCTTCTTTTTCTTAGGATACAGACTATCTCCCTGCACTGGCTCCCTGGTCCCCAGCCCATTTCTGTTTTCATCCTTGGACTCCATTTTGGTGTCTGCCTTGATTCTTTCAGCGTGAGCCTTTTCTAACCACCTTTGCCCAAAAGATTCTCCCTCCACCCATTAATCATCCACCATGTTGTGCCCTCACCACCTGCCCTCCCAGGGGTCCTCCCTCTGGGCTCCCAATCCAGTCTAGTGTTTGATGATACATGTTTTTGATACAACATGACCCCTACACATGAGCTAATTACTTATTTCTAGGGTTCCAGTAAAGAAAATTAACCTTACCAGTGCAGAAGAGACACCGTTGTACTTGTTGAGAAATAGTACTTTCAATGGGGTACCTTCCTGAGGATGATTTTTATTTGCTTGATTTTCACTTTATACCCCATGTCAGACCCTAACATCCACCTAAGAGGTAATTCCAGAGAACCGTATTTAATGAGATGCACCTGAAATGGAAATATGTTCAAATAAATGTCAAGCTGAATCCCAGTCTCCACCCCTCATTTGAAGAGTAGCTCATATTTGGTCCAGACGTTCTCACTTATTCATTCACCCAGAATGTATTAATTCATAGTTTAAAAAGCAGGTAGTAGGTATGAAAGAAACCAAGGTAAAGATGAAAAGGTTCTTGCTTTCAAAGAGCTTGAAGTCCAGCCGGAAAAGAGTATCACGTGAACCAAGGTGGTGATTAGAGTTACAGAGATGAAATCAGACATGTACCAGGGGTGCCAAAAAAATGGACACTTTGGTCAGCGTTGCTCAAGCAGTAGTTTGCCGTCATCGGAAGTGTCTGGACACTGATGGGAACCACTTTGAGCACCTCTTGTAATTGCAGAAGTCAAACGTGACTTGTATTCATCTTTTGTTGTCCGTATATATTGAGTATTACAATTTTAATAGTTTTTTCCTTTCTTAAAATGTGTATACATTTTTTTGGCACCCTCTGCATACAGGGTACAGTGGAGACACCAACTAGCAGTAGAGACTGACTAGCACCAAGTTAGGCAGTACAGGAAGTGCTGACATAACTAAAGGAAATACACCATCTCTGGCCTCAGAAAGTCCATTGTCTAGCAAAAGGAGAGAGCATTGCAAGCGAATGTGAAAGAGTCGCCAGGGGTATCCACAGACGGAGAAAGACTAACTGGGTAGCAATAGATGGCCTCACAGAAAAGGCACTATTGAAACAATCTTGAAGAATGAATGAGCTTGTGTGCCAAGCTGACCAGGAGGCGGAGGAAAAGGATGGTCCAGGCAGAAGGAGAAGCTTGTGAAAAGCATTATGTATTCCGGGACAGGTCAATAGTTTAAGAGCCCTAGAATTTAGAGCACTTGTTGGAGAGCAATGGCTGGAGATAGCAGAGGCTCCAGGGTGAAGGGCGCTGAGTACCCCGCCACGCTGTGCAGACAGCTGAGACACTCCGGAGAGTGTTAAGCAAGGAAGGGACAGGTTCAGGTCTGCATTTTAGAACCATCTCTCCAGCTCCAATGGACGATTGGAAAGCATGACACAGTCAGGCCTGAAAGGGAATTAACTCATTAGCTTAGACACCCCCCAGAGAAAAAACACACCAGGCGACATTCTGGGAAAGGGAAGGGGAAGAAAACTGACCCAGTTTGTGAAGCACCTACTTTGTGCCAGACTCCGAGCTGAGTGCCGTACACCTGTGTGCTCACTCAGCGCCTACAATGACACCACTCCGTATTGCACACAAGGAAACTGAGGCTCAGTGAGGGTAAGTGGATTCACCAGGTCACACAATGACAAAGTGATGGAATCGGGATTCGAACTCAGGTCTGTTCCACGTCAAAACTTGTGCTCTGCCATGGTTTGTTTCCCACCATGACTTCCTTCATCAAGGGTCAGGATGGTAAAAACCAAATGGAAGACCCTGCAGGAGGGTCACTGTGAGATGGCAATCCTCACTTAGCTCTGTGCAGGAAGTTTGAGGTGCAAGGTCGTAAATGCCTTGGGCACTTGTGAAGAAGTCCTTTGGGAATGTAATGCCAAGGAAACATTTCCTCCCTTAAACAGCAGGATCATGTGCTTTCTCAGATGATGAAAATCATTTCATCTATTTTTCTTCCTCTTGGCTTGTTTACCAGAAAGCTCCAAACTCAGTCTTTAAACTCAATAACCGTGTCAGCCAAGGTAATTATAATATAGGCTTTCCCAACCTGTTATATGCTTTTTCTGAATTTCCTGCTTTATTGTACCCATATACTCTGTTTTAAAATACCTCCAAGCCTTTTGTATACAACTGAGGAATGTATAAAAGTAACTACAAAATGTGTTTTCTACTTACCTGGTTCTTCTTTCCATCTTTATTCTGAGAATAATTGCGTCGGTGAGCAGGCCCGTGGTTCCACCCTCCCTGAGTTCTATTTGCTATGCGCTCCCAGAGAGCGACGCTGTTCTGCATCGTGATGCTCTGCACGTTTTTGGTGTGAACCTCATGTATCTGTTTCATTTTCATTACCCACTAGGTGTCAGACACCGTGCTGTTAGTTTCCTTATCACGATTAACACTCCAACACGCAAGGTAGTGATTATTGCCCCATTATACAGATGGGAAGCTGAGGCTCAGAGCAGGTAAATGACTTGCCCAGGATTACTCAGATAGTAAAGGGTGGAAATGAGAGTGGATTGAGTTCTGTCTGGTACCAAAGCCTGTTTGCTTTTTCCCTTTGCTGAAGGAGAACCGATTTCCTTAATCCCTTTGTGACCAGGCAGGATTGTATATCTCATGTGACCTCCTCATCTCCCTACCCTGTCAGCACCCCCAATTAATAAAAAGAGAAAGAAAGAAAGATCTGGTCTAAGCTATAATGACACGACTAAACATCCAAATTGGCTATTTTCCTGACCTGAAGTACGTGGTTTCAAATCATAAAAATAGAATCTTTCTTTTCCATTATCTTTGTCCTTAAGAACACAGAATGGAGGATGTGCCAGACCCCCTGACTCGTCTATCTTTGTTAAAATTTTTTTTTTAAATCTTTTCCACTGAGCTCTTCTGCTTTCTATGAGGCTGGTAATGAAAACTCAATGTGCAAATTCTAACATCAAATCCATGTTATGTAATAAACCTCTCAGCCCTCTTTAGAAGAGCAGATTTCAGTGAGGCCATTTCGGAACTGAAGTATTGGAAATTCTTTTGTACAGTGATGGGGCTCTTATTATCCTCCTGTCCACTGAGGGGGAGGAAGGCACATAACTGGGTTCTCGTCTGGAATCCACATCTCTAACAGTCCAAGTTTAGGAAATAGAGCTGCTCAGCCAAGAAGGAATTGTGTCCTTGGGAAAGCCCAGAAGACTTGGATAATACCATTCAGGATCCCCCCACCCCCACCTCCATCCCCACCCCCATAGTCTGGGATGGAAAGAATGTGAAGAGGAGAAGAAATAACCACTATTGTATCCAAAACAGTGCTGAGTGCTTCCTCTGCTGGCTCCCTTCATCCACACAGAAGCCTTTCCCCAAGGTTTCAGTGAGGAAACGGACGGCCTGAGCCGTAACATGGCCCAAGGTCATCACAGCTAACCAAGAGTGGAGCCACAGAGCCAAGCCAGCATCTCCCAGCTTCAGACCCCTTCGCTTTTCCTTCACATGATATTCCCACCCACGGATAACCACAAATGAAGCAAAACCCTGAATAATCCACAAAGACTAACACAGCTTCTGCGAGAGAACTCGCTACAGGAAGAGGTCACCGATGACAGCTGTCGCCGCCTTCTGCTTGCCCACATCTCACCAGCAATCCCTCCATAGAGGCTCCTGGGCCACCATCTTTTGCGGCTTCTCAGAATGGTCCTCTCCCTCTTCGCTCTTGTGACCCATATGGAGACAAGTCTCTTTCTCCCAGGAAACAATGGAACGACTTCAAAGAGCATGTGAAATGTCCAAGTACCAGAGAGAAAATAGGAGAGCAGAGATTCCCCCAGCATCACAGAGAAGGCATTTCTTAGCAGATGTCACTAGGATCCCCCATCCAGGTACCCACACGAATACCTGTGATGAAAAAGGTACACGTTTACCGGACATAATTATCGGTGATAAACCGTACAGTGGAATAGACCAGATGATAGAACAAGTGATAACTCTAAAGAACCCAAATAACCCTTTAAGCACTGTGTTTAGGGAAATATTTTGAGTCCTGTCATGTTCTTCTGCAAGTATACAGGACTGCTTCAGCTGAGGTTTATTTTTTGCCTTAGATCCTTGTCTGCCAATAATGAAAAATCCCAAGATTTTTGCCTCCCGTTCTTCACTGATTTTTTTCCCCAGTGATTTTTACAGATATATTTACTTTTCTCCAAAAGACTAAACATGTGCTGTCCTTGCTGTTGCTGCTCTCCTTGTTCATAGGGGGGCAAGGCAGTTCTGTTACACTTGATTTTGCTGATCTGAGTGGTCAGCATCTGGGTCCTTTCTGGCGTCGGCCATATTGTTCCACGGGTAGGTTCCGTGATATTTTCTCTGTGCACTGGGAAAGGCACAATATACCACCTTTGGCAGAAAAGTCACTTCCCACCTCAGAACCTGTGATGAAATGGAATTCCCCCATTAGGTAAAAACCTGGACACTGTGACACTGCCTGTATAATACCATTAAAAGTCCCACTGACAACGCAGTGCAGAATGCTGTCATTTAAGAACAGCTATCATTCAAAGCTACGACACATTAGGCACGGGTTTAACAGGTTACATATGCTACTCTCAGTTGATTCCATTTCCACAAAAATCTATAATGTCAGGGTTATTAGCTCCACAAGAAAACAGATAGGTGGAGAGATTTTGTGCCTTGCCCTATGTCACCTGCGTAATACATTACAGAGTTGATATTCAAACCTAGGTCCTTACACCTCATCCTCTTCTGCCCCCTGTGTGCTTGTCAGTGGTTCCAAAGACCACTGTGGGGCTTGAACTTTATTCTGAAGGCCAAAGGGATCCCTAAACGGTCTAGAGAAGATGAGTGACGTGTTCTGTGTTGGCAGCAGCGTGGGGTATGGATGAGAGTGGGTGGGAGTGGAGACCAGATGGAGACTATAGCAGGATTCTAGGTGATAGGAGCCTTGAGAACATTGCTGAGAGAGGAGATAGTGGGAGAAAGGTGGATAGATTGGGGAAAATTAAAGTTTGGATCAACAAGTGTGAGGGTAGGCAGAGGAAGAAGTCAAGCATGATGACTGGGTTTCTGACGTGGGCAACTGGGTGAACGGTGGAGCCATTCGCTAAGGTGAGACACTTAAGAGGAAGGTGTTTGGGAGAAAAAGAGGAGGAGATGAATGTCGGTCATGCTGAATTTCAAGTGCCTGAGGAGCCTCCAGTGAGTCGCAGATACAGGCCGAGAACTCAGAAGCAAGACTTGGCAGACATTATAGGTTAAGAAGTCATGGCTTCATCCATGAGTTGTAACCAGGAAAGTAAATGATTCTTCAAGGGAAGTATACAGAATAAGAAGTGGGATGAAGAGGGGAACCTTGGAAATGTAGCTGATGGCAGGGAAGTGTCTCCTCTCTGTGTTCAGATGAACACCTCACCTTCTTCTCCTGGTCTCTGGGTTACCTACTACCCGACTCTTATCTGCCTCTCCGGATTCTAATAGAGTTGAGATCCCCCCCCCCAAGCAAGGCTGAGAAGAAATTGTCTCCCCAAACTCCTAGATTCTCTGCTCATGGCAGGGCAAACAGATACATGATGAGTTAATAGTTTCCTGACTGTGAGGGGTACCTATATTCAGATGAGACTGAGCTGCCCTCCATTCCCTCATCCTAGTACCACCTTCTCCCTGTGAACACACACACACACACACACACACATACACACACACCACCCAAGGAGCAACCAGAATAGGGAAGTATATTATCTACTAGAAAGAATACAAGTTTTGAGTTCAAACAGACCTGGACTCAAATATCAGGTTTAATGTGTAAACTTGAGCAAGTTATTTCAAATCTCCAAGTGTCAGTTCCCATATCTATGAATGGGTCATCTGCCCTAGAGACCTAGAAGCATGGTTGAAAAGATCAGGTGAGATACAAAGCAGCCAAGTTGACACCTGGCACTCATCAGGTGCCCCCTAACTAGGAAAATGCTGCCCCTCTTCTCTTGCTCCTCCCAGTCTAGGATGAAGCCAGAGCCATGCAGAAAGTCTGAGCTTGATACCACTCCTCCCCAAGTTTTTTGAACCTAGAGGGGGCTCTGGTAGGTCTGTGTTTACCTATCCACCTCTTTAGCCAGAGGCTAGAAAATCAGACTCCATGATTGCCAAGAAAGCACTAGCCCTTGGACCAGATTCTTTTTTTATACATGAAAGTATAAGAAAAGTTTTCCTTCCAGACTCCAAGCAATCTTGTGTACAGCAAACATCATTGAAACCAGCAGGTGTATGTTCCAAGAGAAGATTCTGTCCCTTGGACATTATTTGAGTAGTTTTCCCCTTCTGGAAAAACATTAAAAGAGAAAACAGCAGAAGATACAAGGTAGGATCAAGCCCAGGCACAGCCAGTGTCCAGTTTCTTCAAATGCATTTTTTACACAGGTTCTGAGCCTGAGGATGAAAGTCCAGGCTGTTCCCTCAGATCAGCACCGTCGTCCCTAACCTCTGTCCTTTTTGGTGCACATTAGTCGCCGGAATTAAGGAGGGAGGGCTGGCGCTCAGAATCACTCAGAAGACAAGGCTGGGGTCCTGTATCTACGGTTAATGATCAGCTCAGCTGTATACGGGACGTAGAGAAACACAAATCCTAGAGGTGATCTAGTTCAACTACGTCATCTTAAAGATCCAAGACCTACTCCCCGAAAGGAAAAGTGACTTTCCTAAAGTCACAGGGTAAGTCACTGGCAGATTTGGGATGTGAACCCTGAGCTCATGATTCCCAAGTATCACTGTCATTCCAAATACCCCCTGCCTTCCCTGAGCATAAATGTCATTTCTTACCGTCACAGATTGGGCATGCAAATGGACATCAAGGTTAAGGGATGTCATAGGCATTAAAACACCTAGGCTTCAACAGACAGGCCTCAAACAGCAATATTTCAATAATATAGAGTATTAATATTAGAGTAATATAATATACTCTTACAGCATATTATTCTATTACTCAATTTTAAAACTGCTTTTGACCGATTATGGCATCATCTTGCTTGACTTCATGGGGTACAGATAGAGTGATGGTATTCTGGGTACCAAATATCCTCGAGTTAGAGATTCATCACCAAGTTTTTATTTAATGCCCATTACGTGTCAAGCATGTGCTCAGCTTTGAGATTATTGTCAAGAGCACAGTGGTTTCTAAGATCTCACGGTCTTGTCGGCATATAGATATGGGAGCACATATTGGCATTGTGAAATGATTTGTGTCACAACAGAAGCCAATATAATGGGGTTTGAGTGTTGGACACGGGAGGGGGGGTTTCATGTGTGATCAGCAGTGCTTCCTCTGGGATAAGAACTGCAGGGGGCGGGAGAGCATACGCTGAGGGGAACAGAGGAGGAAGGGCGGTGGTGAAGGTGGTGCTACTCGTAGAAGAGGAGATGGAGGAAGATGATGAAGTGTGTTTGGGACATGCTAAGTTCAAGCAAACTAAGAAGCACCTAAGTTACAGGGCTTCTGTCGGGTGAGCCAGCTCAGGCTCCCGTCTTGTGCGCTTCCCTCTCTGCCGCACGTCAGTTCACAGCTCCTTTGTTCTGCCATTTACAGCGTGCTTTTCAAAAATGGATGGAAATATGTCTCCTCTTTGTCTTTGAAAGGATTCTCCTTTTTTTCTTCTTTCACTATCACTTAAATGGAATGTATGGAGGTAAAAGATGTATGGCTGCAGACAATTCACCATGTTTAACCAGGAGTTTCAAAAGTCAATATCTGAGCAGTAAGCAGAAGAGGGGGAGAAGGAAGTGAAAGAGGATGAGGAGGAAGAAGAAAAGAAGGAAGCAAGGGCAGAGAAGAGAACTGAGAAAAGATGGGAGACGTAGCAGTAGAAATCAGGAGATGGTGCAGTGGAAGAGAGCGATTCAGTCACGTGGTCAGTAGCCACTTCATTGTCCTTATCTGTAATGTGCCAAGAATGTATCCACCCCAAATCAGTGGGTCACTTGCAACAGAAACGAAGTCTGACAATTAAGTTCGCGAACTTGTTGCAACGATATTGCTAATATATATTTTTTTTATATCAGAGGGATTGTTCATTATGTATTTGTACCAACTGGACAAACAGTTAACCAAGTTTACTATTTCGAAGTGCTGAAAAGGCTGCATGAAAAAGTTAGACGACCTGAACTTCTCATCAACAATTCATGGCTCTTGTATCACGACAATGCACCAGCTCACAGGGCACTGTCTATGAGGGAGTTTTTAGCCAGTAAACAAATCACTGTATTGGAACTCTCACCTGATCCCTACTCACCTCATCTGGCCCCCAATGACTTCTTTCTTTACCCAAACATCAAGGAAATATTGAAAGGAAGACATTTGGATGACATTCAGGACATCAAGGGTAATACGACGACAGCTCTGATGGCCATTCCAGAAAGAGAGTTCCAGAATTGCTTTGAAGGGTGGACTAGGCACTGGCATCAGTGCATAGCTTCCCAAGGGGAGGACTTCAAAGGTGACCGTAGTGATATTCAGCAATGAGGTATGGGGCACTTTTTCTAGGATGAGTTCGTTTACTTAATTGTCTGACGTCGTACAGTTGGTGGCTACCTGAATGCCACACTCTTCTGTGGTCCAGTCTGGTCAGACAATGTCTGTTTGCCGATGGACATGGATAAGTATCGCTGGATAGATTGACCAGTTTGCTAAACTACTTATTCAATCTTTATTTTTCCACTAAAAAAAAAAAAATTACTCTTACCTAAATTATGTAGATGACTCATAATGTTTTTGATATGTAGGAGGTACTGCCTTTTACCAGAAATAAAACAGCTCAACCAAGTTTGGGGGTATCATGTAGTTTAAATCTATCAGTGGAATAAAATTGCTCCTTTTAGTTCTTCCATCCTCCTACCTTCCTTCCTGTTTTCATTCATTAATCATTCATTCAACAACAACACAGAATTATTGAATACCTACAGTATGCCAGCTCCTGGGCAAGGCTCCATAACTAGGGTTTGGTTTATGACCATGAGGCTGGCTGGGCTGGCTATGGAAATAGCAGGAGAGGTATTTCAGTAAGGCAACTCAGCAGGAGCTTGGAAATCAGAAAGGAAGGAAATTCCAAGGTCAAATCCAAATGATTTGGTTAAGGTGAGAGAAGATGTTGAAGAAAGAGCAAGCACCATAAAGCAGGAAATCCTGCACGTACCGTGGTTCCCCCAAAATAAGCCCTAGCCAGACAATGAGCCCTAATGCATCTTTTGGAGCAAAAATTAATATGTCTCGGTTTTATTTTACTATAAGCCTGGGTCTTACATAATAATATAATATGATACCAGGTCTCATATTAATTTTTGCTCCAAAAGACGCATTAGAGCTGATTGTCCGGCTAGGTCTTATTTTCGGGGAAACACGGTAGTATACAACATGCCCATTGTTTGGAACCCAGGCTTTGAACACTGGGGAAGGCCTGCCTCCCTTAGAGAAGGGGGAGGAGGTAGATGAGGGAACTTCACGTGGTTGTTAAGGTTTGAGTAAACACCATCTCATCGAAGGAAAACATAAATTTACAGATTTCTTCAATAATTAAGCTGAAAACCACGGAGTTACTCCTCCCTTAATTAGCTTGGTTCTCTTTCCTAGGCAAGAAATCCCTCTTCTTAAAGCTCAAGTTGGTGTGCTTAAATAAGATTCTCTATCTTTTTGGCCTCTTCAGCATGTTAAGAGATGTTTGCCTCAGCCTTGATACCTGTCTAACTTCCACTTCATCACCTTGGCACCTAATTAATTGTTACCACTTCTTCATTAAGGAGCCTCACGTTGATTTTTCCTTCCCTGTGTCACTCACACCTATCCCTTAATTATTCCTTTCCATGGAAAGATTCTTTGGAAATATTCCTTCCCGTTCCCACCATCACCACCATGCCCAGGCCCTTATCGATTCAAGCGGAGAAGATGGCTGTTGTCCCTCTGTCTCCTTGTCTTCCCACCTCCAATCCATTCTGTTGAGAAAATAATCCATTCCATTTTATCTGTTGAGAAAATAATTTTCTAAAAGCTTCATATTACTAGTACCTACCCGCTCAAGTTTCCTGCAAATGAAACAAAAACAATAAAGCAAAACCATCTTTATTACCTAGACAATAAAGTACACACACAGACAGACACACACACATAGCAATATGACCTTAAGCCCCTGTAGTGCCTTACCTATATTCCTTCGCCGTCACATACAGAGAATTTTCGCTTCTCTGCCTCTGTTCACAGACCGGAGCTACCAATGTATGTGAATAGAGCCTTTAAATCAACTTCATTTTCCCAGTATTTTTCAGGTATTGTTATTTCCTCTGCTTGGAACACTTTCTCCTCTCTGTTAAAGACCCTGTAGTAAAGTGGAAGGAAGAAAGGAATGCTCAGAGGAGCCCCAGACCTGGCTGTGTGACCTTGGATGAGTCACTGACACTCTCTGGGCCTCAGTTTCCTTATCTATAAAAGGGACCAAGGATAGTGGACCCCCTGATCTCTAGGGAGCTTCCAGCTCTCACCTGAAGTGGAATCCACCCTCATCTGCCCTACCCAAGGTGACTCTCTTTAATAAGGATGCTTACACCCTGATTTAGAAAATGAGAGTAATTGGACTCAGTGTACAAAATATCAAGAACTGCATGTGTGCCAGAAGAATCAGAGCTGAAGATGTCAGATCTATAAATAGCTCTAACGTTCAGGCATCTATTTGAGAAGGTAGTGATACAAATTGGAATGTCTGCCTTGCTTACATCTGTCCAACAAATATGCTAGCATTCTGTGGGTACCAGACGTCCCTAAAACTTACACGCCACAGCAGGGGACATGGGTGTGCAAGCAGGTTTGTGTGCTGGCAGCTCAACCCAAGCACCCGCCCCGAGACAAAAAGTATAAACGAAAGGACAATTCCTAGATTTATAAGATGTGTATACTTTAAAGCATTCCATATATATCATCACATTTGATGTTCCCAAGAGCTAAATGGGGAAAGTGAGCAATCAACAAATATTGCTGAGCTCTACTGTGTGCCGGGCCCTATGGAGGGTGTGTAGGTTACACCAGTGGACAAACTCTACATCCCTTTCTTCGTGGAGCCGACATCCTAGCGGAGTAGAAGCCATTCACCATGACGAATAGGAAAATCTTAAAAGAGTTAACACCCACTGTGCAATTATGGGATAAGTGCTCTGGCAGAAGTTTGATGGTTAATGATAGCAACTATCGTTTATTATTCAACAAATATTTACTGAGTGCTTACTATAGGCCAAACTCCATGCTCAATGCTTTACATATGTTATTTTATTTAATCTTCATGCTAAGCCTGCAAGGCAGATATTATTATCTCCATTTTTCAAAGAAGGAAATTAAGACTCAGAGAGTTGAAGGAACTTTCCCAATTCCGGCCCACTGGCTTGCGTTGGAGGAGAGCGGAGAGAGTGTTTCATCCGATGGGCAGGAGTAGGGGAGAACTTCTGAGAGGGGAATGTTGAGCAGGGTCTCCAAAGTAAGTGCAAGTTCACCCAGAAAAGGGAAAGGAAGGGTGCCTTCTGGGCCTCGGTTTCAAAATCATACTGTTGCAAAAATGCCCTGTGGATTTAAGCTGGAAAAGCAAGAGGCTTCGATAGCCGGGGCAAAGGGTTTGTGGGGTAGGCAGTAGCATGAGAGGCTGGTGGGGCAGATGGAGCCAGGGAGAGAAGGGCTTTGGAAGCTAGGCTTTCCAGGACCCTCCTGGAATTTTTTCCAGAACAAAATAGATATGTATGCAGCACACTCGGACAAATGGACAAGACTCTGGTTCTGAGCAGCCCCTGTGGTCCTGCTGCCCCCAGACTGCCTTACCCCCAAAGCAGTGAGCCTCAGCACTTGTACCCCTGTAATCCATGTGGGATACAACACACAGGCTGTAAGCTCTACAGTAAGCAGTTGCAGCCATTGAAGGATTTTAAGCTGAGAAATGTCGTAATCAAAAGAGCAGAATGGGGAAAGAATTGCGGAGGGAGGAAATCAAAGGCCAGAGGCCCAGTTAAGACCTATGTATAACAGAGTAAGCTATAAGCTGTAGACCAGAAGAGCTTGAACCAAGGTAGTGGCCATGACAATGGGTCACAGACCATGGGCTTGAGGATGATTTAGAAGATAGCATCCACAACTTTTGGTGATGGATGAAACGTGGCGGGGTGAGGGCTTAGTTGAGGATAATTCCAAGATTACAAAGTATAAAAGGGTCCTAGAATTCATCCCTAAATGTCTCTTCCCCTGGGTAAAATTCCAGTTTCAAATGTAAAAGGATATGCTGTCAGTACGTCACAAAGCAGTACAGACATTTCGCATTTCTCTGTATCAATCAATGAGTAACTATGCAAAAGGGAAAACACACACAAACACACACACACACACACACACTTCCAGAAAAAACCCTCCCAGGGAAGTTTGCATTCAGTAAGCTAATAGATGTGCTTATATGATACCCCTTTATAAGTCAAAAGTCTGCTGTCGCCTACTGCACAAGACTTCCAAGTCCTACAGAATAACAGTCTATAATATTCCTGATGGAGACGTGAATGTTAGAACGGTTTCCTCAAATACACTTCCATTTCTCCTTTATTGTTTCTTCCTGCAGGGGGAAAAAAGTGTGGTAAAATTTGGTCTATTGTTGTTTTTAGTTAAGAAACAGAAGAGAGATACAAACATTTAAATATCACAAAGCTTCCTTTTATAGAACAACTAAACACCCACAACGTAATCCAACTGGCAGCAAGGTAGCCCGTTCTGAATGTGAAACCATGAGCGGAATCGCTGGCTATCAAACAAAATGACAACAGGCAAACTTTGTTCAAGGTGATGACTGAAACGATGGATCCATGAAAGAGTAAAACCTGTGTTGTTCAGATTCTTTCTCTCCAAAGAAATAAGTCACTTTTCTAAAAAGCCAATGTTTCCAGGATTTGTGGATCCCTTTAAGTATCAACTTTTTTTTTTTTTAATGGAACCATTTGGCTAAAACACCTTTTGAAACATATCCCATCCTTTCCTATATTCTTATGCAAATTATACAGAACAAAATGTAATCTTGGTGACTCAAGGCCATCACTGTAAGTTCCAAGTGTTATTTTGGGATAAAAGATTTCAGGACTTTTTTCGAAATGTGTGCAGTTGGCCCAACATTAAATGGCATTATTTTTTTTAGTCCTTTTGTCTCTTTTTATAGTTGTTTTGTCTTCTCCTTTGTTGTGGGATTTGGCTATACTTTATCTATCAGTGCTCTGGAATCTTAAGCCTTGTTTCTTTTCATAACATACATTATTTCTATTCTGCTGAGAGCCTGAAAAACAAATAGCCACGCGTGTTTCCAGGATTGTACATAGAATAATAGTAAGGAGCCTCTGTGAAAAGACAAGGGCTCACTCATAATTGAGCTACACAATGGTAACTTTAGTGTCTAGAATCATATACTGGGGGCAGAGAGAGGGAGGGTTTGACAGCAGCAAAACCCAGGTTTGACCTTAAACACTCCATTGCTATCTCTCAGTCTCAGATTCCTCCTTGGCACAAATAAAAAGAATAGCATCTACTTCATTAGGTTTACTCTGGGAATTAAGTGACACAATGCATGCAAAGTTCCCAGCATGCCTGCCTTCTTACTCTCCCCGATTAGGCCATTAGTAGTAGGAGCAGCAGCAGTCATAGTGTATATGTATGTATGTATTTTGTGAGATGCATTTATAACTGCTCAAAAGGTGTTTTTCCTTATCTCCTTGCACTGCCTCTAAACTGGAAAAAAGAGTATAGCTGTTGCCAAGACCAGGGGGAATTCCAGCTATAGTTAAAGATGGAAGGATGGTTGTGGCTGGTGAAAGTGCTCAGAGTCTTCATGCTTGAGGTCCATCGTTTTACTCAGGGCTATTTCATGTATAACTCAACACACTGGCATCCTAGTGCTGTTTTTTCGTTTTTTTGGTGGTCTTTTTGTTTGTTTTTTGGTGTTTTTTTTTAAAGGCCATCAATTTCCAATGACCTAGTGTCACCATCACCATCATTTGCTTGGCCATTCCTTTAGTGTTGGGCATATGAACTGTATTTAATTTGTTTGGTTGTTTCCCTCTCCCTCCCCCCCCCCCTGCCCCATCTAACATGAAAAACCTCATTGCTAATACCTTTGTATTTTTGTTTTGTTTTGTTTAGTTTCGAGGTTATTTCCTTAGGGATCCTACTAGGGTGTGAGATTTCAAGGTCAAAGGGTATAAAGTGCTTCCTGCTCTTATTACACATCAAGCTGTGTACTTGCCTTTATAACTCCGAGCACTTTCAGAAAACTGTTTTGACTCTAATGTTGTGTGTTAGTGCTGTAGGCTGCTGAGAAATATTGAATGAGTCAACTTAAGCACTGCTGGGCTAAAGAAGTATTGATTAGAAAGAGAAAGCAAGGCTGTGATCTGGAAGGGAAGAAGGAAGGGAGAGAGGATAGAAAGAAGGAAGGGAAAGAAGGGAGAGAGGGAGGGAGGGGAAAAGAGAGAGAAGGAAGAGGAAGGCAGGAGGAAGGAGAGGAAGAGGGAGGGAGGGAGGGAAGAAGGAGGAAAGAGGAAAGAAGGAAGGAAGGGAGGAAAAAAGGAAAGAAGGAAGAAAGGAGAGGGAGGGAGGAGGGCAGGAGGAAGGAGAGAAGGAAGGAGGGAGGGAGGGAAGAAGGAGGAGAGAAGGAAGGAAGGCAGGAAGGAAGGAAGGGAGAGAGAGAAGGAGAGAGAAAAGGAGGGAAGGAGAAAGGGAGGGAGGAGGGCAGAAAGAAGGAGAAAGGGGGAGGGAGGGAGAGAAGAAGGAGGAAGGAAAGAAGGGAGGGAGGGAGGGAGGGAAGGAGACAGGTAGATAGACTGAAAACCTGTGGTTTGTAAAGGTGAGTACCCACTTTGTGGTCATGTGATGACTCTCAGTGTCTAAGGACATTTGGATATTGAGGGAAGAAATATTTCGTGTGGCCTTCTCTAACTTACTCAGCCCAGCCCGGCACTTGTACCCATGGGTATCTCCCTAAACCTCTTCCCAACCACTGGGCATGTATATTTTTAGCTCTGCCCATGATGGCATCACACCGAAGCTGGAAAGAACATAGCTCCAGATGCACAGTAGATACTAAGACTCTAGCTTCTGTTTTCACTTCCTTCATCTCCCCAAGGGATTTTGCAAAACTCTGAATTATGCTGCCACCCACTTTGTCTTTTCTCTTTCTGAACTCCCACTTTCTTTTCTCTCTAATGAGTGCCAACACGTTGGAGCCAGACCTGGTTGGAATCCTGGTGCTGCCACTGTGTGACGTTCTCTGTGTGACCCTAGGCAAGTACCTTCACCCTTCTGAGCCTCATTTTCTTCATTTGGAAAATGAGGCTTAACTCCGTGCCTGACATTTAGCTCAGGAAATGGTTGCATTAAGTAATTATGGCTGTTAGCGCAGCTTAAACCAGCAACAGAGAGAATAAGACTGAAAAGATCAAGTTTCTAGGTCCCCATCTATAAAATGAGGATAATATTACCACTGGGAGGATTGCTGTGAAGAATCATTACATGGTACACATACCAGTACGTGGTAGGTACCTGGTTGATACTCCTATTATTGTCTTCTCCTCTCCTTCCCCTGTCATCAGCGCCCCCTCCCCTCCCCTTCCCTTCCCTTATTCTACCTTCCCTGTACTGACCTTCTCTTCTTGTCTTCTGTTTGGGTAGTCACACAGGTACACACCACTGCAAAAGAATGTACGAAACCCCTCCCCTTCTGCTCCTTCTGTGGATGGACAGGGGAGATAAACTAGGAGGAGAGAAATCTGTGGTCGTGGTTTGGTCAGGTCATTTATAAGGGAAAGAGTCAACAAATCTCTCATGGCTGAGGCTGAGGGAAGCTGTGGCTAAGAGAGAGGGCAGCCTGCATGGTGGCATCTGACAAATCAACCTGGCCTTAAATCTCTCACTCACTGCCAAGGACCTATCCTCTAGACAGATTCAGGGCTAGTTAGTTAATGCTCCCCAAAAGGGAGGTGAGAGCCAGGGCAAGTCAAATTAAGTCATGACTGAAAACGGTGAAGGAGACAGTTAAGGAATTGTGAGTAACATTGTCTAATTGTATCTGGGGTTATATATTTCATTAAACCCTATTTTAACTGGATGCCTTTTCGTCATATGGGTGGATGGTAAGCGTTGGAGAAGGTTATTGTGCGTAACTGTTTTAATGAGAGTTTTGTTCTGTGTGTAGGAGAGGACACTGGGGAGAAGAGAGTGCTGAGCTCCATGTCTCGGCTAACTTTAGAGTCCACGTTACAACCCGGACCCCGTTATTCAAGCCTAGACCCCGAATAACTCCGTGATAAACCAGGCTATGCTAGGGGAAGGAGTGAGATTCATTAGTGAGGTAAACTTAGAAAGTAAATGTCACAGGTCAATAGAACACCCCTGGAGACACAAAACCCACATCAAGAGAGGGACGTGAACGTGGACATCGTGGACACAGGGGATCAAAACACGTTAACCCCGGGGCTGCGTCGCTGTTGCTTTGGTCTCAGACCTGGGCTCAAAGGTGGAGCCTCCTGGAAGAGGCCACGCAGTTCTCCATGAGCTGGGGTGAAAACATGAGCGTGCATGGAGACATTCCGAGGAAATCAGAGAACGTGTATGGCGACAGCTCTTCTCGACCATTCGAGAAGAAAGCCCTCCTATGGACCCTGTCCACATGCTGTGCTCCTCCCTGGCATAATATTTAGCATGCATTGTTAAAATGATATCTAGATTTTTTCCCCCCAGATCCCCCACTGGCCTGTAAGGGAAGCCGGGGACCTCGCCTGCGTCGACTTTGCCTTCCCAGGGCCTCACCTATTCTAGGTGCCCAGGAATATCAGCTACAGCCATTATGTCCAGCTACTGACAACCACCTTCATTAGGACCCCATCCTCTAGAACCAAAACACGTGGGTTTGAATCCTGCCATGGAATGGACAAGTTGCTTCGCCAATCTCTGCTGCAGTTTCCTCCTGGGTAGAGGAGCTATCATGGTGGGGAAGACCCCCTAGGGTTGCAGTGAGAATGAGACGGGTCAAAGCATGTTCACTGAGCACAGTACCTGACACACAGTAAGTGCTCAGTCTAACTATCGTCACCATCACCATCACCATTAGTACATTCATCAGATCAACTTCCCAGTGATGGGGGCCGGTCACTAAACTGCGTGCATCAATGTCCTCTTCTAAGTTCAATTACATGCTCATTACGATCACTTTGGGCACTGCCACCTTCTGGTTCTCTCCGTGGTATGAGCTCAGAGCACTCAATTGTGTGTGTGTGTGTGTGTGTGTGTGTGTGTGTGTGTGTGTTATAATTAGCCTAAGGAAAATATGACCAGAAAATTAAATCCTATGCAAATGCATCACATCAGACTCTTCAGAGGCAAAGAGGACATGTGTTTGCATTACCTGCTGTTTGAGATGATCCACACGAGAGGGCCCATCTGTCAGTCTATCTAGCAAAGAGTTAACGAAAAATCTGATAATAAAATGCCCAGCTCTGTGTACCATCTTGTCATAGTACCCACTGTCCTTTTTGGATGGAAGAGCAGGTCAATGTGAAATGAGAAGTTGGGGAAGATAACAGAAGTTGGAATGAGGTGCCCGAGGAAGGCCACCATAACATAACTGAAAATACAGGGGAGAAAGGTGTGAAGAGCATGGAACACAATTACTCTAGTAAACAGTATTAACAGAATGCAACCATTGGTGTAAGAAAAGGGACATATGGAGACTATACACACATATATAGTCATAAAATATCACTCACAGATGATACAACGAATTGATAGACTGTATAGCTAGAGGAAAGGGGCGGAATACAGAGACTTTCCTAAACTCTTTACTCTTTTGTCTTTTTTGAACCATGTGATGACATTATTGATTTCACAAATAGATTTTTATAAAGTTATTTCATTGGGTGAGCAGAGCAGGAACTGGAAGTTAGGGTTCGGATTCTGGTTCTGTGTTTATCAGTATGAATCTGTGTGATTTAGAGCATGTCTCCCCGCCAAGCAAGGCTCCCCTCTGGACCTCAGCTTCCGCCCCGGAGAGTGAAGGTGTTAAATCAGATCTCACATCCGGCCCCCACCTCTCAGGATTTGCTGATCAACGTGGAGCACAGTGAGTGCTTTAGCAGAGCTCCCTCCGGCCCTGGGAAGCATGAGCCTCCCCACCTTCTACTCTGGGGTCCTTTCAGCCCATGGTCTGTTATCTGGTGGGGGTGGGCCCCCGTTTGCCCTCTTACCCCTGGGATTTAGTGCTGGTGGAGGATGGGCAGCTGAGAGCTTGAAGCCCAGCAAAATGGGGATGACCAAAAGAATAAACAAAAATATCTGGAGAGTCTAAGAAGGAGTCCGGGAGAGAAAACTAGGCAAGGCCAAGTGTACTGCATAAAGCCACAGAGTGAGAGGAAAAGCAGTGGAAATGCCGAAGCATGTGAAAAGGTAGGATGGAACAGCAGCTCCAGTGCCAGCTCCATGGTGGGAAGTGGGAAGGGATGGAAAGAAATGAGTGTGCAATGAGCGAAACCCATGGTGGAGAAGTTCTCTGCACTCTTTCACCAATACGGATGCTGGTGACTGGACATTTGCTCAGGTCCCGTGACACTGCAGAGGCCAGCAGCCACGTGAGCTAAGAAGGTATCAGAGAGGACAGCAAGGCTTCAGGAAGAGGTTAGGGAAGGGAAAGGAGAGAGAGGGAGACAGAGTGATCGAGAGCCAATGGCAGTACAGAGACAGAAAAAGAAAGACGAAGAGAAAGAAGGAGTAAGAGAGAGATAGTGAGATTCACAGGAAGACCCTCAGAAGGCTGCCTGCCCCATCATATCAACAAACTCGAATACTGAAAATAGTGTTGTCTCCTCACCATGAGCAGCAGAGTCCGAAAGAAAATGTACACCCGGCATTCTAAGCAAGGACACCAAGGACCCATCGTTGCTGTCTCCTCGCCCCACACACCGCCTCCACTAAATCCCAGGAGTGAGAGGACAAATAGGAACCCATTACCATCAGCAGGAAGATCAGGGGCTGCAAGCACCAGGTTCGGAGCAAAGGGCTTGGGGGCTCACCTTCCATGGGGCTGGAGAGTCACATTTTAAGCATGTTGACACCCAAGTTTCCATTTCAAGAGTAGAATGTACAGGACAAGCAGTTGAAGGGACTGGTGACATTTAGCCTGGAGAAGAAAAGACGATCTTAAGACTTCGCTAGGTTAGGTAGACCACTAACGCCCCTTTCAGCACTGAAGTACTCAGATTCCATAAAGTGTTTTAAAGGGTTCTCCTGTGAAAGAAAGATTGAGCTTATTTTGTGTGGCTACCCGGGGATAAATGAGGAGAAATGGAAGAAATTCAAAAGGAGACAGATTTCAGTTTGATGAAAGGAAAAAGCTTTAAACGCTGCCAGGTGTTCCAGAATAGGGTGGGTCACCAGTGTGCTGTCATTGAAGAGGTGTATAGAGGGGTTTTCCTACAGCAAGTCGGGAGTGGGGTTAGGTGGTACCTCAGACAGTTTCCAATGCTGAGCCCCTGAGTAGCAGGGCTTGGGGAAAACAGGAATATTAGGGCCTCCAGAAAGGACTGATCAAGCCATCCATCGAAAGGATCACCTCCTAAAACTGGGTTATAAAAACAGAAAATCACGTTGATGTAAGTGAACCTAGTGGACCTTTTCCTCTCAACCAACTCATTTCATGGGAGAAGGAGCTTATAATGAATGGTGGTGGTCACACAGGAGAAAGTGGGCTGGCTGGCCGCAGGCCCTTCTGCCACTGCACACAAACCCCACACAGAATGCCAGGATGCCAGGTGTGGAGCAACAGATGTTTCTGAGATAAACAAGAAAAGGGACATTTTCTTAAAAGCTTATAATTGGGAAATCACAATGCTACATTCTACTTTCTCGGTGAATAGGTTATGTGGGTCAGCTCGTGTACTGCCTCGTGAAATTTTTTCTGGCCAAGTGAGTCTGCCAGGATGGGAAGGCTAATTCACATGAGCTGTCATGTCAGTGTAGCTCTGAGGGCAGAGATGGTATGGGCTAGGGCTTGACAGTACAAGGGATGGAGCCAGACTGCCCGGATTCAAAGGTTGTTCTCCTGCTTAGGAGCTGTGTGGCTTAGGGTAAGTAGCTCAACTTCTTTGTGGTAAGGATTCCTCCTCTCTGAAAGAGAGAAAATCATAGGATTATTATGAGGTTTAAACATTTGAAACACTTATGGTACTTGTTTTAAGTGTAAGTCACTTACTGTGTTTCCCCGAATATAAGACCGAGTCTTACATTAATTTTTGCTCCAAAAGACACATTAGGGCTTATGTTCAGGGGATGTCATCCTGAGAAATCATGCTAGGGCTTATTTTGCGGTTAGGTCTTATTTTTGAGGGAACACAGTAGAACAGGCCCTACTGTTTAGGGAGTCTTATATTTATTATATGATTATTATGGTGATTTATCATAATACTCTTGAAAGAAAAATGACGGAGAGGGAAAAATCTTGGATTTTGGAATGAGTTACAGCTGAGTTCAATTCCTGCTCCCCAAGCCCTTAGTTTAATAACTGTAAAAAAGAGAGCAAAAACCACCTCCCCTGCAGGGTTGGAGTGAGAAATTGAATAAAACATGTTTATGTGCCCAGTTCAGGGCCTGGCGTATAGAAATATTCATGCAATCTTAGTTCCTTTCCCCTCTCCTTCTGTCTCAATGTTTCATCAATGTGCCAGGGCACTGTGCTAACAGGTAGGGACACAAATATGGATGAGAAGTAGTCCCTGTCCTCAGAGGGGTGACGTCCAGAAAAAACACCTCGACACAAGCAATGAGAACGTGTTAAGACAAGGGCTATGATAGAGCTACCAGTCCAATTACTTAGGAGGCAGTGCCTAAGCTGGGATTTGAAGAAAGTGAAACTTCGCCAAGCTGGTCAAAGTATTGGTCGTGTAGGAGGTAGGGGGCATTTCAGGCAGCGTAGGAAATGCACTGCATACGTGTGCCACAAAGAGAACCATTGGTCATTGTTTGGGGGTACTAGCTGTCCCTGTGTCTGCCTCTGGATGTCTAGGGCCTATGCAGGGTACCTCTTCTTTCTTTGGAGAAGCACCGCATTGGGAGAATGAATAGGAAAACCCATGGCAGAGAAGACACTCAGGCAACCAAGAGTAGCATGTGTACATTTTAAGGGGGAAACTGCCAGGAAAGAAAAAACCCGTAGCAGTTGAACAAATTAGAAATATAAAATGTCCTAAAGGTTTCTACAAGACATACCTTTGTGCCACCCCAGTTATGAAGCTGGAAGATGCCACTTGCTTGCCCTGGCTGTTTCATCAGTAACTGCACTGAGCTCACAAGCTTGCCCCGTCTCGGCTGGGATATGAATCACTGTGACACCCCCCAGGACCACTGGGACCAGGCTATGAGCACTGGTGTGTGGGCCTTTATTGGAGGTTTCATAAAACTATCAGATTCAGAAACTTCTTCCCCAAAGCCAGCCACAGACATCTTCAAGAAACCAAATCCAAATAGAATTTCAGCAAAGCTTAACTTCAATAGCTTCTTCCCCAGGTGAATGAAAGGGCCTCCAGGTGTGTGTGTGTGTGTGTGTATGTGTGTGTATACGTAGTGTGCATGTGTATTGTGTTTATGTGTTTTTGTGTGTATGTATGTGTGTGGGTGACAGGCTGTGTAGGGCTCAGAGACCAGATGCAGGGAATTGCCATGACAGGGTGCTCTCCAGGTCAGTGAGGAGGGAAAGCCCACCCTAGCACCTCTCAGACACCTGATGGCTCATTTCACAGATATGCCCAGACCGCCCCTATAAATCACCACAAAGTGGGTGAACTTCCTCTCCAGGCCCAGCTCTGCCAACTTCACTAGTGCCCTTCCACCCGCAGGATCCCTTCACACTATCTCTAACCCCACCTGCCCCCCATCAAAATCTACTTTCTGGAAAATGTCTGGAAAACTCCTTTATCCCATAGAGTAATGGGGCTGGTAACCTGTCTCAGTGTGTCAATTATTTGGGAAGTATGTATAGAGACCTACTGTGCACCCCACACTGCCAGGCAGCCACAGGAGCATGAGTCCAGCCTTGCCCTCAAAGCACCTGGCTCAGAGAATGCGAACTGTAAGGCTCTGTGGTGCAGAGAAAGAGCAGGGGCTTGGGGACCTGGGTGCATAATCCTAACCCACCACTTACCAACGGCATGACCGTGGGCAAGTACTTGGCCTTCCTAGCCTCACCTGTGAAATGGAGCTAGCCATACACTACATGTTTCATCCATCCTCCCAAACACACGAAGGCAGTATATTAAAAAGGCTAAATGAAAAGGTCCAAAGTGCCCAGGGGTTAGTGGAAGACCCAGGGCCTGGCAGGGAGGGAAGGGTGACATCGTCAGCCAATTGACAGTAGGATCCCGGCTGTGAGAATGTCGGCCATGGAGTCTCCTGTCCGTGGAAGTCACACTTCTTTCTCCTGCCCTCCTAGGAGAGTTGCGCTGGGCTGACGGCTCCAGGGCTGAGCAGCAGCGCTTCCAGGGAAGTGGCTGGGCGCACACAGGAAGCTCCTAAGAGGCAGGGGACAGGCTGTCCTGCTGAGCTCAGCCTGTCAGAGGCCCAGTCACTGCTCCCAGCGTCTCAACACACATACTTATCTACAAAACACACACACACACGCACGTGCGCAAAACATACCAACCACACACCCCATGCAGAAACCCTGCTATTCATCCACATATCAGCGCACCCATTTGTACCCACCAGCAACTAAGTGCACACACACACACACACATAGAACATACACACAATCACTCGTACACACACCGCATACACTCAAATAGCCACAGTCCAGTATCTGCAAATAAGCTCATATCCACAAGATACACAGACGTGCCCGCTCACACATACGCATGCACGTCCTACCCACATTCAGTGCATGACACCCCACTCGTGTTACACACTACCCAGTGGCTCGCTCTCACGACAGCCCATCTCACGTAGGCAGAAGTGCTCTCACCCTTCTCTGCACATGGCCCCCCACGAACACCGTGTTTCTACTCCACATCTCTCCCACCCGCCCAGCCCGCGCACCCCCACCCCAGCACCTCTGTGCAGTGCATCCCCCACCCGGCCGGCTCCAGCAAGAGGCCTCCCGCTCGGTGTGCAGCGGCCACACTGGCCAGGAATTAAAATGCAGCGAGGAGGAGCCGGGGCGCGTCAGCACCGCGTCTCCAGGAGCACAGCGCTCGCCGCCGCCGCCCCGCCCGCCCCAAGCCGCGGGGCCAGCGAGCCGAGGAGCAGGTGCTCAAAGCTCAGCCGCGCCAGCGTCGCGCGGCCGCTGCCCAAGTTCGCCCGGGGCCCGAGGAGGGTCGGGCAACCGGGGAAGGAGCGCCGCGGGCGCCGCGGGCTTGGAGTCTTTAGTTCGGGTCACCCGCAGGAGGTGTCAGCCGGGGCCCCGCTGTCCTCAGCTCCTGGCGCCGCCGGGGCAGAGAGGAGAAGAGGCAGCCGACCGCGAGACCGGGCTTTTCCGAAGACTCGAAGCTCCCTGGAGAGCCCGGTGAAAAAGCGACATTTCCTCCTGGCCAGCCTCCTCGAAGGGTCCCCGCAGCCGGCAGCCTCTGGCAGGACGGCCCGAGAGCCCCCGGCCCCGGGCGAGAGCGGGCACATCGCAGGACTTGGGGTGCCTTAGCCGGTCTCAGCCGAGCGCAGCCCCAGGAGCCGTGAGAAGGGTCCTGGGGGGAAGGGAAAGAGGGCAGCATCCCGCCGAGCGACCACTCACCCCGCACACACCCACCCCACCCGCCGAGCCGGGGGCGGCGGGGCGCCTCTGGGGGCGCTCGTTCCCTGGCGAGTTCTCTCCGCTGTCCCAGCCCCGCTGTGCTACGGGCCGGGCTGGGGGGGTGCTTGGGCATGTCCAAACCAGGCGTGGTGGCCGAGTGGCTGCTCTCCCGGGACCAGCGTAAAAGCTGGGGTTAGGCGGAGCAGGGGGGACTCAGCTCAGGGTCCCCCGAGGTCCGGGACGAGGGGAGTCGAGGCGGGCGCAGCGCCCGGGAGCTGGACAGGCGGCCGCCGGTGGGGCCCCTCTCGGGGCAGCGGCCGGCTCCGGGCACCCTTCCGGAAGACTAGCCACCGGGAGACCCCGGGAGGCGCTCGGGAGAGGCCGGAGCCGGGGGCGGCGGGCGGGCGCCGGGCGGGCATGCCGCGCCTCCGGAGCTCCTTTCGGGCGCACGCTTCCCTGGCGCGGGCTGCGCGCGGCGGCTGCTGCTTCCCCCGCTGCTGCGGACTCCCATGGCGGCTCCGCCCGGCCGGGGCCGCCGCCGCCGCTGCCCGCTGCGGGCTGAATGAATGAGCCGGAGCGGCGGAGCCGGGCTGCCCGCGGCCGCGCTCGCCGGCCCGGGACGCTTCCGCATGGCCCGGGAGGAGCCGGCGGCGGTGGCGGTGGCGGCGGCCAGGCAGCCCGGGGGCGGCGGGGGCGGCGGGCGAGAGCCGGCGCTGCGGGGGCCAGGGGTGGCCCGCAGGGGGCGGCCGTCTCTGAGCCGCGCTAAACTGCACGGGCTGCGGCACATGTGCGCCGGGCGCGCGGCCGCGGGGGGCTCCTTCCAGCGGCGGGCGCTGTGGGTGCTGGCCTTCTGCACGTCCCTCGGCTTGCTGCTGTCCTGGTCCTCGAACCGCCTGCTCTACTGGCTCAGCTTCCCGTCGCACACGCGGGTGCACCGCGAGTGGAGCCGCCAGTTGCCCTTCCCCGCCGTCACCGTGTGCAACAACAACCCGCTGCGCTTCCCGCGCCTCTCCAAGGGAGACCTCTACTACGCCGGCCACTGGCTCGGGCTGCTGCTGCCCAACCGCACCGCGCGCCCCCTGGTCAGCGAGCTACTGAGGGGCGACGAGCCGCGCCACCAGTGGTTTCGCAAGCTGGCGGACTTCCGCCTCTTCCTGCCGCCGCGCCACTTCGAGGGCATCAGCGCCGCCTTCATGGACCGCCTGGGCCACCAGCTCGAGGACATGCTGCTGTCCTGCAAGTATCGCGGCGAGCTCTGCGGTCCGCACAACTTCTCTTCCGTGAGTTGTCCTCCGCGCGGACCCGCTCCCTCTGCTCCCCCCGCTCTCAGAAGGTCCTCTAACCCCACCAGGGGGCTGGACCCCAGGCCCCTTGCGGGGACATCATTCCATGATGCCAAGGTGGAACCCAGTCTTGGGTCCCCAGAGTCTGCTCCTCCAGGTTGTGAGAAGTTGAACACAACTGTAGGAGTCGCCTGGCTCTTCTATCCCGGCCTCACTCCTTCCAGTGTCAATCCCCAAGCCCTCAACTGTACTCCTGATGTCCCCCCAGGGAGAACGAGTGCTCCTTCTCTCGAGTCTCACCCTCAGGCCCATAGAAGTGCAGGCAGCTGCCCTGTGTCTGGGATGAAGGGATGGGAAGAGAGAGCACCAGGTGTAAGTGTGGGCTTGTTGTCTCTGGGAAGACCAATAGAAAGCTCTTCACAAATGAGCCATCACGAGAGACGTGCAGAGACCCTAAAGCAAGCTTAGGACTCTAAGAAGTCATGGCTTCAGAGTTCCAAGACCCTTCCAATCTAGGGGGACTGTGGAGGAAACTCCCAGAGTATTCATTAACACTGAAGCTGTAACTAGTTTGGTGGGGAAAGCTGCAGCCCCTTCTGCTACCTGTGCTTTTCAAAAGTGCTCGTATCTTAGGCATCCCGGGGAATTGAGCAGTGCTTAGCTCGGGCAGGACCCGTGCTCCTGCCAGGTGTGCGTACAGATCCGGCAGTCTAGGGGAACCAACGCCCTGCAGTGGGGAAAGCAGCGAACGCGCACAGCCGGGTCCAGGAGAAGCTGTGCTCAGGGTTTGTAAGCCATTTGCTCTGCTGGTTCCCCCACGCTGTGGGTCTGGATAACGCAGCTGTCAGACAGAAGGTATCTGCTTTGTGCGATCTGCCTAGGGGGAGTTCTGGTGCGCAGCCCCAGCGTGGCGCTAGCCTGTCCAGCCATTCGTGTGTAAATGCCCCTTAGGTGGATCTGGGCTTTTCCACTAGTGCCGCAAAGGTTGGTGTGTGAGTTTATTTATAGTACCCTGATGGTGATTTTAGCAGCCCTGCATCACACCTGACAGTCTCATCTCTGACAAAGCTGTTTCTGGGATGGTAAAGAGTGCTATGGCTCCAACAGGTGTTGGCACAGTCAGGCCAGGCCTCCGGCTGGCTAATTGGGCTAGTAGGACGTTGACCTTGGCTCCGATCTTGCAGTCCTTGCTATGTTTTAAGCCTGTGTGTAGAGTAACCCTGAATCATCCACTCCCCAAACATGCCTTGTTTTCTGGACCTTTCAGCTTGCCTTTAAAGAATCCCTACCTGGACCTGGTGGCTGCCCTGCCTTAGCAAGCAGGAGACATTGTGAACATATGCTTCTAAGTGACTTCTTCCAGATTTTAAGCACAAGTCTGAGTAACACAAAGATGAAGGAATGAGGGTAGGGACGCCTTTCGTTTATTGTTTGGGGCTGACACTATGTAGCAGCCCCTAGAGTTAGATTGAAGTTCAATGCTATATCCGCGTATCAGCAGCACCAACTCCCAAGTTATACAACACGGCCTACGAAATACAATCCTGCACATCTAACAATGGTTTCACAAAGTGTCCAGAATTGCGCGCTCACAGCCCGTATTCACTTCTGACATTCATCACAACCTTGCGTTAGCAATGAGTTTTATTCCCATTTAAAAGATGAACAAAATGAGGCTCTGAAACACTATCCAAAGCTCAGAGCCAGAAATGCAAAGTACAACTTTGCAGACCATGAAATGCGTTACATAGAAGCCACATGTAACCTTCTCTCTAGCTCTGGGCCTCTCTTCTCTCACAGGACCCCTGGGTAGGACTCTTGCCTTCCCCAACCTCCAACAAATCCTAACCCTCCTAGGAGCATGGAAAATAGAGCTGCCGCAGGGGTCCAGGTGACCATGGCCTTGGCCACATGTTACCCAGGCCTAACTCATCTCTGTCTGCCAGCTCACAGCACCTTCAGGAGCCACCTGACCTCAGCCTCCCCGGCAGGTATGACCATGAGTTAAGGACAGCAGTGTCCTCCCCACTGGGCACACCCTACTCTTCCCTCCCTGTACCCCGCCTTCCTGTGGCTAAAGAATTTGTAGGCACACACCACCCAAGCAAAAGTATTGTCTCCGTTCCGCAAAACTATGTGTTCCTGGGCAATCAAGTGGTCCCCAGTGGCTTCCTGTTATGGCTTTGTCCTGGGAGTTTCCAGCCCCGTAACATCTCATGCTGTAGCTTCCCCCTGCCCCCCCAAGGACCTCAGAATTAAAAGCTGTACCCTTCTAGCTATGGAAGCGAGGATCTATTTTAGGGGATCCCCAAATACAGAGTGAGCCTGTGAGGTTAGACTTTTATCTAACCATGCTACACTGTCTCAAGCCTTTGTCGTCTTGGATGGAATGGCACTATGGAGTGGTTAAGAGCATGAATGCTGCAGCTGTATGGATGGTTCAAATACTGGAACTACTGCTTACTGTGTGTCCTTGGGCCAGTGACTTAGTCTCTCTGTTCTTTAGTTTCCTACTCCATCTAGTGGTTGTACCAATAGTAAGAACAATAGTATATACTCCGTATTAGTTGTGTATTAGGTGTGTGTGTGTGTGTGTGTATGTGTGTGTGTGTGTGTATGTATGGAGAGAGAGAGAGAGAGAGAGAGAGAGAGAGAGAGAGAGAGAGAGAGCTCTTAAAACTGTGCTGAGAGCCCATAAAAATGTTGCCTTTAAAGGCACTGGCCTCCTGACTGGCCTTCAGCCTGTAGCTCAGCACTCCCTCTCCCCTGCATCCATCTTCTGCACTGTAGCCAGAGTCGTCTTTCTAAAGCTCCACTCTGAGCATGCCATCCTTCCGTGGCTCGTCGGTCCTCAGGATCCGGTCCCATTCCTTGGGCCCTGCCTTCTCTCTTGTCTCGCCCTCTCTCATACCACATACTCAAGCTCTGCAGAACATCTTGCAGCAGGACCCCGCTCCTCGAGCCTCCCTGCCTTCCTCGGCCAATACAGGTGTTTCCACCTGTGCTGCTCTGTCAGCCTGGGAACACCTACTCATCCTTCAACACCCAGTTGTAATAATTCAGGTTCTCCTCATTAGAAATGCAGGTTTCTTCTGCTTTGGAGCCTTTCCTGATCACCTCACCCTCCTCCTCTCATCACCAAACAATGGATGCCGTCCTCCTTTGTCCCTCGACCACCCCATTTGGGTGTCAGTCCTCACAGGGGGGTGCATGTCATCGTACTCCCTGGTCTGTGTCTGTCTCCCCCTCTAAACCTGGGCAGGAATCCTGTCTGATTACCCTGCCGTCTCCAGTACCCAGCACAGAGCCTGATACTAAGTATTCAGGAAAGGTCTAGGGGATGAATACCTTCAGCAGGTACCCCCAAGACTTCCTCTTGCCCTGCAGCACCCACTCCGAGATTTTTGGCTTCGTTTCTCCAGGAACAGCATTGGTGTGCATTTCTAATGCGTAAATGCCCAAACAATTTTGGAGCATTTATTCCTTTTGGGGGCAAAGGGAAAGAGTGGGGAACAGGATGCCAAGTACTCCCCCGACACCTGGGCTTCCCAAGGTCTAAGACGACTAGTGCAACAGGTGAGGAATGGGCTTGCAGGGCGCACCCTTGGGGAAATGCGCCTGCTGTCCCCAAAGTCTCACTCCATCCAGTTCGACTCATGGTCTGGAAATAAACTTGGCAGGGGAGAGAAGATGACTGGGGAGGGGCATCTGTTGGGCTTTGTTCTCCAGGCCCACTCAGGATGGGTTTCTCTGCAGCTCACGTTTGCGTGTTACAGCTACGCAGGAGTTAATCACTCAGCCCTCAGACAAAGCAGCCCCCACTTTGGAATGCCCATGTTGTTTCCCTGGCATCAGTCATGGACCGTGGACTCTGCACACTCTGGACCTCCCGAGTTTTCCTGGGGGTGGAGAAAAGCAGTCTTCTCAATGATTGGGCAGGATGCAGAACTGTGAGCCCAATCTATCTGGGTATTGGGGCCTTGGAAGAGGGGCTGCTGGGTGGGGACCAGGGGCCCACAGACGCCACTCAGGGTCCACTGCGAGAACAAAGAGCAGTGCCCATCTCTGGGCGGAGGCATGGTTCAGGGGAAAGTGTCCGACAGACCTGGCTCAGGGCTTTGGCTCTGCCCTTTGGGCTGGCACTTAACTCTCCAAGCCTCATAGAGCTGGGAGGAAGGTAACATGTATGGGGACTGGCCTGTGCCTGGACAGCAATAGGTGCTTGGTACTCAAACACTATTGTTACAATGTGGAGAAAGAGATTGACACAGCCTCTGTATCTGGTGGTAGCAGGAATTACTTATTATCAATACAGTTATCGTATCTTGTCATGACTGCTTACCTGAGTGGGGGTGTGCTCATTGCCCGGTTCATGCGTTCAGTAGTCAGTATCTACTGAGTATCGACTACATGGTAAGTTCTCTTCCAGCTCTTGGGGATGTAAAATTCAATAAGGCGCGGTGTGTGTCTTCCATGAACTTGCAGGGTCATTGAACAAAGAGCTATGTGAACAGATACCAGGAGAGCAGAGGTGCTGTGTAGGCTCAGGGGAGTTCCCAGGTTGGACTGGGGTCCTCTATTGGCTTCTTGGAGGAGGTGACATCTGACCTGAGTTTTGAAGACTCAATAGGAGTTCGAAGGTAGAGGAGGGAAGGAGGACTTCAGGGAGAGGGGGAAGCGTGCAAATAAGTACAGAGGTAGGAAATGATGAGATGGAACCCAAACTTTTTAGGCCCTGAGCTAAGTTCAGGGTGGTTGGAGGGAAAGCTGGGTGTGTTGAGGGGGTGTTCAGGGATGCTAATGAAATGGGATGATGGACATCCGGGGTCCACACTGAGTTTTTAAACTTTGTAGCAAAAGCTCTGACTTCTTTCATACTGGCTATTACACCACAAAGGGAGGCCTCATGCACGTCCCAGCGCCCCAACTGCCACCCCCATTCCTAACTCCATCGGGGGCCACTCCTCCCTGTCCCTTTCCCCCATTTCCTAGTCCCATTTGCAGGGGTCAGCCTCGAGTCCGGATTTTGGACTAGTCATACGTTAAAAGCCAAGGAAACAGGACTTGGTTTCATCACACTCGGTCACAGCAAGCAGGCTGGCTAGTACGCGCCAGTGACAGAAAACAAGAAATCATTTCAGCAACGTATTGTTTAAAATCAGCAAATTCTGTAGACATGCTGGTAGGCCGGGCAGTCCCGTAGTTGAGAGGATGGATGTCTTTAGGGAGGCAAGAAAGATACTTGTGCCCTTAGAGAAAGAGGAATAAATGAGCTAATACATGTAAAGTGCTTAGAACAGTTTCTGGCACCAACTAAGGACTCCATAAACGTGAGCTATTTCCATTATTATGACTTGCAGTGCGAGTTTCGAGTGAAGAATGACAGCAAATGGCCCTGCACATGTGTGACGTGCCAGACGCGGGCTGGGCATGTTTCATGCCACATCAATTCTCTCAGTGACCCTCAGCGGTCGTGTGATCATCCACCGTGTATAAACCGGGGAACTGCAGCTCAGGGACAGTCTGTAGTGCCTAAAGTCACAGAGCCAGCCGATGACAAAGCTGGGATTTGAACCCGAGTCCTCATGACTGCAAAGGTACCTGCAAAGGCAGCTGCACGCACAGCTGTGCGGTTGGAGGAGGAAGGAAGAAGCAGCGTTGATGGGAGGCAGGGAATGTGCTGGGAAGACCGACCTGGCCTCATTTCTGCTCTGACCAGCTATGTGACTTTGGCCTCGGGATCTTCCTTTGTGAAATGAGGGCGTGAGCTACGTAAATGACCAGAGGGACTCAGCTAAAAAGTTCTTCGTCCAAGTGAGCAGTCAGGGGGAAATTGGGCTTAACTACTACAGATGGCCTGAGCTCTACAGCCAACCATTTCTTTTCTTTGCAGAGCTGAAGCAGTGATTAAGGGGGAAATGTACAAGTTAGTGAAGTGCTCGAGACAGGATGGTGATTAAATAGACATTTATACCAGGAACACGAAAAGACCTGCGCCACTTATTTGACTTTGGGGAAATTAGTTTAGGGAACCAAATGTAAACTCTGCTCAGGTCTGCAGATATCCAAATTGACCAATGTCAGGCTGATGCCAATAGTGGCTATTTGGGGACCACAGTGGCCAGTCGTGACGGCATCCATCAGATGTCTGCCTGATTGAGACGGGCTGAAGGAATAAGCAGGCCATTTGCTTTGTGCGTCAGTCGCTTTGGTTCTCCCAAGTGATTTGCTTGGAGCAGCTACTCAGAGATTCAACCAGTCCGCACTCACTAAGCACCTACTGTGTGCCAGGCACTGGGCCACAGATAAATCCACTCTGTTTCTGGTAAATAGGCCTGTGAAGGTCAGTGTCCTTGTCAGGGTGAGTGGGTCGACAAGGAGCTGACTGTCAGACAGGGAGTGGAGCCAGACATGCGATCGCCTAGGATTTGTACAGGACACGGTGCGTCAAATTCACCATCAAATGGGTGTTATGGAACCCATTTTACAGATGAGGAAAGCGAGGTTCAGGAAGGTACAAAGTCACAGCTTGCAGGCAGCAGAGTCAGGCTTCAACCAAACATCAGCCCCGCTCCAAAGCCAATGTTTGTTTGTTTGTTTATTTTGTTCTTTAGAGTCCACATGTAAGTGAGATAATATACTGTTTGTCTTTCTCAGTCTGACTTATTTCATTTAGTGTACTTAACTTGAAGTTTCTTTCACTGCAAGTTGGCGTAGGTTCCAGAAGTCACCTCGATGCCACGGCCTGCAACTCGGAGAAGGAAAGACTATTCCTAAGAGTACAGAATCAGCGATGGGCTTGTACCCTCCTACTCCATCAGCCAAACAGCTGGATGGAAGTAGATCTACGAAGGGGAAGCTACTCAAGAGTTGTGGAAAAAGTTTTAATTCAGCCATAATCTGAACTAACCATTTTCATTCTTTCAAGGACATTGGTAACTTAAGTCCTGGCTAAGGAGTTGTTGCCAAATTAAGATCCAGCTCAGGTCTGTGCTAACAAATAGATGACTCACTCGTAATTGGAACATGAATTGTTGGTAAAACAAATAGAGGCCGCTAACATACAGGGAAGTTTGTTCTCCTGAGCTTGTCAAATATCTCCCCTGACACCATTGTTTATACTATTAAATTGCTTCGTAAATTGTTTTCTCTGATTCCACACACATTTATTGAGCTCCTACTCTTTGTCAGGCACTTTACATTCATTTGTTTATTTCAGCCTGACACAAGAGTATTCTTTTCTCCTTGGAACCAATAAGGAAGTGAGGGGCAGAGTGGCTCAGTAACTTGCCCAAGGTCATCAACCCTGATCTCAGGGTTCCAAAGTCGGGGCTCTTTGCACAACATCACACTTGTTCCCACAAAGAAATCCCAATGCAGCCTTGGCCAGACAAACCTGCATTTCTAATCAGTGGAGTCTTAATTCTTATAACTAGGTAGGAGAGCATAATGTACACGACCATCTCATTTTATCCCTACCACAATGGAGGGTGATTATTGCACCCTGTTTTCTGGTGAACGTCAGAGGGAGCAGTGACTTGCAGAGGGTCACATGGCATGGGAAGAGAAAACAACCTGAATTGGGATTCAGGCCTCTTAAACCTCCCATATACCTTTTCTTCCTCCAGCTCCTCTGTGCTTGGTCAGCGTGGGCTTCAGGGATTTTACCTGCCCTGGAAGATTTTCTTAGGGAAAAAGCAATGGGCCTCTGAATGCCGCGCAGAAAAGAATCCGTGCTGAAACTGACAGCTGAGACGAGGCATGGGGGCAAATGCTGAGTTCCTTCTATAGTGCTGTCTGGAGACCTGCCCTCTTTCCCAGGCAGGTCCGTTTGAGCACACTCCCATTGGCTGTGGATGAATGGGGAGCCCTCCAGGCCCGTGCTTCTCAAGCTTTAGCATACCTAATTTCCTAGGCCCACTGCAGAGTTCCTGATTCAGTAGGTCTGAAGCTGAGCTTGAGATTTGCATTTCTAAAAGCTTCCAGATGCTGCAGATGCTGCTGGTCCATGGACCACACTTGAGGAGCAAGGCTATGAGCTTCTCGAAGTCCGAGAAATCCTAAGAAGAGATCAGTGTTCTCTCTCAGTCATGTCCAATCCACTGGGTCTGTAAAAGCGCACGTGGAACGAACATTCTAGTGTGAAGCAAGGAAGGGTGCCTGGGGAAGGAGTGTTGGGATCCCCAGTGAACCCAGGAGGATGGGCCTCACAGAGGCATCCTTTCCTGGGGGGCGCCTACATGCCACACCAAAGCAGGGTCCCCAGAGGAGCCATGGGCCTAGCCAGAGTGTCAATCAAGCCAAAATGCAAAGGCTGTCTGGTAGACTGAATAATGGCCCCTCAAAGATAGCCACACTCTCATTCCCAGAATCTGTGAATACATTACCTCCCTTGACAAAAGGGGCTTCGCAGATGTGATGCAGTTAAAGGTTTTGAGATGGAGACCTTATCCTGACCATCGAGTGGGCCCAATATATCACAAAGGTCCTTGTAAGAGAGAAGCAAGAGGATCAGTCTGAGCAGAAGGTATAACCACGGAAAGAGAGGTCAGAGAGACAAAGGGAGATTTGAAGACATTACACTGATGGCTTTGAAGATAGAGGAAGGGACCGTGAGCCAAGGCCTGCAGGCAGCCTCTGGTAGCAGGGAGTCAAGGGAACAGATTCTCCCCCAGAGCCTCCAGAAGGAATGCAGGCTTGCCGACCCCTTGATTTTAGCCTTTTGACCTACAGAACTATAGGCTAATATACTTGTGTTGTTTGAAGCTACTAAGTGTGTGGTAATTTGTTATAGCAGCACCAGAAAACTAATGTAAGTCTCATTTGTTCTCCAAAATGCTCTCTCCTACACACCTGACCCCACATAGTGAGCCAGGCTGGGCAGGTTGGGATCAGGGTCTGTCCCAAAACCAAGAAAATAAAAGAGTCCTTAACAAACATGCAGCTAAGTTCAAAAAAGTCAACCTGGGCATATTTTATCCATGCTTATATTCACGCAAGTTTGGGGATTTAGACCCCAGAAACTTAGAGAGGAAGTGGTTGGAGAAATAGGAAGAAGGAGGCTTCAGGAGTCAGACTCAAGTTCAAATCCCAGGTCCACCAGGTATGAAGTGGGTGGCTGTTGGGGCGTTGCTTACCTTCATGGAGACCATTTCCTTCTTTGTAAAACAGATACTCTCCTTGCAGGGTTGTTGCGAAACGTAATGACAATATATTTATCCATTAAAAAAGTATTTATGGAGAGCCAGCGTTGGTCTACTCCTGGCGGATAAAAGTTGGTTATAAATACAGAAAGCATCCCTGCTCTCTTGAATGTAAAAGCACAGATGGATAGGTGCTAGATAAACGTGAGCCATCACTGTCATCCTCCTTATCGTTATTAATAGGTGACACCTCTCACTTCTTCCAAGGACAACTTTCAGGTCCTGGAAGAAGAGTACGTGAGTGGTGGTCTTCTGTATATCGTCACAATTCTACCCAGAAACCATTATGTAGTTCTCATATCACACCTCTAGGGGCAGGCCAGAGCCTTTTAGGGTTTTTTTTCTCCATTTAGTACCATGACTAAAATTAAAAATCAGAGGAGACTGGGTTAGTCAAGGTCACATCAAAAGTTGCTGGGAAGCTTAAAATAGGCCCCGAGGATATCCGTTCTGAAGCCCACAGATCATGTTTTTATATCGCCGCAAAATCTGCTGCTTCCTCTGTGAACGTAGTCTTTTTCCAAAATACGTATGCTGGTCATCCCCTTCGGATTCCAATGGCATATCTGATCAGAAAGTCGTAGCTACTCTGATCTCTGAGAGTGAAGGGTTTAATCTTCGCTTGGAACCCCTCCCAAGGAAAATTATTTTCCCACTTTGAAATGGCACGGGCATCCACTGTGAACTCCCATCCATAAATCTCAACCTGCTGCTTGGGAAAGCAGATGAGGTTTGATGCAGTTTCTCAACACAGTCTCACAGAGCAAATTATGGCAAGAATTTGATTTATAGAAGCACCTCAAAGGCTCTGGAGTGAGACGCGTGTTTATTCACTTTATTACCGTTTATTTTACACTATCTCTTTATGCTCCCTGCACATGGATTCGAAAGACTATTTGGATATCTGCCTCTGGCCTCCTGGTTTGCACAGCATTGTTGAGGAACATAGCTCTCTTTCCTGATGCTGCCAATAGCTCGGGTTGGGGGTCCTTATACCAATGTTGGGGTGAAGCCCTGCGATAACACCGGCTTGGAGACACTTGCCCACAGTTCCTGCCTGAACTCCCCCAGTTCTGTGTTTGCAGTTGGTGTGGCTCTCCAGCTGCAACCCCAGGATGTGTGCAGGCAGGCTTGATTTAAGATTCACATATCTCAGAACAGCTGGGGACATTTAACATGGCTATAATTACATTACATGTTTGACAGTACATGGAGTGAGAGCCTTTTTTGTTGTTGTTGAATATGCGACGAGCATCAAATATTTTAACCAGCCAGGGAAATACGGCTGCAGTTTTCACATCCAAGTAGTTTCGTTTGTAAAATTCCGGCCCCAGGGTGAGCGTCTCGGGCTCCAATCTTCTTTTACTGTGTCTTTGGAAAGGCGAGAACGACGTCCCTTCATCGGTGGCTGAGGAGCTGGGTTAGGTGAGCTGCGATGCTGAGGAAAGAAGGGAACAGGCAGGGACCATGTCGGCACCCCTGTGCCAGGGCAGGTGCCCAGGGTCTGGAATGTCACCCCAGCTCTCACGGTAGCCTCATTAAAGTGGTGAGAAGGAAGCAAAGAAGGAAGCGGGAGCACACACACACTTGCCCTAAGTGACATTACTAACACCTGTTGGAGCTGGGGGCAGCTAAGGTCTCCACAGAGCATTTTTGACCTCTTGGGTGTGATGGTTGATGCCAGGAGGTGGTGTGGGGAGAGTGGAAACAGGACGGAGGACAGGCTGCTCTGCACCTGGCTCTGTGCCTCCCAACTGTATTCTTCAGCCCTCGCGACAGTACTCTCGGAGCCACCCCTGTGGTGCCCATTTTACTTTTACTTTTTTATTTTTCAATTTATTTTATTTCGTTTTACTTAAGATTTTCACCCAAAGACAGGTAACATACAACATGACACCAGCCTCAAGGGTACACCACAGCCACTCAACATCCACACACCTGAAGAAGTGACCACCAAACAAGTCCCGCCAGCATCTGACAGCATGCCGTGCCACCACAACATTACCTCCTGCATCTCCTACGCAGTATACCACATCCCTACCACCACCTGCTCTATAGCTGCAGACCGGAGCCCCCCACCCCCTTCACTTCCTCCCTCACTTCCCAATCCCTCCATTATATTCAATACGATTCTACATCAATTTCCGGTGTATAGCACAGTGGCTAGACAGCCGTGTAATCTAAGAAATGGTCCCCCTGACTAGCCCAGTACCCACCTGGCACCCCACACAGCCTCCACTATACCATTGACTACACGTCCCCTGCTCCACTCTGTAACCATCAGTCTGCACTTCTTATGCCCCCCACTTCTCACACCCCACCCCCCCAAGTCACCGTCCACAATCCCAACAAATCCAGCACCCACCCGACACCACACATACGTAGCACAATACTATTAACTATATTCCCTATGAAACACCCCACATACCCATGACCACATACCAACAACCAACTTGCGCCTCTCAATCCCCTCACTTCCCTGCACCCTGCCCCCAATCCCCCATCCATCACCCAAACAAATTCAGCACCACGATGACACCATACACAGTTATCACAATATTATTGACTACACTGCCTATGCTATGCCCTACATCCCCAGGACCACTGTGTAACAACCAATTTGTACTTCTTAGTCCCTTCCCCTCCCTCACTCATTCCTCAAACCCCCTTTCCATCTGGCAACCCTCAAAACGACCATGAGTCCGTTTCTGCTTGCTTGTCTACCTTGTTCTTTAGATTCCACACATGAGTGAAATCTCACTGTATCTGTCCTTCCCTGTCCAACACCCCACTCAGCACAATTCCCTCCAGGTCCATCCATATTGCCGCAGACGGCAAGAACTAATTCCCCTCCCCAGCCGGGCAACACTCCACTGCATACAGGCACCACCTCCTTGTCTCCTCTCCACCCACTCCTCCATTAACAGACATCCAGGCTGCCTCCACATCTTGGCCTTTGTAAACAATGCTTCAGTGAACATATGGATGCGTATGTCTCCTCCAAGTAATGTTTAGCTTTCTTCAGACAAATACCCTGATGCGGGATTACAGGGTCCTTCTTTGTCTCTTATTATAGCCTCTGTTTTAAAGTCCATTTTGTCTGGTATAAGTATTTTACCCCAGCTTTTTTTTTTTTGTATTTTTAATTTCCATTCTCATGAAATATCTTTTTCCATCCCTTTGCTTTCATTCTGTGTGTGTCTTTCAATCTGAAGTGAGTCTCTTGTAGGCAGCATATGTAAGGTCTTATTTTCTTATCCATTCAGCCCATGTCTTTTGAGTGGAGCATATAATCCATTAGTAGACTTGTATGTCTATTTTTAGTGGAGCATTTAATCCATTAATATATTGAAAGTAATTGTTGATAGATATATTGCTTTTGCCATTTTATTTTCATAATTTTGATCTTTTTTTCCCCCATGTTGAAGAAGTCCTTCTAACATACCTCGTAATATTGGTTTGGCTTTTTTTACTCCGTTAGCTTTTTCTTGTCTGGGAAGCTCTTTTTGTGTCCTTCAGTTCTAAATGATAGCTTTGGTTAGAGGTCCTTGCTTTTCATCACGTTGAATATTTTGTGCCAGTCCCTTCTGGCCTGCAAAGTTTGTGTTGAGAAATCAGCTGACAGTCTTATGGGAGCTCCCTTCTAAGTTACTAGTTGCCTCTCTCTTGCTGCTTGTAGGATTCTCTCTTTGTCTTTAGCCTTTGCCATTCTAATTATAATGTGTCTTGGTGTGGGTGTTTTCTGGGACTCTCTGTGCTTCCTGCACTTGTATGTTAGGAAAGTTTTCAGTCATAATTTCTTCAAATAGGTTCTCAATTCCTTGAGTGCTCTCTTCTCCTTCTGGTACCTCTATAATGTAAACGTTGTTATGCTTGATGTTTTCCCAGAGGTCTCTTAAACTATCCTCATTTTTTTTTAATTCTATTTTCTTTTTGCTGTTCTGATTGGGTGTTTTCTACTACCTTGTCTTCCAAATCACTGATTTGATCCTCTGCTTCATCTAGTGTGTTGGTGACTCCTTCTAGTACATTCTTCATTTCCTTTATTACATTCTTCACTTCTGACTGGTTCTTTTTTATGTTTTCTATGTCCTTTTTTTATGCTTGCTATTTCTTTGTTGAAGTTCTCACTAAGTTCCTTGAGCGTCCTTCTAAGCATTGTTTGGAACTCTGTATCTGATTAGCTGCTTGCCTCCGTTTGTTTATTTCTTTTTTTCTGGAGTTTTCTCCTGTTCTTGCATTTGGAATGTATTTCTTTGTTTCCTCATTTTAGCTGCCTCTCTGTTTCTATGTGTTAGGTAGATCTGTTATGTCCCCCAGTTATGGCCAGGTGGCCTTATGTGGTCGGTTTTCTGTGGGGCCCAGTGGCACAGATTCCCTGGTCACCTGCTCTGAGTGCTCCAGGAGTGTCCCTTGTGTGGGTTGTGTGTTCCCTCCTGTTATAGTTGAGCCTTGGGTGCTGTTGGCATGTCAGTGTATGGGATTGACCCTTAGGCTGACTGGCTGTGTGGTTTGGCTGCTGTGCAGGGGTTTTACCCCATGGATCAGGATTTTCCTTAGTGGGCTCTGGTGCCTGTGGAGATCGCCCTTTCGGTGTGCCACTTCTGGGGCTAATTGGGCGGTGCTAGGCTGTGGTCTGAAGCCAGCCTCCAAGTATGTTGCTTCTGGTGCCTCTTGTGACGGGCGCCAGTGCAGGCCCAGGTCACCCACTGTCTGTGACCCACCAGGGACTACCTGGTAGGCGCTATAAATTGATTCATGATTGTTTGCTGCATGTGCTAACCCTGGAGGCTTGTGGGAGAGGCCATGCTGTGAGCCAAGGACATCTGCCACCAATACCAGGACTAGGGGAACTCTGTAAAATGCCAGGAGACCCCAAGGCCTGCTGCCACCTGCCAGCTCCCTTAACATTCAGCCCCTGGTAAAGCTTCATGAGGTATGCAAGTTGGGTGAGGCAGGGTCTAAGGGAGTTGCTAGAGTGGGAAGAGTTGTGGTCACCAGGTTAATGTACTGGTGCTACTCAGCAAAAGTCTCAGAGCACACCGAGGCCATTTGCTGCCTGCCTGAGGTCTGTTGGACTCCGATAGCTTTCCAAGAAAGAGTGCGATGTGGGAGGGGCTGGCTGCTCCGCTTCAGGTGTTAGGTGAGTTGGGTGGGGCGGGGTCCCAGTGAGTCAGCAAGGCGGAGCTGCAGAGCTCACAAGACCAATCAGATCCAGATTTGGCCTTACGCTTAGGGGGAGGGCTCAACACAGGAAAGATAGCGCCAGCCTGCATGGGAGGAGGACTTCACACAGGGAAAATGCCGACTGTCCTCCAGCCCTCATACTGAAGCCACATGACTCAGTTTGACCCCCGTGTGTCTCCGACAGCCACCGAGTTACTACCCCTCCGCTGGAGCTCACAGTGAGTGCTTGCGAGCGAGAGAGTCTGTGTGCGGGCCCTTTAAGAGGATGCCTGGGTTTCCTGCCGCCTTCTGTCCCACCTGGGTGGTCGGAATCCACAGTTTCACAGCCAGATGTTGTGGGGGTTTCTCTTCCCAGCACCGTTACTCAGGGCTGGGGAGACTGGCATGGCGTTGAGATCTCTCGCTCCTCTGTGGGGAACCTCCCTCCTGGTTCTCAACTGCCACACGGAGGTTTGGGGTTAGCCAGTTCCACATCTCCACCCCTCCTACCAGTCTCGCCGTGGCTTCTTTATATCGTCAGTTATAAAACTTCTGTTCAGCCAGACTTCAGATGGTTCTCCAGGTGGATTGTTCTGTAATTTAGTTGTAATTTTAGTGTGTTCATGGAAGGAAGCAGGCACAATATTTACTCTACCATCTTGAATCTCCCCCGTTATGCCCATTTTAAAGATAAGGGAATCAAGGTTCATAAGATTACTGCAGGAAGTAGAGATGGGGACCTGCATCTCATGCTCGTAAAGGATTGTGTTTTGAATATTTAATTTCTTTTGACCCTTGGTGACCTCCCTTCCACTCCCTCCTCTCCCCTGCTCCATTTTCCAAGACTCTCCATGACCTCTTCCTACCCTCCTGGAGTTAGCAGTTCCTGGACCCAAGTCTCAAAGCCAAGTCACTTATGAGCTGCTCATCTTTTTTTAAGGAAGATTTTCAACTTCCATGCCCTTGTTCAGGCTGTTCCCATCCCCTGGGTGGAAGCGCTCTCTATTCTATACAGCTGGGTGTTTAGATATGCACAGACTATGCCTGGAGGGGGGCATGGGGTCTGATAATGGGCTGCCCCTGAGGAGGGGACTGGAAGGATAGGGCAGGAGGAGCCTGGCTTTTTGTTCTGCAGCTTTTTCTATAATTTGAATTTTTTAACCACGTGTATCTATAACTTACAATAAACAAACACATGAAACAGCAGTACTTTCTGAACAAAATGCCATCTATTCTGAGGTTTTCTCTGGCCATTCCTCATATAAACCAACCAGAAAGCAGAGGTCCCATCCCTTTTAACCACCCAAGACTCTCTTTGCTTCTGTCCCTCTCATCTGGCCCTTCCCTCTCTTGGTTTTTTATTGCCACTCTACATATTCTCACTTTCCCCTCATCAGACGACAGGATCCATAGCTGGCTCCACCCTCTGGCTGCCCCAGGACCTCGTGCCGTTCTTTGTAAGTAACAAGAGCTCGGTCTGAATACTAAATTGCCAAAACCGGTAAAAGGATTGGTGCCACCAAAATATATGTGAACCCATTCAGTTGTTCACTAATTCATTCAATGAAGAGTTATCGAGAGCCCACCTGTGCCAGGCATTGTGCCAGGTGTGTGATATGGAGGGAAGTGAATACATACAGCCCTTCCCTCACAGAGCTCACATTCTGGAGCTCCATGAATGATCTCCAAGACGATCTGTATCATTGGGAAAGCTTGTTTAAACATCCCTGGCCCCAACCCAGAACTACGGAATCACAGTTTACGGGGCAGAGGGCCAGCGATCTATTTTTAACTTGCAACCCCAGGTGACAGGGTTTTAGGAAAACATTCTGTATCTACAGATAAACAAATAAATGGGAACCAACAGTGTTCCCAATATTCAGAAATGCTGTGAAGGAAAAAAAAAAAAAGAAGAAGAAGAAGAAGTCCATGTGCTAGAGAAGGCAGGCGGCTGCTGGAAGATGGGGATAGGGAAAGATTGATTGTTTGGGCAGATGACATTTTTTGCTGAGACACCTGAAAGATGAGAAGGGGAAGGCGTTCAGGGATCCTGGAAAAGCATCCCCAACAGAGGGAACAGCAAGCTAAAGGTGCTGGGGGGTGGGGGAGAGGTCTGCCTTCTTCCTTCCCAAACTGGAAATTTAACTGCAATAGCTCTGGTCTTCTGTTCATTGTACTGTGAGTACATTTGATTCCTTTCCAAATGTGGCTTCCTCTCTCACCCACACAATATGACAGAACAACATGATTCTAGCAGTTCTGGAAATACTGGCCTCCAGAATGCTAATGTAATGAAGCCTTAGGTCTTTAGACTGAACTCTCTTTTGAAAATAACTCCAAGTGAGTGGAGGGGGCGGGGTGGGGGGAAACCCACAGTCTCAAGAATCTAATTGCAAATCCCTGGGTAAGGACAGCTTGGGGAGACTGACGGGCCAGCCCTTTCTCTGGAGTGTTATGTCCTGGTTAATTACCACCCCCTTCCTCTGCCGATTAATCTGCGTGAGGGCAAGTCTTACACCTTTGATACCCAGGTAGATTTTTCTTATTTATCTTCTAAAGTGTTAGGTCAGGGTGACTGGTTGTCCACACTGAAAACAGGCCCCTTCACCTGGCTCTGTGTTTTACAGAGAGTTTGCAAATCTTTCACTTTTGTGCATCTTCATAATAACCACGCAACAGAAAAGCAAACAGCATCGTTCCTATTTTACAGATGGGACAACTGAGACTCAGAGAGGAGAAATGGCTTGCCCACAGTCACCCAACTAGTGCCAGAGCCAGCTCAGTTCGGCTCCTCCTCTGGTAGTTCCCCTGCCCATGCTGTGAGACAAAAATCTGTGCCTTTCTGCAAGTCTCAATGTCACTGTCACCCCCTGGAGGAAGTCTTCCTTGATTTCCCCTGGAGGGCTCTGTGAAACCTAGTCAGGGAGTACAATCCTTGGTTCAGAGGTATCTGGGTCACCTACAGACAGTTTCTCAATCTTCAATAACTTTTATATGTATAAGAGTCACCTGTGGATATTAATTGCTAAAATAGAGGTTCTGGTGGAGCCTGAGGGTCTGCATTTCTGACAGGCTCCCAAGTAATGCCAATACTGAAGCTACACGGCCCACATTTTAAGTAGCAAGGATTTACAAGGCAGAAAGAAAAGGCAGCACGGAGGACGGGAGAAAGAAGGGTCTCTGGTCCCAGACAGACCTGGGTGCATATCAACCCTGACATTTTATTCTGTTGCAACAATCATCCCTTTTGGACAGAGTTCAGGGAGGGACCACTTTGGAGTCCTGCACTGAGAAGCAAAGCTGCTTTCAGGCTAGACCTTCAGGCTGCTGTAGATTAAAATGCAGGTGTCACAGCCATTGGTAAGTCTCCATGTAAGGATAAGTCTTTCCTTTGTCTTTATGTGGTACTGAAATAACAAGTCATTTAGGGAGACCTGTGAATGGAGAAATAACAATGGAGTCACATCCCACCAAAATGCATGCCCCACAAAGACAATCTCTATTTCTGCACCCTTTCCTGACCGTGAATATCAGGAAAGTGTCCAGGACAGCTGTCAGTCCAAGAAGATGGCCTCTAGCTTGATCACAGTAATCAGTCTTTGTCTTTAGCAGTGTGTTGCTACCGAGGGGGAGAAGCCTTCCATTTGAGGGAGCCCTGCCAATAACAGGGCATTTCTAGGTAATACAGCGAGAAGCCTATGTTTTTGTTGCTGCAAGTCCATTGGTTAGAATTGCTAAGGCTGCTTGCAAACCATGCCTTGGACTGCTCATTTGATTCACGCAATCAAATCCATCGTTCGTCATTTCTGTCGTTCATCCCTTCGCTCATTCTTTTATTCATTTGTGACTCAGATTCATCTAGTTGTTCACTCGAGTTTTGTTGTGGTTTTGTGTGTGTGTGTGTGTGTGTGTGTGTGTTTGAGTATCTTCTGTATACCAGGCACTGTGCCAGGCTCTAAAGATATCCAACAGCAGGCGACAGGCCTCAATGGCCTCTTCAGTTTAGTGCTGAGAAACTGGCCCAGCCATTTGTTACCTTTATTCTGAGAATCTGTCCTGCTTAAAGTTATCCCATGGTTCCCCGTCACAAGATAAGGCCAAGCACCACCTCTCACGCCCACACGTCATGCCTTCTGCCCTGTTGTCCGGGTTCCTTGCTTCTGCCATGTTCTCCCAAGCCTTGGCAGATGCTGTTCCCTTGTCCTGAAATGTCCTGCAACCCCCTCGTCTTCCTGCAAAGCTCTTCCTCATCCTTCTAGACTTTATCATCTCCTCTCCTTCCCCATGCCTTCCTGCTAGGAAGAATTAGGTCCTTCCTTCCCTGGGCTGCATATAGCCATCGGTGTCCTGAGAGTCTCTAACATACAGTGGCTAAAGATCTCTGGGTTCATGTCTTGACTTTCCCATGTGCCGTAGGACCATGGGAAGATACGACTGGGGTCTAAGCAAGTAGTTCCACATCCACTCTCCGTTTGGATTCGTACAACAACTCTAAGGGAAGATAGAATTGTTGCAAATCTCAGGAAAGTGGAGTGACTGGCTCAAGGCTTGCAGCCAAGTCTCAGCTACAGCATAAATCTCGGTCCCTTTGCAGGGCTGGTGCTGGTGCTGGTCTACAGTATAGGCAAAGATGTTAGCCCCTGAGGGTCATTAATTAATACCTGTAGGGTATCTTTATTACTTTCCGTGGAAGGCTGGAGGAATCTGCTCTGGCCAGACAAGGAAGCCGCAGAGAACTGAAGTTATTGTACGATGATTCAGGTTTGGAAAAGCAAGTTTTGCCCAAGATATTTAAGTAACTTCGAGTTATTACCACCCCATGCAGAAGAGGACAACCAGGCAGTGGTATATGACTTCTGGGTGGGAGGGGAATTGAGTGGGAGGCCAGAGCCAGGCTTCCAGAGAGAAATTACCGTTTCGTATTTATTACTTTGGCTCACAAGAGCGCCGCAGGGACAGGCTTGCTAATACATTAGATAATTGCCTTAGCTCCCCACTTCATTTTGCAATGTGTAGACCAGCCCAGGTGCAGATTTGGAGGATATGTATGATTCAGCACAGGCCTCCCAGGTACCCAGGGCTCTCTCTGGGGACAAGAGATGCGGGAGTGGGGGAGGGAATTGGGAGAATGGGCGTTGGGGTATCCATCTCTCAGGCACCGGGGGACACCAGGATGGTCTGGTCCCTGTGACCAGAGTGAAGAGAATGGAGGAAGAATCCCAAGCTGGGAACCAGGGAGCTAGAGTCTGCACTCTGCCACTGCCACGAGCCCTTAGCTGTCTGTCTCTGGGCTTCTGGTCCCCATCCGGAAAATAAAGGAGACCATAAGTTAGTATTTCTCAACTATGGCGTCACATTAGAATCAGCTGGGGGAACTTTTAAAGCAACAAAAAAATTACTAACACTCCACGCTCAAGCCCCAGAGATTCTGATTTCATTGGATTGAGGTAGAGCCCAGATGTGGGTAATTTTTACCTGGAATGAGAGTCCCTGGACTAACTGATCGATGCGCGTCTTTAGGATGGCATTCTAGGAGCCCATGTCATCAAACAAGGCATCAAGTCAGTGACCTTGAGTCAGCTGTTGCCATGTTTAGATTTTTGCTGCCAACCATTTGTACCTGCCTGTGTCTCCCCTTCTCCCCGGTGAGATGCCCTCTTGTACTTGTTGGAGAACGACACCAGGAGGCCGAAGGTTCTGCTGCAGGCTCTTCTATTAGCTCTGTGGCTGTGGTTCAGTCCCCCTGAGGTCCCTGGGCCTCAGTCTGCTCATCTCTGGACGGTGACAGGACAGGTGTTGGACGAGACTTTGGGCTCCAGTGCCACCTGGTTTGCAGAGGGTTTTGCCATCCAGTGCCTGAGCAGTCAGCCTGAGGGTGGAGAGTACTTTTCCTGTTTCCTAGAAGAGGAGACAGAGACTCCACATGGTTAGGTAACTTGCCCAAGGCTATCCAGCCAGGAAAAGAATAGAACCAGACAGACATCTGTTTGAACCCCAGCAATGCAGCTTCCAAACTAACATTGACTACTTTATTAATTTTTCTGTGCCTCAGTTTTCTTATCTGTAAAATGGACATGAATGCCACCCATTTCCAGAGTGTGATTGTAAGCAGGGAAAAAGATAACCAGGCCAAAATCCCGTGGAGCCTAGCCCAAAGCGGATGCTCGATTACTATTTCCCTCCTCCCTTCCTTCCCCCCTCCATAATTTCTCCCATTCTCCTTTAATCTCTTCCTTTCCACCTACTGGTTTTTTGTTTTGTTTTGTTTTGTTTTGTTTTAGTTTCAGGTGTACAAAACAATGTAATAGTTAGGCATTTACACCCCTCACAAAGTGATAACCGCCCCCAATCTACTATCCCTCTGACATCGTATATAACTGTTACAATTCCACTGACTCTATTCCCTATGCTGTACTCCAAATCCTGCAGCGGGGGGGTGGGGGTGGGATATATATATGTACATATATACACACACACACACACACACATATATATATATAGATATATATATAGATATATATATTTTAATTATAGTTGACATTCAATATTACTCAACTGCAGGTGTATAGTACAGTGACCAGGCTACATTCTATAAAGTGGTCTCTTTAATAAGTCCAGTACCCATCTGGCACCCTACATAATCTTTGCAACATTATTGATTATATTCCCCAAGCTGTATTTCATATCCCTGTGACTATATTGTGACTACTAAATTGTACTTTCTAATCCCCTGTACCTTCTCCCCCATCCTCAGCCCCCTCCCATCTAGTAACCAGCAGGTTTTTTTCCCCTGTATCTGAGTCTATTTCTGTATGTTCGTTTATTCTGTTCTTTAGATTCCACATATTAGTGAGATCCAATTTTGTCTTTCTCTGTCTGACTTATTTCACTTAACATAATGTTCTCCAGGTCCATCCATGTTGTTACTAATGGTAAGATTTCATTATTTTTTATGATCGAGTAATACTCCATTGTATAAATGTACCAGCTTCTTTATCCAATCGTCTATCAATGGGCATTTCAATTGTTTTCATATCTTGGCCATTGTGACTAGTGCTACTGTGGACACAGGGATGAATATATCTTTTCTAATTAGTGTTTTGGATTTCTTTGGATAGATACCCAGGAGTAGAATTGCTGGGTCATAAGGTAGTTCTATTTTCAATTTTTTGAGGAACCTCCATATTGTTTTCCGTAGTGGCACCACCAATTTTGCAACCCCACCAATAGTGCACAAGTGTTTAAAAACCAGCAGGTAGGAAAGGGAATCCACGTGCTGGTTTTCAAGCTCTTCAAGGACTGGCACCATGAGAAGCAATTCACTGTGCATGACTTTGGGCAAGTTGTTTAATCTCTCTGGGCCTCAATTGCCGCATCTGAGAAATGGGATATTAGGGGTTTTTGTGATTGTGAGAACTAAATGTGTTGAGAGAACACATTCTGGCACAGAGAGTTGGCAGTTACTGTTTTACTTCTGTGAAGCTGTCCTTCTCCTCACGGGGCCCTGGCACAGAAGGGCACTCTGCCTGCCTCTCTGTCCCCAGTGACGTTGAGTGATCCAAGGAGTGATTCTCCACCATCTCCAGGCGGAGGGATGGTAAACCAGCACAGCCTCCCAAGTCTTCACTTGCTGGCTGTGTTCTCAGCCATGAAAGCTTTGCTGAGCACACAAGGCCCCCAGGGTTCCCGGGGAAGAGAGAGGCAGCCCTATATCAGAGGATTGCTTACTGTCTTGAGATGGAAAAAAGGGAAAAAGCCATATATATATCTGGAGGGATTGTCTGTGATAAGTCATGGTTAGAAACCGCAGCTACATAACTTTTTAATTCTCCACTCCAGCTTGTAATCTCACGCAGTAAAAATAGTCACTAGTAATTTATTTTTTCCACTCTTTTGATTTTGTAATTTTTTTCCCCTTAACCAACCAGAAAGTCCTCCTAACCTCACCTTAAGCTTTTTTCCCCCCTTTAGTAGTGATAAAGGGGATTTTTTAGTAGTGACCAGGGATTACAACTTAAAAGTTCTCCCCCTTCCTACATTGCCAGGATGAAAAATGTACAGACTCGGGGGCAATTTCTTAATTACGGGTTGTTCAAATAGAAGTGAGTCCTGGGCTCGACTTGCCTCACCTGCCTCCAGATGGCAAAGGAGGCTGGCATGGAGGGAGGCAGTTCAGCCAGAACTGAGCATGCAGCCCCTGGGCTGAATGTGTCACTTTCTTTCATCTTGGAGCTGAGTGATCCCAGGCAAGTGACTTTGCTCTCAGGACTCAGTTTCTTTGTTTGTAAAATGTGGACAAAAATTCGGGACGGACCTTCCTCACTGGAATGTTCTGAGAATCCAAAGAGATAATATATAAAAAATTGTTTTCTCCAATGTAAAGTACTATAAACATGTTGGAGATTATTGCTGCTGATGGTGGTGGTGGTGATGGTGGTGACAGAGATGATGGTGACAGAGACGATGACGATGGTAATGGGGGGTGATACCACCGTGTGCAGAGCCTATGGGTTTATGTGGTAAGAAGAGGAGTTTCCTCAACACCTTCTACTTCTTGATGTACACAAAATAGGTGCTCAGGAAAGAATCATCCCCCCAAAATCAACTTCAGATTTCAGAAATTGGTCCACGTCTTAGCAGTTCCAGTCCTCCACTCAGCAAATATTGAGTGCCTACTCTGTGCCATGCCCTGTTCACAGCAGACCACAGCAAACAAACAAAATAGGCACAGTCCCTGCTCTCACGGGACTTATAGTCGAGAGGATGGTAGAGTGGGGCTGTGGAGCTAGATGGTAAACATATAATAACAAATAATAGTTTTAGATGGTGACAGAGTCTTCTAAGACCATAAAATAAGACAATAGGCTATAGAGGGATGGAGAGGAGTATTGGCAGGACACTTTTAGCTTGTGTAGTGAGGAAGGTCTGTGTGAAGGGATGACATCTGAACGGAGACTGAAACGATGGAGGGCTGTGACCAGGAGGAGATCTAGTGGCGCGTGTCCCAGGTAGAAGGGATACAAGGCAAAGACTTTGAGGTGAGAAGGAACTTGGCTGTTCGAGAGAGAAAAAGAAGGCCTGTGTGTCTTGAGCAGAGAAGAGGCGGGAGACGGTGGTTTGAGCTGATCTTGGAGAGGTAGACACAGGCTAAATTGTGGCAAACTGTCTAAGCTGGGCTGAATTTAGAGATTACCCCCAGGGCAGGGAGAAGCCTTTGGAAGGCTTCAAAGGTATGGGCACATCAGGAGTTCATATATTCCTCGAGAAGTTGATCCTGGCTTCAGAGACTGGGTAAGAGTAGATAAGAATGGAGGCAGGAAACAAGTTAGGATGCAGGTACCATATTTGGGGTGAGAGATGCTGGGGGCTTGGACTAGGGTTTGGATGGTGGAGGTGGTGAGAGTAGTCCACGCTGGGATATGTTAAAGGTGGAGCCCACAAGATTTGCTATTGGATTGGGTGTGCAGTGTGATAATAGGAGGACTCAAGAGTAACGTCTAGGTGGGGGGCTGATGCTGGAATCACACACTGAGAAGGGGAAGGCTGGGGAGAGTAGATTTGGGGGATGAGAGAGAGATGTGTGTAGGAGGCAGGCAGAGCTCCACACTGTGGACATGTTGAAGTTAGAATAACAAATGGGCATCCTAGGAGGCCGTTGGACATACAATCCTGGTGCTCAGGGGAGAAGTCAGGATAGGAGATAGAGATTTGGGAGTCATCGGTGGAATGATGGGATCCAGAAGCACACACTGGATAGGATTACGTAAGGAGCGGGTGTAGACAGAGGTCCGTCATGAGCTGAGCACCAGGCACTGGGCAGGCCAACATTCAGGAGTCGGGAAGCAGAGGGGCTGGCAAAGAAGGGAGACGTAGAAGCCTGGGGGACAGAGGGACAAGAGAGAAGAGTGGTTCTCTCTGCACAACCATGAGCAGCCACAAAGGGCGGGCCTCTCCCTATGTGGAAAGTGCAGTACAGAGGTTGTAGGTATAGGCTTTGGTACCAGATGCGCTTGAACTCAGGTCTGACAGTGCCATCTCTTAGCTTTCAGACCTTGGGCAAGCTCTAACCCCCTGGTTGGCACCCTTCTCTGCGTGGCATTTTTGTGCAGTTGGTTTCCAGGAGATAATGTCTGTAAAGCACTAAGTGTCGGGCCTGGCATGTAGGAAGTTCTCAGTAAACAGAAGCTGGTTGTATTCTTCCTGAAACTGTTCAGCTGGGGTGGGTTTTTGTTCCTCAGGGTGCTGCAGAGGTGCCCACGCGATGAAGGGAAGGTTTCAGTTGGAAATGAAGTTGTCTTCAAGGATCAGACAGGTAATATAAGGAACGGCCAGCTCAAAGCAGGAGGGACAGTGGGCCATCTGGCCAACCGGAGCACATGCACCCTGGCTGGAATCACCCTACTTCCCATGTTTCAAGTCCCATGTGGGCCAAACACAAGCGATTTACGCGGGCCCGAGGCAGCCCACGTGGGTCTGAGACCCCTGCAAGGTGATGGTGGACCAAAGAAGCCTTTTAAATCGGATGGATGGGATCGACAGGCTGAGATTTGCATTTCAGCAAGGCTATTCTGGAAGCAGTGCCGACAGAAGATGCGAGGGGGGTATGGGTCTAGTTCCCTGCAGCAAGAGGCGCTGGGAAACTCCTCACGCAGGTGAGAGGAGAACGAGGGTGAGCAAACGGGTTCATTAGAACATAATTAGCTCTATAATCAGTATGCAAGCGTATCACCTCAAAATGTAAAGACGATTATCCGATTCAAGGGTTTCCTTCCTTTTAACGGAAACAACTTGCCAATATGGGGGTCTGAATGGGTGGTTAGATAAAAAAGTAAGGAATTTTTTTTAACCAATTCATTTGGCGAGGAATTCGTCACTGTGGACAGTACAAGTTGTAAATGAGATTAGTGCCTGGTTAGAGTGAAAGCTAATTGCAGGGGCCCCAAGGGTTCCAACTCATTAGGTGGAGAGAAGCTTTCCCCTGGCTGGAGTGGAGGGGGCTCAGGCCTGGACCACAGAGCCTACTGGGACCTGGAGTGAGTGGGCTCAGATCTGAAACTCTCCCCTCTCCTCTCTGGAAAGAATCACCAAGTGGTAGAACTTTGGGCAACGGGGCAGTCTAAGCTGACCAGGACTCCCCCCGTTCCAAACATAGAAACTATTTCTATCACCATCCCCATTGTTTTTAAGTACATAGACAAGAAAGAAAAAAGGAAGGAAGGGAAGATGGGAGGGAGGGAGAGAGAGAGAGAGACAGAGAGACAGACAGAGACAGAGACAGAGACACGGAGGGAGGGAGGGAGGGAGGAAGGAAGGAAGGAAGGAAGGAAGGAAGGAAGGAAAGAAGAAAGGAACGAAAAAATTAAGTCCCGGAGATGTGCTGACCTGCCCCAGGTCATACAGTTAGCATTAAGCAGTGTAGGGTAGTGGAAAGAGTGTTGGAGGTAGTAAGACCTGAGTTTGAATCTCTGTTCTGCCATTTAGTAGGTGTGACCCGGATCAAGCTGCCCAAGCTTTGAGTCTCGGTTTCCAGAACATGAGGTTGCTGACACCTGCTTTGTAGGGTGGTTGGGAAATAAAGGAGATCACTTCAGTAAAAGTGGTTAGAATGGTACTGGGTGCTCTATAGGTGTTGTTTCCTTTAAACTTTGCTCTTAAAAACTTCCCCCCTCCAAAGGGCCCTCCCAATAAGCCCAGCTGGCCCTGATCGTCTGTATCTAGTGGACCATCTGTGTGCTATTAGTTTGCACTAAATTGCTTGTTGTTATAGGATTAATTTTTAAATTCCTTCTGGCTTTTTCAGTTCCCTTTAAATTTGTGCTTCTTGTCTGTTCTTACTTATTTCCCACTCGTCCAAAACTCAAACACTAGACTGGGGAATGCATGGATGGATGAGTGCATAGATGGGTATCCTTTAGGGTTTGTTTGCTGCCATAGAAGCTGACCCTGGCTAAATTAAGCAAAAGACATGATATGAGAAGGGCATCAGGGAGCTCACAGAATCGGTAGTTCTGGGAGGGCTTTGTTTAATCAAACAACCACTGAATGAGGATTTCCTATGCCAAATATGGTACCAGGCTAGAACCGAGTTAGAGAGGTGGGACACACACAAACACCATGCATGCATGCACGCACATACATAGAAATGCTAGAAAACCAGGCTGAGAAAAAGGCAAGGGCTGTGGCACCGCAAGGTTAAAAGAGGCAGTAATTACCTCTCAGTCAGATCAGAGCCCTGTCCCTGGAATGAATGAACAGCAGGCATTTTTCATGCCCGGGCCTGATTGCATTCAAGTCAAAGTCCTAGAAAAAGACCAGTTAATGTAGCTTGGGTCACATGCCCCTTCATGCGTAAGCCCTCTAAGCATGCACGGCGCAATACAGGTAACTTCCCAAAAGGAAATTAAGGGACTGTGGCCCAAAGAAGAAAGAATGGCTGCTGGGTGCTCAGTGGTCCATCAGCTCCCCAACAGAGAATGGATGAGTCCTCAGGCCCCAGAGGCAGCACCAGTGACTCGTGTCTTGTTTGGTCCCCTGCCACCCATCCATTCATCCTCTACTCACCCTTCATTCTCCTCCCACCAGGTCTGCCCTCTGCCTCCCTCCACTTCTGGTGATCCTTCTGCCCCTTAAAGCACAGTCACTTCTTGTCCCCTTCAAGAAGTGCCTGCAGCTTCCCAAGCCAGCACTGATTGCTCCTTTCTTGGAACTCCAATCGTCCTTGCCTCAGCAAGCCCCAGAATTGTCCTTATCTACAGCCTGCGTGCTGCTTCACCTTTGGGACCTGGGCACTACTCAAGTTTCCTGACAGCAGAAGCCTTGTCAAATGTCCCTAAGAGTCCCCGCGGTCCTCGCACTGTGTTGGGTTCAGAATCAGTGACCAATGAGCGCATGCTGATCGATTATCAATGAGGGAGTGTGGTATAGAATCATCCACAGTATTATCATACCTTACAAATGAATCCAGCCACACGTCCTTTGAGAGGTGAAGCAAGAGGGGTACCAAGAGCTGACTTACCCAAAGTCGCACAACTAGACACAATTCTAGGTCTGGAGACCAGCTCGGATTATTCCCAGTTCAAACCAGCACTCTGCTGCCTCGGGCTGTGTGTGTCGGCCTCATGTGTGGGGACAGAGCCAGGAGTGCCGTTTCCAGGCTCTCGGCCACATGTGGAAAGGTGCTGGCTCAGGTAGTAAATGGCCATCAACTGTGATTGGATGGCCATCAGCTGTGGCTAGTTGGCCGTCAGCTGTCACCAGTGAGCCATTGGCCACTAATATAACTGCCGTGGCTACGCTAACAGCAAAAAATGGGGGAAGGCTAGCAAGAAAATGGTGGCTGAGCCTGCAAGCGAGACTAGTGCAGGAAGACCCCTTGTTGGGGTGCTGGTGGATGTTTGCTCCCTGTGTCTCCACCCCAGCCACCAGCGAGAGTATAGTGGTACGGCTCCCCCACCTATGGCTCCATGGGTGTTCCTTTTTGGCCTCTCCATATCCTGCGTTCTTATGTGGGGAGCGGGAGCTGAGACCCCGCATGACACCCCGTGTGACACGTGTGTGCATGTGTGAGTGACCCACTTCTCTAAGTTGGTCTAGCCTGGTACCACATGTGGCATAGTAAATCGTCAGTCAGTCGCTGCAAGATTAAACAAAGCCCTGCCTGGATGGCACCAGTGTGTTCTCTTTCTTGTTCCTGCCCCATCTTGGCCCAAGCTCCTGCCCACCTTAGGGCCCTTTGCCAGTGAGCAGCCAAGAAATGTTGGTTGATTACCCCAAAATTTCATTTCTTTTGAGAGTCAATGAATTTCAAAAAGTGGATGATTTGTCATGTCTGGACAGAATCAACTAAATCCTTGTGTTGCCAAAATTGCTCCAAGAAGGAGCCCTTGTCAACTACGCTGCCTCACTTCTCTCTCCTGTGCTACTTGAAAAATTAGTTGGTGTACTGGAAATAAAGTCGCAGGGAGCGCACATTTTGACAAGGTAATGGTCCCCTGCCTTTCTTGACATTTGCGAGGGAGTCAGAGTCCATTATAATGTCACAATGGCACACGCCGTTGACATCTCATTGCATAATTAAAAGGCGGTTTAATCACAGCAATCATTCACTTAGTGTCTGGTTCCTGGTGTTGGGGAGGCAGACATGGGTGTGGGGACAGGGGACAAATCTGCGTCAGAACACAGACCATTGGGTGGCAGGTTCTGCTGAAATGCTACAGGGATGAGAAGGCCGTTCCTGACCTTTGCAGTGTCCCCCACCAAAAATAAAAGAAGAAAGAAAAAGTATTTCTGCCTTCTTTTGCTTCTTTGAACTAAGGACACAAGCAGATTTTTTTTCAATCCAAATGAAAACTGAGAGTTTGTTGTTGCTGATTAATCACAAGTAGCTTTCTTTCTTTCATAAAGGCAGGGATTTATGGAACGCTCGCTCCAAATCGGGCGTTGTTCTTAATGCCATGGATACGGGGACCCGGTTCCTGCTCCTATGGGGCTTATGTTCCAGAGGAGGAGAAGGATGAAAACACACACGTGCTGTGTATAGGACTAAATAAAACAGGGTGCCTAAGTGACTACGTTGTTATATGGTCGGGGTGGTCTGTCTGGAGAGCAGCGTGGCCACCAAGGTCTAAATGACAGGGAGACCAATGTGAAGTACCCTGGGCAAGCACCCCTGGCAGAGGCTCCAGCAGGGAAGGAACTGGGTGTGCTCAAGGCCAGCAAGAGGACTGGTGGCCATGGGGCCGGAGCTGAGGGGGAGTAAGGCCAGGTGGGCTTCCCAGGCTTCTCAGGTGGAGAGCTGGGATTGCCGTCTCTGTGTGAGGAGAAGCTGTGACGAGGTGCAGCCGAGAAATGACAGACTTGGAACATAGAGATCTGATCTTAGAGAGAATGAACCCCATCTTTGTTCTCCAACTCTGTGCTCCTCCATGATCGATGCTGAGAACAACAGTGGTGAAATAGCACACCTGCCTCAGGGGCTCACTACCATGTGGGGATTCGAAGGAATGAATCTCCCAGGGCAGAGGGAAGCCCCGGACCGGTGACCAGAGTCTAGGTACCTAATCCAGGAAGGCTTTCTGGAAGAGGTGGCCCCAGGTTGAATCTTGAGGAATGATGAGAAGTCAGATAAGGCAGGGCAGAAGAGAACATTTGAGACAGTGAAAACAGCCTGGGCCAGGGAGTCCCAAAAGAAAATGGCGCATCTGAGAGTCTGCGCGACTGGAGTCACATGACCTAGTGAAGCTCACACAGCATACAGTTGTTTACTGCCTTTATTCTCCCCAGTTAAGGCGATCACGGTCAGGCGTTCTGAGCATTGGATGAGTCAGGTCATTCCAGAACAGGTCTTAGACAGACACGGCAGAGTTCACGTCCGACCGGGATGAGAATTCCTTTATTCCCCCCAGCGCAGGTGATTCTGTCTTGGCTCTCACTTTTTCCCAACTGGTGCTCTCCCCAGTAACTGTTCAAATCCTAGACTCATAACTTCAATCGAGCAGGGCCCAGACTTCATTCTACTACTCTGTTTCCCCGAAAATAAGACCGGGTCTTATATTAAGTTGTGCTCCAAAAGACGCGTTAGGGCTTATGTTCAGGGGATGTCATCCTGAAAAATCATGCTAGGGCTTATTTTCTAGTTAGGTCTTATTTTTGGGGAAACACAGTAACACTTTCATCCTTACCAATAACATTATTGGGGGAACTGAAGCCTGGAGAAGGGAGTTAACCGAAGCCACAGAGCTTTCAGGTGGAAACCCTGGGACCAGAATCTGGCATTGTTAAAATCAACAGCGGCCTCATCAGGAGTGGGCTCAGGGTAACGTGGTTTCCAGCTCTGGGTCAGAGTCAGGCAGCGTGCATTTAATTCCCACCTCCACTCATCACTAGCTACCGTGTTTCCCCGACAATAAGACATACCCCGAAAATAAACCCCAGTGAAGATCATCAGCCAAACGGACACATTTAGTACATTATGACGATGTTCCAGAAGAAGATGACATGACTGTATTTGAATAAATGTAGATTGTTGTACATGAGAAAATAAGACATCCCCTGAAAATATGCCCTAATGTGTCTTTTGGAGCAAAAATTAATATAGGACCCTGTGTTATTTTCGGGGAAACACAGTATGTGATGTTGGGCAAGTTCCTTCACCTCTCTGTGCCTCAGTTTCCTCGCCTGTAACATGAGGAGAATGACCAAAGCTGACATTGTCGCTTATGAAGTATTTTACAAACACCTGGCCTACACCTTGTGCCTCATTGATGTATTCTACTCATATTACCTCAGTCGTCACAGTAACGTTGTGGAATGGACTTGATAGATGCACAAAGAGGCCCGGATGGCTCCGTCACTTGCCCAAGGTCACACGGCTGCCCAAGGTCACTTGCCCAAGGTCACACAGCTGGTGGGAGGCAGAGCGGAATGCTAGCCCAAAGCACGTTCCTTCCTCTACTCACCACGTCTCATCCTGTCTCAGGCTCCCTGCCTTGCAACTTGGGGACCTGTTGCCACTCAGCTGGTGTCACTTGAGATTCACCAGCCTTCACCCTCTGACTACAGCAGCCCCCTTCCTTTGTCCTATGATGAGGGTGAGTATGGAGAGGGACCCTGCGGTGTGCTCTATGAACCCCTCTTGCAGGTAGAGTTCTGCAGGAGGCAGGCCCCACTTTCAAACACCCAGATCTCTGCAGCTCAGTGCATCCAGGCTGGGTGACGAGTGTGTTTGCTCCTGCTGCAGAATGACTGCTTACTCTGCAGTGCTCTTTTGCTGAAGGGCAGATGCTGGTCAGAACAGGAGGCCCCAGAGAGGAGGCCCCACCCCAGAGAATGTCTAGGCCAGGGGGTGTCAAACTGGGCTCCCCAGAAGTGGTGGGAGGACCGGTGGGGCTCTGTCCAGCCTGTGTTTGGTCAGGGTCCTTGCCCCACTCAGCCCTCGCTCAGCTCCAGCTGATTTCACATGGTGGATTTACACCCAAGATTTTCTTTGGAGAAAAGGGTTTACTAACCAAGACACAAAAAATCGACAATTGCAGCTTAGAGGTAGACCTCCGGACTCACAGCCCCGACCCACAGCACACGGTACATGAGTGAGTAGGACAGTGGTCCTTCCGGACGTGCTCGGAGGGACAGTGGGTGGGACGGGCCGAATAAACAGCTTCACTAGACACCTGCCAGTGTAGAGGTCATGGCTCACTGCCTGGGTAAGCAGGTGGTGTCTATATGAATGAGGAAATACAAAGCCCTTAGCTAGGGCTGAGAGGTCCCCAGGTGAATAACAAACCAATGCCCTGCCCTCAGGGAGCTCACAGTCCAGTTAATGAACTGGAGCCGTCCATAACATTCTCCGGAAGAGCTCATTTACAGAGCAAACAGCCATGCATTTCTTTAAAGTCCTTTCCAGTCCTTCGCATTAGCCTTCGGCACTTCCTGCCCCTCTGGCTGAGACCTGGGAGCACATCACTGATTACAGGCAGCCTTCACCCCTCGCTCCAGACTCCTCCCATGTACATTGGAACAGCTTTCTCCGCCACCTCCCTCCCCCTCCCCCCCTTTTTTCCCTCTCATGGTACCTTATTCTTTTCCCTATAGCACTCAGCACAATGTGTAATTACACATTGGTTTACTCGTATGTTTTGTTTGTTTAATGTCTGTCAGTGGTCAGGGACTGTCTGTTGCGCTCGCATTGTTTCACCAGAGTCTAACAGAGGATCTGTCCCATACTGGACACATAGATTGATTTTCAGTAAATCAATGGTTCTTTAGGAGATTGTGATAGATAAATTTGGAAAGTGGTTGAGGTTCAGAATATGGGGGTGAGGAGAGGGGGGGCTTGAATGACAGGCTGAGAGATTGGTATTATAAGGCATTTGAGTATCTGTAGACTTATTTTCCTTCCTCCTTCCTTCCCTCCCTCCTTCTTTTTCTTCCTTCCTCCCACCGTTCCCTCTCTCTCTTTTTCTCCCACTTTCTAATCATAGAAAGATAAAAAAAAAAAAAAAAAACGGGGGAAAGAGACCCTTGGTGGGGTGCAGAGGGGTGAGTGAATTTTGAAGCAGGCAGGTGCGTTTGGGTGAACCTGTTCCCCGGGCTGGGCAGTCCGTCCTGGAGGTCCTTTCCAGCAGGCTTTGGGAGGGGCAGACATTTCCAGGGCTCACTGGAGCCCACATGGACTTGCAGCAAGGCCAGTTCCCAGCACAGACTGTTCAGTCTTCAGCCTGACAACCTGGTCACGCACCAGCTCTCCCTCATTACTCCCATCTCCAGACGCTGCCTTGGAGGGGTCCCCAATAGTCACACTTCAGTGGCAGGGAGAGGCTGTCAGTGCCCTGCACGGATGCAGAGAGGGGCTGTGCGGCTGGGATTGGAAACACTTTCAGAGTGACGCCAACCACTGGCCCCCATATTCGTGACCATCACACTTTTCAGACTGCAGTTGCCGTGTTGAAAACATGAACTCTGGAGGCTGATTCGCTGAGTTCAAATCCTGACCCCCACTGCTTACAAGTCACTTCTGGGTGCAAAATGTGGGTAATACAATAGTCGTGCTTATGTCCTAGGACAGTTATGAGTGTTAAATGAGCTCACATGCCTAAAGTGCTTGCCCGTGGTTGGTGCTCCGAGCGTCTGGGCTGTCCCCCCTGGCTCTGTCCCCCATGCGTGTGTGAACTCCCCAGGGGCAGGGACCAGGTCTTGCTCATTCAGCAAATGTTAACTGCCTTTCTCCTGGAGATTCAGGACAAAGCCTAGGTCACCATTTCCTTGCTGTTGCCCCCATGATCCGAGACACTCCATAAGGACAAGGACCCAGCCCAGCCATAGGACGGCAGCTCAGAGAGCAGTTGTTGAATAAATGAACGATGGGAAGATGAGAACCGATGGCGCTGTGATGCGGAAGATGAGAGGAAGGCAGAAGACAGTATTCATTCTTAAGTGTCCTTTCTTGCTCCAGATGTGAGGTCATCATTCTGATAACCAAGTGAGGGAATCCCAGGAGAGAAGGCTAGCGGTGCCCGAAACCAAGTTTGTGAAATTAGGGATGGAGGAACCAGGATCCTGTTTGGGTCACAGATGAGTTTTTCACTTGGCAAAAAACTGAGTCGGGTAGACTCGGATATTTATTTCTAAGTCTGCAGTCAGATCAGGACAAGAAGGAATGAAATCACAACGTTTGTCAGGGAGGCTGAGAAGCGTTCTGAAGAGGCGGTTCCCACGGAAGAGCAATCTAGTGGCAATAAAGCATCTTTGCAATCGTATGAGGCCGCAGTGGAAAGCCAGCGTTTGATCCGCCCAAGCTCATTGCCTGCAGGAGACAGGGCCAGGACCCGCACTGTGCAGGGAGCTGGTGAGAAGGTCACCCTTGGGCAGGGACGGGGCTCTCCCTGAGGAAGCATGGAGGACCCCGCCTGGGGTGGGGAGAGGTCCGCATCTCGGCGTCGCTGCCTGCAGGGCTCAGCCCGCAAGGCGTCCCCGCCTGCCACCTTGATCCCTTAAGTCATTGATGACCTCTCTAGAAAAAGCATTCTGCCTTGCAGTGCTGCACATACCTGTATTCTCTGGCCTCCTGGAGGCAGCGATCTATCGTGTGGCTCTGCGAAGTGATGAGGTTCAGCAGGAAAAAAACCCATCAGGCCATCATTTTCTTTTCAAGAAGCCATTAGATGATTCCATTTGACCTTCAGGGGAGCCCCAGGAAGCTCAGAGTGGCTTCTTGCCAAGTGCTCCAACCGGCCCCCACATAGTTAATGTGCAGAGCAGACTCTGCAGGCTGCCTGCGTCTCATTGCCATCCTTGTGGCCTCCCCTCCCTGCTCTTGCTCCCATGGTTGGAGTATGTTTGGGGACAAAGTCAGGAGACTGGCAGGATGTCCCAGTGGAAGAGCACTGGCTTTGGGGGCCAGGAGACCAGGCTTTGTGTGCAGCTCTGCCCTCTTCTGCTGTGAGGACTCAGGCAGATTGTTTCACCTTCTGTGGTTTTTGTAAGGAGCTCCCCAACGTCCCCTAGAACAGGAGGAATAGAATGACGTAAAGTGGGGACCCAGGTCCAGCAGTATCAGCATCACCTGGGTCAGACTCCAGACCCAAATCAGAAACCAAAGGGGTGGAGCCCAGGACCCAGGCGTGGTCTGACAGGACCCAGGAGACTTGCATGCATATTGAGGTTTGAGAACCTTGCCCTGGAAGGAGGGTTTTGTCCTGCCACCTTCGCTATCTCCAGCTCAGTGCATGACGTTTAGTAGGGGCCCTGTGATCAGATGGCCTAGTAGGACCCTAAAATAAATGATGAAGCCCAGACTCACATCAGGGTCCCCAGAATGTCACTCCCTGTTCTTTTCTTGAACTTGGGAAGGAAATCTTGCTGTTTTAGTATTTTTATCTTCCTCTACCACTGAGACATAGCCTGTTGCTTAATTTACTACTCAGCCTGGGGCGTCTGGCAGTGATATGTTCACCTCACCTTGTTGGTTGAGGCCTGTGTTTGCGGAATGGGTGGGGGGAGTTGCTTTGAGCCTAACGTCTAAACCAAGCGGTTCCTACGTATGGAATGCCAGGCAGTGGTATCTACACATATATAATACATAGATGCCGTTATAAATTACAGGGTTTTATGACCCCCGTTTTGCAGATTGATGGTGTGAATTGTAACAATGCAGTACATCGCTGTATAAGATAATGCCACCAGTGATGGAGGCCTCATATATCATTACCAAGTAGGATGTTGCAGTTTAGAAATGTGCTATTTTTGTTTCAGTGCCTTTGGTGGTTTAACACTGTCAGCCCTGAGATGTCCAAGGAATTGGCAGGTTTGGGGCAAACGCCACTTTCCTGAGCCCTCACTGTTTCCCAGAGTGGCCAGAGTGGCCAGCTGAAGCTGCCCAAGCACATGTGGGTGTGCCGGGACAGAAAAGGTGCCCCTTCCATTCTGCTCTACTCCTCCTCCCTGCACAGATGAGCATACGTGCATACATGCACGCGTGCATGTGTGCACGCACACACACACCCACACACGCAATTCCCGCTTCTCCACCTCCTGTACTCTGTGCCTCATTTCCCAGGAGACCTTCTGGAGCAGGGATAGATGTGTCTAGACTTCCACTGTATTGCTGGTTGCTCATACTTAAGACAATGTATGTACCAACGCTTAAGTGCATGTGCCTTGCAGCCAGACTGTCTTGGGTTCAAATCCCTAGTTCTACTACTTACCGCTGAGTCGCCTTGAGAAAGTTACTTAACTCCTCTGAGCTTTAGTTTCTTCTTCTGCAAGAGACCAGAGTTTAAGGCTTGATCCTTGCCTCCGCCCGGCCCGGTGTATGGGCTCTCACCCCTTTCCACTGACTTCAGACGCTAAGACCTCCATTCGGCTCCTCGAACATTCCACATAGTGAGCCTTTCACTCCAGCCTCCGGGCCACGACACTTGCCCTCTCTTCTGCCAGAAACACTCTCCGTGCATTCATCTGCTGGCCCCTCTCTCACTTCACTCAGGTCTCTGCTCAAATGCACTTCATGGGCCTTCCTTCATCACCCTATCCAAAATCCCTCAGGCAACACACCCTGGCCCAGCCTCTCTCCCTTACTCTGTTATTTCCCTTTGCAGCGTGGACCACCACTGACTGATTGGTTGATTATCTGTGTCCTCCTACCCCCACAGAGTGTAAGCTTCATGAAGACAGAAAGCATATAAACTTTCTGTATTTTTAGGGCTATAGTCCCAGCACCACGGAGAGCACCCTGCATAAAGCAATAAATATGAATAACTGTTGAATGAATGAATGGCACTTGCCTGATTCCAGTTGAGAGAGCTAAGATAAAGCATGCACACCCCTTAGCATAGGTCCTGACATATAGTAGTTATATCCACTTATGTTTCTTGAGCACTTACTATGTGCCAGACGTGGTTTAAGGACTCTACACCCGTTAATTCAGTTAATCCTCAAAACAGTCCTTGAAGGTAGGCGCTATTATTACAATCTCTACTTAGCAAATGAGGAAACAGAGGTATAGCGGGCAGATAACTTGCCCAAGGTCACCCAGGTCAGGTACTAAAGCCACGGGTCAAAGCTGTGCTCTCCTCCGCCCTGCACTCCTGTTGGGATAAGGGAGCTGTGCAAGAAGCTGTGGCTGTCATTGTTGTTATGCCTATCTCCTCTGGATGATAAGGACCCAGGTGCCACACATGCATGTGCCATCCTTCTTGCCTCACTCAGGAGATGGTGCCAGAGGGGGGAGGCTGGGTTGTGCCCACAGGGAGCCCAACCCCTTAACTCAGCCATATCCAGTCTGGATGTTGGTCTGTGGGAGACAACATAACATTCACTAGGGTGGGAGTTTGGCACTCTGGGCTCTTGTCCTGCCCCTGAGAGTAACTTGCTGTGTGACCTCAGAGAAGTCACCTCACCTCTCTGAGCCCCAGCCTCTTCACCTGTATAATGGATGTGGGAGATAACAGCCCTCCTCCTACTGTGGAGCTTCTTAAGAAAAGTTTGGACTCCAGTAGAGAATGTTGTTGGACTAAGAACCTGAAATGGAGAGATGTTCAAATCTCACTTCCCTCAGGGGGCAGGATCTCACCCATGAGATGTCAGAACAGAAACTGCACACATCCCCCCATCTTTCAGCCCCCCACTCCCAGAGCCAGGAGCCAGATGGGCTTTGTGAATGAGGGGGCCTAGCCAATGGAGTATGCTCACCTGCTAAAGGCAGCCCACACCTGGCTGCTGCGCCGTGTCCCGCTCACAAATGCAGCCCCAGTTTTGCCAGATTTCTCCAGATAGTCCAGGAATCTGAATTTTTTATGTGACATCTCCACGTGTTTTCAATGTTGACACAATTTGTACCGCAGTCTGTGAGGATAGGCACCTCTGTGGGCTGGCTTAGCCCAGCAGGCTGACAGTCCCCATCTCTGCATCTGTGCCTGCCGGGGAGAGAGCTGCTGGCAAGATTACTCAGAAGGAGAAAGGCTCACCCATCTCCTCCACCCAGCAAACCCAAGGGAGACTGGGAACGGCTTCCTTCCGTATTCCAAAACCCAGGGGAATATTGTAAGTGAGATGGGGCGATAGATTTCCTCTTACAGTAAAAAATTTTTCATGTCACTTTATTTTTTTTATTATCTTGAGCGTAGTACATGCACACAGTTAAAAAATATGCAAACAGTATACAAGAGTGTAAAATAGTATAATAAGACCCCCGCCCTCTTCCTAGAAATAAACCAACAGTTTCCTGTGTCTCTTTCCAGCATATTTCCTTTTTTCTTTATACCCTGGGCTCATATTTCATTCTCTCTACTTTGTTCTGCACTTTTTACTTAATATGTCTAAGACCCATTAAGTAAAAATTAATAAACACATACGAAGACACACTTTTTCATATTAGCTCATACAAATCCATCTTATGTTTTTGATTGTTTTGTAGCAAACCGTTATATGGATTCGCCATCATTTATTTTACAAGTCCCAGGGGTCAGACCCTTTGGGGGTATGCAGTTGTTCCTAGTACAGATAATGCTTCAGAGAACAACTTTATCTACATGTACTTTTGTACACATGTGGCATGTCTGTAGCCTAGGAAATAATACACGATTTTCTAAAGTGACCACTCAAATCCATGGAAATGAGTCTGACATTAAATACTGATGTATAAACCTGTAATACTCTCTTTCTCAGTATGAATTAAACAGAAAACGAGTATGACTCTAACAGAGAACAAAAATAAAGCAAATGGGGCAAAGTGGTAATGATGGGTGACTCTGAGTAAACAGTCTGTGGGTGTTCTTTGTACTCTTTTTTATAGTTTTCCTGCAGCTTTTCTCAGAATTTAAAATAGTTTCCAAATTAAAAGAGTTAGTAAATTACTCTGATGAAACAACATTGTGCCATGCCTGAAACCTTATTAAGTATAAGCACCTGTTATGTATTGTCTTTTATTCTCTATTTGATTTTTTAAATATTTATAACAGTGACACATGCTTACAATACCAAGTGAAACAAAACAGTGGAAGGACAATAAAGGCAAAATGAACCATCTGCCTCCCGCATCTACCCCCGCTCTCCTATCCCCTGAGATAACCAACGTTATCAGCCTGGGGTGACTGTCACCCACAATTTACTCCTTATTGACACACAGGTATGTGAGCATGTATTCACCTACTGGTATATTTTTAACCAGGAACTATACACATCGGTCTAAAGGTTGTTCTTTTTAGTTATCACGTCACAGACATCATTCCTTTAGGAGATTCAGATCTAACACAGCCTTTACTTTCCTTTTCTTTACATTCACAAACAATGTTCAGTGCAACTATTTCTTTTCTAAATAACAGTGCAACTAAATAACATTTTGTCTAAGTATAAAAATAACTAGTTCGTCATAGAAAATGTAGATAATTTATCAACATTAAAGGAAAGAAGTGAAAATGACCCCTAGCCCCCCTCACCAGTGATGTTTGTTGTGCACGCATTCACGTGTCTGTGTGGGGGTAGTTAATGAAAATGAGGCCATTTTGTATGCTTTCTTGTGTTCCTGCTCTTTTGACTTATTGTTGTACTATTAGCATTATTCCCATGATTTCTCTATTTTGTAAAGAATAGGGAAAAAGTTAAGGGAAAGATGAGGTTTGTCATGTCTAGGAAGTGGAGAGACAAACAGGAAGACTTTTCTGAAGGAGGTGACGCTTGAGCCAAAGCACTGAGGATGAATAGAAGTCAGCCAGATGGAGAAAAGGGGGAAATGGGTCTGCCAGGCAGACGGAACAGCATGGGCAAAGGCCTAGAGGTTAAGAGGAAGCTGGATGTATTCTAAGCCTGCACGAGGTTTCATGGGTTGGAGTCGGGGAGGGAGACCAGGGCCAGCTCTTGGAAGACTTTGGGCTAGATTAAGGGATTTGAATTTTGTCCTGAAGGCAAAGGAGACTTGCTGAAGAATTTCATCCAGAAAGCGAAAGGAAGGTGGTATGATCACATTTGAGATGTGCATGTTAGGCCATCCCACTGGTGACAATATGGGGACAGGACCGGACAAGGCACAACTGGAGTCAGGGAGAGAGTTAGAGGTTTCACAGAAATGCCTGGACCAGTGTTCCCCGACCCTTTTAGACTGACGTCCTAAAAGCTCACCTGGCCCTCCCTCTTCCCTGTAAGCCAGTGCCCCGTCCGGGACAGTTGCCCAAGTCTTTCTGACAGTTGTGATATTCTCAGCTGGTGGACATTGCCTCCAAGCCCCAGAGCGCCTGTTAGTGGAACCATTACCAATGTGACAGAAATGATTTTGGAAAACTTGCACGAAAAATATCTGTGTCTCGCTTCTGTAGCTGCCCTCCATGACCTGTAGTTTAGAAAACAGAAATTCAGGGCAAGCAAGGTCCTGGGAACCCACATAAGGATAGAAACCAAGAGACGGTTTATTTGTACAAACCCTGGGTGGGGTGTGAGCGTGCTTTCAAACCTAATGACCCCAGTCTGATGGTCTCAGCACCGTGGAGTTAGAATGTCCCAAGAGATAAGGCCACTTTCCACGTTACAATTGGGAGACCCAGGGCTCTTGGGAAAAAAGACTAGATGTCTCAGTTATTTTAAAAATGCTCTTCAGATCCTCACTTTCCTCCTCTTGTCTTGAAAACCAAAGTCTCAAGGGTTGGTTGGTCACCTGTTCTCCCCAAATCCTCCCCCAATCTGAACCCCACCTCAGTCTTGAGCCCCCTTGCTGGCTGGCCCATCTAAAAAGGATCATATCTGCCAGCAAATGCGAATCAATGCTGCGTAGGCAGAAACCTTTGTTTCTTCTTGTAAACATCTGTTGTATTAAGTGGAAGAAAGCAAATAAATGCAAGAATATCCATCAACCAAATTGTTTGGAAGTGGAATGTTTTCCATGAAGCATTAATAATACTGACTTGATGGTAATTTTTCACATTCCACTCTGATCTAATTCATGTAACTCCCAATGGTACAAATGAGGGGTGGTATTTGCTTGTGTGCACACACATGCTTGTGTCATGATTAAAATGAAGCTAGAGGCCACAGTCGGTCATAACAGCTGTTTGTTTTTGCGTTCCTGAGGCTAAGCACAGTGGCTGGAAGGCTGGATTGCTAAAAACATGTGGACCTGCGTTTGAACCTCAGCTTCTGCTGTGAGCTATGAGATCTCGAGTGGGTGTACACCCTTTCTAAGGCTCAGTTCCTTCAGCTGCAAAGCTCGAATCCTGTAATGACTATCTCACCGGTGCGTGAGTCCTGACTGAGATGATAACTAACAAATGAAAGGACTTAGCACCAGCACCTGGCTTGCCGTCAGTGGTAACTGTTGTTTCTGGTGGAGCTCATCACGCATCCCGAGGGATCCAGGGGTATCTGAGTTCCACCCACCAGAACAAGTCAGACCTGGTAGAGGCAGAGGGGGAAGAGCCCAGAGAGCCCGTCAGTGCATTCTTAAAAGGGAAAGAGGTAGCCATAGCCTGATGAAGAGCCCGATTTGGGGAAGAAGGAAAGAACACACGACACACCAAAGACCTGGGCAAAGACACACTAGAAGGGAGAGCAGCAAAACTCCAGCTAGGAGAGCAGAGAGACAGAGCGAAGCGTAAGGGACACACCAGGTTGGGGAGTTTCGGAGGGAAGGCTAAGAAGTAGGGCCCTACCAGGTGACACCAAATAAGTGGCACTAGGACATTAGTGCTACCATCTCTGGGCTCTGCAGACACCTTTTCCTGCTGCTCAGGAAAACAACATTCTAGACTTCAACCAACGTGGTAACCACAGGAGTGGCAGACCAAACAGAGGCATGCTTTTGCCATTGTTCTCTCCCGGCAGGACATGGGCAGGACATCTGGACTCCAGGTTGGGTCTGTGTCAACACACCCAGCGAGGGGTATCACCGGGGCCTTGTAGACCAATTTGTCCTAGAACACAGCAGCGGTAACACAGGCTGTTAGTAGCAGGGCTGGCTGTGCTATGTATCACATTCATTTGCTAATTTGCATGTCCTTCCCCTCTTAAAAACTGAAAGCAGAAACCAATAAATGATGAACAGAAGGGAAATTGAATGCCTAATGAATGCAAAGCTTTACAGTGATGAAAAATTGGGTGCATTTTGAAAGCAAACCAAGTTCTGCTAAAAGAGGGGGGCGTGAACTTCCCGAGCAAGGGAGAAGGTTCAGAAGGAGGTAGCAAAGCCCCAGATCTGCCCACACTCTGCGTCACCCTAGGCCAGTCACTCCGGCTCTCTGAGCCTCAGTTTCCTTATCTGAAAAAAGGACATGAGGGTACCTGGCCTGCTTACCTCACAGGATTCCTGGAAGATCAGCGTGTTAGCAATGTAGGTAGAAGAGCTAGAGTTGAACAGAGAACTTGCAGGTCAGTAAGGATTGTTTTTAATATAATGCAATGACTGTACTAAAATCAGAGGGAATTTTTGACCTTAGAAACAACGTGGGGTGGGGAGAACACAGTCTTTGTATACAGATCTGAGTCTGAATCCTGAGCCTATTAGCCATATGACCTTGGATAAGTCACTTTACCTCTCTGAGCCTCTGTTTCCCCGTATGTGAAATGGGAATAATGATATTTGCACCCGTGTAGCTCAGGTGAAAGAATTAACTAGCATAAGGTATAAGTTCATACCTGGCACATGGTAGGTGCTCAACTAAAGCTGGTTTGGCTCTCCTTCCTGTCCTGACTCTTAACCCCCAGCATTTGCCCTAATTTCTTGGGTACCCAGAACTTGCTTCGTGAAATTGACCACAAGAAAAAGTTATCATTTTTGAGGGGTTTATTTTGATGCTCTGAGAGACCTTAGAAATGCTGAGCTCAGGATCTGTTTCTCTATTTCTCTCTTATAGTCAAAGCATTTTTAACTGACTACAAATTCTACATCAACCCCTTTATCAAAATATAACCGTGCAGCAAATTTGACATCAAGAAAGTAACAAGTAGGCATAAAACATTAAGACTTTGGCTGGCTATCTGCAGGTTTAAAAATGGAAATAAAGCAGACACACAAATATATTTTTATACATAACTATTTGTTACATATTCATCAGCACCAATTCATCTAACTCCAGTCTCATATAGCTTTAAAGTCAGAGGCACTAGAAAATTTTGCCTGTAGTCAGAATTTTTTCAGTCTGTCCCTTGGAGCTAAAAGGTTCCAGGAGGTGCCTTGGGCCACTGGTGGGGGGTAGGGGTGGGGAGGGGAGATGAGGAGGGTCCTGAGTTCCCGCCCCTCTTGAACCGGGGCTTCTTTAGTCTGTTTTAAACATCAGGTACCATGCAAAGCTTTAAAAAAAAAATTAAATTGTTTCCTTACTATAAATAAAAAATGTGGAAATGACCCATGTCGTTCAAATGTAGTTCAAACCCCTCATCTTACAAGTTGAAAAAATGAAGCTTATGGAGGAATGGTGACCAAGGACGCCATGAATGACCAGAGAGCAGTAGGACTGTGGGCAGGACTCTACACCAGGCCTCCCCCTGTTGTGCTCAGAGAATGTTCTTTGGGTTTAGAGGCCATGGTCGCTGCGAGCTGTCGGCATGGTCTCCCCAGGCCACACTGGACACGGGTTTGTGAGGTGCCTGGGCAGTGCCGGGCTGGTCTTTGGAGCTGAGACAGGAGGCCAGGGACCCCACATGAGGAGTGGACTCCTGCTCTGGCCTCCAGCCGCATCGACTGGCTGCCTGCACCTCCTGGCTCCTCTGAAAAGAGACATCTCCCTCTGGTGATGGAGCTAGAACACTAAAATTCTCTGAGCACCTCTGATGTGCTTTGTAATGGAAGCATAGGACACTGGTCCCCTGATCCTCAGTTTCAGGCATCCACACAGGTTCTTGGAATAAAGAGGGACTGACTATTCTATCTTACTCCTTCCCAGGGAAGTAGATCTTTGCAGTTCAGTTTTACAAATCAGGAAACTGAGGCTTAGAGAGGATAGGGGATTTGCCTAAATCAACATAGCAAGCCTCAGAGGCAGGATTACTTCCTGGGGGTCTGGCCCCAAGAATCATTTCACATTCAGACCCCTCCCCCCCCCACAACCCTTCCACCCCTGCCCGCAACTTCTGCATTGGCCACACTTGCTGTGTTCTGGAACCCCTTTCTCTTCTGTTATCCCACCTCCCCAACTACATGCTGACAGGCCAGAGGTCCCAAACTCATGGCTCATTAGCCACATTCTGAGAGTAGGGAGTGTTCAGCCTTAGTAAACGCGCCGATCACGTATGGCCCAAATGCTTTGTAAATAGTAAAGCAGTGTACGCGTATGCTTGCTATTTATTCCACAGGCTGTTGGATACAGGCCCGCCCGCCTTTGGCAGAACTAAGTTCCTGAGGCCAATGCTTTGCGTGGGGCTCTGTGGGGGAGGAATCCAAAACTTACCTGCCTTTGTTCTTAGGGAAGACTCGCTTCACGCCCCCTCACCCCCACCCCCTCACCCCCACCCCCTTAAACACCTGCTCAGGGGCCTACTCTTGGCTTAGTAGACTCACAAGAGGAGCTCCTTCTGCAAGTCACTTCCTTACTGGCCTCCTGGCTGTCAGGGAACACAGGGGGGCTCCCCCACCCCAGTTTCTGGAAGCCACTCTGTTCTCTCTGTCTCTTGTCTCCACCCCCTGGAAACATTCTCTCCAAAAAATACTGGGGAGTTCAAAACCAGAGAGACAATTTCAGGTGTTTTTCTGGATTTACAGAGTTCCATGCAAACCAAATAAACTTAGAAAAAAGATCCAAGGGAGACCAGACAGCTGGATCCCCTCAGATCTCCAAGGCCCTAGACATGTGTGTGTGGCACCGCACCCCACTTCGTATCAAACACACTCCCGTGAACCCCTTATCCCACAGGAAATAGAATGTTTGTGGTAACACACTTTGAAAGGGTTAGTGAAAATCTGCCATTGTGGTTTTTTGACTACGCGTTCTTACTCCACACTAGTTATGATTTCGTAACCATCATCCTGTGTACTTTGGAATTCTTGCAGACTGAGGAGAATCTGGCCTACACATTATGTCTCGACCTAATGGAATTTTAATACATGATCTATGGAACGATTAATAAATTTGACATGACATTCCGTTCGGTAGACATTTAAATAAACATTTATTTCATTTCTGCCCTGTTCTTTTTATATTTTGGAGCCCGTACGTTTTTTTCAGGTCCCAGTGTAGTTTTTTGTAGGCTCTTGAAAGCTTTATTGGTCCCAGGCCCTGTGTCAGTGGTGGGTGACACATAAACGGGCTGTGCTGGGGAACCCCCAATGGGAATCAGAAAGGCGGGGCGCTGCCCCTGATATACTGTGTGAACTTTTGAGCAAGTCCCTAATGCGCTCGAAGCCTGAGCTCCCCTATTCCTGGAATTGGAAATATGGCTCTGCTTCCATGTGGTCATAGGAATTACATGGGATCATGGATGGCACAAGTGCACTGTAAACAGTTAAGCAACATACGCTTGCTCTTTCTGGCGATCGTTTTTACCAGCCTCACGGGCTGACTTCACCTGGGCCAGGTATGGAGCTATGCCTCATTCCTTCCTGAGCAGGAATCAGCCAACTCCCTGGGAAGGCTCCCTGGCACAGCACCCACTGTTTGCCCAGCTGCATCCCGACCCCATTCTGCCCACTGGTCGGGCTGCCAGGCCTGCCTGGGTTTTAGTAAAGTTGCCCCACTGCATTAAAGGGACAGGCATTTATTGAGTACCTACTGTGTACTAAGTTCTTTCCACATCATTTCATTTAATCCTCATGGAAGTCTGTGAACCCAGAAGTGTTCAGTTTCTCTCCCTGCCTTCCCTTCTCTGTATACAGCACCTCTGTCTACCTCAGACCGTGAGCCAGGCAGGGGCCTAGGAGTCATTCTTTATTCCTCCCTCTCTCCTCCCACCTCCACATCTGATCCATCAGCCAAGTTGGCCCAGCCCACCTTGAACACATATCCCAAAACCACCCACCTCTCTCCATCTTCTCTGCTACTGTCACCTCTCCCAGGGAAGATGGTACAGCCACCTCCACGCTGGCCTTCCTGAATTCATGCCCCCTTCCATTGCATCCTCTAATGGGATCCAGAGTGCATTTTAGAAAGGTAGGTCGCATCTGTTCACTCTCCTGCTTTCTCCTTCAGTGCATCGTCCTGGACTTGTGGGGTACCTGCCTCACTCTGGGGCCTCATCCCTCAACAAGTGCCCTGTCCTCTCGTTTCTCCTGCCACAGGTCTCCGAGTTTCTTGAGCCCCCAAGATCTTTGCCCCTTTGCCCTCATTGCCTCCAATGCTCTTCCCCCAACTCCTCACTTGGATGCCTCCATCTCATCCTTGGGCTCCCAGTTCAGTGGTCACCTCTTCTAGGAGGCCTCCCCAGATCTCCAAGGCACCTTCTCTAGTATCATTCCTGAGCTTCCTTCATAGCTCTACACGCATTCTTGTGTAGACCCTGGAGCCCACATTCGTGTTCCTTTCCTTGGGTATTGCCTGGCCCCCCGTAGTCAGCTTTTCCTACAGGGCATGCACAGAGAAGCCGGTACAGAGCCCAGGGCTCTGCAGAAGTTGGGCAAAGAGCTACTGAATGCACGAAGATTTCCATATTGACTCAGTGTGGAAGAGCAGATGTTTAACCCAGAGAGGAACCGAAATTCCAGTCCCTTTAGGATCCTAGCCACCGCCTCTAGACAGCCCGAGCAGCTGTTCGTATCCCCCACTCGCTCTTGCTGCACTTTGATTGATCTTTTCCTTGTCTCTTCTGGTAGCCATGAGCTTCTCAAAAGACAGCGACCCAGTGTCCCAACATCTAGCCCTGTGGAAACGCAATTAAGGAGTAACTAGAACTTATGGTGAGGCAGTCCCAAGAATGAGGGCATGACTCGGAGTCGTTACACTGCGAGTGATTATCGTTATACATTGCTCCAGTTGTGACCTATAGTAATATAATTAGTATTATGTCGTAATTATCATAGAATAGACTATGTTCATGCTAAAAATGCCCCCCCTACCACCCCAGGCAACTCTTTTTGTTCTGTGCATGAGACCAATAGCACTGAAAGAGGGTCTCGCCCAGAATCACATGGTACAGAACTCGGAGCCACTCAATGCCATCCTGTTCTCTTTCTGCTCCTTCTTGCTACCAACCTGTACCACCTCGTTTCTCTCCTCTGCGCTCTCACCTGCTCAGAGAGGCTGAACCAGTAAGAAAGGCAGCGTCAGTGGGTGGCTGCTTATTGCCGTTGGTGCTGCAGGCTGTGTGTGGAAGGCCCATCTGAGAGCCCATGGGGTGGCCAAGTGTGTAGGGACAATAGGTGGTTCTTTGGGGTTGAGAGCTGCTGATTTCCCCACTGGGTGCTGTTCAGGGCATAGATTATTATGCAAAGTAGATTATTATGCCTTTGTTTGTGCCTTTGTTACTACAGCAGGTTGTGTGTGTGAGTTCTATATGTGTACGCTTAAACCCTTTAGTGAAAGATCTGCATGGACACTAGAAATCGTAAAAATTACGTCTCATACACATCATGCCAGGCAACTATGCTCAGTGTTTTTTTCTATGTGTTCTCTCATATAAACAAGGATCTGATCAATCTGACCCATAATGGTTGCCCAGTGTGTAAATCGGGATTTCACAGGCTTCCCAGGGGCTTCATTTTCCAGTCTTGTGATCCACCTTGTTTTCTTAAATCAATGGATGATCACCTAACCTGCCTTTCTGGTGTGAATTGTAGACAAATAGAAAATTGCCCTCAAGTACTGCCAGTACAAACCCACTCTTACTCCATAGCATTTCCAATGCAAATGCTTTTCTTCTGCTTCTTCCTTTATCTCAGATAAGGACATATCTCAGTGTATCTGACCTGGTAAGAGTGACTGTCCTAACAGGATTACTTAGCATGTCCCCATACTTCCTTAGCCTTGCTCCATGGGAAAGGCTATATAAGGAACAGAAGGCTGGAAAGACACTGCCAGTTGAATTTGCTCAGCATCACATTTAGCCTCACACTGTGCATTATGTGCTGCTGTTTTATGAACTTAGAGAAGTGGATTGGGGTGACAGGAGGTTCCTGGGACATCAGCTGGTCCATCCCCCTTATGTCACTTGAGAAGAAACGGAGGCTCAGAGAGGTTAACTGACTTGTCCAAGGTCGCACAGCTAACTGGCAGAGTTATAACTAGAACCCTGTTCTTCCAACCCTCAGTTAGGTGATCCGTCCTTCAGAGGGTTTAAAATGACCAGCAAGAAGCTGGGGAAGGGTGTATGGAATTCTTTATACTATTCTCTCTATTTTTGCTAATATTTGAAATTTTCTATAATAAGAAGTTTGAAAGGAAAAAAAAAAGCCTTTGGACAGTGATGATAGCAGGAATGAGTCCTGTTTTTATATTTGCCTGCTCAAAGAAGACTTGTTTAATTCTTCCGAAGGGATCTTTCCTGTCCTTTGAATTCCCTGAACATTACACCGTCTGTTCCACACATAATTACTAATGGTGAAGCAGAGTTGGTTTTTTGGGGGGTGGAGGGTGCCTTCTGTCCATCAGCCAGAATGTAAGCCACCCCGTCTTTGAAGCTCCAGACCCTCCAGAAGTAGCCTCAGGCTTCCTCGCCACCCACATCTCTCTGATCTCCTGCCCACACCAACCCTTCACGGCAGGATATTCCCCAGTTTCATTCACCTGCAGACCCGCTTCAGGGGTTCCCCCATCACCAAGTCCTACCGCGCTGCGATTTACTAAACATTTTCCTTTGAGCTGACTCATTTTATTTATTTCAATATGGTTTTCAGAGAAAGTGGTGCGTCATTATTATCGATAAAAAGTCAGCCATATTGTCTGTGAAATCAGGGGTTGATAGACAACTTACACTTATCCTAGCAGTCATACAATGCAGTTATTTAAAAATCAAAGTGTCTAGCAATGCACATCTTAAAATTTCAGTTCAGACCATGCTTTGGGAAACTGTCATCGGCTGCTGGTCTCCGGGAACCTGTCCTGTTAGTCAGTGTCTCTGCCTGCAGTCGGGTCAGTGGAAGGTACGTGTGCACACGTGTGTGTTCTCAGCAGTGGGACCTGGTCCTCTGACCACTGCAAACAGGCGTGTTATGTTCTCATGCTCTCTGCCATGAGCCTCAGGGCGCTGGGCTGGTGAGTGGCAGCGAGTGTGCAGCTTGTAGGGGAGCCAAGCAAACAATCTGGCATTCCCCTCTCCACACCACACCATCCTCTTGTTTCCTGCCCACCCTCCTTCCACGGCAACCCCCCCATGTGCGCCTTAATCGCCCCTGCTGGTGATGGAAGTAGGACCTTGAAGGGAAGGGTCTTGGCTAGATAGGAGATGTTTTAAGGAGGCGATTATATGCTAAAGTGGAATTTGTAAATTGGGGGTTCCCAGAGGTCTTGGGATTACGCTCGTGAAATGTCAAGGATTTAAGGCTCTCATGTTTATTGAGAGGCAGCATGGTGTGCTCGGATGGACTGGTCTTTGGAACCACACAGACTGGCTTTAAATCCAATTTAAGTCATCTTGAGAAGTTACTAAAGTCCTCTGAGCCTCATTTTCTTTATCTGCGAAATGGGGGTAATAACACGTCCCATCCAGGTGGCAGTGAAGATGAAGTAAAAATAACCAGGTGTAGCACCAGGCTGCCCAACCCCGGCAGCTGTGATTTCCCTAAATTCATGAAAGGCTTTCTGGTTCGTTGAAGAAAAAACAAACTCCGTTTTGTATAGGTTCAGAATTAAAGGGGAGAATATTTATTATTGCATTCCAATATTTAGAGGTGGGGTTTCTATTTACATAAGGCAACTGTCAACGAGGATGTTAATTTAAGTGGATCACTCCCTACTTGCCTGATGGCATCGTGAAGGCGTTCCAGTGCCTTAGAGTTGCCAGACGTGTCTTGTGGCTCAGCTGGGCCTCCCTTGCTTGGCTGCGAAGCCCAGGAGAAGAGGGGGGAGCACACCTTCTGCTTCTCTAGAGAACTCCATGGCACTGGCACCACCTCGGTGCTTGTTGAATCGAATGAAATTAGATCACAGGACTGTTCGGGTCTTCTAGAACTTCCCATAAATACAGCCCTCTCTCCTGCCCAGGTTCTGAATCATTTGGGGAAAAAAGAAAAAAAAAGGAAAGAAAAGAGTAAACAAGATAGAGGCTGAAATGTTTCCCTTATGGCCGATAAAGTCCAGATGAGGGATGGTTTATATCTGTGGGAGAATGTCTCCTAAAGCCAATACTGAACGCTAGAATTGTACACTCGCCCACAGTCAGGCAGCACAGGGCTGAGACAGGCCTCCCTGGTGGTGAGAAGCAGAGAAGGACAGGAGAGGGGCCTGAAGAGAACAGCTGAATAGTGCATGAGCAAAGCTCCCACCCTGTGGAGGAAGCGGCAGAGTAGAAACAGCCTCTTAACCAAGGTGAATGTGTTTTGTTTTCTGTTTCTTCCTGCCTCTACTTCTGTCCAAGAACCAGCACCCTGTACGTCATTAATTAAGTACCCAAGGCCCAGTGAACCTATGTGTAAAGCAGGGGGAACGCTCGAGAGGAACAGCATGGTTTCAGTATGAAGAAGTTGGAATGAGGGAGCCCCGGATTTAAATACGATTCTGCCACTTGCTAGCTGTGCGACCTTGAACTTCTCTCTGAGGCTACCTGACCTTCAGTCTCCTGAGCAATAAGAGAAGATCTATGGATTCCATATCCTGGGGTTGATCGGAGTGATGAATGAGATAATGCAGGTGCGGTCACCTCATTAGTAGCACAGAGTAGGCACCCACAAATGCTCAACTTAATTGAAGAGCTAAAATCCCCAGGTTTGCCAAAGTCCTGTTTTCAATGTTTCTTTTCTTGAGAGGGCTGGCCATGAAGACGACAAAGAACACGGCTAGCAGAGCATCTTGATTTGTGGAGGGAGGCCACCTAAAGGGCACCAGCAGAGCAAGGACCAACAGGAATGGGAGGTGGGAGACCCACTCCACCTTCTCTAGTGCTGCAGCTCCTTCCTGCTCCCAGCTGCCTGGGGGCTGACAGCCTCTGTTGGCCTCCCATAACCCCACAGGCAGATCAGATGGAAATCTAATAAAATGGAAACTCTCATCCAGACAAAGAACTCTGAACCTGAGCTATACAATGTCTGGGGTGGCCCCCAGAGATGAGCCCACTATTTCCTTCCTGACCAGTCGCCTAGCACCCTAACATCTCCCATCTGCCTGGCAGGCTGCTTTCTGCGAGAAGCTTTTCTCTCTCTAGCCTCAACCAAAGGCAGTCACTTGGGTAGAGGACCTGGACGAGGAAGACCTGAGAGAAATCCTTGGGAATGAGCTGGGCCAGAGAGAGGTCTGCAGGGCCCCTGGCCTGGCATCGGAAGCTGCTCTGGCCTGGGCCTCTAGCTTAGTAGGGATGCAGGGGAGGCTGTGTTTTTTAGAGAGTCATCTGTGTTTCGCCAAGATAATATGGGGCATCCCTCACTCTGAAGACCCCAAGTCAGGACAGGGAAGGACCCAGCTCCCATAGGCCCAAAGCACCCAGATCGGCCATCTAAGGGTGTACCCATTTGCAAACTTTTCAACTCCAATCAGCCATTACCGTGTACCTACTATATGCCAGGTCCAGGTCTGGTATTCATTCTACAGTCTGCTGTGTTTCCCCGAAAAGAAGACCTAGCTGGACCATCAGCTCTAATGCGTCTTTTGGAGCAAAAATTAATATAAGACCCGGTCTTATATTATATATTATACCCAGTCTTATATTATAGTAAAATAATACTGGATCTTAAATTAAGCAAAATACTGGATCTTAAATTAAGCAAAAATTAATATAAGATCCAGTATTATTTTACTATAATATAAGACTGGGTATAATATAATACATAATATAAGACTGGGTCTTATATTAATTTTTGCTCCAAAAGACGCATTAGAGCTAATTGTCCAGCTAGGTTTTATTTTCGGGGAAACACGGTAGTAGGATAGACAGGAAAATTAACAGGCAGATATGGATTGTCTGGGAAGTGCTGTGCTGGGGGAGCACCAATGAGGGAGACCTGACCTAGTCCGGAAATCAGGATGGGCTTCCTGGAGGAAGGGATGTTTAAGAAGAGCATGTGGAAAGGCCTGGAGACTAGAGACAAGAGAACTTATGGAGGGAACAAGCACAGTGCTGACTGTGGGTAGGAACTGAACACGACCTGGTACTCAAATTTAGGGTAGTTTGCAAATGTCTCTACAGCTCTGTCCCCAGATCTCAGCAAACTTTCTTTTGAATTTACACCATGTTTCCCCAAAAATAAGACCTAGCTTGACAATCAGCTGTAATGCGTCTTTTGGAGCAAAAGTTAATATAAGACCCAGTCTTATTTTACTATAAGACCTGAGTCTTAATATAATGTAATGTAATGTAATATAATACCGTGTCTTATATTAATTTTTGCTCCAAAAGATGCATTAGAGCTGATGGTCCAGCTAGGTCTTATTTTCGGGGAAACATGGTAATCATCTTGGGAGGGCAAGAGGATAATCCTGTTTACTGAGCATGTACCACGTGCCATGCCAGACAGCATCTTAAGAATTCTTATTGATTCGTTTGATAGATATTTATTGAACACTTACTGTGAACCAGACAGTATTGTAAGCACTAGATGGTACAGCAGTGAGCAAAACAGACAACATTCCCAGCCTTGTAGAGTTTTCACTCAAGCTATAATGGATAGAAGGGATACACAAATACTACGTGAGTGAACCCCATGGCGTGTCAGATGGGATAGTGCCATGGAGAAAACTAAAGCAGAGAGAGAAGCAGGCATTGCCAGGTTTGGCGGAGGGGTGGGGAGGTGACAAATTTTAATTAGGGTTCTCGGGAAAGGCCTCTCATATTTGAGCAAAGACTTGAAAAAGGGGCTCGGTATGCCTTATTGATAGCGAGGGGAAGAATGCTCCGGGCAGAGGGAGCAGCCAATGCAAAGTCACTGAGGCAGGAATGGACTTGGAGCGTTCGGCAAGAGCAGGCAGGACAGTGCAGCCAGAGCTACGTAGGATGAGACGGAAGAGGAGGTGAGGTCAGATCTCATAGAGACGGCAGGCACGCCACGGTGAGCATGCAGCTTTCCTGGGAGCGAAATGGGGAACGATGGCAGGTTTTGAGCAGAGCAGCAGTGGATTATGTCTGATGGCTCTGAAGTCAGGAATAGCCTGGAGGGAGGCAATGGAGGAAACAGGGAGGACAGTGAGAAGGCAGCTCCCTGCAGCCAAAGCCTCAGCATTGCCTGGGGCCACATGCCTGCTTCCTGGCAGAGTCCCCAAGGCCGCCCCCTCTCTCAGAATGAACAAGTCACAGCAGCCTCAGACTCCAAGCACCTGGCAGTGCCAGGGGGCAGCTCCCTCGAGAGGCAACCTCAAGGGTTCTTCAGCTCAGCCTTTTCGGTTTCCCCTGCAGGGTTCATTGCAACAAACCCAGCCAGCCTGTGACTTCACACCTTGGTGGCAATGGACTCAGGTGGAGGAGCGGAGCTTTCAACAAAAACAAAACCTGTTTTTGAAAACACCAGTGGCCTTTCTGATAGTGGGAAGCAGCTCCAGCTTCCAGATAGTGTTACGCAGGTCCTGCTGGGTGTGAATACTAATTACTTAAATTTCCCGTGCCCCAGTTTCCTCATTTGTAAAATGAGATAATCATAGCTCCCTGGGCTGTGGTGAGGATTAAATGAGATAATGTATGAGAAGTTCTTGACATAGCCTGTGGTACAGGGAAAGTCCCGCGGGTCGGGGGTTAGTACACGAAGCAGCAATAGCAGTGGCTTTATGAGGCACAGGAGAATGAGACGGTCGGAGTGAATGTACCCCAGGTCACATAAGTTAACGTTAGTGGGCCTAACCGTGAGACACCCACTATGTGCCAAGTACGTACCTCATTTAATCTTTCCTCAACCCTGCCAGGTGGATGCAATAGCAGTGACTTCACAGATACGAGAACCAAGGCCCAGAGCAGGCAAGAAACTTGCTCCACGTCCAGCATCTATTAAGTGGCAATGTTAAGTTTACTTCATTCCCCAGCCCAAACCCTTCCCAGTGTGCCTCCTGACATAGAACCCTGCTGTCACCCCAACCGTGTGCAACCCCAGGCCCAGCCCTGGCTGCCATTCAGCCTTCCCTAACATGCCGCACAGCTGCTACCTGGCATTTTTGGGGAAAGCCACCGGTAAAGTCTGGCTCAGATGGTGCTCTGCCTCCTGCACAGGAGGTGCTTGGTACCCTCTCTTTGGCATGGCTGTGAATTCTCTGTATCCTTGTATCACACTCTATTAGTTTCCCAGAGCTGCTGAACCAAATGACTACAAACTGTGTGGCTTAAAACAACAGAAATTTATCCTTTCACATTTTGGTGCCAGAATTCCAAAATCCAAGTGTTGGCAGGCTCATGCTCCGTCAAGGCTCCAAGGAAGACCTTTCCCTTGCCACTCCCAGCTTCTGGTGGCACTAGGTGTAGCCTTTCTTGTAAAAGGAAGCATCTCTTCGGTCTCTGTCTCCCTCTTCATGTGGCCTTCTTGTCTCTGCGTTGTGCCCTCCCTTTTCTCTTATAAAGACACTCTCTGTGTTCCTCTATGTCCAAATCTCCCTCCCTTTTCTCTTTTGTCACTGGGCTTACGGCCCAGTCTAAACCTAGGGTGATTTCATCTGAAGATCTGTAATGAATTAAATCTGCAAAGACTCTATTGCCAAATAAGGTTACATTCTGAGGTTCCACGTGGACATGAATTTTGAAGGGATACAATTGAATTCACTATATTCTACCTTCTGCCCCTCAATTTAATATACGAAATAGATTCACTCCATTTCAATGTCCCCAAAAGTGTAATCCATCCCAGCATCCAAAAATCTCATCTAAATATCATCAACTCAGAAAGTACCAACTCTCATCATATAAATCATCTAAACCAGGTAGGGGTGAGACTCTGGGTCTGATCCATCCTGGGGCAAAAGTCTTCTCCACCTGGCGCCAGGGAGGAATTCAGGGTACCCTGGCTACGTGGAAGCTAAGGCTGAGCCCACAGAGATCTGGTTCCTTTCCTAGCAGAGCTCAGCAGATGCTGGAGCTCAGTAAACGGAGCAGCACAGAGCGCTTCTCCAAAGACTAGTGAAGAAACACAGGTGAGACCTGTGTCCTAAGGGAACTGAACTAGGGTCACCCATCAGCTGTCCAAGCCCCCAAGCCACGCCTCCCAATAGCACATACATTCATAGATTTGTACTTATGCCCTGACTCATTCCAAATATGATTTGAGCTAGCAATAGAGCAGAGACTCTCAGGGCGGGAAGGGAGCAATTCTCCCTCCATACTTGAGCCATCCCTGCCCAGCTCTGCTCTGGCTGTGCTGGAATGCTCTCAGTGACAGGGAACTCCCCCCGCCCCACGCTGTGCCCCCTCCATAGTTTCCTGTGTTCAGACAGACAGCAGAACCCTGGGAAGCAAAAAGGAGAAGGAACACTGGGATGGTTTGCTTTGGCCCATGCATGTGGTCACCCCGAGGAATGAAGACAGATATGGTACGTACCATATGGCTGCTGGCACTTGTGGCAGTGTTTGTCTTATGTGTCATCCTCCAGGGTCCCGCAGAGGCCTTGCTTTCCAAGAACAGAAGCCATATAGGGGGAAGTCTAGCAGGACCAGAGTCAAGTGCCCTCAGGAGAAAGGGAATGAAGGAAGCAGTCTGGCCTCAGCCTGATTTCACAGGGGAACTCAGGAGCAGATAATAGCATCAAAGATGTGTACCTTTCGAGATGGGTGAACTGGGAGGTCTGTGAGCCGCAGACAGGGCCCACTCTGAAACCACGCCCCTCCCCCAAAGGACACTGCTCAACAAACCACTCCCAAACCACCATGCCTTCCCTTCTGCCAGGCTGGACACTGCAGGGGACCACTGCAGGACAGCAGTCATGGTCTTTCCTGAGACAAAGAGATACCTAGGAAAAGTTGGCAGCCTTTCAGGACCCCATTTTTAGTAAATTACAGGGAGGCACTTAGTCGGCCCCAAACCTCATAAAACATGGACGGCGTGTTGTATAACGTTCACGGCTTTTTACGAACTTCACCTTCCCCTAAAAAAGCCGCTAACTTCAAAGAAAAAAGAAATCTCTCCAGGCATTTTGGTGGTTGTAATAAAATGCATTCTCCCAGAACGTGGGTTGTTTTCAGCTTCAGGAGAAGGAGGCAGTGTGGCCCTGTGGGTGCCTAGGGGGCTGCTTCCTTGTGGGTGACAGGTTTTATCTCCCACAACTGATTTATTCTGAGAATCGCCAGCCTGTGGTCATGACCTACTTTCCTCTTTACAATACAGTATCCAGAGTTTGGCAGGGTTGCCCCACTTAGAGGAAACCGAGAGTACGGAAACTCAAACTTGGTAAGCATACGAGTATGCACTGGGAGTATCTCTTGACAATGTGCTTTACCAAAAACTAAAATGAAACTCTGTGTGTGTGTGTGTGTGTAAATTTCCAATTCAGTGACCTGAAGTGTCATTTCCGTTTTGAAATTCTGGAAAAGTTCATGTGTGTATGAATCGGGCCAAGTAGTAAAATTCAACTCAGGAGAAAATAACACACACAGTGGCGTAAGAGGTGAGTTTTCTGTTTCAGAGTGAAAATCTTTGTAGGGGAGGAATGATCAGTTTTCCTTCTGTTTTTCTGAGTTCTTAGCTAAGAACTCGTAAAAGACAGATGAATAAGAGAAAAACATGGAGACGTTTATTAATGTGTGTGTTGCATGCTGTTGAGCCTGCTTCGACGCCTGGCAACCCTATGAATGAGGGACGTCCACACTGTCCCATCCTCAGCAGCCCTGCTCAGCCCTGTTATCTCATGCCGGCAGCTTTTATGGAGTCAATCCATCTCCTCTTCGATCTTCCTCTTTTCCTGCTGCCTTCTGTTTTCCCCAGCATTATTGTCTTTTCCAAAAAACTCTGCCTTCTCATGATGTGACCAAAGTAGGACAACCTCAGTTTTATCATTTTTGCCTTCATGATGTTTCAGGCTTAATTTCCTCTAGGACCTATTTATTCATTTTTCTGGGGTATCTGTAGAGCTCTCCTCCAACACCAGATTTCAAATGAATCCTTTTTTTTTTTGGTTCCCTATCAGCCTTTTCCCCTGTCCAGCTTTCACATCCATAGTAATTGGGAATACGAGGGTGCGGATGACCTTAGCCTTGGTCTCTGATGACCCATCTTTGCTCTTGGTCATCTTCCCTAATTCTTCCATTGCTGCCCTCCCGAGTCTCAGCCTTCTCTTGATTTCTTGGCTGCAGTCTCCATTTGAATTGATGACTGAACCAAGGTAAACGAAATCTTTAACAATTTTGAGGTCTCCATTGTCGAGGTTACAGGAGTATATTTCTCCTGTAATCATGGTTTTTGTCTTGACGATGTTCAAATTCAGTCCTGCGTTGGCATGTTCTTCTTTCACTTTCATCAGAAATCGTTTCAAATCACGGCTACTTTCGCCAGAAAGATGGTGTCATCTGCATATCTGAAGTAATTAATATTTATTCCACCACTTTTCACTCCTCCTTCCACTGAGGCTAGCCCACTTTCTCATATATGTTCTCTGTACAGACTAAACAGGTAGGGAGAGGAAACGCACTCTTGTCTGACATGTATGCCTACATAACGTGTATACCTAATGTGTGCATTGGAGGTACCCAGGAAAATATCAGTAATTCTAAGAGATAGCTTTAGAATTTAAGCTTTTCTTTTCTTTTCTTTGGTTTCATTGTTATTTTTTATGATTTTTATTTTAAGAGTTTTATTAAAATATAGCTAACATACAGTATTATATTAGTTTCAGGGGTACACCATAGTTATTCAACATTTATGTACCTAAAGAAGTGATCACCATGATAAGTCCAATAACCATCCACCACTGTACCACGTTATCACGATATTATTGACTATATTCCCCATGTTGTACATTACATCCCCATGACTTACTGATTTTATTCCTGGAAATTTGGACCTCTTGTTCCCCTTCCCCTTCCCCCCACCCACCTTTAAAATTTTTCAATTACAGTTGACATTCAGTATTATTTTATATTAATTTCAGGTGTCTGTATAGTAGTTAGACATTTGTATAATTGAAGAAATGATCCCCCTGACTAGTCTAGTACCCACCTGGCACTATACATAGTTATTACCATATCATTGACTATATTCCCTGTGCTGTGCTTTACATCCCCATGACTATTTTGTAACTATCAGTGTGTACTTCCTAATCCCTTCACTTTTTTCACCCTGCCTCCCAATCCCCTCCCATCCATCACCTTGATAAACCTAGTACCCGTCTGACACCATACATAGTTATTACAATATTATTGACTATATTCCTTCTGATGTCTTCAAACCAGACCACTGACGGTAGGGGTACAGGGAGACTTTGCAAGGGCAGAGAAAGTGGTAAAAGAATCAATTTCCAGATCCTACACTTCACATGGTCTGCCTGGGAATGTGCCTGGAGTCTGCCAGGATGGCGCTTCTCAGCTCACCTTTCATAACCTACCTTCTCTCACTTTGCAGATAAAAGACACCTCGCAGGGTGCATTGCCCTGAGGGGTACAAATCTCCCGGTGTAATCAAAGGGACAATTCAAGAATGTGCAGCTCCAGAGGGAGAAGCCCCTGAGGACAAAATAAGGGGGGAGGTTCAGTAAGAAGTAGTGAAGGGGCCAACCAGGTGTCAAAAGCTCAAGGTTACCTTTGTCCATCTACCTCATCATCCATCTTCCTCTCCCACGGCATTCGGAAATGGCCATGGAGATGTGTATTAATGGGTTTATTTGAACTGAAAAAGGAAGACTTTTTATGGCTGAAAGTAAGTCTGATTTAGTTGATTGGTTTGGCAGTAAGGGCAGCTTGGCCATTTAAATTGAATGGGGTTCAAGACATGCTACCTCCAAAAATGGTGCATTGGCAAATGAATATCTTAAGCTGAAGGATTTCAAGAAAACAGCAGGAGCAGGAAGGTCACTCTGACCTTTCTGTTTCACCCTTCTTCCCCTGAAACAGACCATCAAACTCCCATGTGGAAGGTGCGTTCCTGTATGGTACCAGGAGGAAGGAAGACATTCTTACCAGACAGGGAATTCAGGGCCAAAAAGGCTGTATAAACAAACCTTGTTAAACTAACCCTTATGTTCCGGGTTACTTCTTCACCACTTACTACCCAAACCCAAACCCTTTTGTCTTATCAGCTCTTCACAAGTTTATTGCTTCTTTGTCTAAAACGTAGAAAGGCTTCCTGCTCTGGTCACTTCTTCAGGTCTTTATTCTCTTGTAAAGGCTCCCAAGTATGTGTAAAAAGTCAGTTAAGTGTGTGCGCTTTTCTCCGTTAATCTGTCCGTTTAATTTTCAAACACAGCGAGGGACCCTAAGAGAGTTGAAAACTTTTTTTCCTCCCCTGCAAGTTGTAGGATGGACGTTTTCCATAAATTCAACAAGCAAAATCTGCAACCCAGTGAAAATATATGTCAAGCACACATGCAACATAAATTATATTTAGTTGCTGCTCTGAAATGTTTGAGGTGGTTAATAGTTTTTCACATTTATTTTATGACCGTGTGAGCAAAACTGATTAAGTACTAGCATGATGCTAAAGATGTCCTCGACGATAAATATTTGTAGAATGACAAAAAAAAAAAAAAGGAATGAATATGGATGAAGAGACTGAGATGACAGAAGACACTTGATTTTTCTATTGAAAACAGTGGTACTCAATTGTACACTTGAAATGGTACATTTTATGTTATGAATATTTTACCACAATAAAAATAAATTAGTGTCCTAGTTAGGTCGCACCAAGGGGTCCCGATTCCTACCCAGTGCCCCTGGCTTGTCTCCCTCTCCATTTCTCATCATCTTCGTTTTCTGCAAATGTGATTATCAGGGATTTGCTGAGTGATACCTGCCAAGCAGGAGACTTCCTTGTTGAGAAACTCTGAAACAAGACATAATTCTAACCCCAGAAGCAAGCTGGAAGGAGAGTTTCTAGGCCTGAGAAACAGCGGGGTCAGGGTACCGTTCCAGGACCCTGAATGCAGTGCGCAGACGGACCTGTAGGCCTGGATCCGATGGGCATTAGAGTCACTATCTGAGGCTGAGATTGAGGCTTAAGATCACAGTGGTGGCCCATCCAGTCTGCGATAGCACTCCAGCTAGCGCCCCCAGGACAGGGCAACGGGGCCCAGCCAACAGGACACAAAACTGGGACAAGCTAGTACCCTCAGATCCAGGCCCCCTGCTTTAGAGGGCCCCGTTCTGGCTCTTGTCCAGCCATGCACCTCCCTACAGAGCGAGGAGTCCATGAGCCAAGGGACCATGGCCACTGGGAACCAGACCATACGACAGGCTCCCAGCACCTGGAATTCCTTTCCCAAACAGCACGAAGTCCCACAAATGTTAGGACTAGACCTGGGCAGGTAGGACGGTATGTTTTCTCCTGAAGGCAGGGAGACAAGTGTCTGCTCTGATGCTGCCATGTCTCAACCCCAGTACCAAAAGGGCACCCAGAGGCTTTTCTCTCCCTTCTTGCTGAGCAGCACGGTTAGCTCACAGGGTGGCTTGTTAGCCCGAAGCTGATGCCCCTGTTATCCAGTGTTTCATCCACCTGGATGCTCAGCTCCCTAAGGGCCAGAGAGCCCTGTCTTAGGCTCCCAAAGCTGGGGGGTTCTTTGGTTTTCCCCTTTGTTTAACAGAAGGGCATCTTCTGTTGCTCTCCCCCAAGGCACCTGGCCTGGTACTGAGCTCATAGCAGACATTTATAAATAGTTCATTGGTATTAACTATTAGAAGGTGCATTTCCCAGGCCCACGTAGGAAATGAATGAGAGCCCCTGGACCTCCATGGCTGGTTTAGTTTAATGCTGCTTAGCTGTTCTCTGTAATGTCTCGCTGAGTGACACCCAGGGCACAGCCTGGGTGTGATGCTCTTTAATAAGCTCTAGTTCCACCTTCAGGGAGCATTCATCCTATGCCAGGCTCTGTGCTGGCTCCTGGACCGCATCATTGCTAATCCTCACAGCACCACAAGCCTGGCGCCGTGTCCCGTTTTACAGATGAAGGAGTTGTGGCGTAGAGAGGGCAATTGCTCCAAGTCACATAGCCAGTAGGTGGCAGAGCTGAAATAGGTCCCCAAGCCGGCCTGACTCCAAACTCTTTGCCGATGGCGTTGTGGCTTCCATGACTAGCAGAAGGAGAATTGTTGGCCATCCAAGGAAATGGCCTGAGCCACCTGCAGGGTTTTCCTACGACCAACCTCTGTGGTCCTGCAATTTCCTGGAGCGTAGGAGGATGGCCACCTACAAACTGAGCTATGCAAGAAGTGGGTGAATTAGCATAGATTCTACCTTAAATCTCTTCTGCGGTTTAAGCAAGAAACAGATTTGTGAAAATTCATTCACAAAAAAATTTAAGTTACGTATCTCATATCATAGAATACACATATACTCATATATCAAAACCACCTTTATCAGCTTTGAGCTTGTTTTCATTGCCACATCACCTAGCAGTGGGGACCTTCCCATTAACCCCAACATGTACACTGTGTGTGACAGCTTGTATAACACCTCTTCTCACGCCCTTATTTTATTTGATGTATGTGGACACGATCATCCCCATTGTACAGCAGGGAAAACTGAGGCTTATTTAGAGGGCATGGCTTCCCCCAGGTCTGCCAAGGAAGTGGCAGAGCTGAGCTAGAAGCCCGCCCCCTAAGTCCGTAGACCTGCTCTGGGCCCTCACCCCTGGTCACAACAGGATGAAAGGGGCAGCACTTGTTTCCTTTGGTCGTGGCCTCTGGACCGGAGGGCAGGGTTCCATGTCACCTTCCCTTTCCCCAAGGTAGTTTATAACCTGTCACTAGCCATCAACTTCTGTCAAAGAGGGACGATCTCACCAGAGTGACTTCTGAGGCCAGGAAAGCAGAGTCTGTGATACTTAGAGTTAACAGAGCAGAAGCTGGAGCCCGCAGGTGTCTGCTGTCATTTTCGAGTGGACAGCTGCCAGCTTTTGGCCCTGAGGGACCTTCTGACAATTTATTAGGCAACAGGGAAGGGTACTCCTGTTCCTCACCCCAGAAAATGAGTCATTCAATGGTCAGCCTGTGTCATAAGGCAGCGTGGGTCCCACCTGGGACCCAGAGAAGGGAACAGATGTCCTGTAGGACCATCCTCGGCTGCCTGGCTCAGCTCCACAGGCCCCATCTGGGTCCCAGAATCAAAGCAGCTCAGGGCTGGAAAGGACCTTCAAGGTCATCTGTCCAAATGTCGATCAAAGGCTAGAATGCCACTCAGTGATACCCACTCCCTGCTTGAATACCTTGGGTGATGTGGCACTCACTGCCTCTAGGAGCAGCCAGAGCTGGAAAATCCCCCAAGAATCATCTAATCTGATCCCCATCTTGTACAGATGGAGACATTTCCAAAATTGAAAAAACAGCTTGTTCCAAGGTCACCCAGCTAGTCCAGCAACAAGGAGATGTCTGTTTACTGTCTCCTACATGTCCCACGCTCCGGTCATACTTCAGTTCCTGGAATGAACCATGCTGCTGTTTCATGTCTCCTTGTCTTTGCTCATCCTGTTCCCCCTCCTGGAATTCCCTTTGTGCCTTGTCTCCCACCTGCATGGGAAAACACACCTGCTTTTCAAGGCCCAATGCAGGCATTTTTCTTTTCTTGCCTAAGCCAGTTAAGACACTTTCTTCCCACAGTCAGACACACTCCCCATCTGCCAAGCCCCAGTTGTATGTCATCAGTCAGAGCACTTGTCACCCTGGATTTCATATCTCCATCTGATGCCCAGCTCTCTTGTGAGTGGGGGCCACGTCCCTCGTGCCAGTGTTCTCAGACCCGTAGCTCTTGGCACAGTACTTGTTGTAACACAGACACACAAATATATGATTGAATGGAAGAACACCTGATACGCCACAAATGCGATTTGTAATTTCCATCAGTCCTTATTCACTGTGTTTCACTTTCCCCCCTTACCTTCCGCCTTTCCAGCCCCCTTCCCCATCAGAGCCTTCATCTTGCTGGGTACCACTCGTCCCATCTCAGAGAAGCTGGGGGATCTGCCCAAATCACCCAGCTATAAGCAGTCTCTTATATTCTTGTATTGTCAAGTTCGAGGGCAGTGTCATGGCTCGTCGTGCCACCTCCCAAGCGGCTTCTCCTGAGCATGAACCTTCCTAACCTCCCCAGTTTGCGAAGCCTATCCTGGGACCTTTCTCTACCCCGACCTCAGCTCACGGCGCCCGTGCAAGTCTCTTGGATTCTGTCTGCATTAGTCCCCCTGAGATCCAGCTGCTGGAGGATAAAGGGGACCATGGGAGGCAGGCGGGTCACCTTCATGTGATGGAGGCAGGAGAGGACCTGGGCAGAGCTGGGGGGTCAGACGGACCTTGGCTCAAGTGGAGGCAAGGATAGTGGATACAGATTGTAGTAGGTGCAGGGGACAAATGTAAACATTTACTGACTCCAGCTCACTAGCACGCGCCACAGCTCCCTCGCCGAGTGTCACTCACACTTCTCCAGGGAGAACACACTCACTCTCCCCTGTTAGAGGTTTCTAGGCAGGTTTGACCCCTTGTTGGGCTGTGGGATGGTAGACACTCACACGAATAAGACAAATGTCACGTGTGTATCACACGCTCTCCGGATGTCACGGACTCATGGATGTTACACATGCCCATGGATTTGGGCACGCGCCTGCCTCCTCGGTGCAGTGGTGACCGGGGACGCTCCACACTCCGCAGTTTCATCGTCTCAGGGGCTCCTCTTCCTTCCTCCATTCTCAAGAAAGTTGCATCTTCCCTGGCTGGCCCTTTTTGATGTTTAATTGTGATGACATCGACATCGCATAAAATTCACCATTTTAACCTTTTCAAGTGTTCGGTCCAGGAGCACTTAGTGCAGTCCCGATGTTGGGCAACGTCACCCCGTCTGGTTCCAGAACATTTCCGTCACTGTAATAGGAAACCCCGTATCCATTAAGCACTCCCTCTCCCTGGTCTTTTAAACAATGACCAGGTAACGGGGGCAGCACTGGGGCCTTCTTGGCGCTGAGTGGTGAGGACACTAAGAGCCTTGGACGGACAAAAGCAAGGACCCCGTGGGGCAGTACTGTCTGTCGTCTGTCTAGATTCAAGCCCATCGCTCCTGCACGTCCCTGTTCAGAGTCCCCACCCACCTGCCAGGCCACACCCTCCCCCACCTCTCACCCACCTGTGTCTGTGCCCGGTTCCCAGAGCATCTTCTCCACACCTGTCCTAGAGCATAGTGGTAAAGGGTACAGATCCCGAGCAGGACAGCCGAGCCGCCAATCCTGGGTTGGCCTCTGACGAGCTGTGAATCACTGGGCAAGTTATCTAATCCCTGTGCTTCAGTTTCTTTATCTGTAAAATGGGCGCAATAATAAGACCTATCAAAGAGGGCTGCCGTGGGCTTACGGGAGCTAATACCCTACACACAGCTGTCCGGACAGTGCTCCTGTTGTCAGACGGCTGCAGTCGATGGTCCTTCCCACCTGTTGCTAGAGGGCTTTGGTGGTCTGTGACCACAGGGCCTGCAGCGCAGGGAAGCTCTGAAAAGGTTGGTTCAAGGGGACCAAGAGTGTCCATGTGTCCCTGGTTTCAGTCACTCCCCGGATTTTCACTCCCCTTTGCCCGGATATTTAAAATGGCCAAGAAAACTGGGTCTCGCTGTCCCGCTGGATCAATGCAAATGCATTGTGGGAAATGCTCGGCTCTGAGGAAGGCACCGCAGGGAAAGGGAGGGACCAGAGCTGTGGGGGGAAGGGCCGCTGGATGGAGGAGCCGGGGAATTCTGTCTCCAAATACAGGGAACAATGGGGTGCATGTCAGGGTGCCAGTGGGAATTCCTTGATTTTAAAAGGTTTGATTCCCATTTGGTCAGACATCTCCCCAGAGTCCCTCCAGCAAGAACAGGTTCAGTGCAGTGACATCTCTGGGGGGTAACAGTGGAGGCCTCAGGGCTCGCTGGCCAATATGGCAGCCCCTGGACACTTGTGGCTGTTGAGCCCTTGCAACGTGGATGGTCCAAACTGAAATGTCCCCTAAGTGTAATCAAGGATTTAGTTCAGAAAAAAAGAAGTGTCTCGATAATTTCTATATTGATTGATTACGTGTTGAAGTTATACTACTTTGGATGCGATGGGTTCAATAAACTAATAGTCATTCATCAATTGAATTAATTAATTCCCTTCACCGGTCTCTTTAGTTGTTAATGCATCACTAGTAGAAAATTTGAAATTACACCCAAGGCTTGCGTTAGATTTCTGTTGGACAGCGCTGCCCCAGGCCGGCCCAGGCAGGGAGGGTGTCCTTGGCTGTGGGTGCTGGGGGCCCACTCCTTCTTCTTCTTTTCCCCTCATTTGTTAATTTAGTCAGTGAACATTTACTGAGCACTATGAGCCAGACACTGTTCTAGGAGCCAGAGAAACAGCGATGTAGGCAACACGTAAACAAATACATGGATTATGTAGAGCTGTGATGAGGACGAAGTAACATCGTGTTACCTTTCTCTCCCTTCTCTGGCCGCCCTCTTCCCCTTGCTGCTACCTCCTGCTCCCCCAAAGCCCTGAGACCCATGGGTTCCTTAGCCCAGTCTGTGTTTCCCAGAAACAGATACGGCATCTGCGCATTCAGGTGCCACAGCTGGAGATTACCAGCCATCATCATATTTTATATCTGGACCCATGAATAATTCAGAGACCAGAAAGCAGGAGCATAGTAATTAACATGAGGTGGAGGGGGAATTCCAGTTCCAACACAGCCCTGTGGTTTTGTGATTGGCTGTTGCCAAGCTTACACGGGCAGCACCTGACCCTGTGTTTTTGGCTTGCCTCTGAAGTTGCTTTCCATATTGAGACAATGTGTCTGCGCCTCATCTCATCCACAAGCAGAACTCTTTCCAGAAGCCAGTCTGTGAGTAAAATCCTTGCAAAGAAGTGAAACAGAGGTGCCTGCAGTAATTCTTTGTCCCCTCGAATGTCATGTGCCAAAATCAGGTCTAGGACCAGAATTTCTTCTGCCCCTTGACTGATCTTGTCCCCAGCAAACTCTGACCTTCCAAGGCAAAGGGTCATCTGTGACCTCCAGCCCCCACCTCCAGCTCTTAGCACAGTGTCTGGCACTGTACAGGGGAGGCCTGTAATTGGATTTGGCGTACTGCACCCCACTCACATTATCTTTTCAGAAACACTTGTGTCCCTGTCTCTGAGAGAGCTCTGATGGGTTTCAGTTCTAGGCTTCTTTGGCTTAGAGTGTTCCTGTCTGATACCAGATATTCTACCATAAAGAAATGTTTAAATGCATCAGGCAATGTCCCTCTTTGAAGCCATGCTGGAAATCTTTCTATAAAGTACACTAATTTAGTGGAATACATCAAATGTTTGAATGTTTGTTTGCTTTCCCCTTAAAAAAAAACACACAACTCTGCTGTTAAAGGGCAAACATTTGAAAAGGGGGGAGGAGGTAGTCGGATGAATTTGGTTCTTAGAGATGCAAGTCAGAATGTAAAGTGGGAATAATTAGGGCTTTGAGCATCAGAGCAGTTTTCTGAACTTGGCTCCCTGGTGGACTTGATTCCCTGAGGAGAATTTGGCTCCCTGGTGAGAACCTCATTCCCTGGTGTGAAGCTGGATCCCTGGGGAGAATCTGGCTCTCTCCTATGATCGTGGCTTCTGATGTAAACTTGGCTACCTGGTGTGGAATTAGTGATCAGGAAAAGCTTTTTGTGTGAATGAATGAGTGAATGAATGAATATTGCCAGACAGTAGTTTTATTGGATAATATTTTACAAAATATGCTCTCTCTTCAGAGACATAGAGAAGTATTGCCTAAATTACAAATCCCCATGTTACAAACATTCCTGTATATTTATGTGAACAGCATGCCAGCTCCAAGACAGGGAAGTAGAGAAAACTCTCTTTGGAGCAACAGGAAAGAGAGAAGTAGTCATTCCCTCAATTGCTTTTCTAAGTTTGATGTATAATTCTCGTGCCGTGCAATTCACCTATTGAAAATGAGCAATTCAATGGTTTTTAGTATATTCTATATCAGGGATGTGCAGCCATTACCAGAACCGAACATGTGTGCTCCCCCCCAAAAAAAAAACCAAACTCCTACCCATTACCTGTCACTCCCTGTTCTCCTCAGCCCTAAGCAACCACTAATCTATTGTTTCCATAGGTTTACCTGTTCTTGATGTTTCATATAAATAGAATCATACAATAGGTAGTCTTCGGTGGCTGGCCTCTTACTATTTTCAAGATTCATATATGTTGTAGTATGTGTCAGTACTTCATTTCTTTTTATGAGCAAATAATATTCTGCTGTACAGATATATTACATTTTATTTATCTATTCGTCAGGTTGTGGGTTTTTTTTGTTTGTTTGTTTTTTGCTTAATTCTTGCCAGGGTGGATGACAAGCCATAAAATTGTGGCTAGAGGCACAAGAATTGCCCTAGTCACCATATTTCTTTTTAACTACATGCCCCTCGCGTCACCGTATTTTCTCTTTGTGGCACTACTGAGAATCTGCTTATCTTAGGGAATGGCCCAGGATAGCGCCCCCCAAAATACACCCAGTTCATAACAGAGCCCCAAATGTTAGGCAGACTGCAGAAGGCAGTAAGAAATATATCACTTGAAGGGAGAAATATAAATGTTAATGGGTTAGAAAAGCATCTATGGCTTAGTCTGGGCACCTGACCACCATTTAGAAGTTTGCTTTCATGAGGAAATGAACTTTAAATTCTAAATAATTATCTTGCAGATGAACTTTCAGAAAAAAACTCATGCATTTCAAATCTCAAATAGATAAATATATTCTGTTTGGTACAACCAAACACACGAAAAACAGCTTAGTAAACACTTCAGAATGCACATTATGGCTATTTTACAAAGTCAAATCTAAAAGAAGTGAATTTATTTTACTTGGCTCTCTTTAAAATAAGCATCGTAAGTAACTTTGGGTTTTTTCAGTGCCAAGTAGGAGCAGAACCGAGAATCCTAAAATTTTGACCCTTAGTCTAAGCAGCCAGGTTTCTCCTTTTTGTAAGATAAGTGAAGAGAAACTTCGATGGCCAAGTTTTTCAGAAGGAAATAAAAAGAACAGGCACACTGGTTTCTGGTCCTTAAAGGTTCTGTTTCTTTTGTTTGGGGTAAAAATGTTTCTTGCATTTATTTCTGAAACTCAGACCTTTGGCGGACTTTTTACATAATATGGAAAAGTATTTGAACATTTCTGAACACCCCGGAACACTAGAGTTGGACCTCAGAAGTGGAAACCAAGACCCAGAGAGGGCACGTGAGTTGGCCGAGAACTTTGGGGTTCACAGCAGAACCCAGACTGGAGCTCGTTTCTAGAATGAGAGAAGAATTGCTCACTGTCGCTGCTAGGTGTGTGACTCCACCGAGAAAGCTTGAAGCCCCACTAAGAGGATACAGTAACGAGCTTGTGCGTACCACGCAGCCTGAGCAGAGGGGCTAGAGAGGTAGAGGGTGTGAAGAGGTGAGCTCCGTCTTATGTGGTGATCACGTACCCAGGGCCAGGTATTGTGCTGGGTGTTTGGCACACACGATCTCATTGAATCCTCAAAAAATTCTCTGTGGTAGATATATACTTTTTGTCACAGATAAAGGAACTGAGAGATTTGGAGAAATTAAACAAATTGCTGAGGTCACACAGGTATTAGTTAGTAGACCCAAGATGTGGACTCCCCCCAACCCCAAGGTCCACGTCCTTTCTCCATTTCTCTACCTCTCCCACGGGGCTGAAAACCATGTCAGTGCGGAAGTGAAGATGGTTAGCCTGGAGAACATAGGGAAGTGATAGTGGCCTGCACACTTTTCAGAGCTTGCAGAGCTAAGAGGTGCAAGGACTGCCAGGGAGCACAGTTCACGTCAACAGAAGGACTTTCTAACAGCTGCTTTCTCTGGCGAACAGGTTGTGTTGTGTGGTAATAGCTAGCCTCCTGCCCCCGGAGGTGTGGAGACAGAGGCTGGGAGACCGCGTGGGGAGGCCAGAGTGGAGTGAAAGCTCTGGTCTCCATGACAGGGTTAGACGAGAGGACCTTTTAGAGCCTCTTCAACTCCAAGTGTCAGATGAGACCCTAGCCGGGCTGGGACTCCTCAGGTATTCAAGAGAATGGCAGGAGGTTTTTAAATTCTGATGTTTTTCTTGGTTGGGCATCCCCGACCCCCATCCCAAGCACGGACCCCAGCGGGAACTCTGGGGCAAAACTGCATGGTTCTGTGAGTCCTCTGGCAGGGAGTCGTGGCGCGTGTCCACAGCCCTGCTCCACAGAGCCCGGGGCTCCATGAGATGGTGATGAACGTTCTGGGAATGAATGAACGTATGAACAAATGAACGAATGGCTGCATGATCAAGCATGTTAGAGAAATGGGGAGGCCAAGCTGAATCAACATGTTTCTTGAACACAACAGCTCTCAGGGCCTTTCCTAAGTTACATGTGCTGACTCTGATGGGGGGATGGTGCAAGCGAAAATCCCCAAGCCGTGGGGGACGCAAAACCTCTTTTGTCCCACTCTGATAATTACCTAGGAGCATCTCCAGAGGCCCTAAATTTCCTTGGGAGCCAGTTTGGGAATCACAGGCCTTGACGACTTTGGGTGTTATAAACAGAGAGACTCGGGTGCAATTCTTGTTTCCCCCATTTACTGCTCCCATCTTCAGTTTTCTCCCCTATGAAACGGAGGCAGCATATCTACACCTTCAATAGTTGCAAGGCTTTCAAGGAGATAATGGATGTAACACACTGAGAGGGGGCTTGACACCTGTGTCAGCAGGACGTATGTATGGGCTGGTGTTTGTCACCTCATGGCATTATGTGTATTACCTCATAAGGTCATTGTAAAGATTAAATAAGGTACGATAGGAAGTGTGTGCAGAAGACTCGGCATCTCGAGTGCCTTGTGAAGGCTGATTTGCCTTTCTGCCTTTTCTCTCTGAGTGCTAGTAGCTAGCTAGTAGCAGATTTCCTGTGCCGGGAAGGCATCAACTACTTAGAATATGGAGCGTTTCCCATCTGCTCATGATTGTTCTGAAAAAGGTGACATTCTAGAGTTTTTAAGGCCCTGGAGTTTTTAAGTAATTGAAGTGCTAAGAGTCTGAAGTGACTCATCCCGTGCTGTTTATTCTGGTCTCGTTTGCACAAAAGAAAGGAAAAGCACCAGCTCTAACCACCCACTGCAAAATGTTCAAGATTAGAATAGCTGGAGAAAATACCGAAAATAATTCCCTGGGCCCAGTTTGGCTCTCCTTTACTTGGGTGGGGTTGGAAACTATTCGTAGCCGATCCTGAGTCATCAGTACAGTAGCCTGCATTTATCACTATGTCCCTTGAAGGGGTGAGGAGATGGGGGGAAGGGATGAGGGAGGAAGAAGGGAGGAGACGTGCTCTGAGCCACACGGTCGGATGTAGAGTCCAACCTGGAAGCAAACAGGAAAATATGTTTGAAAAATCCACCGTCGTTAACTGAGCACCTACTATGTGTAAAGCTCACTTCCAGATGTGGTAGAGGAACCAGTTACATCCAGAGGCAGGCAATGGTCAACTAGTAATCATGATAAGAAGAATAGCATAAGCTCCCACATCCTAAGCACCTACTATGCACCAGACACAGAGCTTGGCATTTTCTATTCTGTATCTCTAATATAATTCTTCCAGATAGGAATTATTATCCACATTTTAGGGAAGGTAAAGTGGAGACGTGTATTCCTTTTTACATTCACCCAAAGGACTTTGGGGCCTTCCTGTGCCAGGCACTGGGCTGGACCCTGAGAATGCACAGATGAATAGAACACAAACTCACAACTGAGTGCAACAGTAGGTGACTTTCCCAAGGTCACGAGTAAGCAGTGGGGAAGCAATGGTGTGAGCCCAGCTCACTGCACACCAGATCTGGGCCCAGCCTGCAGCATCAAGAAGTCGCCTTTGCGCCAAGCCCCAGCCGGACTCCCGGACACCCAAGGATGGGACGTCTGGATGCTCTCAGGGGCCTCCCCTTGCGGAGCAGTGAGCACAGCCGTGGTTCTGTGCCAGAGTCAACAGCAAGGCTAATTGATTTTTAAACAAAAACATTGAAAAGCCTGAGTTGCACTGTCTAGCAAAAAGGACTTTGTCTTTCCCATCACAGGAGATTTGCTGCAGAAATTACCATATTACACAGGACTGTCACAAGCTGCGTTACTCCAGGAGGGCCTCTGTGTGGACACATGTATCCATAGACCTGTTGCAGGTCCCCTCGGCCAATATCCAGAAGGGAAGCTATTACTCAGCACGCCCTTAAGCCAGCGGGTATCCCTCACAGGTCTGTCACGGACATCGAGTCCCTTCTATGTGCGAGCGCTTTACCTGTATTATCTCATTTACTTCTCACAGTCAGCCTGCAAGGCCATGCTGTCATCGTGTTTTACAGACAGGAAATCTAAGGGTCAGAAAGGAGTTCCCTCCCCTGGAAGGGAGAGAACCTGGATCAGACCCAGCTCTGTCTGGAGTTAGAGTCTGGGCTCTTTCCAAGACACCAAGTTGTAGGTTCCAAAATGCTCTGGGGGAGTGGCACAGACAAGAAATGTTTTAAGACATTCAGTGTGGCCTGTGGGAAAGGGGGAGCACCCAGGAGCTGAAGACTCAGGCTCAGGCCTGGCTTGGCAATCACAAGCATCATGTTGCAAAATAGACTGCTCGAGCACGCTGACCCCCATCTGCAAAATGTGTGTGTGTGCGCGCGCATTTCACAAGTATATCAGAGCAAATCACAAATGAATGATTCCTTTCTGCTTTGCAAGGAAAGGTGACTGCAGAAAGAAGCCCAGCCTTCCACACGTGAGAACTTCCCAGAAACCACTGTACTTTTATAACTTTCTCACTTTCCACCCTCCATACTCCGCCTTGATTTTGGGGGTAGCCATCAGTCAAAAGGACACACCTCTGTGCAAAAGCACCTTTTGCTTCTAAGAGCAGGAGCTCTCGAGCAGCTGCACCAGCGTCCTGACCTCACGTCCCCAGGTGAAGCATTTGTGTGCTGGCTGAAGGCCTTCCCGAAGCACCAGGAAGTGCTGCCTCTACCTCTTCACAGTGGCTTGTGGATAAGATACAGCCCTTTTGTCTGTGTATATATCTACACCTTCAAGAGCTCTCTATATTCCTGAAAGCTTATGACTAAATATTTTCTTCAATCAAATTACCTTCTAATTTACCCTGAAATGTAAGCCTGCAAAAATATGTAAGTTAGCAATTACAAATGTTCTGACTGTCCACCGAGTTGCCCAAGCCAGAAACTTGGGAGTTCCTCCCTCCCTCTCACTCTCCAAACCAATTAATTTGCAAAGCCTGTAGCTATTGATTTACCACCTAAATCTCCCTCCCAGCTGTCTAGCTCTTTCCATCCTCGCTGCCACCCCCTCACTGTTTCTCACATAAATTATTGAAATATCACAGGACGGATGGTCACTACCCTTATCCACACCCACCGTCTCATCTCCACTCTGGAGCCAGAGTGAGCTTCATTAATTTCCAATCTGGTCATGATACTCCCCTCTTTAAAACCCTCCTGGGATTCCCATCACTTTATCAAGAAAACTCAAACCCCACAGCATGACCTCTACAGCCTTTGATGATCCCAGCCATTCTCAGCTCATCTCTTCCCTCCCCAAGCACACCTCCCTGAGGCCAGGCCACACTTTGGGGTGGCTCCTTCACCCTACCTTTTACGTCTTTTGCAAACTCTGCTTGGAGCGTTTCTCTGCCTCTTCCTTGCCTAACCCCTCATCCTTTAAGACAACTGTTGCAGAAGGGGTCCCTTTGACAGACTTTCCACCATGCCCCATGCAAAGGGGTCCTGAAAGTCTGCTCTCTCGGGATCATGAAAATTGATCTGCTTCTCTCCCCTTCCAGACTGGAGGCCACTTACAAACTGTCTTGCACCTCTGCAGCCACAGAGCCCTGTCTGTCTGTTGAAGGAACGAATGATCACTCATAAGGTCTCTTTCATGTATGACCCTCCCGATGACTTCAGACTTTGCTTAGACATGAAGACATGTAACCATAGGAGCTGGGGGCGCAGAAACTGAAGCTGCACCAATCAGTGAGCAATCAGAAGTGAAGTTCGTTTGTCTCTGAATATCACATGCGTCAGGGAGTGCCTAAGGAATAATTTATCAAACTTTACTGTACATTTGACTTTGAAGTCATTGGATTAAGTGCAATAGACCTCCATTCGTCAGAAAGACCTGTTTCACAACGTTACTATACAATTCACCTGGGCGTTAAGAAACCTTTTGGAACACACATAATCACGCACGGTTTCACAACCCAAACCTAACCACCAACACGTTGACGTAATTCCTTTCGGTCTTTTTTTCTCGGGCCATGTATATTTCCAGACTTTGTTCGGGAAGATTCCCAGAAGCAGAATTATGGGATCAAAGGCTAGGAACATTTCTAAAGCTCTTGGTAAATGTTGCCACCTGTTTTCCAATCAATTGCCCCATTTCACACTCTTCCCCAGAAGTGTCTGAGAATCCCCATGTACCATAACCTGCCCACGTACAATTATTATTTTAAAATATCTATTCTATTTTGACTGGCTAGAAATCATTTCACACCATTTGGCTTTGTAGCCCTTGGTTGAAGAATGAGACCAAGCATGTTCCCTATGTTTACATCTGAGATGTATTTCCTCATTTGTGAATTGCAGTCGGGCGTCATCTTCATTTATAGGGAAACAGCTCAGTAGACAAAGCATGAGCTGGACACGCAAACTCAAATCCTGCTCCTGTGCCAGCTGTGTGACTCTGGGTACATGTCTATAGCTCCTCCAGCTTCTTTTTCCTTATCTGTGAAATGAGAATGCTAATCCCACCTTGCAAATTTGAGATGAGGATTAAAAGAGGGAGCAACTTTCACCCACCTGGCCAGCCCCTGGCATACAGCAGACATGCAATTTCAGTTCCTTCTTTTTGAGCGCTAAGTTTTTTGTCGTTGTTTCAAGGTGATCCTTTAAGCCCCTGCTTCTCTGAGATCAGCAACACCCACATCCCTTGGGAACTTGTTAGAAATGCAGAATCTTGGGCCCTACCCCAGACCTATGGCATCAGAATCTGCATTTTAACAAGACTCCCCCCAAGTAATTCATATGCACAGTAAAGTTTGAGGAGCCCTGCTTTAGGCTTGGAGATTTGAGGGTGATGAGTATTTCTCCCGGCACAGTACCCAGCATCAACCCAGGGAGGAAGGGGTAGGTTATGAGCTTGGTGCCCGGAAACCCTGACACACACCCCATTCTCACACAGCTTCTGCTGGCCCCAGAGCACAGAAGGCAAACAGGTTGTCCCCATCTCCTTAGAAGTCAGCCCCGCAGGGTGCAATCTCTGGGACGGTGGCCCTCAGCCAGCAGCCCAGTGTTGTATCCATTGACCTGCTCAAGGGCTACCTCACAAGGAATAGTCAACCAGGGATACAGGAAAGAGGTTATAGACTCAGCAGGATGTAGCAACCTGACCCCGATCATGCCGACATTCGAGTTTGTTGCTAGGAGCCCAGAGCTGCCTCAGACAGGAAGGAGTCAGGGATGCTTCAGATCGTGGAGAGCAGGCCCTTGGCCGTCGGCCCCACTCCTTGTATACACCATACTTATTCGGACAGGGAAAGATGCATGGGAACTTTGCTCTGAACACAGTAACTGGCCACTGGTTGGGGACGGGGAAGTATGTGCTCTTTCCAGCCAACGGTCACCATGCTGCATAGATCCAGCCGCCCTGAGAAAGAGTAGTAACGTGACACTCACATCTGTTATCCAGTTGTGTTTTGTTATTCTTCCATCATGGGAGGAAGCCTGTAGGGGCAGGGAGGTAATCTGCTTTCTGGGGCCTGTACCGCTCAGGTATCCTCCCTCACCCAACCTTCCATCAACCCTCTGATGAGGAACCCCGTTTTCCAGTTGAATAAACAAAGGTTCAGAGAGATTGCCAGCTAGGACACTCAGCCAATTAACAGATCAGGAAGCTGACAGTTTAAGACACTCCAAGTCCCCAAAAAGGATGGCAGCAGGACTTGAACTAGGTCCCAGACCTTTGGAATTCTAGGTCGTGGTGTTCAGTGAAGCCACACTCTAGCCCATTGAGCTTTATTCCCATGCCTGGGAGTCATCTCACCACTGTTGCCAGGCCCAGTCTCCAGTGGCTAAAAGAATAACCCCATTAGAACTCCGCCACTGCTGGCCATCTAACATGCAGACACCTGCACCATCATCCTTCCCTTCTCATCCCTCAGACTGCCACCTCCTCTCATCTCTGCTAGTGCATTCAGAGCCTTCACTTCTGCAGACTTGCAAGAATTATTTCTGGTCTTTCTAGTGATGGTTTTGGGGGGTATTTTTTTTTTCACCTTCAGTTCATAGGACCAGTCTGTGCCCACTTAGTGATAATTGCCGTGGAGCCAGAGAAATCCTCCCAAATCGATATGCATTGGAGTTTCTCCCTGAGGGATGGTTCCCCAGCTTCTCCAGAGAGCCTCAGGAACCTGGTTTCATAAAAGATGAATAAGAATAATCTGCACGGAGTATGTTTTGGATGCCCCTTTGGTGGGCTCCACATTTTACCCAGTCTGAGCTTACACAATTCCTTTGCTCAGCACAGAGCTATCAAAGCCTTGGAGCGGGATCTGAGAAGCCGTGCCGTCTTCAGAAGTTGAGAGAAATGATGTTTCAGCCAAGATCACACAGCAAGTGGCTGGCTGAGCCAAGACAGAACCCATGTGACTGAGTCCCGTGGGCTGTCCTCTGTCACTCAGCTGTCTCTGTCCCTTCCCTTAGGGGGTCAAGGAACGTTTGTCGTAATGACAGACTGCGTTGTTTCAGATTGAGGTCTGTGTGGCTGAGCGGGGTGGGAGGATGGGAAGTCCAGCCTCATCCCATGCCTTTCCTGCCTTGACGTCTCCACTCGATTCTCTTCTTCCTGCTTTGGGAAGTGTATGACTGCCCACAGTGGCTTAACACAACAGAAATGAATTGTCTTCCAGTTCTGGAGGCCAGAAGTTCATTTCAGCCTTCCCTTTGTAACCCTACAAGGCTAAAATCAGGGTGTCAGCAGGGCTGGTTCCTTCCGGAGGCTCCAGGGGAAATTTCATTCTGGTTTCTCCAGCTCCTGGAGGCTGCTGGCGTTCCTTGACTGCAGCAACACCTCTCCAATCCTGGCTTCCATCAGCACCTTGCCTTTGTGTTTTCTATAATCAAATCTCCCTCTGCCTTCCTTTTCTGAGGACACCTGTGATTGCATTGGGCCCATCTAATAAGCCAGGATAATCTCCCTTCTCCCGATTCTGAACATAATCACACCTGCCAAGTTCTTTTTGCTAGATAAGGTAATAGTCTCAAGTTCCAGGGCTTAGAATGTGGATATCTGTGGGGGCCATTCTTCAGCTGGCCACAGGTAGTACCAAGAGGTCGTTACAAGAGCGTGCCCCTTAGAGACAAACGTGGGTTCTCATCCCGGCTCCGGTACTGTGAGACCTTAGCCATGTTGGGTGTTTTGTTTGTTTGTTTGTGTGTGTGTGTGTTTTTTTCCCCCAGCCTTCCTGGGACTCCTGTTTCCTCTTCTGTTAAAAGGAAGTCACTTATGTCCCTTTCGGGGCTGTCGTGAGGATCAGGCACAGTTTCCGTTGAACTCTCAGCATTGTTGCTCGTGCACTGTAGGTATTTAACATAGGCAGCCAGGGGTGCTGGGGGATTCTGGAACTCTGCTTCTTCGCTCTCAGGAGAGTGTGCTGTTTTGGTGCCGCTCGCTGATTTTAAGGAGTCAGCAAATGCTGTAAGGCTGCAAGAGCGAGCCGATTGTACAAGCAGATTGGGCCTCCATTATCCTCAAAATTAAGTTTGCACCAGGTCCATTTGGGTTAGCTAGTAATGGAGGAGGCAAAGCGCTGATCTACGGTAAAAGACTTTGGAATAAGTGAGATTGGGGTAATGTAATAATACCCATAATAGATGGAAGGAGCTGTGTGCGCTGCCTGCTTCCCTGCTGAGAAACTCCAGCCGGTCAGAGCTTGGCTTTGAGTTTCTTTTTTTTTTTTCCCATTGAAGGAGATGTTTACTTCTCTTTAGATGGGGAATTTCCCCTTTGCAGGGACAAAGGAAAAGCAGTCACCTCTGGTTTTCTAACCCACAGATCTGACTTTCCAGCCACTAGCATCACCTTCCTGGAGCCGTCCTCTCCATCAACAGGACACTCCATCACCACCCTGCCATTGTTTTATGAGGTGTAGGGTCCCCAGGACTCACCTAGGAGGTAGTGTCCCCCAGTCCTCAGTGTGTGCTGGTAAATGGTTAGCAAGTGGATTTCTGGGAGGAAAACATTCTGATTGTCCATTTCCATAGTGACAGTGTCCCCACCACAGCTGATTTCAAGCTATCATCCTGCCCTCACTGAACTCTGAGAGGGGCAGGATGAGCAGCAGATTCTCCTGAGCTATGCAGGCTGGTTCCCGCACACGGCTGCCCCGCCGGCACCTCCATCCCTCTACTAGCATTGCTCTTTACACGTGCCTGCTCCACTAAAGAGGCGTGCACTCGTGTGCTGTTACACATGCTATCCTTCAGCCCTGGAACCTTCCCGTCTCCCATCAATCAACATAGTATGTGTTCTTTCAAGCCCGGACCCATGAAGTCCTTCGAGTCAATTAATCTTTTCTTTCTCTGCCTCTCCACAGAACATTGCTTGTACTTTTATGAGGCATTTCTTTCATCCTCCCTTGTAGTATCCAGCTAAGACTGTCTTTCCCGGTCATCTTGGCTTTGGAAAGTGGCCTTATTCGAATCTCACTAAGTGACTCTGTGACTCAAAGCACGTGAGTTTCTCAACTGGGAACCAAGGCTACCAACCCACACCCCATTTTCTTTTGAGAACTTACTGTGAGGGTATGTACAGAGCACACAGTAGGTGCTCAATAAATGGGGAGGCCTTTCCTTGGAGGGCAGGACCAAGCCTCGTTCCCCATCATCTACCGTCCTGTTCCTGGTGCTTAGAAGGTTCTGACTCAGCCAGGACTTGTTGAAATGAGCTGAAACCTCCGAACATATGCAAAGCAAATAGGGATGAGGGGGGATTGTGCCCTAAAAGGTCTGCAGCTGGCCTCAAATCTCACCCATATGGGGTGAGCTTTAACAGTCTAAGAGATTCTAGCTCCACCCGGGTTAGGGAGGGGATGTGGAAATCAGAGAGCAGATGGAGAGTTTTCATGGTGGCTCAGCCTTCCAGGCATCACAGATGACTCCTAAATGTCAGAAGTGATGCGTACAATTTAGAAGGCAAGAAGGAATCTGGAGATATGAAGACATTGACCAGACCACGTGACAGAGCAGGCTCAGCCTCAGATGCCACTCACATTTTCATTAACAGTGAACTTGAGCTGCTTGAAGTCTAATAGAAGCCTCCCATTTTCTTACCGTTATACAGCGTAACAGTCCCTGATGGATGTTTGTTCTACCGGTGTCTGTGAGATGGAGAACTATGGGAGATGCGGGGAAAAGGGCAGCTCAGCAACTTCCTCTGCTACAGTCTCTTGGGTTGGATCCCAAAGGGTGTGAATGAACCCCAACTGATGGGGCCATCTGTTGCCTATACTCCCATGCTCTAGCTCCCTTCCCTGTTTCACCTAAGGGTTAAGGTTAGATGTTTCTGGATTCTGTGCACAAGGCTGAGACAGACCCAGTTGGGACCTGCTGCCTATTTAGAGATCATTTATGGGGAGCCAGATGGAGTAACTCTACCGGAGACGGGCTCTCACTGGTCAGTGAGGCTGGCAGACAACGTGATGTCAGGAAGACAGGACGTTGGGTGATTCAGAAAGCTCAGTCCAAGGGCACTGGCTGGATTCGGGCACTCATTCACTTAGTCATATATTCATTCATCCTCTCTTCCAACAAATATTTCTGGGGCACTTAAATTGGGTCAGGCACTGGCTATACAATCATTAGCAAAATGGACCTAGTACCTGCCCTCCAATAGCTCAGGGCAGTGGTCCTTAAATGGGGACACTTTTGACCCCCGGGGGACAATTGGAAGTGCCTGGAAACAGTTTTGGTTGTCTTAACTGGGGGCAGCTCCTGACATTTAGAGGATAGAGGCCAGGGATGCTATTAATACAAAACATTCTCAAAGGCACAGGACAGGGCCCGCCACAAAGAATGATCCAACACGAAATGTCAGTAGTGCTGAGGTTGAAAAACCATGGTCTAGAGGCTTTGTGGGGGAGGGAGTGACATTCCTTTTTATGTGACATGTTTTTAAAAGCAAATTATGTGTATGGCCGACCTATATATTTGCTCATAAGCCAGCAAGAGATAAAACTGGGACAGTGTCTAAAGTTTGAAACACCAAAGCAACACGAATAATACCCCCTCTCTAGGTGGCTCGGTGGAAGACCTGGCTACCTGGTCAGAAGGTTGTTTCAGGCATTCTGAGTGACCCTTAGAGCACGCCCACCAGACGGTTGTGGTCAGAAGCATGGGCTTTGTGGTCACGATCCCACGTTCGGGTTCTCACCCTCTTACCCCTACTTAAATGATGCTGAACCATTCACGTTACCCTCTCCAGCTCATATAGTCCTTTAAGGACGGACAGGTGGTCCAAACAAATAGTCAGCAGGGCATGAAAAGGGAGCCAAAGGCTCTGGCCTCACACCCCAGAATTCTTCCCGACCTCTGCCACTGCCATCTTCTCAGGAGTCCATCATTCATTCTGCTGTTCATTCATGAACAAATATTTATTGAGCACCTACTATGTATGCACCAGGCTCTGTTACAGTGCAGAGGCTGTGTCAGTGAACAAAACAAACAAGGTCTCTCATAGAACCTAACCTGCATTTTATAGAGAGAACAAGTTAATAATAATAATAATAATAATAATAATAATAAAAAATATTCCTCAGATATGGATTTTATGTTGAAAATAGAATGAGGTAATGTGGCAGGAGGGACTAAGTGGGCTGGACAGAAAAGGCATCTTTCAGGAGGTTACTTCTAAGCTGACACACAGAAGGAAAGGAAAATGTGAGTTCGGCAACGTGCTGGGGGAATGACCATTCTGGCCAAGTGCCAGCATGCAGAAAGGTGCCCCATGTGTTCGTGGAAGAAGTGGGATGGGTTGGAGAGTATGGTGAGGCTGGAGTAAGGAGTTTGGAGTTTGTTCCAAGAGACCTGGGGCAGCCCAGGGAGGTGACCTCAGCGAGGAAGTCCTGTGCTCCTCACAGATCGATTGCCCAGCTTGGAATCACATCCTGAATTTAACCTTAGCAACCACGCCAGCACAAGATTTCTAGCATGTTTTCTCTGCTTCCTCATACCAATCCCAGCTGGCAAGAGACAGCCCCTTCAAAAGCTCACCTGAGTCATCATGAAGCAAACTCATCAAGGCCCACTGTAACTGACCCCTTTCCCTCGACCTTGTCAGTTAGGGGTCAGGGATGAGACACATCCTCTCATTTATCTGCTCACTCGCTCACTCACTCACTCCATAAGCCATTACTGAATCCAGACTTAATCTGGTTCCCCTAGAAGCAGACCCTGGAAAAGGACATATGATTTGGGAGATGATCCCAGAAAATAGCAAAGGGGAAGTAGTAAGTGAGCCAGGAAAGGAATTGAACCAAAACAAGTGCATTATTTAGCAAGTTAGCACCATGGGCAATTAAACCTTATTCCACAGAGAATTTGGGGACATGCACCTCGCAGGAATCCCACCTGAAGGGTGAGGGAAGGTGGTATTTATTTATTTTTATATTTTTTATTTTATTTAAGTTTTAAGATTTTTTTGGTGTCTGATCTTATTTATTTAGTACTCTTAGAGAATCTCATTTTTTTACTGGACTCAGACTTACAGATAGAAGCTCTCAGAGAGGACAGCTAACGTCTCTTGGCAATCTGTTCCTGGTGTTTTTCTTTGGCCTCCTACATTCTCTTGGCCTAAAGTTTAGCATATTCTGCAGCCTCTGCCTTACTTTTCTTAGTACGCTGTTCCTTCAGAGCCATACGCCGACGTTTGTATTGCAGCACACATGGAGTAACAAGATGCTGAATGGTGGGTGCTTTGGTCCTAAGTTTCTTACCTTCTTTGTTTAGGGCTTTCTCACAACATATTGGGGGACATCATCTTCTTTAGAGAGATTGAAACGTTGGCAGGTTCTGCTAGCTCTTTTGGGCCCCAGGCAATGAGGTACAGTAGTATCAGTGAGACCGGGAGTATCTTTCACCCCTTTTTTTTACAATGACCACGTTGAGAACACTCAGATTGGCATCTACAGTGCAACCCCGAACAGATCTGCACTTTCGTTCTCCAGTCCTTGTTCAACAGGAATGCCCCTTACTCAGGAGCAGATGGACACGGCCGTGGCTCAAAACACCTGGCTTCATGGGGAAACTTTGTTTGTCGTTCCCACCACTGTATTTCTTAATACCTTCACCTTTTTCACTCTTTCCCCCAACGCCCTCCCATCTATTACCCTGATAAATCTAGTACCTATCTGACACCATAGTTATTACAAAATTATTGACTGTATTTCTTATGCTATACCCTACATCCTCATGACTACTTTGTAACAACCAAGTTGTACTTCTTAATCCCTTCCTGTTTTTTACCTATCCCCCCAACTCCCCTCCCATATGACAACCATCAAAATGTTCTCTGTATCTATGAGTGCGTTTCTGTTTTGTTTGTTTATTTTGTTCTTTAAATTCCACATATAAGCGAAATCACATTGCATCTGGTTTTCACTGTCTGACACTCCACAGCATAACACCCTCCAGGTCCATCCATGCCACCACAGACGGTGAGACCCCATTCCCTTCCATAGCTGACCAATATGCCATTTTGTATATGTACCACCTCCTCTTTATCCATTGTTCCGTTGACAGACACCCAGCCTGTCTCCACATCTAGGCCATTGTAAACAATGCTGCAATGAACACATTGCACATGTCCCCTCGAAGTAGTATTTTGGGTTTCTTTGGATAATTACCCAGAAGTGGGATTACTGGGTCCTTCTTTGACCCTTGTTATAGCCTTTGGTTTAAAGTCTATTTTGTCTGGTATAAATATTGCTACCACAGCTGTTTTTTTCATTTCCATTTTCATGAAATATCTTTTTTCCATCCCTGTGTGTGTGTCTTTGATCTGAAGTGAAGCTCTTGTAGGCAGCATATGTAACAGTCTTGTTTTCTTATCCATTCAGCCACCCTATCTTTTGATTGGAGCATTTAATCCATTTACATTGAAAGTAATGGTTGATAGATATGTAGTTATTGCCAGTTTATTATTCATTTTTTAACCTTTTTTTAGGGGGGAGGTCTTAAAGAAGTTCCTTTAACATTCCTTGTAATACTGCTTTGGTGGTAATGATCTCCTTTAGCTTTTTCTTGTCTGGGAAGCTCTTTTCCTGTCTTTCAATTCTAAATGATAGCTTTGCTGGGTAGAGGAATCTTGGTTGTAGGTCCTGGCTTTTCATCACTTTGAATATTTTGTGTCAACCCCTTCTGGCCTGCAAAGTTTCTGTTCAGAAATCAGCTAATAGTCTTTTGGGAGCTCCTTTGTAGGTAACTAACTGCTTTTCTCTTGCTTCTTTTAAGATTCTCTCTTTGTCTTTAACCTTTGACGTTTTAATTATGATGTATCTTGGTGTGGGCCTCTCAGATGTTTGGGACTTGGTGTGGGCCACCCTCATCAGATGTTTGGGACTCTGCACTTCCTGGGCTTGTATGTCTATTTCCATCACCAGGTTAGGAAAGTTTTCAGTCATTACTGAAAGGTTTTCAGTTCTTTGTTCTCTCTCTTCTCCTTCTGTACCTCAAGTGAATGTTGATGCACTTGGTGTTGTCCCAGAGGCCCCTTAAACTCTCCTCATTTTTTGGATTCTTTTTTTTTTTTCTGTTCTGATTGAGTGTTTTCTGCCACTTTATCTTCTAAGTAGTTAATTCAATCCTCTGCTTCATCTATTTTGTTTGGGAAATGTTTCTTTGTCTTCCTATTTTGGCTGTTTCCCTGTATTTGTTTCTGTGTAGGGCTATGCCTCCCAGTCTTAATAGAGCGGCCTTATGTAGTAGGTATCCTGTGGGACCCAGTGGACACCCTGGCCACCAGAGGTGGGTGCTCCAGGTGTGTTCCTTGCATGGGTTGTGTGTGCCTTCCTGTTTTAGTTGAGACTTGATTGCTGTTTGCATGTCAGTGGGAGTGATCGATCCTCAGGCTGATTGGTTGTGAGGACTGGCTGTGACTACAGTGGAGGAGCTGTTGTGCAGGGCCTGACGCTACAGAGCAGGGTTCACTTTAGCTGGGCTTTGGGGCCTGCACAGTCTGCCCTTTGGGTGTGTCATTTTTGGAGGTGGCTAGGTGATACTTTGGCTTAGTCTGAAGCTGGGCACTGAGGCTGCCAGCTCTGGGGCTTCCTGGGAGAGGACCTGCTGCAGACCAAGTTCAGACACAGTATCTGTTCTCCCAGGGCCACCAGGCATGAGCCACAAAGCAATCCAGAGATGGCCACCAACTGCGCTGAGGTATCTTGAGAGGCCAAGCCGCAAACCAAGGCTGGCTTCCACTAGTGCTGGGCTTAGGCCGCTCACCCAGAGGTACAGGACATGCTGAAGCCAGATGCTGCTTGTTTGGGGTTCGTGAACCTTTGAGAGATGTTAGAAAAGTCCATAGCATGAGCCAAGGAATGCCATGTCATGTATATGGAAAAGTCACTGGAAGTGGCTTGGGTGTGCCCAAAAGTTGGGTAAGGTGTGGTCTCAGGAAATCACTAGGGTGGGGCAGACAAAAGGTGATAGATAGCCAGTTTGATGGAGACTCCAATATAGCATCTGCCTGTGTCTGCACGTAGGGAGAGGAAGGGCTCAATGAAGAAGCAATGGCTTCTGCCAGCTCCTCCGTCTGGGAGAAAGCTTCCCTCCAGCCCTTACCCTGAAACTAGACAATTCAGTTTTTTTCCCCATATGTCCCTGGCACCTTTGTAGCTGCTGCCCCAGCACTGGAGCTCCGAGCAAGTGAGTCTATCAGCAAGTAAGTCCATGCACAGGCCCTGTAAGAGGAGCACCTAGGACAGCAGCCGCCCTCTGTCGCACTTAGCCCCAATCTCTGCTGGTGTTCACAACCAGAAGTTATAGGGACTTCTCTTCCTGACACTGAAACCCTGGGCTGGGGAGGGGATGGGACCCCTCTCTCCTTAGGGAAGGACCTCTGCAGCCGAGATATCCCTCCTGATTTTTGATGGTCTCACACGGGTATGGGACCAGCCTGTTCTGAATGTCTGCCCCTCTTACCAGTCTCAAGAGGCTTCTTCTGTATGTCCTTAGTTGTAGGGCTTTGGTTCAGCTAGACTTCAGGCCGATTCTCAATAATGGTTGTTCTGTGGTTTAGTTGTCATTGATGTAGTCCTGAGAGGAGGTGAGCACAGCATTTACCTACTTCGCTATCTTGGCTGGAAATCTCAGAGTGGGGGTATTTATGTACCAATGCCTGAGAGTCTGATTCAGGTTCACTCCCCAGGAGCATTAACTTTCTGGAACTTCTGGCCTGCTCTGTGTATGGTCAAAGAGGGCTCTTGCTATCAGAGAATGCTCTCAAAGGGTAAAAAAGGAACTGGTAGTTGAAAATTGGGACATTCCACACTAAAATTGTTAAGTCCAAGGGGATACAGCCAGGGCACCAAAAGCATGTGTTACAAGCCAGTTTGTTTGTTTGTTTGTTTGTTTGTTTGTTTATTTTACTGTGGTAAGAATGCTTAACGTGAGATACTCCTGACAGTTTTTAAGTGTACAATACAGTACCATTGACTACAGGTACAATGTTGTACAGATCTCTGGAACTTATTCATCTTGCTTAACAAAAACTTTATGCTTTTTGATTAGTAACTCCCCATATCCCCAACCCCCAACCCCTGGCAACCACCATTCCACTCTTTGATTCTATAAATTTGACTATTTTAGAGAAGTATTTGTCTTTCTGTGGCTGACTTATTTCATTTAGCATAATGTTTGTAAGGGTTATCCATGTTGTTGCATATTATAGAACTTCTTTGTAAAAGCTGAATAGTATTCCATTGTATGTATAAACCACATTTTCTTTACTATTCACACGTTGAGGGAACTTAGGTTGTTTCTACATCTTGGCTATTGTGAATAATGCTGCAGTGAAGATGGGATATCTGTTTAAGACCCTGACTTCGATTCTTCCATGTAAGTACCCAGAAGTGGAGTTGCTGGATCATAAGATAGTTCTATTTTTGATATTTTGAGGAACCTCCCTACTGTTTTCCATAGCAGCTGCACAATTTTATATTCCAGCCAACAGTGTGCAAGGGTTTCAATTTCTCCACATGCTCCCTGATACTTGTTGTCTTTTGTCTTTTTGATAATAGCCACTCTAACAGGTGTAAGGTGATATCTCATTGTGGTTTTGACTTGCATCTCCCTGATGATTAGTGATATTGAGCAAGTTTTCATATGCCTGCTGGCCATTTGTATGCTTTTGGAGAAATGTTTATTCAAGCCCTTCGCCCATTTTTCAATTGGGTTATTAGATTTTCTGCTATTGAGTGTGGGAGTTTGCTTTCACTGCCAGACACCATACTTGGTGCTGAGAATATGTAGATGAAGATGGTCTGGTTCTTCCTCTCCAGGGGCTGATACTCTGGGCTCTGGCCCTGCCTCTTTTCTCATCCATAATATAAGGTCTAATACTAATGAGTTCTATCACACATGGATGTTTTGAAGAGTTGATGACATGCCACCTAAGAAAACCTTGTGCAAATTAATCATGGGTACAGACTTTAGATGTTATTGTCACCACTCAGCAAGTCATTTTACTTTCTGCAGCCTTAGTTTCCTCCATCTGTCAAATGAGAATAAGAATATTTGCTCTGCCTACTTCATACAGCTGTCACCTGTTTTCAATGAAGTAATGAATGAGAATGTGCTAGTAAACCACTGCTCACCACCTCTGTCCATCCTCTTTACTCTAAATGAATCCCTTGAGGACAGGGATAGCCTGTGATCCACCTTTGTACGCCTCTCTCCTCAGACCAGGTAGAGTGCCTGGCGAATATAGTCAGTGCTCAATAAATCCTGGTGGAATTGAATCCTGTGCAACATCTGTTGTCTCTCTCAAGTGGGCAGGGAAGGAATTGTTAAATCCAGTTTACAGGTGAGGAAACTGAGGCTCAGAGAGGAAGAAGGGGACATGCTGCTGGGAAGGGACAAAGCCAGGACTACGGTCCCTGATGTCTTGGCTTCCAATCCAGGGAACTATTCACTACAACACATTGGAATGATTGTTTGGGGATACACCATATATAAATATGTATATATATGTGTATATATATTTCCCGGGGCAAACTGGCCTGCTAGCTCTCTGGCAATACTGCTCTCTATAACTGACTGATCTGCTGTCACTTTGAAAGTAGCGTCCCCAATCTGAATGTATCTGGATCACCTTGGATTTTCACCAGGAATCCAGTTTATTTGCATCCCCTCAATCCTTACCTCCCTCAATCGGAGAGGCCAGAACCCATGGAAGGATGTCCTGCCTTGATCAGGACACAGAGCTGGTATGTTATCAAGGGGTAGAAAAGGGAAACAACCCCCCAGCCCCAAGGAGAGTCAAAGGACAGACCAACCGAGTCGGAGATGTCCCAGTACCTTAACACACCAGTGAGAAATCCCTTCCTGGGATAGCTTTGGGTGGCTGCCAGGCCTGGATTCAAATCCCAGAGCCTCTGTTTTGGCGAAAGGCTTCACCCTTCTGGCTCTTAGTTTCCTCCCCAGCAACACAGAAACATTATTCACCCCACTGGATTTTATGAAAAGTAAAAAGGGTCATGGACGCAGAGCAACTAGCATGGGGCCTGGCAGGAGGAGGTACTCAACAAGTGGTGGTCTCCCCTCTCGCTTCCTTCCTCCCAGAATTAATCAAACCTGGGCCACTGGCTCCTTCAACCTCCTCACAGGTCATGAGAATTTATGAGGCAATACCAAGCAAGCATTTCTGTTTCCTGGGAAGTATGACACTGCTGTTTTGAGAGCAAAATATATATCTATTGAAATTTAGCTCTCTTCCTGCCATCCAGGTTTGAGGCTCCAGGAGGCCTCCCTTGGCCATCCTGCATTTTTATGACCCTGGTGGGTTTCATGACAGGCTCTGATCCTTGGAAACTCATCTCCTTTCCTGACCCTGAGAGCGTTTAATTTGAAGCATCAATCATAGTTTAGTGTTAAGCTCCCTGTTTACAAGTAACCGCAGACACTCTTGTTGCCAAATCTGAACTTTGGTCTCAGAATGGGGTATCACGGAGTCCTCATGGCCCAGAAAGGAATGGATATTGTCAACGCAAACTAATTGTCTCCTGCCACCCGTCGTCATGGGAACGCTATGTCAAGAAACAGCACAGGCTGCATGGCCCCAGCCCTGTGGCACACTGAGAGAAATGATGGCAAGAAATAATGTCAGTATCACCAGGGCAGGATGGAGGTGTGAAGACTCAATCAGAACTGCAGGGCCAGCCCCTCCAGGAAGAGGCTAGTTGTATGAATGGCCAGGTCCATGGGCTTCCACAAATTCTCGTCAATGTTTCCAAAATATATTCAGGTTATTAAAGATATTATACCTACAACCAAAAATATGTTTCCTAGTCACATATGGTTCAAAATACTAACGTATGATAGGTCAAACTCTTCTGTTTATTGCGGTACTTACCAGAACCTTTAATAGGCAAATGTGCTTCTGGGTCTCCAAAAGAGGAATATGAAATACAAGGTTTTATCAACTTTTTTAAAAATGCAAACCTTTTCTTTTTTAATCTCCAAAAAGAGCATCTGATGGGACCAGTGTTCTCTAGAACATATTTTGGGAATTGCTGATTCAGGATGGCAGCCTTTCTGAGGCAGGAACTTGACTTAGGTTGTTGCTGTTCTCAGTATCAGGTGATGCTGGGGGGTGGCGGGGGGTGTCACTCAGGACCAGCTGCTGAGGGAAGGCTGAGGGGGATCAGTCACAAGGACCAGGGCCTGGCTGAGAATCTGCTCTGCAGAGCCAGCCTCCATTTCTAGCAGGAGATCCAGTTGATAAACCGTTAACCAAGTGTGGAAAGAAAAAATTACAGACTCCACAGAGCAAGGATTGGGAGATAGAGTGGAGACAGAAGGCTCTGAATCAGTGAGGACACTTTTGTCTGCAAGTTAGAAAAGCCCCGTCAAATGTGCTTCAGTAAACTAGAGAGCGTATTGGGTCCAGGTGAGCTGTTTAGCCTTCGGTCATGGCTCCCTTCAGGGATCCAGGGATGTCACCTGGACAGAATTTGTTTCTCTCCATCGTGACTGTGCTTCCTCTGCGTTGGCTTCTTCTTGGCCAGACTGTCTCTTCACAGTGGCCCCTAGCAGTTCCCTGTTCTACATCCTTCCAGCTTCATGTCCAATGGAAATGAAAGGCCATTTCTCCAATAGTGTGTGTGTGTGGACACACACACGCACGCACGCACACACGCACACACGCACACACACACAGAATTGAGTTTCATTGGCTGTCAGTACTCTGACTTGGATCACATGCTCATCTCTGATCCAACCCTGCTGGGAGATGAAATTCACCGCGTGGCTTGCCCTCCGCCATGGCTGCCACCCTTGGAACCCGGGGAGCGTCTACTTCACCTGAAGCACATGGACGGGTCGGGGAGGTGATTCCCCAGGAGGGAACTGGGCCACCTGGACCGTTACCAGGGGGTGAATGGATGTCGGGCGGTACACACAACCGATGTTCCCAACAGGCTGTCTTTCTGGCAGTTCCCAAGGATGGCAGCAGCCAATCTTTACCTCCTGCCCCGATGAAGGCTCCTCATACCGTGCAGGAGGGCCTCTCGTTGACTTATTGGCTGGACAAGGGCTGAGCCTGCAGGTAACAGGAACACAGTGATCAGAGCCAGACGAGGGAGGGATTAGTAGGGACTGACCAGAGAAATGACAGGCTAAGTTCTTCTGTAAGATTCGCTGTCTGACGAGATGAAAGACTAGATGATAATCAGACTTAGGAGAACATGACGGAGTGCAGGATCCCTGTCAGAGCCCAACTCTCAGAAGTCAGGGGGCCTAAGTCCTGCCTCCCCTCCAGGTCTGACCAATAGAAAATAAACACACAGGTCACAACCAAATGCCAACCAAATACCAACTTGATTTAAGGCCAGGGATTTAAGGCGTAGGACTCTGTGGCATGAGCTAGGTTAGAGAACATGGCTCACCTGAGGCTGAATTAGGGGTCTCGTAACCCTCACCCCTAACCTAGACTTTGGAACCTGACCGAGGCCGTCAAGAAGACTGTGAAAACCCTACCCAGCAGGACACTAGCCTGCTCCACACCCCCCGAGAGAGTGACAAGCCACCCCCATGCTGGACCCCACCCTAGGGTGCTCGGCCCATGTGAGCAGGGAGCAGAGGAGTGAGCCCCAGGTCTGTCCTATGGTTCAGGGCAAGCCCCGGAGGAAGAACAAAAGTGGAGCCCCTCCCCCACTCCTGAAGTCTACTACTACCCCTCAGGTTAAAGAGGCTAATGAGGGTCAGGCCTCACCCCCAGTCACAGGAACCACTTCTTTCCAACTGGGTGGACTTAGAAGGGAGCTTGACCTCAGCGTTCCCCCAGAGGGCAGAAGTGTTCTGGAAGTTCCCTCCTCTATGAGGGAGTGGGTATGTGGAGAGAGAGGGAGACAGTGTCTTCACATCGTGTAAAGAGGTCTAGTTTCTTCTCATGTGGCTCCAATTCATCCTCTGGCTAGATGTGGGGGCCTGGCTGGATCAGAGGGGCAGCTACCAAGAACAAGCAAAACAAGATGGTGGATACACACACAGATACACGGAAAGGAGGCCCTGTGCCCCCAGGGCCGAATCAGAGGAGATCTCAGAAAGGGGCTCAGACAAATGTCCCAGCCATGGAGGCTGGCTGTCACACCACTGGACCCGACAGTTCCCATCCATGCGTTCCCTCCTGGTCCCTAAGCTCTGCCTGAGGATTTCCTCTCCCTCTGTCCTGGCAAGGCCACCTCCTCCATCCTGTGGCATCAGGGCAAAGCTGCTCCAGCTGTCAGAAAGTGCTCCTCTAAGCCCTCGGACTTTCGCTTCTCCTAGCAACTGTCTTTCCTGGTTCTTGGGCCCCCCAAAAAAGCCACTGTGTTCCCTGGTGTCGCATCTGAAGGTTCTGAGCTCATCCGAGCAGGCACCATGTGCCACTCTTTTTCGGGGAGTCTCAGGGCTATTCTTGGCTCTTTTTTCCTCTCTGACTTTTGAAGTGCTGATTCTCCTGGGGTAGCAAGCCCCAAATGCAAGGAGTACGCTAAATAAAACAGGCAGGAAAAATTTAAGTACCTGTCTTAAGAGGAGCAGAAGGAAACCACAATCCTATCTCACAGGCACATTTGCTTTCCATAGAAATACATACCTAAGTTTTTCTAATATGTCAATTGATGGAGCAACAGGATACTGTGTGCACAGTTTGCTTTCCGTTCTGTACCTAGTTTGGCCACCACATCCTGCTGGAGCCCTGCTGCTCCTCCATGGGGGGCCCTGACCTGCTAGCCACACCCTGGCCACCTGGATGGGAAGAACAATCTCTTAGGGCGGGTGAGGCGTCTGTGCCCTGCATTTGGCGACTTCTACCTCTCACTTCATTTCTTCCTGCTTTCAAATCCAATTCAGAATATTCCCTCGAGAGTAAACCATTCCTGCTTCTTACAGCCCAGTGACCCCAAAACAGCCCAGTATCTCCCTCCACTGCTCACTGGGCAGAAGCAATCCACTGTTGTCCCTGTGGGGATTCAGTCAGCACTTCATTGCTGCAGATGTGGTCTACGCAACACCCCTCACGGCGGAACCACTCCTGCTGGTTCTGCTGGTGCTGGAGGGCTGCTGGGCAAGCTTCCCCCCCAAAGAAGATTGTCATACATTCCTTCCTTCCTTCCTTCCTTCATTCAACCTACTAATGGTTCATGGACACCTACTATGGGCCAGGCACTGCTGGAGGCACAAAAGACACATTAATTAACAAAACAGACCAAAATTTATGCCCTCCCTGCTTGAAGGAAACAGAAAATAAGATAAACAAATAAAGGATCTAGTAGGAGGCATAATAAGTACAAGGAAGAAAAGACGATTCAGGCGAAGAGTGTGTGTCGGGAGGTGAAATTTTTGATCAGGTGGCCCGAGAAGGCCTCCCCAAGAAGGTGATGTTTGAGGAAGACCTGGAGTCCGTAGGAAGCTAGGCGTATGGATGTGGGGAGGAGTTCTCCAGGCAGAGAGAACAGCCAGAGGGAAGCCCCTGAGATGGGAACTTGTATCCAAAGAGCAACAGAAATGAGCTTGGCACGTTACAGGGGCCAGATGGCCTGTGGCCTTAGAATCATGGTAAGGACTTTGGCTTTTACTCTGAATGTGGTGGGGAGCCTTTGAAGGGTTTTGAGCAGAGTAGTGATGCAATTTCACAGGGTCACGCTGACTGCTGTGCTGGGAATAAACGGAAGGAGGCAAAAGTGGAAGCCAACAGGGAGCTAGCCCTTCAGCGGCTATTGCAATAATCTAAGTGAGAAGGAAATGGCTTAGACCACAGTGGTGGGGCAGTAAGAATGAGTCAGCTTCTGAATCCCTTTGGGAGGTGGCGCCGCGGAATCGCAGCCAGACGAGATAATGTGGTGTAAGAAAAGTGAAAGGAGTCAGAGATGACACCGGAGCTTTTGGTCTGAGCAATGGGAAGATGGAGTTTCCATTTGCTAAGCAGAGAAGGACTGGAGGAGGACCTGGGTTCGGAAGGACCATTGGGAGCTCAGCTCTGGGCAAGCTTGGACACCCAAGAGATATGTCAGGGGGCAGTTGGGTGTATGAGTGTGGAGGTTAAGGAGTGGACGAGGCAAGGTTTGTTTGTGAGTCCTCAGCATATACGTAGTGTTTAATCTCTGAGACTGGACAGATTTCCCTAGGGTTTGAGAGCTGAGTCAAAAACTCATAAATTGTTGCCCCTATGCCAGGCCCTGCAATGGTTGCTGGACATGCAGAGATGAGACTCACCTTCAGGTCTGAGAAAAGGAGGAGGAGGATGGGGAAGGGGAAATGGTAAGGGAAAGGGCAACCATGGCAAAGGAATGCAGTCATTCCTAGTGTGGAGAAGCTCAGGGATTAGCGGGAAGGCTAACTCTGAATGGGGTGGGGGTGTCAGAGAAGGCCTTCTAAAGAGGGGGATCCGTGATCTCCCCCTCAGGGTAAAAGGAGTTAGTAGATAGAGATGGTGGGAAGGTGCTCCCAGAGGAAGGAAGAGCCTGTACAAAGGTGGGCAGTCAGCACTGAGCCTGGGGCTGGAACAGGAAGTGTCTATGGAGGAGCGAGGGAGGGGAACGGAGGGGAGCAGATAGAACAGACGCAGTGCCGGGGCCTATGGGCTTTGTCCTGAGGTGAAGAGGGAGGGGCCACTGGAAGGGTATACTCATGGAAATGTCATAGTCATGTTCACATTATTAACAATCAGAATCTGGGACATATGACATGTACCTACCGTGTTTCCCCAAAAATAAGACCTAGCCAGACAATCAGCTCTAATGCGTCTTTTGGAGCAAAAATTAACATAAGACCCGGTATTCTATTCTATTCTATTCTAGTCTAGTCTAGTCTAGTCTAGTCTAGTCTAGTCTAGTCTATTCTATTCTATTCTATTCTATTCTATTCTATTTTATTCTATTCTTTAAGGCCCGGTCTTATATTATAGTAAAATAAGACCGGGTCTTCTATTACTTTTTGCTCCAAAAGATGCATTAGAGCTGACTGTCCAGCTAGGTCTTATTTTCGGGGAAACACAGTAGATTGGTGATGGCGGTCAAGGCACTTATATGAAGCAGTTCTTTACACGGGAGAAGAGCCGTTGATTTCTGAGCCTGCCACTTTGTTTATGGCACAGCAACTGTCATGAAGCTAGAGACGTGCTTTCCCAGATCAGGGCCACGTTCAGGCTCAAGGGACGGGGGCGGGAGCTTCAAACACATCCATGCTGCTACATCGCTTATGTACTTCATCCATGTACCCCCCAGCCCCCCACATGAGAGTGGTGTGGATGTCTCTGCTTTCCAGAGTAGACAGTGAAGTCTCAGAGAGTTTATGTATCAAGTCCAAAGTCACTCAGTGCGAATGTGGGGAGCGAGGATTTGAACCTGGGTCTGTGGGTGCTTTCCCTGACGAAGCATTTCCTAGCTAACATTTCCCACCTGCCAAAAACACACAGTTTGCAGGGCATCTGATGATTTAACAAGTTGGCTAAGGGGTTCTCACACCTCATCCACAGCTGTCCTTTCCTTGACACACTGTGGATAGAATTTAAATATTGTCTTCCAAATCAATGCTCATTTTATTAGCCGGAAGCATTTAGAATGAGCCATTACACCATCACAGGGGCTTTTATTACTGGTCCTTAATAAATATTTGATGCTTACAACGGTTATGAGCCCACACTGTGGGGATGGTTCCACCCTCTCCCTCCTCTGCTCCCTCTGCCATAAAATTAACTGAGATATTCGTTAACAGATTTACCATTAATCCTACTTTTAACTGGCATAAGGCCAGAAAGACTAAAATAAGCGTATCGGAGGAATTACAGAACGCTTTTTAATGATAGCAAAATTAAATTGAAAGACCAGCCCTTCCCATTGGCTTGTTATCAGGAGCCAAGTCTCCAAGCAAGACGGTTGATGACCGGGCCAAGCCCTGAGACCTAACTTCAGACTTGTTTATTTGCTCTTTAGAAGAGTGATTATGCGTTTTAGGTCCCCATGCATCTTTCCCTAGTTGGGTGGTGAGGTTTAAAGAGGCCTTCACTTGCCCCAAACAGCTTGGTGCACATATCTTGTTTGCTGGCGGTAGCCATGCGGGTGATGAATCCTTTGTCCCTCCTGGCAGAAAGCTTCCAGGAGAGGATTGAAGAGGTTCCTCGGGCTGGTAGGGGCTACACATGCTGAAAGTGACCACAAGAGCTAATGGTATGCAGGCAGCGTTGTAGTCAGGTGACCATGTGCCAGATGGCAGGACAGGGGTGACAAAGTGAAGCCATTACAGTGGGGGACCAAGAAGTCTGTAGGACATGGTAAGGGCCGAGGGTAGAAGCCCAGGCCTGGATGACAGAAAAATAACAACGGCTAACATTTTACTGACTACTCACTGTGCGTTGAGCATAGGACTGATTTCCAAGTGTCAACTCCTTGGCCCGTACCACAACTCTGGGAGGGGAGTTCTAATGTTATTTCTAGTTTACAGATGAGGAAACCCAGTTTAACCACAGAGGTTAAGCAATGTTAACGGAGTCTGGGCTCCCTGTTAACATTTGTGGGGCCCAGGGCAAGAGACCAGTACAGACCTATCGACCACATGTCTAAATGTTAGGAAGTTATGAATCCATTCAACAAATTGTTAAATAAAAGATGTTTTGTCATCCTACTTAACAAATATACCTGTATAATGACCGGAAAGCCCAATGTGAATTCAGAGTTTTCACACTCGTTAGAGTTCCAGACCAGAACCAGCGGTCCAGGGAGAATAGTTCCTGGCCCACAGGTCACCTCCATTCTCTCCCTGGCCCCCAGCTCTGCCTTAACCTGTGAAGGACCTTTCACACATGCATGGGGACACCCCAGCCCACGTATCCAAGATCCAGACACTCCACCGCAGACAGCCACCACTTGGGAGGAGGGGGTGTGCCCACTAGCATCGTGCCCACCGGAGGGAGGATGGACCCACACTGGGGCTCTCTTGGGTCCTGCAATCTGGCTTGCAGTCATTCAGGTAGATGGCACCCTGGTTCCAGAGCCCCAGAGTGTGGTGTAGAAGGAGAAACATGGCTTCCAGGTTGGCACATCCTCTTGGCCCCTGTAGGGAAGGACACAGATGGAAAAGGGCCAGAGAGGCACCCTCGAAAGTGTGAGGCCCAGAGCAGGCCCCGTGGCAGAGCTGAGGCTTGAACTCAGGGCCCAGATGCTGAACCCCTAAGCTATATTATCTCTCAACAACAAAGCATGAAGTCCGAGTGATGGATAGGGATTTCCGGAATCCCACCAAGTCAGAACAGGGAACTAGGTATTTGAAAGAGCATCCAGTCTAACCCCTGCCCACTCTCACTTCACTCTCCACCCATTTTCTAGATACGGAAACAGACTCAGAAAGGTTAATGACTTTCTTAAGAAGGTAGACAGACCCAAGATGAAAAGCCACACTGTCTCCTGCCGCACCTTGCCTCTCCCGACCTCACCTGCCAGCTTTCTAGAGAGGACTTGGATGTGTGTCCCTACAGGGCACAGCTCCCTCCGTGCGATTGCCAGTATGTGTTCCAGTGCTGAGATGGAGAGTCCCACTGCCATCCTTGTGTCGGGCCGCCAGGAGCCCCGGGCGGTGTCAGTGCGCTCCAATTAGCCTTCTGAATTATATTTATCTTCCAACATTTATATCCAGCCACTTCCCACCTGCTAGAATTGAATCTTGGCCTCTTCCGCAGTTCTTCCCTGTCTCAAGCCCAAAGGAACTCTCTTGTCACTTGAGTTGTCCATGACATCAGGCCACCAAGCATGACGGTGTTTCCTAATCAGACGTAAGAGGAATGAATGGCCCTGTAACAGAGGGCACAGAGGCCCTCACACCTGGAGCTGATTGCTTCTGACAATGGCACATAGCTTCCACCAGGAGAAGACGTTTGCAATTCTATTAATACTCCTCAGGGTGGTACACATTCCCGCCTGGGCTTCTGGGAGGTTCCAGCAGATAGCTGCAGGGACACCCCACAGGGAACCCGAGGTACTTTTACCCTTCTAAGCGGACAGAGAAGTAGAGAGCATTTTTTGCTGCGGGTGACATGGACATTTTTCTTCCATGAGTGTTCACAGTCATCGTCTGTCAGTACTGTTATTCCACAGACAGCACAGTACGGTGGAAAGAGCAGTTTTAGCGTCAGGGCTTGTAGCTAAGGTCTACCTCTTAAGAGCTATGGGACCTGGATTCCATTCTTTAACCTCTCCGAGTACCAGTTTCCCCAGTGGTAGAGTGGGGATGACAGAAGAATGATGGTAAAGATGAAATGGACTGCTAAACCTGCTCATAGCTTTCATGGAGCACCCGTTCTGTTCCCCATCGCTTCCTCAATCTCTTTGGCGTATGGAAAGTGCCTAGCTGAGTACCTGGCACACCACAGGCATGCAATTCTTCAGGTAAGGCAGGGCGTGTGGAAGTGCTACATTTTCACAAAGGAGGACACTGAGGTTTAGAGGAATTCAGTGACTGCCCAAAAACAGCCTGCAGGTAAGCTGCGGTGCCAGGACCTACACCTGGGAGGCTTGACCCCAATTTCAGGAGTCTCATCATTCATCCTCAGAGAGAACCAGCATCCCTGCCCAAGGAAAGCAGTGTGGCTGAAAAGGTGTGTGGGTAGGTGACAACCTGAACCACGCCTTCTCTCTTTGGGTGCTTGTAATTGGACAGTAGAGAGTCCCAGCCAGGATATCCCCCAATGTCCCAAATGATGCCAGGGCAGCCCCTTCCTGTCCAACACATTGCTTCATCTCATGAATTATAAGATGTGTTTAAGTGCTTGCTCCAAAAAGATTTTGGCGGGATTCAATGATCTTCCTCCTACGCCTTATCCCCTCTGGAACGTTAATCCCAGAGTCCTCTCCCCCATGTCCCAGGAGGGTGAGGAGTTCAGGGCAGCCATTCTTGAGGTGACCCTCCTTCCTAGCTGCATGACCCTGGGCAAGTCATTTGACTTTCTGGTTCTCAATTTTCCTTTCTCTATAATGAAGATGATCATGTGTGTTCTTTCACCCCCAATAATATCTTTTAATTATTGGGTTATAAGTCTGTCTACTCTGATAGCCTGCATACCCCCCGAGGACAGGGGATCTACATTTCCTAATGTAAAAAAGTTGATGATCATTTGGCATTTACTATATGGATTGAAAAAACCTTAAATACTGTAAGATATCCATCCACCTACCATCATCATCATCATTTATAAAAGTAGTCATAATGTGGTGAAGTTATTGGCAAGATGCTGTTCCATCCATACTCTAATCCGAACAATGAGTCTCTTCTATATGATTATCTCATTTTACAGGAAGAACACTGAAGTCTAGAAAGAACAGTGCAATTGTTCCAAGGTCACGCAAATACTGAGGGATGGGGCCACACTTGTACCTCATCTGTATGATTCTAAATAGGCTCCGTGACTCCCCCCACACACACTGCTGTTGTTTGGGGGTTTTAAGCTACACGGAGGCTGTTTTATGCCAGCTTCCTGTGCTCGGGAAGGTCAGGATTGTGGCTGACCTCTCAGTTTTTACATTTTCGTTCCATTTTAATAAATAATATGTCACAATCCAGGCAAGCTAGCTGAATAATAATTTGTCAAGCTTGAAGCCTGACTTAGCTTGTTCCCACATTCGTCTTCCTGCCTCCTACCTCTCTTTTTCAGTCCAGTCTTCACACATCCTGCTGAGCTCCAGATATTTCTGCCTGGGTGCTGTCATCATTCCCTGAGAAGTGACAAACATTAACTTTTTGTCTTTCCCCAACGTTTTCCCCTTAGCCTACAAGGCTTTGCAGATGGTGCAGCAAGGGGAAAGCTGACAGCCCTGAAGGCCCCACTGAGACACCCCAGAAGCTCGATTTCACCACATATCCTACCTCCCAGCACTTGGTCCCTTTGACATTTGTCTTGGTTTTTCAGAGTGTCATAGGGTTAGGCTGCTGTTATTATCAGTTAGCAGCAGGAGCTCCCAAATAACAGATTTGTACCCCAATCTGAAACCTTGAAGGCTTAGGTTTGTACGTAATAAATATATACCCTACTTTCTAGTGCTTAAATACAAGATTTCACAGATAACAAAACAAAACAAAACAAAAAACCTATTTTAGAAAAACTCTACACATGGAAGTTCACAGGTGCTATATTTTTTCCTACGTACCAATCATCATCGTAACCGCTAGCCTTCATATGAAGCTTTTCAGCTTAGTGAGGAATTGCACCTCTGTCCTCTCATTCAGTTATCACGATTCCATGATAGCGATCGGGCAAATACCAATATACCTATTATTTGGATGAGGAAATTAACCATAAGCAACATTCGATGAAAACCCACAAGGGGGAGAAGGGCTGATTCTGACTGTGGAGACCAGGAAGAGCTTCGTGGTGGGGATGGCATTAGAAAGGAGTCTTGAAAAATGAGGAGTGTGCAGAGAAGTGGAAGCAATAATGCCAGCTTTCCGGAACAGCATGAGCAGAAGTCCGGAGTCTTGGGAAGTGTGTGCTATGCCTTGAATTAGAGGCTGGTGCCCAGTCACAGTGGTTCTTAAACTAGCACCTCTACCTAGCAAGGCATTTATTAGCTGTGATCTTAGGGTGGGGTCCCCAGAAGCAGACCCTAAGACAAGGATGCTTGTGAATGTCATTGTCCAACAGTGGAGAAAAGATGCAATGGCCACCGTAGGGAGGAAGTATTTTATGACCGACCAATGAAGCAGGCCAACTCCACACAATATAACAGAATTTATTATAGGACCATTTACTTACAGGAAGATTGGGTCAGGTCGGAAGAGTTGACTTAGCAGTTCTGTGCCGATTATTCTTCTCTGCCAGACCCCGATTACAGTCCTTTTTTATAGTATAACTTGGGTACTAATGATTGACGAGACAAAGGGACAAAGATGCTGTAGCGCCAGGGGCCATCCCTCCTGGTGGCCGATAGTCGATACTGTTTTGATATTTATCTTGGTTGTCATGCCATTCCAGCTGTTGCTAACAAAAATATTTATGGCTACATCTTAAGCGCCATAGATAATCATCAACTAGCAGACTTGGATAGGCTTTGGTAAGGATAGTAAAATGGTCAGAGGTCACAGCATGAAACAAATCCGGGACACAGAGGTGGAGCTGGTTTTGTTCACATCTACGCCTATACAGTGATGGATTAGGCAGTATTTGCAGGAAAAAATCAGTAGTGAATTGGGACCTGGAAGATGGCCAAGCCAAGCAAGACGACCAAAGTCCCCAAGATGCAAACTTGACTCAGTCCCACCAGACATTCTAGACACAGTGTCCACCTAAAGGACCCCAAGTGTGGTCCTGGACCAGTAAGTAGCATCAGCAATTACCAGGGAACTTGTGGAAAATGCAGAATCTCAACCCCAGAGCAGATGCTGAATTAGCTCCCCAGGTCTTCTTATAATGGTCTAGGTCACATCTCAGAGTTGCCCCCATTATGGTCCAAGGGAACTGGACCTGAAATATTTACACACCTTGCACTTGTCAGTCATAGATTAAGGGTTGCCCCCCAGGGGATGTAAATTCCCAGGTATTGCTGGCTTTCCATAGAGTAGGTGCAGATTCCAGCAGGCAGAGGACAGCCCTCCAACAAAGAGGCTAGCTGTTGGGACTGGAAGCCCATGTGAAGGAAAATACTGACGGCTCCAGGGTGTGTGAGCGGAGCTTATAGGGTCTGGTCCACCAGTCAGCCCAATGCAAACACAGACGCATGTCCACATCATTTAGCTCAGCACCTGTGGGCACAAAATCTCTTGGGTAGTCAACCGGAAAGGGTGTAAAGGCTGTGGAGAAAGGGTCCCACTGAAAACTAAGTCACTTATCTCCAGATTCATTCCAGGGAACGTTTTATTACTCCCTGGCACTTACCAGGTGTTAACAAAGGGTTCTAAGTAGAGTTGAGTAAGGTTTCCCCTCTTTAAATAAACAGATAAAACATCTTTGTAATGAAAACATTAACATGTAAATGGATACCATTAATGGAGTTCCAAACGAGTTAGTTCTATCAAGTAGGTTAATATGTCCCTGAAACCCAGTTGCTTAGCAAACTCTTGCCTTGTGGACCATTGTGGTGAGCAATGCTTCTTGAACAAAGGCCAGTTCATGAAAATAAAAATATGTATTGGCAGAGGTTTTTTTTTTCCCCATTCAGTCCAAAAATAGATATAGTGAATTCCATGGAGAGAGAGATTGAGAGAGAGAGAGAGAGAGAGAGAGAGAGAGAGAGAGAGAGAGAGATCTAGTCAGCCATGTGATCACAAGGGTAAACCTCTGTTACTCTACAGTGGATTCATCATATTGGATGATTTGACCCAACTGTAGGCTAATATAAGTGTTCTGAGCATGTTTAAGGCCGGCTAGGCTAAGCTGTGATGTTCTGTTAAGTTAGGTATATTAAATGCATTTTCGACTTACGATATTTTCAGCTTAACAGTGGGTTTATCAGGACATAACTCCATCGTAACTTGAGGAGCAACTATAAACCGATCAACACAATCAAGAAAATACAATCATCCCCCAGTATAGGTGGGCAGGGATGGGTTGTAGGATCCCTGTGGATACCAAAACCTGCAGAGGCTCAAGTCCCTTATATAAAACAGCATAGTATTTGCATATAACCTGTGTTCACCCTCCCATATACTTTAAATCATCTCTAGATTACTTATAAGAACTAATGCAATGTAAATGCTATGTAAATAGTTGTTATACTGTATTGTTTAGGGGAATAATGACAAGAAAAAAAAAGTCTGTATGTGTTCAGTACAGATGCAGCCATCGTAGGGCTAGTTACAACAGTACATGTCAGCAACATAAAATTTTTCGATCTGAGGTTGGTTGAATCCATGGATGCAGAACGTGCAGATAGGGAGGTTCAACTGGAAATGTTTCTATCACCTCCCCAAGTTTCCTCACATCCCTTTGTAATCCATCCCTCTTTATATCTGCATCCCTAGGGGACAACTGACCTGGTTTCTGTCACTATACATTAATTTGCATTTGCTAGAATTTTATAGAAATGGAATCATACAGTATGTTCTCTTTTCTATCTGACTTCCTTAACTGAGCACAATAGTTTTTAGACTTCTCCATATTGTTGCACAGATCAACTAGATACTTATTAGTTTTGGTAGCTTTTTTGTAAATTCTTTACAGTCTTCATAGATGATTATATGTTTGAATAAAGTCAATTTTACCTCTTACTTTCCAACTTATATGCCATTTATATATATAGTCTTACTGTACTAGCTAAGACCTCCATTACTTTGCTGAATAGAAGTGGTAAGAGCAGACGTTCTTGCCGTGTCATTCATCTTAAGGGAAAATCATTCACTCTTTCACCATTATTGTTCAAGTCTTCTATAACCTCTCTGATTTTCTGTCTTCATACTGTACTGGTTATTGAGTACTCGTTATTGAGAATGGAGTATTATTATCCCCAACTCTACCTGTGGCTTTTCTCTATTTCTCCTTTCCATTCTATCAGTTTTTGCTTCCTGTATTTTGAAGATGTGCTGCTAGATGTATAAACATTTATTATTATTATTATTATTATTATTATTATTATTATTATTTCCTTTAGGTGAAGGGACCCCTTTAGCATTACGAAATGAATCTTTTTGTCCCTGGTAATATTCCTGGGGATCTTAGTTCTGACTCTTTGTTTTCTGTTTTTAGTGGTTGCTCTAGAGCATGGTTTCTCAACTCTGACACTATTAGCATCTTGGGCTAGATAACTGTTTGCCATAGGATGCCGTCCTGTGCACTGAAGGATGTTTAACACCACCCTCGACCTCTACCCACTGGATGCCAGAGCATCCCTCCCCACAGTGTGACAAATATCCCAAGGGCAGGCAACTCTAGAACCACAGCTCTAGAGTGTATAGTAAAATCTTTAATTTATTGCAGTCTATCTTTAAGCAACTATTATACCACTTCATTTACAATATAAGAAACTTACAAAAGTATACTTACATCTCCCTCAATTCATCTTAGTGCCATTTTTGAGAAAAATATTTGTCTTGACTCCCATATTCCTTATATAAATACGAATATCCATCTGGTATCATTTTATTTTTCAGTTTAATGGACTTATTTTTACATTTCCTGTGGTAGTTGGCTGCTAGTGATGAATTCTGTCATCATCTGTACGTCTGAAAAAAAGAAAACGTCTTTGGATTACTTTTGTTTTTGAAATATATTTTCCCTGGATATAGAATTTTAGGTTAACAGTTTCTTTCTTTCACTACTTTAAAGCTATAACTCCACTGTCTTTTGTTTTTCATTGTTCCTGAGAAGTCTGCTTTCATGGTACTCTTTGTTCCTCTATAGGCAATGTGGTTTTTTTGCTCTGATTTTATTTGAAATTTTCTCTTTATCACTGCTTTTTAGCAATTTAATTATGATGTGCTCTGATGTAGTTTTCTATGAGTTTCTTATGATTGTGGTTCATTGATTTCTTTGCATCTATAGGTTTGTAATTTCCAAAAAAATTTTTAAATTCTGGCCTTTATTTCTTCGAATATTTTTTTCTCTCCTTTCCTTCCCTCTTCTAGGACTCTAATTACATGAACAGTAGATCATGTGATTTCATCTCACAGCTCACTGATATGCCATTGTTTTTATTTTGTCTTTTCTCTCTGTATTTCCTTCTGGATAGTTTCCATTGCTATGTCTTCAGGTCACTGATCTTTTCTTCTGCAGTGTCTAATCTGCTATGAATTCTATCCACTGTATTTTTCACCAAAGATACCATATTTTTCATCTCTAAAATTTTGCTTTGGGTCTTCTTAATATCTCCCATGTATCTCTTTATCATGCTCACTTTCCTCTATCTTCTTGAACAAATGCTGTATGTATATATCAGCTGTTTTAATATCCTTATTACTAATCTGATCATCTCTTTAATTTTTTGATATTTTTTATTGATTGATTTTCCTCATTATTATAGGTCACAACTGGGTTTGTTTCTGTTTTTTTTTTTCATTTTTTTAAATTAGTTTCAGATGTACAAAACAATGCAGTAGTTAGACATTTCACGCCTCACAGTGATAACTCCCCTCCCCCAACCTATTGCCCCTCTGACAACGTATATATCGTATATATAATTCCATTGATTCTATTCCCTATGCTATACTCCATTCCCATTACTATATATATTAAATTATAGTTGACATACAATATTATTCAACTTCAGCTTCAGGTGTACAGTGCAGTGGTCAGGCATCTACCCTCTCCATGAAGTGGTCTCCTTAATAAGACATGTTTGGGTTTGTGTCTTTGAATGCCTGATAATTTTTTATTGGATGTCAGGCATTGTGAATTTTGTGGTGTTGAGTGTTGTCATTTTTCAATTTCTTTCAATGTTTGGGGGCCTCCTGGGATGCAGTTAAATTACTTGGAAACAATTTTGATGCCTTAGAACAGGAATCAGCAAAGTGTATTGTGCATGCAAAATCCAGCCTACTTTCTGTTTTTGTAAATGCAATTTTAATGGAACACAGTCACCAGTTACACCCATTTACTTATGTATGGTCTGTGACTACTTTTGCATGACAACAGAAGACTTAAGTAATGAAGACAGAGACCACATGGCCTTCAGAGCCTAAAATATTTATTATTACTGGCCCTTTACAGAAAATGTTTGCCAACCCCTGCTTCCTCTAGAGCCTTGGTTTTAAGATTTATCAGGTGGGTCCAGGACAGCCCTAGTCTATGGTTAATTTGTCTCCACTGCTGAAGCAATACCCTTCTGATGACTTTGCGAGGTGCTGGGTGTATTGCAATATTATTGCACTCTGGCTGATAGAAACACATAGTATTCCTGGTCCTGCTTGATCTCGGGGATTGTTCTGGTTGTGGTGGTTCTTTCTCTCAGGCTTGGTAGTTCCCTCATACACATTCACTCATCAGTACTCATTGAAGACTCAAGGGAGATTTTCCACAGACCACCAGAGCTCTTTCTCCATAACAGCCTTATGTCTTAGGTTTTTGGTGTTTTTTTTTTGTTTGTTTGTTTTTTTTTAAATTTATTGGGGTGACAATTGTTAGTAAAATTACATAGATTTCAGGTGTACAATTCTGTATTACACCATCTATAAATCCCATTGTGTGTTCACCACCCAGAGTCAGTTCTCCTTCCATCACCATATATTTGATCCCCCTTACCCTCATCTCTCATCCCCCACCCCACTTACCCTCTGGTAAGCACTAAACTATTCTCTGTGTCTATGAGTTTTTCTTTCTCATTTGTTTATCTTGTTCTTTTGTTGTTTTGGGTTTATATACCATATATCAGTGAGATCATATGGTTCTCTGCTTTTTCTGTCTGACTTATTTCGCTTAGCATTATACTCTCAAGATCCATCCATGTTGTCACAATTGTTCCTGTATCATCTTTTCTTACCGCTGAATAGTATTCCATTGTGTATATATACCACAACTTCTTTATCCATTCATCTATTGAAGGACATTTTGGTTGTTTCCATGTCTTGGCCACCGTAGACAAATCTGCAATGAACATTGGAGCACACGTGTCTTTATGTATAAATGTTTTCAGATTTTTTGGGTAGATACCCAGGAGAGGGGTTGCTGGGTCATATGGTAATTCTAGTCTTAATTTTTTGAGGAACCTCCACACTGCCTTCCATAGCGGCTGCACCAGTCTGCATTCCCACCAACAGTGTATGAGGGTTCCTTGTTCTCCACAGCCTCTCCAACCCTTGTTACTATTTGTCTTGTTGATGATAGCCATTCTGACTGGGGTGAGGTGATATCTCATTGTGGTTTTTATTTGCATTTCTCTGATGATTAGTGATGTTGAGCATTTTTTCGTATATCTATTTGCCATTTGTATGTCCTCTTTGGAGAAATGTCTCTTCAGGTCTCTGCCCATTTTTCAATTGAGTTGTTTGTTTTGTTGTTGAGTTTCATGAGTTCCTTGTATATTTTGGATATTAGCCCCTTATTGGAGGCACTGTTTGCAAAAATCTTCTCCCATTCAGTTGGTTGCCTCTTTATTTTGTTTTATTTTATTGTTTCTTTTGCTGTGCAAAAGCTTTTAAGTTTCATATAATCCGATTTGTTTATTTTAGCTTTTACTTCCATTGCCTTTGGAGACAAATTCATAAAGCGCTCTTTGAACCCAAGGTCCATAAGTTTAGTACCTATGTTTTCTTCTATGCAGTTGATTGTGTCAGGTCTTATGCTTAAGTCTTTGATCCATTTTGAATTAATTTTGGTACATGGTGACAGATAGCAGTCCAGTTTCATTCTTTTGCACGTGGGTATCCAATTCTCCCAACACAATTTATTGAAGAGGCTGTCTTTCCTCCATTGTATGTTTTTAGCTTCTTTGTCAAAAATTATCTGTCCATATTTATGTGGTTTTATTTCTGCGTTCTCAATTCTATTCCGTTGGTCTATGTGTCTGTTTTTCTGCCAATAGCATGCTGTTTTGATTATTGTAGCCCTGTAGTACAAGCTAAAGTCAGGCAGTGTGATACCTCCAGCATTGTTCTTTTTTCTTAAGATTGCCTTGGCTATTTGGGGTCTTTTGTTGTTTTAAACATATCTGATGATTTTTTGTTCTATTTCTTTAAAATATGCCATTGGGATTTTGATGGGGATTGCATTAAATCTGTATATGGCTTTGGGTAATATGGCCATTTTAACTATGTTGATTCTTCCTATCCACAAGCATGGAATGTCTTTCCATTTCTTTGTGTCTTCTTCAATTTCTTTCAAAAATGTCTTAAAGTTTTCAGCATATAGGTCCTTCACATCCTTGGTTAAGTTTATCCGTAGGTATTTTATTCTTTTTGCTGCAATTGCAAAAGGAATTGTTTTTTGTATTTCTTTTTCTGAGATTTCATTGTTAGTATATAGGAATGCAATGGACTTTTGTGCATTGATTTTGTAGCGAGCAACTTTACTGTATTCGTTGATTGTTTCTAACAGCTTTTTGGTGGAGTCTTTAGGATTTTCTATATATAGCATCATGTCATCTGCAAAGAGTGACAATTTAACTTCTTCATTCCCAATTTGGATGCCTTTTATTTCTTTCTCTTGCCTGATAGCTCTGGCGAGGACTTCCAACACTATGTTGAAAAGCAGAGGTGATAGTGGACAGCCCTGTTGTGTTCCTGAATGTAGAGCAAAGGGCTTCAGTTTTTCACCATTAATTATGAGATTAGCTGAGGATTTGTCACATACGGACTTTATTATGTTAAGGTATTTTCCTTCTATACCTATTTTATTAAGTGTTTTAATCATAAATGGATGTTGTATCTTGTCAAATGCTTTTTCTGCATCAATTGATATAATCATGATTTTTATCCTTTATTTTGTTTATGTGATGTATCACATTGATGGATTTGCAGATGTTGAACCATCCTTGTGCCCCAGAGATGAACCCCGCTTGGTCGTGATGAATAATCTTTTTAATGCATTGTTGCATTCGATTTGCTAGAATTTTGTTTAGGATTTTTGCATCTGTATTCATCAGAGATATTGGTCTGTAGTTTTCTTTTTTTGTGTTGTCCTTACCAGGTTTTGGTATCAGGGTAATGTTGGCCTCATAAAATGAGTCAGAGAGTACTGTCTCTTCTTCAATTTTTTGGAAGAGTTTGAGCAGGATTGGTATTAGATCCTCTTTGAAGGTTTGGTAGAATTCAATAGTGAAGCCATCTCGTCCCGGACTTTTGCGTTTGAGAAGGTTTTGGATGACTGATTCAATTTCGTTATTGGTGATCGGTCTGTTTAGATTTTCCAGTTCTTCATGGTTCAGCCTTGGAAGGCTATATGTTTCTAAGAACTTGTCCATTTCTTCTAGGTTATTGAATTTGGTGGCATATAGTCCTTCATAGTATTCTTGGATGATCTTCTAGGTTATTGAATTTGGTGGCATATAGTCCTTCATAGTATTCTTGGATGATCTTTTGTATTTCTGTGGTGTCCGTGATAACTTCCCCTTTTTCATTTCTGATTTTGTTAATTAGTGTCTTCTCTCTTTTTATCTTAGTAAGTCTAGCCAGGGGTTTGTCAATTTTGTTAATCTTTTCAAAGAACCAGCTCTTTGTCATATTAATTTTTTATATTGTCTTTTTGTTCTTTATTTCATTTAGTTCTGCTCTGATTTTTGTTATTTCCTTTCTTCTGCTGACCTTGGGTTTCACTTGTTCTTCTTTTTCTAGTTCTTGAAGGTGTAACACGAGGTTACTTATTTGGGATTTTTCTTGTTTCTTGAGATAGGCCTGTAATGATATATATTTCCATCTTAAAACTGCTTTCGCTGAATCCCAAAAACTTTGGTAAGATGTATTTTCATTGTCATTTGTTTCTATGTATCTTTTGATCTCTCCTCTAATTTCTTCTTTGACCCAGTTGTTCTTTAAAAGTGTGTTGTTTAATCTCCATGTATTTGTGTTTTTTCCTGCTTTCTTTTTGCAGTTGATATCCAATTTCAAAGCCTTGTGATCAGAGAATATGCTTAGTATGATTTCAATCTTCTTAAATTTGCTGAGGCTGATTTTATGTCCCAATATATGGTCTATCCTTGAGAATGTTCCATGCACACTTGAAAAGAATGTGTAGTCTGATGTTTTAGGATGAAGTGCTCTATATATGTCAATTATGTCCATTTCATCTAATGTGTCATTTAGGGCTGCTATTTCGTTCTTTATTTTCTGTTTGGATGATCTATCCATAGTTGTCAATGATGTATTTAAGTCCCCTAGTATAATTGTGTTTTGGTCAATTTCTCCCTTTAGTAGTTAAAGGGTAGTTAGTAGTTAGTAGTTGCTTGGTATATTTTGGTGCTCCCTGATTGATGACTGTTATGTCTTCTTGTTGTATAGTCCCCTTTACCATTATGAAATGTCCATCTTTGTCTCTTGTTATCTTTTTCACCCTGAAGTCTGTTTCATCTGATATCAGTATGGCTACACCTGATTTTCTCTGGGTACCATTTGCTTGGAGTGTCAATTTCCACCCTTTCACTTTGAATCTATGTTTGTCCTTGTAGCTGAGATGTGTCTCTTGGAGACAGCATATGGTTGGGTTTAGTTTTTTGATCCAATCTGCTACTCTGTGCCTTTTTATTGGTGAGTTCAGTCCATTTACATTTAGGGTGATTATTGATATGTGAGGATTTCCTGTCATTCTGTCTTTAGTTTTCTGGTAAGGCTGTGTCTCCATTGTTTCTTTGCCTTTTTGTTGTTGTCTATTACTTTCGTGTGGTGGTATTCTATGAAGTTTCCCTCTGTTTCTTCTTTTATTACAGTATAGATTTCAGTTCTGGATTTTTTTTTTTTGAGTGGTTACCCTTAAGTTTATGTAAAAGGAAGTTTGATATTTAGAGTATTCCATTTTGTTCAGCATGCTTACTTTCTCCATTCTCATATTCTGGTTCAGGCTTTTGCTCTCCCCCTTTTTATGTTTTGGTTGCCACAAATTGTCCCTGTTGCTGGTGATCGAATAGCCTCCTTTAGTATTTCTTATAGTGCAGGTCATGTATTAGAAAATTCCCTCCGCTTCTATATGTCTGGAAAGGTCTTTATTCCTCCTTCATATCTAAAGTATATCTTTGCTGGATATATTATTCTTGGCTCATAATTTCTCTCTTTCAATAGTTTGAATATTTGGTTTCACTCCCTCCTGGCTTGTAGAGTTTCTGCTGAAAAATCTGATGATAATCTAATGGGCTTTCCTTTGTAGGTTACCATCATGTTTTCCTTAGCTGCCTTGAGGATTCTTTCTTTGTCGTTGATTTTAGACAGCTTCAATACAATGTGCCTTGGAGAAGGCCTGTTGGGATTGAGGTAATTAGGTGTTCTGTTTGCTTCTTGGATTCGAGGATCCAGTTCTGTCCACAAGTTTGGGAAATTCTCATCAACAGTTTGTTTGAATATATTCTCTGTTCCCTTCTCTTTTTCTTTTCCTTCTGGTATGCCCATTATTCTTATATTGCTCTTTCTGATGGAGTCAGAAAGTTCTTGTAGAATTTTTTCATTTCTTTCAAGTCTCAAGTCTCTTTCTTCTTCCATCTGTGTCATTTCCAGGTTTCTGTCTTCGAGTTCACTGGTCAACTCTACTTCCTAAGCTGGCTATTTCATTCTTAATTTCTTCTATTGAGTTCTTAATCTCCAGAAATTCTGTTTGGTTCTTTTTTAAAATTTCAATCTCTTTCATAAAATGTTCATGTTGTTCTTTGATTGTGTTTCTGAGTTCATTAAACTGCCTTTCTGTGTTTTCTTGCATCTCGTTGAGTTTTTTCAGAACTGCAATCTTGAATTCTTTGTCATTTAAGTCACATATTTCCATATCTTTAAGTTCCTTTTCTGGAGACTTTACACTTTCTTTCTGAGCTGTCTTGTTGCCTTGGTTATTCATGGCAATTACTGATTTATTATTTCTCTTCCTAGACATCTACAGGAGTGGCTTCTGCACCAGGTTAATAGGAAGAGGTCTTTCTTTTGTTTTCCAGTACTTGTTGGTAGAATGTTTTATTTTCTCTCCGACTGCAGCCTTTTTTTTCTCTCTCACACGGTAGTGCTATGTTTTCTCTGTACTATTCCAGCTTCTCATGCAATGGGGGTATTCCTTGGGAGACAGGCTTCTCCTCTGTTAATAGTTCACCAGGGTCACAGGGTTCAGTGTCCTGTGTGGGTATGCGGAGAGCTTTTGATGTTCCAAAGCTCTTTCTGCACCAGATTCAGAGCCTGTATGTTTCAGCAGTTCTGTTTACTCCTGCAGGGATCCGCCCAGATAGGTGGGGCCAGGGGCAGGGTGAATTGTGAGAGGTGGCCCAGAACAATGGCGGAGACCACCACCACAGCCGGTCCTGCTTCCACAGCTCCCTCCCCTTTGCTGGAACTAGTTGGGTTGTGAATCTGTGTCTGTGGTCCACAGTTCTCAGAACTGCAAATATTCTGTTCTTTTGATCTGACACTGCTACTTTATAGCTTCTAGCACCGGGCAGGTGGGGGCGGGGCGAGCTCTGGGAGGGTAGGGAGAGGGCGAGTAGTCTCAGTGCCTAAGGCTCCCATTCTCTGCTCGGCAGTGAGGGCTTAAACCACCGTTTTCAGCCTTCTTCCCTCAGTCTTTGCTCCGAGGTCCCTGTCGTGAGCGTTGGGTTCAGCCGTGTTATGTGCTGCCCCCTCAGCCCTGTGGGTCATAAGCGGAGCCCTAGCAGTCCGCGTTCTTCCCTCTCCCGCAGCTGCGGTAGTTCTGGGATGAAGCGAGCTCGGAGCACTGAGCTAGGTCTGCGTCCTGCGCACCGTGCGGCTCTGTCTCCACACTTCTCCCTTCCTTCCTCCCCCGCTCGTGAGATTCGCCCACTTGGAGGTGAATTTAGTAGTGGGCCTGTTCGTCTTGCCTGTCTGCTGTGCAGGGAGTCCTTTGTGGAGTTATTGTTGTCCGATTAGTTGTAAATTCCAGGGGAGCTTTACAGAGGCTCACCTCACGCCGCCATTTTGATGACGTCTCATGTCTTAGGTTTTCAACACCATGAATTCCAGCTGTTTACTCTTCCTAAATTTTCAACTCTGCCAGTTTAACTCAAGAAGACTGACCGGCTCTATTAGGGTTCTTCCTCTCTTGACCACAGTCTAGAAACTGTCTTGGCAGTAACATGGGGTGATTGTGGGGCTCACCTGGCTTGTTGCCCTTCTCTTAGGGAGCACTGTCATGTATTGACTATAGCCCAATGTCTGAAAAATGTTCTCGTTCTTATGTGAACTAAAGAATGTACTGTTTGTTGGAGTGGCCAGTTAGTTCACTAGGTTAGAACGCTATGCTTGTAACACCAGGTTTGCCGATTCGATCCCCGCCTGGGCCACTGTGAGCTGTGCCCTCCACAACTAGATTGAAACAACTACTTGACTTGGAGCTGATGGGTCCTGGGTAAACACACTCAAAATAAAATAAAATTAAAATACTGTTTGAGCCAAGATTAGTTGGTTTTTTTGTTATGTGCAGCCCCAAACTCCCTAACTGACACTGTTATCCAAGAGGATGGGCTGCCAGTTTTACGGAGACTATACGTATTATCCCTTGGAACCCTGAAAAGCCATGTCATGAAGGAGATAGTGGAACCAACAAACAAAGCCCATTCAGAAACTGAAAACAACATGCTGTTCTAGGAAGGGGATGTTTCAAAAGAATAGAGTCGATTTTTACAAATGCCGGTGGGCGGCATTACAGGCAAAGCATGTTTAATTGGATTTCCATTTAGACTTTTATTATTGTTGTTCTGTTTTAATAAGAGATTCCAGTGAAGGTGCCAGAGGACTGGAATCGAATAAATCTTTGGGGCAAGTGTCTGTGTTATTAGTACTGAAGAGTAGTGGGTGTTGATTGTTCCTGATATATTGAACAAAGGCCTAGGCCTAATGAATACACCACATTTGCTTATATTAAGCAGGTGCTGAATTCCATGCAGATTTCTACTACCTCCTAGGAGCAATAAGTTCCGGAAGCTACATGCCCTCTGTTTGAAAGAGGACTGCCTTATTGTCCTAAAGGTACTGTTGAATTGGAGCAAACCCAGCAAGGCCACAGGTCCTGTTGGTCAGTACTTAGGGAGAATTAGCTGATCTGGTGGTGGCGCTGGGTACTTTCCACAGAGAGGCCAGAGGCTGATGGGATACAGGGAGGTGTGTCAAAAGGATAGCAAAGGATGCGAGTTGAAGGTGGGACCTCAGGAGAAGTTTGAGGCTTTAAATGAGAAGAGGTTAGAGCAAGCAACAGGGCACAGGGTGAAAGGTCACGATATGAGGAGCAGATTGGGCAGTCACATTTGGGATGTACCGTGAAGGGCACAGAGGACCAGAAATGTATACCTCTGGGAGCTGACCACATGTCATAGAGAAAGTTCTATGTTACAGGAATAGGACTGGGGGCCCCAGTCCTTCCCTCCAAAGTCTCCGACAGCAGCAGTTTAAGGAAATGTAGGGCATTCATGACTTTTCCCACTTCCAGCACGTTCTCTCATAGGCGATGCTTTTCTAGCCTGATAGGTTCCAGATGGAGAGTTTTTACGATGGATACTTAGGAGGACGTGTTCTTCTGTGTCCACACGATTGTTGATGAGGTATTGAGCTTGGAAGCAGGACACCTTGATTCTGCTTTTATCCCATCTGGGTCACTAGAGAGCCAGGTGGATTTGGACAAGTCACTTTAACCTCCTGACACATTAATTCCTCTTCTCTAAAATAAAGGGGTTAGGCTGTATGGCTCAGTGGTAGTAATGGACTCCTTTAACTCAGCTCTACTTACTGTGCCAGTTGCCATCGCAGATGTTTCTCATCCAATGCCCCAGGCCTCAAAATAGCCTGTGGCACTGATGTTATCGTTGTTAGCTCAATTTGTCTGATGAAGAAATTGAAGCTCAAAAAAAAAAAAAAAAAAAAGAAATTGAAGCTCAGAGACTTTAAAGCTGTACCCAAACTTGCACAGCTAGGAAGTGAGAGAGCCAGGATTCCATGGTCAGTCTCAATTCCAAAACCATGGGCTCCCTTCAACCTCGAACCAATTCTGATTTTGCAAAGTCTGACTGAACATATGCAGTTAGAATGCAAATCTTGAAATTTGAGGTAAGCCATAGGAAAACAGAGCAGGAGGGTGTGAAGGGTGCCCTGTTGTTCTGTTACTGCTCTAAGCAGGGCTTGATGGAGAAGTGCTGAGGGAAGATTATCATGGATCCAATACATGCTTTTTAGTTTGAGTCCTTCTCATTCCAATTTTGCAATAAAAGCAGGTACAGTGTCTGTGGTCTTTTTTAAGGAGTTCAAAATGACCTTTGCTACTGAAAATTCTCAGGGTCTCCGTAGGTAAGAAAATCCATTTAAAATCAGTACCCTTTTTCTAAAATTAAGGACTCTCAAATTAAGCATTCCTTTCATGCATCAGCAACTTTGGAGTCCAGCAATTAATTATTATAACATTAAAGGTCTTTTCTGTTTATGATACATGCTCGCATTCTGCAGGCTTATTATGAAGTGTAATTTTTTTCATTAACTCCCTTCATATTCATTATTTGCACTCTATTATATCTTAGTTGATCATTTATATAACATTTGAAAGTAATAAAACTGGTTTTCATTAAAATCATTCTATGATTCCAACATTTTGCTAAGGTTAATGAAAAGCTGTTTTTGCAAACGGGGGAAAGTAAAGGTTTCCATAAAACCAGGTGTAGTTCACCCTGAATAATATGGGGGTTAGGGATGGCAACCCCCCACCACGCAATTAAAAATCCATGTATAACTTTTGACTCCCCCCAAAACTTAACTACTAACAGCCTACTGTTGACCAGAAGCCATACTAATAACAGAAACCGTCAATTCACACATATTTTGTATGTTATACGCATTATACACTGTATTAATACAATAAAGTAAGCTCAAGAAAAGAAACCGTTGTTAAGAAAACCATAAAGAGAAGATACATTTACAGTATTTACTGGAAAAAAATCTGCATATAAGTGGACCCATGTAGTTCAAACCCGTGTTATTCAAGGGTGAATTATACTTTGAAAACCCACTGCCAGTGTGGCGGTTACCCTTTGCAGTGAGGCGGCAAGTGGCTTTCAAATATGAGCTTGGCTTCTTACCAGCTCTGTGGACTTGAGAGTATGAGTTTCACTTCTCTGAGCATCAGTTTCTTGATCTGTCAAGTCAGGTTATGAAAATAATAGCTACCTTGTTGTTAATCAAAGAGGTGAAATGTTTGAATGAATGAACCCAAGAAACAATGAAAATTCACCAGGACCCTCATGAATCAAAAATATGGAACATTACTCTCCTTTCAGAAAAAAATCAACAGGAACCTGTCAGATTGATAAGAATATCGCTGGAAACCTAGGCAGGTTGAAAGAGAAAAAAATGGGTCCCCTCTAGATCAGTAGCCTATCAGTGTATACTTCACAGGGTCAAGAGCAGAGAGCCTGCAACTCATCCATGTAAATCCAGTGGCTGAGGGTGAATAAACAATGACCAGGATCTTAAGGAGATAATTTCAAAATGACCACTGTTTCCTTTATGGCTGTCTTTGTTGATATTGTCTTGTCCATTATGATAAAGACTTCTTCAATTTCAAATGTGTACTCGGCACAGGCAGGGAAGAGAGTGAGGTATTAAAAAAAGGACCCATTAAAATTATTTTCAGCTAATTATATTCTCTCATAATTGAGACACTGATTTTCTTGACAAGCAGTTCAGCCCAGGCTGGCACCTCCTGGTAACCTAGAACGGGAAAAAGTTTCAAATCACTGCACAAGAACAACCACCACCACCGGAGATACTGGGCAGTGCTTCCAAGTCGCACAACTTGTTTCCACTTGTCTCATGTGGTTCTTACAGGAACCCTGAGAGGAAAGCAGGCAAGTCAGTGGCAACTCAAGCTTTCCACATGCTCAGATCAAACATCTTGGCTTTCTCTTTCTTACAAAGCCCACATTCAACCTGCCAGCAAATCCCGTTGGCTGTTTCTTCAAAACATGCACAGACTCTGACCCCTTCTCTACCACTGCCTCCCTGCTCCAAGTTACATCATCTCTTGCCTAGATGAGTGTAGCAACCTGCTATCTCCCTGTGTATGCCTTGGACCTAAAATACTCCATTCTCAGTGCAGAAGTCACTCTGGCATCTTTCTAAACACAAAACAGATCCTGTCACTTCTTTGTTCAAAATTGCTTGTTAGTTTCCCATCTCATCTGAATTGAACATCAAAGTCACTGGAAGGTTCAACACAATCTGGTGATTATTACCTTCTAATGTCAGCTCCTGCTACAGACCCATTCACTCAGCTTTAGTCACACTGGCTTCCTTGCTGTTCCTAGAGCAGGTTTGGGGTCTTCCCCCCCCCCTCCCAATGTTGCATCTTTAACACTTAGAACTATACCTGGCTCAATAAATAATTGTCTAATGTAGTAAGTTTTTAAAATGAGCTCTGGAATCAGACCACATGAGTGTGCATTTCAGATCCGCCACTTACTGAGTGCCCCTGATTGGTCTCCTCACCTATAAAGTGGTAATAAGTGTGTCATAAGTGTCACCCAAAAAGATACGTCCACTCCCTGACCCCTGGTACCTGTGAATGTGATCTTATTTGGAAATAGAGTCTTTGCAGATATGATTGACTTCAGGATCTCAGCTTGCTATACTGGATTTAGGGTGGATCCTACATCCAATGGCAGTTATCCTTAAGAAAAAGGAAAGGGAGATTTGAGACACAGGGAGAAAGGCCATGCAGACAGAGATTGAAGTGATGCTGCCACAAGCCAAGGAAGGCCAGGAGCCACCAGAAGTAGGAAGAGGTAAAGAAGGACTCTCACTAGATCCCTTGGAGAGAGCCTGGCCCTGCCGACACCTTGATTTCAGATTTCCGGCCTCCAGAAGTATGAGAGAATGAACCTGTGTTGTTTAAAGCACCAAGTTCATGATAATTTGTAATGCCAACTTTAGAGACCTAACACAATAGGGTTGTTGAAAGGATTTAATGATCTTACCCATATAAAGAGCTTTATTATAAGTAGCTCTATAAGTGTTAGCTGTTAGTATTGTGCTAATTTTACAGGCAATGAAATCACCCTGCTGAGAGGCTCCATGCCCTATCCAAAAGCTCACACCTGCTAAGTGGTAGATCAGGGATCAGAGCTCCCATAATATGGCTCCAGGTTCTGCCAAGCTGCCTGGCATTGTGACAACAGATGGCACCTGGCTGATGGTTATCTCAATTAAGTCTCTTCCAGCTCCTAATATTCTATGAATTGGCCATATGCTTTTCAATAAAGGGGTTTTCCTATTTCCTCAGTCAACCAAAACTCCCCAGAGAGTCTCTGAATTGCTAAAGTAAATGTTCCAGATGTGAAACAGAGAACGCCCTGATGACCTCTCAGTTTGCACACAGAGACCAGAAAGATCTGAGCATTTAGCCAACCAGACTTGCCTGATGGGGCCCCCACCGCCCCAGTGACACCTGTGTTAAGTCTATGAGCTGCCTGGTTCACAGAAGTACACACACACACACACACACACACACAGACGGGCTCAGGAAATGGAAAATGTACCCAGATGTCCTTTAGAGTTAGGATTCTGGTCAATAGTAAGTAGCTTTATGAAGCATGGTTTCTAAACACGAGAGGGTCCCCAAATAGCTGAATGAGTCTCCTAGTTGTGTTTTCCAGCAGAAATTTCCCCCGTAAATCAGCAAGCCCAAAATCATTACCAAGGACTTACTGTGATTTCGGACCCAATGGGGGCTGGGGCTGTGGTGGAAGGTAGAGTGGGGGGGGGGGCGCTTCAAATGAAACCGCAGTGCTCTTTCTACCCACCTCTCCAGCACTGGGTCCCAGGAAGGGGTGGCGATGCTCCTCAGTGTGGGTGCTGGTTCTGGCTTCCGGGCATGCTGGGAACAGAAGGATCCCGTGTGGGGAGGGAACCAGCAGGCATGCAAGGCAAGACTCCCCACCTCTATTCTGCTTCCCGGAGGCACCACCATGTCCCCAGAACTCAGACCTGTGAGGCCTGGAGTGGGTGAAGAGAGTTGCTGAGCTCTGGCCGCTAACGACATTGCTAACAAAAGACCTCCTCTGACGGAGTACATCTTGCAAGAAAAGTGTGCCTCATTAGGAAAGCTGGCTGCATGCCAGAGAATCGTGCTTGTTTGGCAGGTAGAGTGGGATCACCCTCTCCTGATGGAGAGAAGTGGGGCTGGGAGTGGGGTCTGTCATCCAGAGACACAGTGTACAGGACGTGAGGACCAAAGTACGACCACATCCTGAGGACAGCACCTAAGGCAAGCAGGAAGCATTTCTAGGCCAGGGTCTGAGGCAAGTTCAGAAGCTGAAATAAGGAGCAAGAAGCATCGGGCAGAACAGTTGGGTGGTCAAGAGGTGGTCTGAATACGGATGGGACGATGTGGAGACGCTCCCAGAGCCTGTGCTAAGATGTTCTCACAAAGTAGTTAAATCTGTGCGTTTTGGAGTCGGCCTGCTTGGATTCAAATACCAGTTCTGCCACTTTGTAGATTTATTAAGAGCAAAATCTCTTAGCAGCTTTGTGCCCCTGTTTACTTATCTGTAAAAATGAAGTTTGCAGAGAAGATTGGGTGACTGAATTCAAAGAAAGTACGTAGTGCCTTGCATATAACAAGTGCTCATTAAATACAGCTGTTTATTCTTATCCTTGTTATTATTGTGAGTGGATCTAGTGAAGGGATTGGGTGGGCTGGATGGGAGAGCTTTCTGAAGACTGACAGTCCTACTGTTTTGCCTAAACCTCTTGCTTCCTCTCCCCACTGTGGGCGACAGCAAAAAGCCACGACATGGAGAATGCTTGCCAAGAAGGAGGACCAAGATGGAATAGTTAGTTAGGATGGTGATGGAGAAACAGGAAAGGAAGCAAATGTGCCAGGCATTTGTGTCTTGAGCAGTAGCTCAGTGATCTCAAGCTGCTTTTCTGAACGTTGGAAGGAAAATAGAACCATTGTGGCCAAGTCCTGTGTCCAGGGAATTAGAATCTAAGGTCAAGATCCTATAGTACATCTTTCCATAGTTTCCTGGCCATTCCTTTCCAACTGTTGTTATTCCTTGGACAATATAAGGGGAGGCGAGGGTTCTTCAAATGGATGTGGTCTTAACTGTTTGGCTAGAGAGCCACGGGACGCGAGCAAAGAAATCTAAGGAATTGCAGGTAGATTGGAAGTGGTTGCAGATAAAACATGTCTGAAGGAACCCGGAATCAATTCCTACTTTCATTCCACAAATGCTCCCTGCATGTGTTACAGGCCCACTTTGCCCTAGGAAGGCCACAGTGGTCCTGGCATCAAGGAGCTCCACCAAATGGAAAGGAAGAACCAGTCAACAAATGATTAAAGGGGTATGAGCCATGGTGAAAGGGTCATTGGAGCAGAGGAAGTAACCCTGCAGCTATTTGTAATGAACTTTTACCATCAGCCAACCTGATTTCAACTTCTAGCCTCCTCACGCATGAGCTCGGAACCTCATACAAACCTCTTAACGTTACAGCCTCAGTTTCTTCACTGTAATGTGTCACCGGTGCCTGTGGGGTTGTTGAGAGGATGGTTTCAAATAACATATAATGTCGCCCAGTCTCTGGCACATCGTAGAGATGCGACAAAAATCTTTTCCCTTCCACTGGAGGGGGTCCAGAAAAGGCTTTATAATGGAGGGACCATTTACACATGTTCTGAAGGAAAAATAAGAGCTTGCCAGGTAGAGGGGGATGCATTTGGGGGATCCTTTCAACAGTATTGTGATTTCTGCCCAAGTTTTCAGGAACCCGTATGACTACTGAATGACAGTAATTTTACAAAGCCAGACAAGTCTGGATTCCTTTTCTATCCAGAAAAGGATCTCTTTTTCTTTTTTTATGATTTGTACTTAATGGTTGTTTTGTGGTAGTTACAAAACGTCCTCTTTACTGCCAGCAACAAATCTGCCAAAAATATCACAGGGGGCATTCAATGTGCCAAGAAACAGAAAAGAAGGCAGGAACCTGTTTCCTTTCATTAAAATGGAACAGAGTCTTGCAGGTGGAAAACTAGTTGAGCCCAAACAAGAGGTAGCAGAGCCGTCAGTTGCACACCTGGGTCCCTGTCCCCATTCGTGGCTGTGCACAGAGGTACTGAAACTGTGTGGACTGCAATGGACCCCAGGGACCCTTTAGTATCCAAGCCGCTGATGAGCTTCCATTTCGAATGCACTTATAATTCTGGCCAATACGGGGAAAGAAATAAGGCAAGGCTCTCTCTCGGGATGAGTGCTGGGCTGAGATCAGGGAAGAAAACTCAGTAGTACCTCAGGTGTGACAACCCCACGTGATGCGTCTGAGCACTGCTGCAGGGAGGCTGGAAAGGAAGTGGGGCCACACGGACGTGAGCTGGTCTGCTCACTCATGTCTGTGTATGTGCACATGCAAATATGCACTCATGTACACACACGGAGCCTCCCCGCCCCCCTCCATGGGGCCACCTCTGCTGTCCCAGAATGAGCACGAAAACCAATCTCCACTAGTTGGTGTAGAGGAGCAGATGGGAAGGTTGACACCTGCCTGCTGTTTTGTAACTCAGCCCATGCCTCCCAGCTCAAGCTGTGCCCTCTATCTGGATTACCCCTAGCCCCTTGCCATCTTTGGTCCTGACATCAAGATTCAATTCAAATGCCACTGCCCCTGTCAACTGTAAGATCCAAAATATGGCCTTGTTCACCCTTCTGCCCCGGATAGCACAGTAACCTGACATATAGTATTTGCTCAATAAATATTTGTTGAGCAAATAGCAAACCTAGTCTTTTCTAACTCCATGTCCCCTGAAGGGTGGGTCTCCACTTGTAATTTCTCAGCTCCACATCACAAGGCTGTTTACATGTCTCGCCACCTCGGGGCTCTTAACCTAGGGTCCATGGCAAATCTTCCAGGGAATCCAGGAACCTCCTGAATTGTACACAGAGAATGCATGCATGTGCATGTGTGTGTCTGCACACATGCACACACACACACCTACAGGCATCTTTTTCTGGAAAGAAGGTCTCAGCTTTGATCAGGTTCTCACAGAGCCTGTGACTGGAATAAGGACCTAGACGAGTCTGCCAAAGACTAGACGGGACCGCATTTGAGACTAGGGTCCTGCCTAGCACAATGGCTGGCGCACAGTAGGTCCCGGAGATGTGTTCATTGAGCGAGGGAGGCAGTGACCCTCAGGCCCTGACCTGAGTCTGCACCATTATCAGATTCCCAGACACTGATGCCGGCAGTCGCAGCCCCCAAGTCTGAGGGATTTGGGCATTTCAGAAAAGAGCACAAGAGCAGATGGCTCACTGGTACATCTCTCCTACTACTATGTCAGCTGAGGGGAGACAACTGTGTCTCGGCAAGCCAGAGCAGAATGCCAGTCACATAGCTCAGTTTTCCTGAATGAATCCAGGGGGCCCCACCGCCAGCTCACCTCACCCCCTCCTGGCTTTGTCCACGTCTTAGTCTGTTCAGGCTGCTATGACAAAATGCCATAGACCATGGCTTCTAAACAACAGATGTTTATTTCTCACAGGTCTGTAATCTGGGAAGTCCAAGATCAAGGTGCTGACAGATTCAGTGTCTGGTGAGGCCCACTTCCTAGTTCACAGATGGCACCTTCTCGCTGTGTCCTCCCATGGTGGAAGCGGCAATGATTATCTCTGGGGTCCCCTTTATAAAATCACTGCTCACAGTCATGGGAGTAGGGCCCCACCCTTATGACCCAAGCACCTCCCAAAGGTCCCACCTTCTAATACCATCCCACTGGGCATTAGGTTCCAGCACAGGAATTTTATAGCAGTCTACCACCTTGATTTGTTGTGTTTGGTGTCCCCTCGATCTGATGGAAACCCCTCCCCCCTGGGACCATTTTTCCTACTTCCTTTGTCCAAGGTCACGTCCATGTCCCTCACCATCGCAATTCTCTTTCTTGTGTGTTTCCTGTGTTTATAGCAAAGGCTCTCTTTACCCAGGAACATGGGAGCCCCTTTTTTCATATGAGGGCTCCCAGATTTCTGGAGGTCCATACACTATGAAATAAGCACTGCAAAATCTCTCTTTGGTTCTCAATTAACTCAATGTGTTAGGCAGGTTGAAGGCCAGTGGGGCACAGGGGGTGCCTCTGCATGGCTGGGGACTTCCCCCACCGGAGCACCGTCCTTACACTGGAGGAATTGCAATGGGGACCACAAGGTGACTATTACCAGAAATCCCATTGCACTTATGCATGCAAGCTGTCCCCAGCCAGCCATATCCTCAGTCATGGAACAAAGGCATTCAGATTCGTAACTGACTAGATCAGATGCATTGGTGTGGGTCTTGCTGCAAATCCATTTACTGTTTTCTCTCTGTCCCCTGCGCCTCTCGAGTGAGCCTGGCTGGGGCTCCTGAAGTCATGAAAAGATGACATTCAGACTATGTGTCCCTGAGCCTCAGTTTCCTCAGCTGTGAAATTGGGGACAATGCTTGCTCAGCCTACATCGCTGAATTGTCATCTAGATCAAAAGACATAATAGGTTCTTTCACCCTTCAACAAGTCCTTCCCGATCACCTATGTGCCAGGCTCTGCAGGTAGAAAGGGAAATGAGATATGCCCCCAGCCGTCAAAGAGCTCACAGTCTAATGGGGGACACAGACAGTTAATCAGTTACAATGCAATGTGGAAAGTACTAGAGCCCTACAGGGAAGCCTGCAGGATGCCAGTCGTGAAAAGTTTAAAAGGGAGACCTACCTCTCAGAACAGGAGCAGGGACCTGAAGGAGGAAAAAATTGTAGAGAAGAACAGATAAAGGACTTTCCCTGAAGGGGAAACTGTCTATGCAGAGGCCAGGAGATAAGAGTATGGCGTCTTCCTAGTGGTCACAGCTTGCTCGGTTTACAGTAGGAGGCAGAGAGACGAATGAAGAGGTAAGCAGGAACGGGGTCACAGAAGGGTATGCCAAAATCGAGCTTCTCCCAGAAAACAGTGGGGAGGGACTTTGAGTAGAGGCATAAAATATTCAGACATATATTTTAGAAAGGTCACTCTCGGCTGTGAGGTGGAGAATACATTGGCACGGCAAGACTGAGAGCACCAAGAGACGGAGCTGTCCAGGGAAGAGGTGAGGGGCCCTGAGTGGAGAGGGCAGCAGCAGAGATGGAGGGAGAGTGGATTCCACAGACACTAGGGAGGCAGCAGCAACTGGTCTCGGGGAATGAATGAGAAAGCTTTTACAGGCTGAAAAGAGCTGCTTCTCTAATGGGAGAGCTGTCGTTCCCAATGTGGGAGCCACATGAAGTCATTTCAACCTGCTGCAGGCACCACACCTTCCATCTGCGGGGGGGGGGGGGGGGGAAGCTTTTCTTCCTATTTGTGAATTCTTTTATCTCTATAGTCCTACAAAAGCAAAATAATTAAATTACAGTAAAGCAAAAAGGAGTGCTTTTAAAACTAAAGTGACGGTAACTCAGGACTATCTTTGGAAGTTGGGGGACACAAAGTACCCACAGGACTTGCCTTATGCCAACAACTACTTGGACAAAGTGCCTAGAAATGCCCCCTACAGAGATCGGGGGCAGGGGGGTGGAGGGGGGGGATGTATTTCAGGCTATATCAGATCTTGGGTTGAAACTGCAAAGCATCAGTTTCGGAGAGTGAGATTTTGCAAAAAAAAAAAAAAAAAAAGAAAAGCCTAATCAGTATCAATTTAATAGGCCACTTTAGCAGTAGAAGAAGAAATGTTGATATTCTATGTCGGCTATTTTTTAATCACCAGAGTACTTAGCTTTATGTAAGCCATCTCATATTCGTTAGAAATAAGAGTACTTTCATTCTATTGCTTAGGGTTTAAATGCTGGTAAAGAAAGCTCCATTTTTGGCAGGAGTGGGGGGAGGGGGCGGGGAGCAGGCAGAGGGGGGATTCATCCATCATGGCGAAGGCATCAGGGTCAGTATGGTGCTTGGTGGCTGTGTCAGTCAGAATGGTCTGGGTTATGCTGTGTAAGAAACAACCCCCACACTGCAGTGTCTTAGCACAACAGGAATTCATTTCTGGCTTACGTTATGTGTCCAATGTGGATCGACAGCAGGTCACTCAGGGACCCAGGCTCCATCTCCACATGAGCTTCCATTGTTCCCAGGGCGGGGGGAGGGCATAGGTGCTCTGACTGTGAAAGTGTCCTCCCTACAGTGACACATGCTGCTCTCCCGCGCTAGGCAAAGCAAGTCACATAATGGCCTGAAGTCATATTGCAGGGGAGTGCAATCCACCCTACTGTGTCCCTGGGGGGAGGAGGACGTCTGTGGACAGTCCCAGTGACTGCACAATGGCACCAAAGCCATCGAGTCCTTTGCACCCCCACGAAGATCCCAGCTCTCCAAGGGCAGGGACCGTATCTTATTAATCTTGGTATCTCCAGCACGAATGCAGCATCGCTCACAGAATCCACCTCGGTGAGCTTTTGACAAATGAATGAATTGATACATGGTTTTGATTTTCAGAACTTGTGGAGTGTTCCTACATGAGTGACTCCTGGGAGGTCTGCCCATATTCTTTCACCCAATTTTCCTTCGACTTTCTGGACCACCAGAAGCTAACACACTTGGTTAGCCGCAGCCTGCAGAGCAGACCCCCGAGGCTGGGGAGGGACTCGTGACACCTTCACTCAGCCAGGTTAATGGAGCAGCCAGCTCGTCAAAAGTTTTTGTCGTCTGGTTGTCTGGGACACAGGAACTAGCCAACAGAAGCCAAGATGGGGGAAGGAGGTAGCATGGAGGGTGTCGTTAAGTTGTGTTAGGCAATGTGCTTGCAGCTTTATGGAACTTTTCTCATTAATCCTCACAGCAGTCCTGGATAGGAAAGTCATATTCTCCCCCATCCCTCCCATTTTACAGATGAGAAAACTGACCCTGGAGGAAGTTATGACATTGCCCAAGATCTCATGGCTATTTCATGGCTCAGAACCCAGATCTATCTGGCTCAGAGCCAGCACTCTTCCCCTTGGGGCTGATGGCTGTCTTCTGCAAGCAGGTCTCAGTCACAGCTTCAAAGCATTTTGTTTTCCTTGTGAGCTTCCAGCTACTCATGGTCCTTCCACTTTCCGCCCTCCAGGAGGCAGGAAAGGGGCCAGGAAAAATGCACCCTCCCTCCCACTGAGGCCCAGCTGCCTTCACAGAGGCCCCCACGTTCTCGCCTTCCCCTGGCACCTTCAGCCTCTTTAGCAGCTCACACAGAGCGGCCTGTGAGCTTGGCACTGCCATCGGTTGGAACTGTGGCACTTTTGTTTCCTTTCCCTGGTCGTTGACTCCCTCACGTCAGTCCCAGGACTCCAGCACCCTGCTGCAGGCCTGTCTCTTTCTGATTTCGAGTCCTCTCAGAAGTGGTGTAGTCCTGGGTGAGGAATCAGACTGTATCCCCACCTGGCTCTCCCTCATGCTCTCCGTGTGACCTGACTCCTGAGTCAGCCTCCTCACTTATAAAACGGGGTCGGGATAGGGGTGGGGGTGTGAAAGAAGGAAGGGAAATGACATTTATGCCATACTGTCATGCAGTATGCCGGACACATGACAAGCGAGCTCTCACAATATCTCCGTGGGGAAGGGAGTAATGTCCCCATTTCACAGATGACAACACTCGGTTCAAGCTGATCCAGGAACTGCTCACGGTCCCACAGCCAGGCAAAGAGGCAGCCAGGATTCTGTGTCCAGTTTCCACCTTCCAACACTGATGTTCTTTCTGATACCTTTGTGTGATGTTCTTTCTGATACCTTTGTGTGAAATGAAGTGACAGCCTGGAGGGCTTATTTAAAGTCAGGTTGTTGGACCCAGAGCCTCTCGTTCACCAGGACCAAGGTGGAGCCTGAGCGGCTGCTGGTCTGGGGACTTTGCCCTAAAACACTCCTTGGGTTCTCCGACCTGGAAGAGTGCACAGCTGAGAATTCCTCATGAAGTCTGAAGGAAAGGCATTCCCCCTGCAGGATGCTGTGTGACACGCATCCCTAGCAGGCACCGAGTGGCTGTCCAGAGGGCCTCCAGTGTGACTGTGTCCCCAAGTGTAAGGAAGAACACTCGGGGCTGGGGCCTGCACACCGTGCCTCGGACAGCCAGCTTACGCCACTGCAGACCTGTCTTTCCCACTGTGCCTGGTGAACTGCCCACCGGCCATGCGGAGCCAGGCTTTAATTTCACCATAGCCATCCGCCGCCTGTGGCGAGTGTGGGGGCTGGGCATTTCACTAGCTCCCAAGGCCACTCCACACATGAAAAATGTTTTCCCCACTCACCCACTGCCCTGGCAGTCGCATATAACGTATAGGCTTTCGCGTCATTGGCTAAGCTTTAGGACATGGTCATTTGGGAGCGCAGGATGTATTGTCATCCATGCCACGCGTAGTTATTACGAAAGTTCTATGTAGCGAGTACTGTACTGCCAGGGAGAATGATGCAGGAGTGAACAGAAACAGACCCATTGCTCCCTCCCCTCGTGCAGTTTAAAACCCAGTAGGAGTGACAGACATCGATCAAAGAATTACACCAGTGAAAATAAGCATTTCAACCCTGACCAGTGCAATGAGGGAGAGCGTCATGGTGCTATGAGAGTGTATGAGTAGGGGAATTGGCCATTAAGCTGAGATTTAAAGGAAAAGGATTTAACTAGGCTATGGGGGCAGGGACGGGCTTTCCAGGCAAAGGGGACAATGTTTGCAAAGGCCTTGCGAGGGGTGGAGCAAGAAGAGACTGGAGATGGCGAGGAAGAGACTGAGGCCATGGCACAGGATTTGGACCCTGTGTTCAACGGTTATGTTTCTATCCTGAGGACAACGGGAAACTCTGAGCAGTTCTAAGCAGGGAGTGTGATCAAATTTGTGCTCTGAAGAAATCGCTCTTTAATTTGGCGAACCCATTGGAGGAAGGCCAATGTGGATGCAGGGAGACCTAGTAGGAGTTCGAGTGCAGGAGTCCAGGTAACGGACAATAAACATGGTGATGGCAGTGATGGAGAAAATCAGGGGGAACTGAGATACAACTAGGAAGTAAAACCAATTAGACTTGGTAATGGATTAGCGGGAAGAGTGTAGACAGAGAAGTTTGAAAGATGACTATTGGTGAGCATGACGGCACCTTTCAGTGGGATCGGGTCCCCAAAAGGTGACCAAGTTTGGGTACACTGAGTTTGAAGACACTCTAAAAGAACTAAAACACACTTTTAAATAACAATGGGATTCACAGGCCTAGAGTTCTGAGGTGAACTTTGGTCTAGAGATAGGAATTTGCTGGTCGTCTGAAACTGTGGACTTTGGTGAGATTTTCTAGGTAGAAAAAATAAATAAGTATTTACTGGCTGTTGGAGAGAGCCAGTGGCAGAATAAGACTGAGCACTGGAGTCTTCCAGTTTCTGGTACTGTCTTGCTCCCCTCAGGCTCACAGAGGTGATGCCTCTGATCAAATCACTAGTACCTTAAGGGGTTTGCTGCCCCCCTCAGCGTGTTGGACCCTGAGGAGCCAGTGCCAGCCTTGACATCTGTTTACCTTGCTTGAGACCCACAGTGTCGTACGTCTGAAGGCCTGTGGAGTAAAAGAAGGGAGACCTAGGTCAAGTGGGTGTAGCTCCTTCTGTCCAGCTGGACACGAACAGCTTCCAATTGCTGGAGGCAGGGCAAAGTCGAATGGGTTCCCTTAGGAAGCAGAGAGCTCCCGGTCATTAGGAAAACGGAAGGAAACATTGGACGTGACAGTTGTAGGAAGGTGTCTGATGAGAGTTTGAGCAACCTGAGCTTTGCCCTTTTATGACTTGTGAGATTTGTAAAGCCCTGTGTGCAAGAAACTTTCATACTGTGTCTTGCTGGGTTTCTAGCTCTTTCTTGAGGTGTGTTTATTTCCAGGGGGGATACCAGGGGGGTGTGGAGGATATGGGAAACACATGGCCATTTGGTGCATACGTGAGGGAGCTGCACGAATGAGACAAATGCCTTTGGTGAAGCCTACACAACGGGAATGACTGCACCATAAAAACAAGGCCGTAAAGGACTACGGTGCCTTCCCCTGCTGGCTTTTTTTTCTTTTCTATCTTTCTTTTCTTTCTTTTTTTTTTTTGAGCGCTGTCCTAGAGGAACTCCAGTTGGTAGATCTTTTTTTCCCTACCTTTGATTTTGTCTGACCTCATGCTCCCCGTCTCCTAGTCAAATAGTTAATGGTCTGTTTTACAAACGACAGTGGGAAGCCATTTCCTACTCAAAGGGAATTTGGAGGTGAATCTGTTTGTAACATAAGTAATCACTGGTGGGCTTCATATATCTAGATGTAGGTGTACTGAGTCCTTCTGAATCAGGGTCCTGCCATGTGGATCACGAGTCTCTCCCCATAGATTTAGCTCTCCCTGCCAGATAGTTCCATGAAAAGAGTTTTCAGGTGTGTAAAACTCGAGGAAGGATTTACTGAAAGGATGACTTGGCTACACTTGGTTGTCTTGGAAGGCTCCCACATTCCCACGTAATGACAGAGCATGTTTCCAGCACTGCTAGTAGTACGGTCCTCTTTGTTGGTTCCACACTATTAGCTTCCAGAACGCTCTCTCTCCTCCGTTGCCTCCCTAACCCAAGACAAGACTGGCTTTGAAGTTGATTGACTCATCTTCGGGGGTCCTGTGCATTCTCTGGTACAAAGGGACACCGGGAGGCCCACCCGGGGCTGCAAAAATTATTTCTGCAGCTGTTATGACAGTGGAGTATGGCTAAGAATTGGAGTTATTGGAGGTAGCAGTGAGGGCTGCGAATGTGGGCTTGGGCCAAGACATGGAGGCGAGGGGCTCCCGGAAGAGACCTCTTCTCCAGAAACTCCCTCTGCTGTGTGTGACAGAAGGATTTGGGAGACACCTGGGATTTCACTGACTCCTGGGCTTCATGGATCGTCTCCATTAGTTCAAGGGCCACAAGAGACGCTAGGGTCCCCAGTTTGTATCTGGGCGGCATTTGGGAAAGAGAAGAGATTTCCAGGCAGACAGACGGGTTCAAAGTCCAGCTCCCCTGCTTACTAGGTGTGTCATTCTGGGTCCATTACGTAACCTCCCTAAGCCTCTTGTTTCTCATCTGTAACAATAAATAGCTAACCTTTAATGAGGGCATGCTGTCCGTAAGGCACTAAGCTAAGTGGTTCACGTGCGTCTAGTGGAACCTCTACAGCAGAGCTTAGGGTGATACAAAGCATCTTTCTCCATTCCATTGCTTCCGCCAAACACTGTCTCAGCAGTGTGGACGGTGGGAGAGGAGTTGGAAAGAGTTGGAAGCACAGGCTGGACCATCCCTGGGAGCTGGCGCGGAAGCTGGGGTGTATGTGGAACAAGTGGTAATAGAATATTCCATCTTTACCCTTAGCCAAGGTTGGGTGAGGTGCCCACCTCTGTTCTCCCATTACTGTTCTCTCTCCTTGAAGATTTAGTTCCTTCCACTCCCACACCGGCCAGCCTATAAGTGCCTGGAGGACAAGAACTCTCTCTTTCTTCTCTCTGAATCCTAGGCCCTCTGCAGTGCCTGATCTGCATCTAGTGCTCAGTAAAGGGAGTTGAGCAGATGAATAAGTAAATAGGTGACTAAGTCCATTTGGCTAACAATGCCTCTAAGATTCTGGTCAGAGCCTCTGTGTGACCTTGGACAACTCACTTGCCTTCTCTGGGCCTCAGTTTCTTCTTCTATAACATGAAGTCATTAGAAAGGATGCTGTCTCAGTGACCTCTGACCTTGGCAATTTTATAAAATCTACCATTGGCAATCAGCACAGAGCAGTCCTGGAGCCTCCAGATTTCAGGAAGTTGCTGTCCTTGAGCAGCAGCAGCATAAGCTTGACCCAGGGAGAGAGGTGAAAGCCTCAGACGACCCAGCCATTTGATGGGAAATCTATATACAGACCAGCTTTCACTTACTTAGTGCCTCTGGTATACACCGTTTGAATCCCCTTCTTGGCACTGTAGGGGATTCAAAAGCAGCTGGGTTCCGTTCCTGCCCTTTATGGGGTGGGGGTGGCATTGGGGGGAGTTATGGACACAAACATCCACAATGCAAGGTCCACCAGCGGGAGTGTCTCAGGACAGGACCAAGCCACGGTGTTCTGTGAATTCATAGGGAACAAATGACAACATCAGGTTGGGGATGAGAAGGACTTCTTCCTGTAGGAAATGACATTTGAAGGGCCCTGAATTGGGGACTTGGGCGCACACACAGTGAGAAAAGCATATCAGGCATTGGGCTTGGAGGTGGGTAAACAGAGCAGAATGTCCATGTCTGGGAAATGTCCAGTGATCTGGTTTTGCTGCGCATAGAATTTACCCAGGAGAGATGCCAGAAGAAAGCTGAGGAAGTCAGACCCAAGGCACCAGGGGGTAAGGCCTGTAGTGCCAGAGTGAGGAGCTTGTACCTAAGGCAGCAGGCAATGAGGATCTGTTAAAGATGTTTGAATGACAGGGTAAGAGCAGCGCTGCCTTTGGGAAAATCCATTTGGCATCATGGGTAGAATTGTTTGGAGAAAGAGACACCAAAGCTGAATGTGGGGGATTGGGAGGTAATTTTGAGGCAGCGACAATGGTCCAGGTGAGAAGTTACAAGGAACTCAGCTAGGATGAGTGTTAAGAAGATAGAAAGAGAACTGGGGGCCACTGTGGGAGTAGAACCCCTGCAACTTGGCAAGTGACTGAATAGAGGTCAAAAGAGGAGTCCCAGCTGCCTGTAAGGCTTTGGTTATGGCTGCTCACTTGGGGGAGTGGTGCCACCAAGAGAAACGGCAGACACGTACAGGAAGACATGCTGGTTTGATGGCATCAGAGTCCTGTGAAGGAGGAGGGGCACATGACCAAAGTGGCTTGGGATGCAAATAAGGGGGTTGGATCACATGATCAGGTCATGTGCACCTACTATGTGCCAAACCCCATACGAGAAACTTTATATGCACCAGCTCATTACATTGTCCCAACCTGCCTAGGAGACGGGCATTGCTACCTTTTCCATCCGTAAGATATTGATTCTGTGATTCCAGTCTGTTACCAAATGATGTTCTTTTCATAGGAGCAATTCAAAATCCTGCCTCTTTTTTTAGCTCTTCAGAGGAAACAAACAAATCACTGTCATTTCTAAAGCTTTAGCTGAATTTGACATTCTCTGACGGGTGGTTGAGATGCATTCTGCAGAGCCACCTTGATGCAATGCTGCTCCTCTAGTACAGGAGAGCAGAGTTCTGTTTGCTCAGGCTTTGGGCTTTGCCTGCTGTCTCGGTTCTCATTGTATTTCCCTGCGTGCTATCTTCCAGTGACTGCCAGGATGAATCCAGTATGGGTGGGCTTTATTTGAAGCCCTAGGGAAGTGGGTCCTGCCTTCGCTCAGGGGACCTGGGGCATGAAGTGTGCCTGGCCTTTAGGGACACCTGCAGTTGGGAAGGGGGATAAGGTTTAGGGACCCCAGAAACAAGGTGAGAGTAAACATTTCTTCATTTTCCCAGCTAAAGGGAACTCCTTGCCCTTCTGGACACCCATAGCATTTGGTCGCAACTGTCCTTTGACTCTCAACTTTGTGTTCATTATCTACATTGTTAGACTATTTCTCTCCCTCTAGACAGCGAATTACTTGAGAGCAGAGAAGAGAAGAAAGGAGGTAACATTTCTAAGCATCTCTCATGGGGTCAAGCCCTAATGTAATCCTCACAACAACCTAGTGAGAAAAGGATTATCATCCCTGTTTTCCAGATGAGGAAATGAAAGATTAAATCAACTCAGCAGACGTACTTAGACCAGTGCCTGGCCCAAGTACCCTGTAAATTGCAGCAATTATTATTGAATATCTTGTTCAAGAACTCACACCTGGAATTCAGTCCAGGTTGGGCTGAGTCCAGAGTCCACGCGTGCCGAAACCCTCGGTGTATTCGAGTGTCCATTACAGCAATCCGAAAGGTGCTCTCCAACCATTCGGTCCTTTATTCGCTCATTTCTATCTTTGATCCTTTCACGCCCTCACACAATGCTTGGAATAGCTCAGTGGGTCTCCAGTAAATAGTGAGTGAACTCTGTAACTAGTCTACAGGGAGCACCTCCCATGTGGAAAAGGTAAATCTTCCACTACCTTTTACTGTCCTGGCTCGTCTCTTCAAGAAGTGGCTGAGAATCTTGGCAGAAGCACCCAATGGTGATGTCTTTGTCGCTCTCTCTGGAACTGAGTTTCTTTAAATGGGCAAGAAGGTGCTTGGTCAGAGTGGCATTGGAATCCAGGAACCCAGAAAGGAAATCTTTTATGGCTGATTCAGGGGCTGGGCCCACTTAAGAGATGAACCAGACCTCCCACGCCCACCACACTCCCTCCCAACCAGCCTTTGAAATATCAACAAAGGCCCCCTAAGTCTATGTATTCACCAATACACACACACACACACACACACACACACACACACACCCCCTTAGAAGACAGCCTGACCCGAGACTGATCCATTCTGTAACTGCCCATCTCGAGGCATTAGTTTTCCCTTATGAATATTGAAACAACTGGAGGAGACCAAGTCTGAGCACCTGGCCTAGTGTTCTGTGAACCTCAGTGCTGCACAGCAAGACGTTAGCACCTTCTCCCCCTCCCCCTGATGCCAGAGCTGACAAAGGGGAGAGCAGACTATCAGGGCAAACATGACTAGAGTCACCCAGCAACCCTCGGGCACAGGCCTTCTGGCACAGGGCACACCCATCCGGGAACTCAGGTAGGAGCCCGGGGCCAGCCGGGCCTCGGAACCAACTGCAATGTTTTGTGCCAGGTGCTCCCTTAGTCTCTGTGGTTCTTAAGTCTCAAACAGCTGTTAGTGTGTCGGAGAGGACAGATATGCGTATGGTGAAAAGAATCACGATGCACATGGTAAGTTGAGGAGAAGGGGACTTCTGAAACCCAGCATAATGGGTACATAGAGCGTGGGGAGGGAAGAACAGGGACTTGATTCTGAACTGGAGGTTAGTAAAGTGTCAGGGAGAAAGCCCTCAACTGGCCGCCTCGTAGTGAGGATGGGGAAATTCACATATGGAAAAGGGAGGGGCCACTGAAGTCCTGCCTTGGAAAGTTCCTCCCAGGTTCCAGGGCGACGCCTGACGCCAAAAGATTCTTGACAGGTGGGTCATGATTCCTAAGGGCCCATTACAAGACACAGCTGCCAGGAAGTCCCAAACCTAGAGCAAACTCCTGCCAATAGTCAGGAGGGAGGTGTGTGTGAGCATGCGTGTATGTATGTATTATGTGTGTAGTTGTATCTGTAATTGTGTATGTGTGTTTATGGTTTAGGGACAGCTCTTTCCAGAGAACCTGGTCAGTTCTCTACCCCTCCAATGCCACTGTCATTCCTACAGGAATTGGGCCACTTCTGCCACCTTTAGTTAGTAACTCCTGTGGAAAAGATCTCAGGGAACATCAACGTCTGAATCTCCGAGAAGTGTGACTCTAGTGAGAGCACAGGAAGACGGCAATTCATCAGAATCCCAGAAAGATTCATGAGTCACCTAAATATAGAAACTGCTGTCCTGCCAAAAGTGAGGCGAGCTCTGTGTCAGATGTCAGCATAGAGCACAAGCCAGGCCAGGAGGAGAAAGGATAGGACAGGTGACCAGACACACCTATGGAGCTCAGACAGACCTGGGCCAAGCCACAGGCGGGGAGGGGGGGGGAAATGCCTGCCAAGAATCTGGAACCCAGTATCAGAAGAGGATGAGAGGCAGCAAGGAGTGGCAGCGTGGGCTTTGTGCCAGGTCACACGTGCCTATAGGTCCTACTTATGTGACCTTGGGCAAGACCCTAGTTTCCTGACCTATAAAGGAAGGTCAACCGCAGTTGAAGATGCAGAGATTCTCCCCCTGAGGTTTTGGCCTTGCTGTTCCCTCTTCCTCTGCTTTTTCCCCGAGACGTTTGCATGGCTGTTTCCTTCCTCCCATCTAGATCTTTACCCATCTGTGAGTGGGGCTGTCCTGACCATCTATTTTAGACTGCAACCAGCCCTGGCATTCCTGGGTCCCCTTCCCTGACTTAGCATTTGTTTCCATAGCACTTTTCCCCCCGTAATATTCATCGTCATCTGGCGTATTATATATTTTACCACTCGTTTCTTGTTGACTGTGTGCCCACTAGGATGTGAGCTCCATATACTCACATCTATCTGGTTCAATGCTGTATCTCCCATGCCTACAGCAGTACCCAGGGTCTAGTAGGTGTTCAATAAATATGTGTTGGATGAATGCATGAACAGGTGAATGACTGCGCGAATGAGATGACATATGGAAATCACTTGGCACTGTATGCCCGGTGGCACGCAGTTAGGTAGATGGCATCTGGCACGTTGTCAGCCTCAAGAAGGTCAGGCAGAGGTAACATGGGAGGGTCTCAGAGTGCAGGCCGGGGGGCCAAAGCAAGCCCTGCAAGTCGTTGTGGGCAGCTCCAGGCTGACAGAGAGGTGGGTCTGAGTAGTCCGTCTGCAGGAAGTGAGGCCACTTCTTGGAGGGAAGTGAAGAGGCAGGGCACAGGTTCCTGGAAGACCTTTGCACATGGACTGTCTCCACCAAGAATGGCATCCTTCTTTCTCTGCATGAGAAGTAATCCTTGTCCTTGGAGACTGCTCAGGGGAGCTATCTCTGACACCCAGATACCCCCTCTGTGATCAGCAGCCTCTGGTCTTCCCTCCATCACAGGTCTTTCCTGGGGTCTCCTTCATGTTCGTACCCACCCCAACTCCTGTCCTGCTGGACTCAGCTCCCTGGGGCAGGACTGTCTTAGCCCACAACCAGGCCCATAACAGACTATATGGGTCATGGTTTAGTGAAGGCAAGAGAAACAATCATTTTTTTTTTAAATTAAAGTTTATTGGGGTGACAATTGTCAGCAAAATTACATAGATTTCAGGTGTACAATTCTGTATTACATCATCTATATCTCATATTGTGTGTTCACCACCCAGGGTCAGTTCTCCTTCCATCACCATATATTTGATCCCCTTTCCCCTCATCTGCCACCCCTCTCCCCCCTTACCCTCTGGTAACCACTAAACTATTGTCTGTGTGAGTTTTTGAAGAGAAACAATCTTGATCATTTTAGGTATAAAAGGAAATCTGGTGCTGAAAATTGCTGGAAAAGATGAAAGAGTGGGGTCTTGGTTGGATGTCTCCATGAATCTCAGAAGTTACCCATGAGGTGAGCTGCTTCCCTGACGGTAGGGAACCAGGAAGCCACTGCTCCCATCCCCATTCTATTTGCCTTAGACACCCACAAAAATAGCTCTGACACCAAGTCAGAGCTGAACCTGAGGGGACGTGGGCTTATTCTGGAGCCTGGATCAGCACTCAGCTACAGGTGGGGGTGAGCTGATGGCTTCAGTTGCAGACAGGAGAGGGCTATGTGGGGCACAAAGCCAGGCAAGCTGTTACAATACCCCCCTTCCACACAATGTCCATATCCTTTGCTCTTCTAGGAATTTTGTTCTGTCTGATATCATTTAAAAGAAATGAGTCACCCTCTGGAGTTGGGGAGATGTTCCATGCAAGGGGATTTGTTATAATGCTATTTGGCCCAAAGTACTGAAGCAAATGTCATCTGAGCATTCTTCATTCACCCCAAATCTCACATGGCAGCCACCCCTGCCCCATGGGGTGGCTGCAGGCCTTGCTTCTCAGCTCAGCGTGGTCAGGAGCTGGTTGTATCAGTACCCCCAGGAGCAGACAGCCATTGTGGAGCTGGGGCAGGATGTGGGCTCATATTAACCAAGTTCTCATGAAAGACTGGATATCAGATAGAAATTCCCAGTAATTAACTTTCTCTGGAAGAGAGAACTGCTAGGCAACATGACATATTCATGCCAGGTGGTTGGCACCTTCTTTTCTTAGCATGATCTCCTTAAAAAACCAGGTTAGAAACAGAAGCTTGCTTGATGGGAACTGAGGGATCTTGGTGATGCTAATGGTGCGTGTCTTTACATTGTGCTGATCTGTGGTCCTTGAGAAGCAGTGCCGTGTACCCAAAGGTATGGCTTTGGAATCAAAGTCTTAGTTTAGGTCCTAGTTCTTTCATTTATTAACAGGACAAGTCCCTCATTCTCTCTGGTCAATCACTCTGTGTCTTCATGTGCACAATGCAATAGTTTATACCACCTCCTCAAGTATTTGGGAGGTTCGCATAATGCTCCATAGGATGGATTTCCAAGAGGGTGGAGTAAGTAAACACTGTGTTTGCCTCCTCTCACCACCACATCAAATCACAGCTAAACTACAGAACAACTGTCATTGAGAATCGCATGAAGTCTCGCTGAAACAAAGCCCTACCTCTAAGGACATTAAAAAAAAAAAAAGAAGCCATCTCGAGTCTGGTAGGAGGGACAGAGATGCAGAATGGGCCAAAGAAAAGACTAGGACAATACTTTAGAAACAGAACTAAACAAAATGGAGACATGCAATCTACTAGACACAGAGTTAAAAACACTAGTTAAGGGTTGCTCAGTTATCTCAGGGAGAACGTCAGCAAAGAGATAGAAAACATAAAAAAAGGACCAGTCAGAAATAAATACAATGACTGAAATGAAGAATACATTAGAGGCAATCACCTGTCGATTAGAGGAAGCAGAGGATCAAATCAGAGATTTAGAAGTTAAGTTAGCATAAAACACCCAATCAGAACAGCAAAAAGAAAAATGAATTTTTTTTAAAAATGAGGATAGTTTAAAGGGCCTCTGGCACAACATCAAGCATACCAACATTTGCATAATTGGAGTGCCAGAGGAGAAGAAAGAGAACAAGGAATTGAAAATCTATTTGAAGAAATAATTACTGAAAGCTCCCCTTACCTGGCTAAGAGAATAAATATACAAGCCCAAAAAGTGCAGAGAGTCCCAAACAAGATGAACCCAAATATCTCCACACCCAGACATGTCATAATTAAAATGCCAAAGATAAAAGACAAGGAGAGAATCTTAAAACAGCAAGAGAAAAGCAGTTAGTTACCTACAAGGGAGCTCCCATAAGACTATCAACTGATTTCTTAACAGAAACTTTGCAGGCGAGAAGGGGTTGACACAAAATATTCAAATGAAAATTTGAAAAGTCAGGACCTACAACCAAGATTACTCTACCCAGCAAAGCTATTATTTAGAATCAAAGGACAGATAAAGAGCTTCCCAGACAAGGAAAAGCTAAAGGAGTTCATCACCACCAAACCAGTATTACAAGGAATGTTAGAGGGATTTCTTTACGATGAAAAAAAGAAAAGATAAAAATTATGAATAACAAAATGGCAACTACATATCTATCAACAATTACTTTCGATGTAAATGGAGCAAATGCTCCAATCAAAAGACATAGGGTGGCTGAAAGGATAAGAAAACAAAACCCTTACATATGCTGCCTACAAGAGACTCCCTTTAGATAAAAAGACACACATAGCCTAAAAGTAAGGGATGGGGAAAAGACATTTCATGAAAATAGAAACAAAATAAATTTTTAAAGCTGGGGTAGCAATACTTATACCAGACAAAATAGACTTTAAAACAGAGGCTATAACGAGACAAGGAAGGACCCAGTAATCCCACTTCAGGGTATTTATCTGAAGAAACCCAAATGTTACTTTGAGGTGACATGTACATCCATATGTTCATTGCAGCATTGTTTACAGTGGCCAAGATGTGGAGGCCACCTGGGTGTCTGTAGATGGGCGAATGGATAAAGAGGAGGTGGTACATATATACAATGGAATATTGCTCGGCCATAAAAGGGAATGGGTTCTTGCATCTTCAGGGGCATGGATGGACCTGGAGGATATTGTGCTGAGTGGAGTGTGTCAGACAGAGAAAGACAGATACAATGTGATCTCTCTTATATATAGAATCTAAAGAACAAAATAAACAAACAAAACAGAAACAAATTCATAGATACAGAGAACATTTTGATGGTTGCCAGATGGGAGGGGAGTTAGGGGGATAGGTGAAAAAGAGGAAGGGGCTAAGAAGTACAAATTGGTTGTTACACAGTGGTCATGGGGATGTAGGGTACAGCGTAAGGAATATAGTCAGTAATATAGTAACAACTATGTATGGTGTCAGATGGGTACTAGATTTATCAGGGTGACAGATGGAAAGGTGTTGAGGGTCAGGGTGAAAAAGATGAAGGCATTAAGAAGTACAAATTAGTAGTTACAAACTAGTCATGGGGATATAAAGTAAAGCATAGGGAACATAGTCAATGATATGGTAATAACTATGTATAATGCCAGGTGGGTACTAGACTAGTCAGGGAGATCACTTCTTAAATTATATAACTGTCTAACCACTATGCTGTACACCTGAAACTGATATAAAATAATATTGAATGTCATCTGTAATTGAAAAACTAAAAAAGGGTGAGGGGAAGGTGAAAGGGAGTAAGAGGCTCAAATTGCCAGGTATAAAACAAATGAGTCATGGGGACGTAATATAGAGAATATAGTTAGTAATACTGTGCTAGCATGGTATGGTGTCAGATGGGTGCTGGACTTATCATGGTGATCACTTCTTTAGGTATAGAAATGTTAAATAACTATGGTGCACCCCTGAAACTAATATAACGTTGTACGTTAGCTACATTTTACTAAAAATCCTTAAAAATAATTAAGAATTGCATGAGAAAAGAATCCAGTGTCCAGGGAGGAAGAGGTACTTGCTGAGCATACACTATGTGGCAGACACTGTCTGTGAGCACACAGTCATGCACAATGCTGAAAGAGTCTTCAAGGAGCTTACATTCTACCGGTGGGAAGCAGACCACAAGCAAACAAATAAAAGGTTGAGGTATAGACAAGTGCATTAAATGAGATAAAATAAGGTGATGGAAAGAGTGTGATGGTGGGACACCGTGGAATTATGGCTTTAACGGGTTGGAGAAGACTTTCCAGAGAAGACAAACTTTAAGCTAAAGTTTAAGCTAAAGCTTAAATGGTGTTGAAGAGACATCCATGCAAAGAGCAATGAGAAGAAACAGAAAGAGCAGGTACGACATGTGCAAAGGCCCTATGGTAGGAAAAATGTGGTTTGAGAGGAAAGGAAGGCTAGTAGGACTGAAGTATATGAAGGAAGACAAGATGCCTGGCACGATGCCAGGCACACAGTAGGTGCTCCTTAAATGTGAGTTTCTTCCCCACTCCAGCAGTAAAGGCTGGAATGCTCATGTCAACCGGCTCCCCAGCCCTCCCTCAGCACAAGGAACAGCCAAATCCTATTCCTTCACTCTGGAGTAGGCCCCTGGCTTCCACTATGACCATACATGTTACAACTTCTCTGGTATAATTGCGTTCCATGCTTGTGATGAGATTTGGGAAATCCCCTCAGTTCTGCAGCAACCCAGTTACAAGCTGTCCCTTAGGCTGGGTTTCTGTATGTCTTTTTTATTAGTGACAGTTTCAGAGGAAGGTGTTTTCCTGGTGTTGCCCCAGACTTGTTCATTCTGTGCACATTTGCTGAGCAAGGCCCAGGGCTGCAGAAATGCCTGAGGGCCTGTCCCCACCCACGAGCAGCACGCACAGCTCACAGTCCATGGGGCAGCATGCAATCTGTTTGGAATCTGTCATTTCCCCCACCCCCACCCAGACCCCATTTCACCCATCTTCCCATCAGCCAGGCAGATGGGACCTAATGCCCCGATTAGAGGGGCATTCCCACTCTTTGCCATCCTCTCTTTGATGACTTTTAAAGACATAGCAGGCAGTCTCTGCTGCTTCTGCTAAGGTCACATGCATCCAGTTGCAAGAGAGGCTCTCCTGATGCAGAACGAGGGGAAAATGATTTCCAAGTAGTCCAGAAACGTCTAGACAGCAGCTCTGGGCTGTCTGTCTACAGAGTGAAGTGTCTCTGCGGAGGAAGAGTCAAGACAGGACGTGAGTACAGAGTTGCCAAGGTTAGCCCTGAAAGCAGTGTCGGGAGTGGAAGGGCTCTGATCATAATGCCACAAGACTGGAGTTCAGAGTCTCTGCATTGTTGAGGCTCAGTTTTCCCATCTGGGAAATGGGGATAATAATTCTTGCCCTGGGTTGTTTTGAGGATCAAGTGAGGTACTGCAAATGAAATTACTTTATAGACTCGAAAGCTTTATAAGTTATTCTTTCTCCTAAGAGGCTCCAGGTAGAAGTGGAACATCATTCAATATTCTAAAAATATTAACAATGATCATAATCCACTGAGCATTTTCTGTGTCAGGCACTGTGCTAAATATGCTACACGAGTTGTCTGATTGAATTCTTCCATCCCTAGAAGGTTGGTGCTAGCATTATTCGTATTTTATAGTTGAGAAAGTTGAGGCACAGACAAAATAACTTGTCCGAGTCACACAACTGGCGAGTAGTTTGCCCAGAGCCCCAGCTCTTACGCACTACATATGCCCCTACTACTACAGACCAGCACCATGTTGAAAGATCCATAGCCCCTAACCCAAGGGTGGAATATTTCAAGCCACCTCTGTGGGGACCCAAAGTCCTTAGCGGAGGAAGGGGTCCTGGCCTATGCAGGTAATGAGGTGAGTGGAAGAAACCCAGGACAGGTAATAAGGGATTTTAGCGCCTATGTATGACCTCTGACCCTTCACCTCTCAGGTCCTCAGTTTTCCCATCTGTAAAACAGGAAGGAGAGGGAAGATTGATCTAGAACAGTGTCTCTCATCCTTTTTGACTCTAGCCCACCTAGGCATGGTAAAAGGACAAACCCACAGCCGTCTGCCACATCTGTTCCCACCTTCCAGAAGGAAAGGAACTCGGAGATAATATGAATGGGTTATGGTGCAAGCGATTTGGGGGAAAGACTAGAGACAGATGTGCTGCAGGAATGGGAGATAGATGAGTCATAGTTGAACTGTAATGCACACGTGCCTTAAAGACCAGCCATTGAAAAATTATAAGCCCTAATTACTGTTGTTAAGCGAGCAACTCACGACAAATGAAATTGGGAATGACGAAGTTAAACTAATGGTAAATTATAATTAAAAAGCAAGACTGGTGGCAATTGGAAAGCAGTACCAACTCAAGGTTCTCACGGATAACCACCCTCCCTCCCAATCGCTGCCGGGCTCCTCACTCTCGGCTGGGCCCACGGGCCGGGGGAGCTTGGACGTGCCCCCATGTGACGTGGCACCTGGAATTTTGGGGTGGAACACCAAATTAAAGTCTTCCGTGAACTCCAGCCACACACTAACTTTCACATGCGAATACCGATGTTTAGTAACTCCCTGTGCCAGACTTCACAGCAAAAGCCGCCCTTTGTTACACACTGGCGTGTCCCTGCATTAAGGGCTTTGTAGGTGTCATCTCCAGGACTCCCCATACCCCAGTGAGCTAGGTGCAAGGATTGTTTTCATGTTACAAGTGAGGTCCACAGAGATGGTGCAACCTTCCCAAAGTCACGTGGCTCATCAGTGATGGGATTCGGTTTTGAAACCAGGCCGTCTGGCTCCAAGACTGCTGGGCTATCCTGCGTTCAGAAGCCATCTGAGAAGTCAGCCCCAGTAACAGGAAACGTGACCTTCTTTGGCAATGCCAGTCATTCTCCTAAAAGAACCCAGAGAGGACTTGGTTCTCTCTACCGGGAGATCCTCGGAGTTTATGGTGACCCTCAGGCATGGCCCGGCCAGCAGTTAATAGTCCACAGGCCGTCTGATCCATCCACTTCTCGCCACCTAGAGCACTGGTTCTAAACTGGGGGTGGTTTTACCCTCACAGGCGACATTTGGCAATGACTGGAGACATTGCTAAATGGGAGAGGCTCCTGGTACTTAGGGAATGACAGACAAAGAGGCTGTTCAACATCCTTCTACCCACAGGACAGCCCCCACCACAAGAACTATTTAGCCCAACAGGGCCAAGGCCAAGAAAGCCTGCCCTAGACTCATGGTTCCAGGCATACCTAGTCGCCCTTGGGAAGAGTGTACAGAAGATGGTTTCTGGCTGAGGAGAAAATAGGGGACCCTGATATCCCCGTCTGTGAGTACCTGAGAAACACAGTGAGAAGGAGAGGTGGGAACTGAACTCGGATTGCCTAGGGTAGAATGCTGTCTTCATTGCTCACTGTGTGACCTTGGGGAAGCTACTTACCTTTTCTGAGCCTCAATTTCCTCATCCATAAAACAGAGGTAACAGTGGTACCTACGCTGGAGAGTTGTTGTGAAGTTTCTATGACATGTACTGGGCTTCCATAGCATTTGATACTTGGGAAGACCCTGATAACTATTCATTCTGATGGTGGTGATGGTGATGGTGATGGTGGGGTCAGGGCAAGGTAAAGACATACACGTAGTACTGGAGGAGCTGAGAAACAGCATGGAGTGGGGTCTAGAGCCCAGTGGACAGGACGAGACAGCTAGCCTGCTGAGATCATTAAACAGGGTGATCTGCAGGGTGGGGCCATATGCATACCCCCTCACTCATATGCATACCCCTCCACTCCAACACCAAGGGGGGAAACGCAGCAGGCCACTGGGGGCGCACCCTTCGCTAACAGGGTCCCCTCGTGTTTTCACTGCCCACTGCTCAGAAGGCATCACACCTTTCCCAAGAGGCTGGGGCTGGGTTCATTCATTCATTCATTCATCCATCCATTCATTCAACAAGTACTTACTGAGCACCTCCTACGTGTAAGCATTGTTCTGGGCACTGGGGATGCAGCAGTGAGCCAAATAGATGAGAACCTCGTCATGGAAAACAGACAATAAATAAACAAATGAGCAAGTTTATACCAGTGGTATACCAGATGGTGTGAGTGCTATGAAAAAAAGTAAAACAGGAGAGAGGAAAGGGTATGCCTGTGCATTTCTGTCCATTTTAAACAGGGTGACATTTGAGCGAAACCTTGAAGGCGGGAAAGGAGCAAACCATGTGGACCCTGAGGGGAACATCCCAGGCAGAGGGAACAGTAAGTGCAGAAGCCTGAAGTGGCAGCGCGCTTGGAGAGTTAGGAGAAAGGCAAAGCGTGTGGGCGGGAGAAGGTAGGTGAGCTCCAAGAAGAGCCACGAGGGTTCAGTTGTGCAGGGCAGGGCATGGTGAGGATGTTGGCATCGACCCAAAGCAAGATGGAAACCAGTGGAGGGCAATGTCAAGGAAACATTTTATCAGCCACTCCGGCTACTTGCCATAAATACAGAGTCTGGGCAAGGGCAGAGGCAGGGAGACCAGTCTACCTTCCAGCTGAGAGATGAGAGCGCTTGGACCAACGTGGTAGCAGGGAAGTAGGGACAGGCATGGATTCTGGGTATATCGTAAAGGTAGGTCCAGTGGGATTTCCCAAAGGGTTCCATGTGGGCTGTGAGGGAAAGAGAGGAGTCGAAAGTGACTCCAGGTGTCTTGCCCCAAACCACAGGATGGAGTTTATCAAAAGCCATTTACTAATATAAGGAAGGCTACGTGTGTAGGAGAAAGATGAAGAGTTTGGGAATTAGACTGGGTTTGACTCATGACTTTGCTACTGAAAGGATACAGTCACTTAGCCTCTCAGAGACTCGGTTTTTTGTTCTATAAAATGGGCATCGTGGTGCCTGTCTTACAGGAATGTGATGAGGATCAAAAGAGATAAGGAATATAAGGCTGGACCAAAATAAAATGTGGTGTCATTTCCTCAGTGATGTCATTCTGGGCTTTCATTCTGTTACAGCCCCTCTGCTGATTGGCTAGGTTCCCGGGGGGTGCCTGGGTTTGGAAGACCCTCTGAAATAATGAACTCTAGTTTTCATTGGCTAGGGAGAGGAAGGGGCCGCTGGCTTTTTGCATTACTCAAGGCCCACCTCATGAGCTAGGGTCTCCATCCTGCTCTCCAGAGGTGGGGTCTCAGAACCCCCAGCACCTCCCAGACCCACTGTGACCAGGCACCATTCCCCAGGGCACAGAAAGGGGAATGTTGGAACCAGCATTTGCTTAGGGTCTCAGGCAGTGGTTTCCAGTCCTAGCTGCACAACAAAATCACCTGGGTAGCTTCTTAAAAATAGATGTCAAGCCCCCTCTCCCCACCTCCAATCTGATTTAATTAGCTCTAAGTGCAGCCCAGAGACTCGTGATTTTTAAAAGCCCCCCAGGTGATTTGAAAGTATAGCTACAGTGAAGAAACACTGAACCAAGTTATGATTTTGTCCATTTTACAGATTAAAAACAACTCTGAGACCCAGAGAGGTTAAGTGGCTTCTCCAGGGTCTCTCAGTTGCTAAGTAACAGAGCCAGGATTTCAAACCCTGGTAGGTCTGACTCCAAGTTACATCGCAGCCTTAAGTTGAAAGTCCCTATAATACATGTAAGTATTCTTCTGTGGCTCATTAATTCTTTTATAGAAAGAGTTGAGGCAGCAGAAATGGTCAAAGAAATGTAAATCTTAAGCGTTACAAAGCTCTGACAGGTATTATTACATGTCCCTAACAGTATGTACCCAATGTGATTCAGAAGTCAGAAGAAGAAATGGATTCAGTCCACAGAAGTTTGGTGTACAGACAAATGACTTCTCAGAGACACATCTGTGGAGTAAATCCAAGAGTCCCTGCACCAGGGACCGGAACTGCCAGACCTCAGTGTGCCCACCTGATGCTTGGGTCAGATAAGCAAGGCGAGGGTTAGTTTAGGAACCACCCATGGTCAGCCAGCATTTATTGGGCACCTAACAAATGGCGGCCTCGCGGCTGGGCACTAGGGTCCTTGATGAGTCAGAGGTCCTGCACAGCAAACCGACACAGGCACCAGCCCCCTGGCTCTCCATGTTGATTGGAAGTCTTGGGACTCCAGGTGGAGCCACAACCCTTACAGGTGGTGCTTCCAGAAAAGACACTTCCACTGCCGCCAACAGCTCTGCACAGCTGGTAGAGGTGAAAGACAGTCGGGAGACTGGAAGCTTGGCCCTAGGTATCCTACATAGCAATCAGAAATGCAAATAAGCCACGCCATAATTACCCACAAGTTGCAACTTTTCTTCCAGCCTCACAACCCACCTGTTATGAAATTAAAGGGGATTTATTTTTTAATTAATATGACAGTAATTAGCAGAGAGTTCAGATGCTTAGAACTGGGTCTGTGTGTGGAGGTAGGCATTGAATAAAGAGTGTGACTTCCTTTTTTTTTTTTTTAAAGTTCCGAGCGTGTTGGGATTATGGAGGCTCGCCTCTCTGCATCCATATGGTAACTATGCACCCATAGTTACAGGCAGCTGTGTTTGGAACAAAGAGCCCAGGTGTTTATCTTAAAACCAAAGGGACTGGGGGAATGCAGACTGGTGCAGCCGTTATGGAAGGCAGTGTGGAGGTTCCTCAAAAAATTACGAATAGAATTACCATATGACCCAGCAATCTCTCTCCTGGGTATCTACCCAAAAAATCTGAAAACATTTATACATAAAGACACGTGTGCTCCAGTGTTCATTGCAGCTTTGTTTACAGTGGTCAAGACATGGAAACAACCAAAATGTCCTTCGATAGATGAATGGATAAAGAAGTTGTGGTACATATACACCATGGAATACTATTCGGCGGTGAGAAAAGATGATATAGGAACATTTGTGACAACATGGATGGAGCTTGAGAGTGTAATGCTAAGCGAAACAAGTCAGACAGTAAAAGCAGAGAACCATGTGATTTCACTGATATGTGGTATATAAATCAAAAACAACAAAAGAACAAGACAAGCAAATGAGAAACAAAAACTCATAGACACAGACAATAATTTAGTGGTTACCAGAGGGTAAGGGAGGGGTCGGGTTGGGAGATGAGGGTAAAGGGGATCAAATATATGGTGATGGAAGGAGATCTGACTCTGGGTGGTGAACACACAATGGGATTTATAGATGATGTAATACAGAATTGTAGACCTGAAATCGATGTAACTTTACTAACAGTTGTCACCCCAATAAAATTTTATAAAAGCAAAACCAAAGGGACTGGAAGGTAGAGCATAAGCGTTGGGCTCAGCAGGCCTGGGTTTGAATTTCACATGGCTACTCACCAGCTATGTAGCCTAGGAAAGGTTTCTTAATTTCTCTGAGCCCTAATTTCCCCCATAGAGATGATAATACCTGCCTCGCCAAGACTGTCATGAGATTGTTAGCAAGAGTTAAGGGGAAATGGCACATGCCCTTCAACCAACTTGTTAAAGAATAAGGTAATTATCGACCACCATGAGGTTGAATGTCTGGGATTGGGTTTGCTGTAGAGTCCCAGGGTGCCCAGGACAGCCTTGATTTTAGCCCTGAAAGTCCCTTCTGGGCACTTTCAATGCCTGGGCACCTTGGTTCCCTGGAAAGCAGACCCTGAGATGACGTTCAGTGTACGGGATGTCCATTAGGGGGCGCCCTTGGGACGAGGTGAAAGAAGCAGGACAGAGCAGCAGGGAGCTAACAATTTTAGGAGGTAGACGCGACCAGAGGCTTGGTCAGACCCACAGGTGCCCCGAGCTAAGTGGCCCTCCGAGTCCCTGGATGCAGGCTGCCTCGGGAGGGGGCGAGAGCTCGGGTGCAGCGGAGGCAATCCCTACGGGAGCTGACGCCTGAGGTCCTGGCTGGCTGCACGCCCAGCAGAGGGCACCAGGTCGGTCTTTCCCTGAAGGGGCTGGAGGGAGGCACTAGTGTCCTGTGGTGGCACTAGTGTCCACCACAGACATGAAACCAACCACCTTACCTGGGAAACACATCACATAAATTGTGAACATACACACCCTGCAAAACCTGTCATCAAAATAGAAAATTAAAACCCGTGTTACTACACCTAAGAAATCCCTCCAACTGCCTGCCCATAGGTTGGAGTGTGTTCATGAGTGTAGCGAGCATAGCAAGCACTCAAAAAAAACAACAACAAACAAACACGAATAAATCAGTTCTCTAGACTTTTCTTACTTAGCCAGTGATCCCCTTGTCCCCGAGTTAGCTAGCTCAAGGTCCTTCTTCTCATATGCACTCCCATCCCTGCTGGAAGTAAAGCCAGTCTGCACCCCTCCCCCAGGGAAAGTGTGGTATGCAGGAAATTCTGTTTGATTCTTTCCTCCAAGACTCTCCCCAGGGTCAGCACGGGAGGCTCTCTTTGGGAACCCAAGTCTCAAGAATAAACCCAGACCCTTGCACCTGCCATTGGAAACCTTCCCGATTCGTATGCCGACCTCCTTTTCCAGCACACTCTCTCCCACCGCCCTGGGTAAACCTCTTGTTCCAGGACCACCTCACTCAATCCTCCTTGCTCACTCCTACCTGTCTGCCTTGGTCATCGTTTCTTCCTTCCTCTTGTTTGCTTTACTGTTTATCTGAATCCTCTCATCCTTTGAAACCAAACTCAGCCCTTCCAGGCTTCTCCAGCGCCTCAGTCTGCAGGCATCGGGCTCATCTCTGAAACACTGGAGCATTTAGCATTGATGACTTTTGCAGTATTAGGCATGTCGGTGAGGCATTTGGACTCTCCTGTGGAGTATAGGCTTCTCCTGCGTCCCGCTACCCACTGCCCTAGACTGACGCCCCCTTGCCTAGTACAACCTCACACTCCCCTGGGCGGCAAAAAAAAAGCAAATGTACCATCAAATCTGTGTGATCTTGAGCAAGACCGATACCCTCTGAGCATAAGCTCCCTCATCTGTAAAATAAAGATAAAAATAGCCTCTATGCCACAGGGTTGTCGTATTAAGGAAGATGATACAGAGAAAGTCGTCGTTCCATGGTAGACCCTTAATCATTGTTGGTTCCCTTCTACCCCTGCTGTTGAAACAAAAGGCACTGCAGAAAGGGGAAACAACATGTATTAAGCAGCCCTCGTGTGCAAAGCACTTAACTTACATATTAGACATTAGAATTATGACTTGGCAGAGTCATTACTCCAGGACGATCATTCTAGAGATGAGAAAGCCACAACAAGAGGGCTTTCCAAAGTCACATCAGTGTAAGTGGCAGAAATTAAAGCAGGAATGACTTCACTCTGATTAAACAAAGAACTTCTTGCTCATCAGCGATAAGACCATACAATGATTGATTATAGGTAGAGATGAGGCTTTGTTTTCCAAAGATGTTCCAAGAAGAAAATAAATGTCTTTCCACGAGGATTTGGGCATTCACCTGGAAGCAAAGGATCAAATCTCATGACCTCTCCAGTTCTGGAATAGTCTGTGATTTTCTCTGTGTTTCCCTAAGCAGCAGGCCAAAGAAATGTGCGCCTGTACTGGGCAGGTGGGTGGGAGGGAATCTGTTGTCATGATAGGAAATAAAACCCATTTTTCTTCAATTGTCATCACTTCTCAGTAATTAACTGGATGTTAATGTCTCAGATGAAGATTTCTCCAACACCGTAATTGAACTTGAATAACGTGTGCATGGAATTACAGGAAAACAAAATGGCAACCTGAAGCTGAAATGTCAGGAAACCTGTATATCAACTGCCAGCTCCCTAAACTTGAGCAAAAAAACTCATTAATACCAGAGAGCTGTCAGAGCTTCCTCAGAATTAATGAATACATGAAGTTATTAACACAATTACCTTAAGATAATTAGCAAACACCCAATTCATGGGGATGAACATCGTAGATTGTTTGGAAATGTGAAGATATGCAAAGGAAAGGGGTGTATCAAGAGTGCTGAGCTGGTCCTGTTGCTTCAAAAATGGTTCTCAAAAGGAGGTGGGAAAGATGAAAAGAAGAATGGAAGAAAGGGAAAAGGGGGAAATACCAAAAAAGAAAAAGAGAGCTAATTAATATAGGAATAAACTTTCAACCTCACTATTAATGAAATAAATAAAAGATTCCATCTTTTATTTAGCAAATTGGTAAAGATTTTTATAAAAAAAAAAATTTAAACCCAATGCTGGTGGGATTGGGATGAGAAAGACACGCATACGATAAATTTAGGAATGTAAATTGGTAGTAATTCTCTGGAAATACCTATCACAACATGGGTTTTCATTCACCCAAATTGTAATGAAGCGCCTACTGAAGAAAGCACTGTACTTCCCCAGGCAGGCAGCCTCTTTAGTCAAGAATGAGTGAAACGCCAACTGCACACAACCATTGGGCGATGGGTACACAAATTATGGTTCGTCTGTAGAATGGCATTATTTGGTAATGACTAAAAGTTATATTCTAAAACAACTAGTTGATAGCATAGGGAAATGCCCGTGTTATAATGCTAAATTTAAAAAGCAGGATAAAAACTGTCAATGTATGTAGTTCTATACGTGTTTAGAAAAAGATGGCTTTAAAAAAAATCCCAAAATATTGTGCTTATCACTGTGAGTTGGGGTTATAGTGATTTTTGTTTTCTTCTCTACATGTCTGTAGTTTCCATTTTTCTATAAAACAAAAGGCCAATCTGAAGCTGAAATATCAAGAAAGACATGTCAAGTTTTTAATTTTTAGTATTACTTTTACAATAAAAATACTATTAGCTAGTACTTCGGGCTGAGGACATTGTTCTGAATGCTTTCTGAGTTGGTTGTTTAATTCCCACCATCAAGCTATAAAAAGGGGACGGTTATTATCTCCATTTTACAGATAAGAAAACTGAGGCACAGTAAGGTTAAGTAAGTGGACAGCTCTGGAATTGGCAGAACTGGAGTTTGAACTCAGGCAGGTTGACCTCAGACCCTAGGCTCATAATCACTCTGCACTTTGTAAATGGTGTGTTGGTATTTACGTGCACTTCTTCTATGGCAGTTCGCCCCAGTATGTATGTGGAGAGCAGCATGGTAAGATTGAACAAGACCTGAATGTGAAGTCTGGTGACCTTGATGTAAGTCCTAGCTTTGCCACATCCTGGTGACCTTGGGCAATTCACTTCTCCTTTCTGAACTTCAATTTAATCATCTGTGGAAAGGGTTTAATAATCCCTGCCCTGGGATACACGGGGAATACAGGACGTGTCCATGTTTCTTTGCACAGTATGACGTTCTCAACAAACAGAAGGTCTGGTTATCTCCCTGGCAACGTCACGGAGCTGTGGGGCAGATGGAATGTCACAGCAGTAGGAAAGCACCTTATCAACTGTTGGCATATTATACACTGACAAGTAATTGTGACTATTATTGCACGTTTCATTTATGTTTGACTCTCTTGTTCACCTAAGTGGGAGGCCTCATTCTAGTCTTGTCTCTGCCTCTTTCCAGACCTTGGTTTTCCCATCTGTTCAGTAGAAGGTAAAGGACTCCTTGACCGCCAGAGTTCCCCCAACTTGCACATTGACAAGTGAACACACAGAGTGAGGTATCCTGCTTCTCCAATCTCTAATGAAAACCAGTGCCCAAGGCAGGCAGCTCCAACTGGGCCAGCGACAGCTCTGAGTCAGAGCTGGGGTCAGGTCCACAGTCTTGTTGAGAACATTTAAAAGGGACGGTGGGGGGCCGGCCCGGTGGCTCAGGCGGTTAGAGCTCTGTGCTCCTAACTCCAAAGGCTGCCGGTTCGATTCCCACATGGGCCAGTGGGCTCTCAACCAAAAGGTTGTTTGTTCAATTCCTCAAGTCCCACAAGGGATGGTGGACTCCGCCCCCTGCAACTAAGATTGAACACGGCACCTTGAGCTGAGCTGCCGCTGAGCTCCCGGATGGCTCAGTTGGTTGGAGCTCGTCCTCTCAACCACAACAAGGTTGCCGGTTCAACTCCCACAAGGGATGGTGGGCAGTGCCCCCTGCAACTAGATAACAGCAACTGGACCTGGAGTTGAGCTGTGCCCTCCACAACTAAGACTGAAAGGACAACAACTTGAAGCTGAACGGCACCCTCCACAACTTTGAACCCTCCACAAGATTGAAAGGACAACTTGACTTGGAAAACAGTCCTGGAAGTACACACTGTTCCCCTTCCCCAATAAAAATCTTTAAAAAAAAAAAGTGACAGTGGATGTACTGTGCTCAACAAATATGAGTCCCCTTCCTTCCCCTGCATGCCAGCTGAGTCAAGTTGGCACTGGCCCTGGATTTGACTATAGTGTGGGGTCATTTTTGCTCATTAGAAAAACCATTATCAGCTCCTTCCTCAATTGAAACCTATGGCGGAAATAACAGAAGGATGACTTAGCCTCCTCTGTGCCACTTCTCCAGCTTCTTTAGGACAATCCTGCTGTGTCTCATTAAACGTAAAAAAAAAAAAGAAAGAAAAGAAAGAAAGAGCGAGAGCGAGAGCGAGAGCGAGAGCGAGAGGAGAGGAGAGGAGAGGAGAGGAGAGGAGAGGAGAGGAGAGGAGAGGAGAGGAGAGGAAAGAAATGACAGTGAGTTGAAACTTGTCAGAGAACACAACACTTCCTCTGGCCCAACCAGAGGTGTATATTAGTGTTATCAACATTGCAATTCTTCTGTTCAGTAACATAGCATCAGCCCACCTGTCCCAGATTTAAACCCCAGCGGGACCTGTACAACGTCTTTTATCCAACAATGAAAATTGTTTCTCTTTTCGGATGTAGCTATCAGGAAATTCAGATCGGAATTCACAGTTCACGTGCAGTTACGAATTCATCTCAAATGTTTTCTTCAACAAACTTCTCTCTCTTACTTGCTTTTTCATCTTTTTTTCAGTAATTTTTACTGTACAGTTTATGTATGCTAAAGGGTTTAAATTTCCTCAAATTCTCTACAACAATAAAAATAATAACACCCTACATCAAATAATAACACTCCCATCTACGCCACCGCTGTAATATTATCCAGTTAACCTAACCTTACGCAGACGTGAAATGCTACAAACTCTTACTTCGCATGCAGGATGAAAATAAGCAAGCACGTTGCAGAGTAGGAAGTGCAGTTCTTTGAGGAACATCAAGGAGCAACACAGATCCAGCTGCAGTAAAAAAAAAGAAAAAAATAGAAGTGCTCGACTAGACCCATAAGTTAACAGCAACACAGGGTGATTCCCCCAGGTTTGCTTTGCTGTGGGCTTGTCTTCCCCAGAGAGTGGCTTGACGTAACCAGAGCTCCCATACAGATAGCCTCCGGCCTATGGCATTGATCCTGGAGACGACTAGATCCTTTCAAATGCTTCCTCCCCATTCCTTCCTTCCGGAATAAAGGAGGCTGCTCTTGGGAATCCAGCCAACCAGAAGCCAAGGTCCAGCAGGTGGGGACTCAGGTGGGATGCAGTCTTCTTCTGCTGACACAGAATCCTCTCCCGGCCCTGTAGGCCTGGGCGGAGGCCAGCATCCTTTGTCTGCCTAACCTGCCCGGAACATCCTTGTGGTCGCCCTGGTCCTGCTGTTTGGCTCTGAGCGCAGTTGTCTGAGAAATGTGATCTGAATGTCACATGTTCAGATTCCACAGCCCTCCTGTTTCCCGGTGTATGTTTTTTTATCATGGCAGCTGAGTCAGGTGTCCACAGGGAGGACAGAAAGGGTAGATCTCACCTTCCATCAGGCAGCCCGCAGCCAGCCAGGTAGGGCTTCAAACCCCTACCTGGATGGTAGGATATGGGCTGCTTCCCTTACCCTTCCGAGTGTCCAGTTGCTCATCTGTAATATGAATATAATCCTTCCCTTATGGGTTGTTGTAAGGATTGAATGATGCCTTGAAAGTCCCAAACACAAAGCCCAGCACTCAGGAGTGTTCCTTCAATCATTCATTCAGTCATTCATTCCGCAATTAAATGGAGGGTAGCTTTTCCTCTTTCCTCGCTCAGGTGACCTCTGGGGATGTGTCATTGACTCTGAGGGGGCAGGAGGGAAAGTTGAGCTCCCTTTACCCAGTTATGTCATGACGTATGGCACTTGCCTGGGGCCGTAGAAAGATACTTTTGAGACCAAATTAGAATCTGCTCGAGTAACTAGGATAGGGGATGCTAAGAGAAGGAAAGGTTTTGAAAACACTGTTCTGCACACTTTTGCCTCTACCTACAAATGAATCCAAGCTGACCAAACCGCCAGGTTGGCTGTGGCAGGAAGCTATGGGGGTTCCACTGAGTATGGCTCCTAACCCCCTAGGGCACAATTGCTGGAGATGGATTCTCTCAGCAGATTCCCCAGAGCAGAAAGCCTCCTGTGCACATGGGTTGACGGTTTCGGTCACAGACTGAAGTGAGTAACCAGCATGTATTAGCACGTACTCTGTAGCAGGCATTTTACTGTAACTCTCTCATAGAACCCTCCCCAGCATCTTCATGCTTTAAGGATTATGACTCGGCTTTTGTAGATGAAGAAACTGAGATTCAAAAAAGTTAAGGAAGTTACATGTCAGGAATACAGAAATAGAAAGAGATTTCCAACAGCGGCCGGGATATGTGTAATGCGTGTTGGAAGGCTGAGGGAGAAATGCGGGGTGCTAAGGGAACCCAGAGGTTAATAACTGCAAGACAGGGAAGAAATGGTTTTGCTGGAGTCCAGTTGGGAGGCGCTGCCCAGCAGGTGCTAAAGGGATAATGATGAGCAGTCTAATGTGGCTCAGGCCACAAAAGGGGATGGCAGCCCAGAGGATGAGGTACTTGAGCTGGCTGGCACTGCACTGGTGCCATGAGTGGCAAAAGAAGCTGGAGGCTAGGGCCATCGGTGTCCTCCGGTTCTTTGGGAGGCTGAGCTGGAAGCGGGTAGATGGTCCCTTCCTCATTCTCCTGCCTCTAGTCTCCTGCAGTGCCAAGCAGACCTGGCAATGGGGATATGGGGAATGTAGCTTACAGCATCCTGGCCCCAGCATCCAAGAACAGAACAGAAAGGTGGGTTTCGAACTGAGAGATAATGTATAAATAGCAACCCCATGTACCAAGTAAGAAGGGAGCTGAAATGCAACCCCGGTCGGCTCCCAGGAGTGAAGAACCACTACTTGGCCGCACTTTCTCTGTACTGGGCCCTGGACTAGTCTTGGGAATACAGAGCTGAACAGGAGATGACCTGAGTTCTCAGGAAGCTTTTAAGTTAATGAAAATGAAAGAGCTGTGCCTCTGATCAGATTCATCCTGTACTTGTCAGGCAGGCTTTTCTGTAGAATCTTCAGGAAGGTGAGTTTTCTGGGAGGATAGGAATCTAGGTACATGTTCTAAGGATATCACATTAGGCCCATATATATGCCCACCTAGTGGGGTGGCCCAGCTCCCCAGCTTTCATGAGCTCGAGGATTGGGGTGTACCTTCTCCAGCGGTTACATCTGTCTCGTTGCTCCTCCAGCCTTCTTGTCGGTCCAGACCTTTCCCGCTACACATTGTTCACCTCTGCAGCCCCACATTTTCTTCCTCAGAACACAGATCTTTAAACTCTGCTGTTTAAATTAGGACTCTTGGTGGCACATAACAGAAAGCCAATTCTACCTGACTTGGGCAGTGGGAAGAGTTTATTGGAAGAATGCTAGTGTATCTTTCAGGGTTCACGTGCAGTTGAGCTCTTGGAAGAGTCAGAACCAGGATCTGGGGTGACATATGGAATGCAAGCAGCCCTCCACGTCTGCCTTTACTGCTCTCAAACCATCACACCCTCCTCTTCTTCTCCTCCTCCTCCTTTTTCTTCTCTCTCTCTCTCTCTCTCTCTCTCTCTCACCTCCCCTTTTCCCTCTCTCTCTTTCTCTAACTCACAGAGGCAGGACACTACTGTCCTGATGTTGCAATACAGTCCATGTTCCCAAAGAAAAACTGAGCTCTTGGCAAACCCATTCTAAAAACATCCAGGGAAGGAACTAATTGATCCAGCTTAGGTCAGGTGCCTACCTTGGACCAATCCCCTTAACTAAGAGAGTAGGGTCACATAAATGACTCCCACTTGGGGATAGTCAGTTCCCAGAAAGTTGGAGCAGTTGCCAGACACAGAAAGGAATAAACAACCAGTGGGATCATATTACAACGGACCATGTATATTACACTGAATGACAGCACCACATTGCATTTAATTGTTCCCCTGTTGTTGCTACATTTGATTGCTACTTTTTTGAGATTATGAATAATGCTTCAGTACATTTCTTTATGCATAAATCTTTTCCACAGTTAGAATTGTTTTCTTTATATATAAGTTCCCAGATGTGGAATATAGCTTAGAGTTTATGTGGATTTTTAAAAAATTAGATTATCCAAATAGCAACACTGATTTTACTACTGTTGCTATGGAAACTATTTTGTCTGTTGCTAGGCAATTGGTTAAAAATTAGGTAGACAAGACTGGTAAAAAGACACAGACAGTCTGTCTGAAGAGCCAAAAATCTGGACTTGACTCTGCTTTTAACGGGCTCTGTGACCTTGTGTTTGAGCATTATGACCCTTTTCTGTTCTTCCAAAAATGGGTTAAACCTAGTTTTCCTAACTGGGTTATTTGGAGGAGTGGGGAGAATATATGAAAAGCAAAAACAACTATCACAGTGCCTGGATCATAGTAAGTTTACTATAACTTGTACTGGTTATAGTATACCCTAAACGTTTCAAAGGGTATACTAATCACTTTTCATCATGGGACTAAAACTCTTCAAAATAGACAATTCATGTCCTTACAGAATGCAAGAGACAGTAGCACACCTCTAATGCAAATTGTAGCTATCTCTAAATGTTGTCTACCTGAGATATCTACATTTCAAAGCAAAGCTTACCTGACGAGCCAGCATACATAAACGAGGAAAGGCTCAGAGGTCTAAGCAACCCACCAACACTGCTATCTCAGTTACTGAGTGCCACCAGGTAGCATACTGGCTGCGCTTGGAGTCACGCAGCATAGGGAGAACCAATCGCTTTCTCCTCCCACTGGACAGCAGGCATCCCTCTCTCGGCTCACCACCAAGCCCCTATTGAGCTTTTCGGTTTGTACGTGGAAAAGGAAGGGGAAGCACCTACATGCCAAGGTTCAGAAATACACCACGCCCTAAACTTCAGGACCATGGACAGTGCAGCGCGTGCCCAGTATGAGGAGAGGCGGAGGCTTTGACGTGGCCACAACAGCTTAAGGAACGTACCACATATTGGAGCCACATACAGGATGGTTACCCAATCTGGGGACACTGATGAATACCTAATCAATGGTTTATTGCTAGTACATTAAGATGCATAGTAAAATAATACCTATTTTTTTCAATGACACCCAAAGGAAGAAGTGGACAGTTCTACCTGAGTAGAGAGTATGGTCATCGAAATGAGTCTTGAAAAATGGGACCAAGTGGACTGCGGAGGGGCTGAGCATTTAGGCAAGAGGCACAACACGTACAACGGCCCCAAGAGGGTCCCAAGGCCCAGTGCCAGCCTCTGTGGCTCTCTCTGTCCTATCCAGAGAGACAGCCTGCTCTGTATCACTGAGGACGCCAGGCTGGACACGCGTTGACCTGCCATGAGTCCAAATTCTCTGGGCGGGAGAGTAATCCTTTATCAAAGGATATGGCTATCCTTTGAAGACAAAGAAAGGATCTATAAATGTTTAGAAGAAGCCGAGTGATAAGAGGAGATTCATCTCTGCGTGCTGGCTCTAAGCTCCCTATCTGTGTCTTTTTTTATCACAACCCAATCCTCTGGGTGGAAATTCTACCTCTAGCGGTCATGGAGGGCCCAGTTAATCAGCTGGGTGTCCCAAACACCTGAACATATTCTCTCAGAGCCCACTTTTTGAGTCTTCCCTTTATTTCATTGACCTCATTGGCAAGCTGAGCCTTACCATCCGCTTATGCGTTACTTCATTTAGTTAACGTTTATTGACCTCTTAGTAGATATCAGGTGCTGCACAGTGTTGAAGAAGCAACAGTGGATAGGCTCCTAGTCTTTGCCCTTATGGAGTTTACAGTCTAATGGATGAGATAAATATTTATCGTATAATCTTACACACATAGATACATACCAATGAGGTCTGGAAACATAGAGCCTATTTTTTTTTTTAACATATTGAAGATGTCCTTGTTGCCATTAGGTACCGTTGCCTGTGTTTCCAGCTTCATGGATACCCTGTGTAATTAGAGACTGTGTTAAGAAAAACCTCAGGAGGCTAAGAGGGTGCTTAACAGAAAGATGTAGAATGAGGATTCTGGAAGATCAGGGCTTTGAGGGACTTCAGGGTCATTAAGAGCCTTAGTGAGAGCAAGGTGTTACCCGTGGTAACCCAGGTAGTTAAGAGCTGGGAGAAACCAAGGTTCTTACCTCCTCATCCAGCTCTTACCCTAGAGCTCAGAATATAAATTAGTGAACAAAAGTCAAAACCCAAGTAATGGCAGTTGTAATGGCTGGGAGCTACCACCATCTCTCCAGCACCCTCGTCTCACCTGGGAACCAGCTCTCCCATCTCTCTTCTTTGTCTTATGGGAAGCCTGACGGCAACCCCAAAGTGTTTGGGTCAAATCTGCAGTCACAGCGCTAGCGTTAGTGCGAACACATCCCCACAGCTCAACTTACGTAAATCATGGCTGTTTGCTCTGCACGTGAAGGAATGGAGGTGCTGAGTGAGCATTTAGCAGGACATTTTATGCTGCTTTTCCTTGCCAGGAAAACCTAACCCTCCTTCCTCTCTTCAGTTTTCCCCCTGAGCAAAATATAAATTATTTTAACTATCTTTACTTAAAAACCAACAACCTATTTTTTTAAAAAGCTGCTCACCTTCTATTTTTACTGCTTACAAAGCAAAGGGCAGAGACCCCAGGGCAACAGGAGTTTCAGATCTGGAATAAAGAGGGCATTCTAGACAGCTTCTGGGGAAAAGGCCAACAAGCAGCCTCCCCCCTTGGGGAGAAGGCCTTCAGTCTGATGCTGCAGATGTAGCCTAACCCAGGAAATCTCTTAGTCTGGTGGGGAGAGCACAGTTTGCCATAATGGGAGCCCCAGTCTGATGGGAGAGACACAACCCTCCCCTAAAGAATCCCAATCTGATGAGAGAGGCAAAGCTCTGTCCAGGGAGAATTCCAATCCCATGAGGGCGACATGTGACTGTCTTTCTTTGCAGATGAAAAGATGTAACTTAGATCCACTGGCAAGCTAGCACAGATATCTACAACCACAGAGCTCTGCAGGAAGCTAGTATGCTGGTCTAGCCAAGCTTTGTAGCTTCCATCCAGAATGAAGGCTAGCCACACCCTGTCACAGTGTCTTCTGGTTCTGCCTTGTGGCCTGGCACATGTCCCAGGGGAGACCCATCCACTGGGGGCAGCCCTGGCCGGGTTTAACAGCCAGTCCAGCAGGGTTTTAATAATGCATGTCTCACAGAGTTGCTAATTAAACTTTAATAGTCCTGCGCAGGGAGCAGTGGGTCTCACTCAGGACAGGGCCTGGGCTCTAAGGAATTCATCCAAAGTCTTGCAGCTGCTCTCATGTTCTCAGAATCAGGTCCTCCGTGGGTCCAAACATGCCGTGTGAAGTAACACCCACCTTACACCAACCGAGGCAGTTTTCCAACCCCTTGGTTGGAGGGGACTCGTTTTTTGTGTGAGCCTGTTCAATGTAGCAGCTACTTTTCATGTAGTAGCTTATTTCCTATATTCCTAACCACAACCCTGAGATAACTGCTGTCATCCCCATCATAAAGAGAACAGTGAAGATGCAGACAGGTAATTTATCTGAAGTCACTTAAATAATTGCTAGCAGAGCTTGGATTGAAATACTGGTCTAATTCCAAAGCTCCTGGTTTTTGGGGGGTTTGGTTTTTTTGTTTGTTTTTCACTGTACCATGATGACTCTTGGACGTACTCAAAAAAATATCCCGGAGTTGGGGGGAGTGGAAGGGAAGCTGCTCAGACACTAGGCACACAGCAACCCCTCAGAGAATGCTCAGTGGGCCCAAGTAGCAAAAGGGAGAGTAGAGGGTGTAATCCGGGGGGTGGGGGTGGAACGTAATAAAAATAAGCCAGTGATCCTTAAACTTCAGGGCTCATAAGATCACTGGGGAAGCTTATTGAACACCCAGATTACTAGGCTTTACCATCAGAAAGTCTGGCTCAGTAGCTCTGGGCCAGGCCTATGAAGTGCATTCTATTACCGTTCTAGGCAGCCTGGATGCAGCTGGCCATCAGAAGACATTTGGGAAAACACCCAAGTAACTCTTCTCCTACGTGCAATGTGGCACCGTTTATAAACACATGCACTTTCATGATCTCATACGATCTTTGCTACCACCTGGCAGGTAGGCAGGGCAAGACCTATTTTTCCCATTGTACGTGTAGGAGAACTGAGTCTCTGTAAAATAAAGGGATGGCATAAGAACACAGCAGGTAGTAGTAGGACCAGGGCCAGCACTCGTATCTTTCTGCCTCCAAGTTTGTATTTATTCAAGCGTGCGGGCTTCTCTCTGCGGAGACACGGGAGGTACTCTGCAAGGCATGGCCCATGGTGGTGGTATCTGGGAGCGAGTCATTGAGACCAGGGGCCAGTCTGGGGGGGCTGCAGAAGGGAATGGACTACTCTAGGGAGTAAAGGGGGCTTTGGCAACATTAGTGACCGGCAAGAAGGGAGCAGGGCAGGGTACCAGGGAGACTCCAGTAGCCCAGGTGAGAGATGATGGAGGCCAGCCCAGGGTGGTCATGGGTCAGGATGTGGGGGGGGTCTGTGTCCCAAACAGGATCATCCTCAATAGTTACCACTGAAGTATCAGATAAGCAAAAAGAGGATCGTATTTAGCAATCCATTGACCATAGAAGCCAGGACAGAACGGACGCAAAGCTTTTCCAAGAAATCTTGTTTTGGGCTTCAGAAAAACAGGATGGATTTGGGGAAGGGACTTGAAACAGCTTCAGCCTTTATCATATGAAACTCCAGTGGTACAGGAGTTGGAGTCAGGCTAAAAGTCTAGAAGGGAAGACCCAGGTAGCTACCATGTCGTCAGGAAACGTGTGGCCCTAGCATATAAGTAGTCCCAAAGTCAGGAGACAGATTGCATTGCTGGTGGGCTTGGCAGCCAGGACGAAGGTGATGGGAAGAAGGCAAGAGCTTTGGCGGGGGGTGTGGAGAGGGGTGATGCTGGCGGTCCCAAAGTCATGGCAGTTTTGAGCTGGAAGGAGGCTTAGGGACTGTAAAGTTCTACACCCTCACTTTCCAGATGAGGAAAGCGAGGGCCAGCCATGAGAAGTCACGTGTTCAAGGTCACACAACTGGGGACTCGACCCCGTGACTTCTGACTCCCAGGCCAGCACTTCTTCCAGCCCAGCCAAAGGCATCTCTCCAACAGCCTCCACCATCCCACTTACTAAATACTCTATGATCCTGGACTTGCAGATAAAAGAGGCACCAATTAACATATGCAACTTTTAAAATGTCAGGTCAGGACAGTGTCTTCACATAATCCCAGATGGAGGCATTAGCATTTGTGCTCCCTCATACCCTTGCAGAAACTTGCTGACATGTTTAAAATTGCAAATGTTATTACTACATGAGGTGGCAGGGAGCCCTCCGGGAAGTACACAGGGTGAAATGAAAGGTGGAAACGTGAGGGCGCTTCCGAGGCCCACGCAAAAGGGGAGGGTGGGCAGGGGGTTTGAGCAAAGGGAAATTGTGTGGGGGTTTTTCTCATCAGGGAACCCACAAACAATGGCCAAATTCTTGGCATGAAGGAACCCTATTAGTTGAAGAATCCCAAATGAAGGGCTTACTCACAAGCATGAAACACGTGGTCTGATGCAGCCGTGTTCTTAAACCGCTGGGTGACAGTGGGGAGGTCCCTTCACCCCTCTACTCCTCAATTTTCATTATATTTAAAATAATTGTTTGGGGTTAGATGATCACCAGAGCTCTGGACCTCTAGCTCCAACATTCTCTTTGTGTCTCCCTTAAGACACCTGGGCAGGGACGTTCTGACACATGCTGGCCCATCTCAAACTTTCCACTGTTCCCCACTGATGCTTTACCTAAAGGTTCGTTCTGGCTTACCAGCCTCAATCTTGGCTTCTCTTAACATGAATTCTGGCCTTCCTGGTTCTAGATACCTTGGCTAACCACCTTCCAGGTCCTTCTGTCTCCTGCATCGCTTGGTGCCTCTGCCCTGTAGTGAGTCCCAGGCCCTATTCCATGAGGGTATCAAGCATCCATTTGTGTGCAAGAGTTCTAAATGTCGCAGGAAAGCCTACATTGGAAGAGATGTTTGTATTTACCTAGCCCCAATTCCTTCCCCACTGGAGTTATCCATAGAACCTGTCTTGTAGGCTACAAGGAAGTAGAAATGGATACGACGGGGAAAAATAGATTTGGGCCAACCTGTGGAGGGATGTTGTGCATTACCGTGTCAGGTGCTTTCTGCAAACACCTGTGACTTTCTGCCTGTGAGCATCTTCTGGGAACAGAGACATCCTAGGCCTGGGAACAAGGCGTGCGGGAAGTTCTGGGGTGGTAACACCCCAGGAGCAGCTCTCCACCAATGATAAGCAGATGAATGGCCAGCTTCCTCCCCTCTCTGGTGTGACAGCCCTGCAGTGGTTTTTCACCATTGCTCAGAGGTCCCATGCGGCCTAAACCCCAGTCACCACAGCAGGAAGTGACTCTAATGTACCCAATATCGGTTTCCTTCCTTTCCCTGCCTCACTTTTGTACCCACCCCCAACTAGGGCGTCCTGGAGTCACTCCCAAATATACCACTAGCCTCTGGAGAAATGGTGTAAAATCTTCCCCTCTTAGAGATTCACAGTGCACATTATCATATTAAAGGCTCTGAGAAGTCCTGCAAAAAAAATTAATGTGTTTAATGGTTTAGCCTAGCGTTTTCTAACCTATTTGACCACAAAGTTTTTCTTCCCCTGAAGTAGCTCATAGAAATCGTGTTTTCTGGAAAATACTTTGGAAAGTGCTATGCAGACAATCGGGCACAAAGGGAATCTTGCTCGAGAAAGAAAGGCCCAGTGAGCAGTGGCTCACCATGGCGGGAACAATGACTCTGAGCCGCGTTAGCTGCACTGCACTTTTGTGTGGAGGCTTTGAGAGTTGATTGGCGCAGCCATCCTGTGAGGGTCGATGGAGGTAGTATCATGACACTCACTCTACATATGAGGAAACTGAGACTCAGAGACACTAAGGGACATGCCCCAGGTTACACAGCTAGTCCGTGGCAGATTCAGGACGTCTAACTCCACATCCCCCTTTGCAATGGATTTCCTAGTGAGCAGAAGGGCATAGTGAGCACAGGGAATCCACGTCCCTGTCAACCTAGTCCAGGCTTTCTCCATCCCCCCCAGCAATGAGGGGCAGCCACAGGTCACCCAAGGGTTCCTGTGGCTGCGCAATAGTTATAGGAGCGTGAGGGGAGAGGCTGTGGCACGTGCCCTAGGTGTGTTGTCCCTTGTTCTGATTCAGGTGCCTGTGACAACTAACAACAATAACACACCACTTTATTCATGCACACATGTACAGATTTCCAGGCAGGCCTGCACTCGGATATCCAAGCATGTATGTGCATATCAGCATCCATATAACATTCGATGCACTTTATTGTTATTACTTACTTCATGCTCCATCTTCCTTTCTAGCCCTCGGGACTGTGTAACCTACAAGGGGAGGGTCTGAGTGTATGTCTTTCACCACAAGAACCCTAGAGGCAAGTCCAGTGTCCATCACATAGTAGGTGCTCAATAAATATGCGTGGAATAAATGGATGTATCAACCCACACAGGCGCAAATTGCACTTAACCGATGTAACAAACAAGAGGGCACACACACATATATGCACATGCACCCCCCATACATGCATGCAAACAGACACATAAGAACACGTGAATATGCACAGATCCCCGTGCCCCACCAAGAGCCCAAGGTCAGGATGTGGACATCATGCCCACTGATGTGAATCTCTTGGGTAGGATCCAGAGAGCCCCCAGCAGACATCACTTCGCTATCAGTCTATCTGCTCCATTTATAGTTGAAATAAATATGTCACAGCTGCTTCACTGGAGACCAATGTAGACGTGGAGGGAAATGGGGAAATATCGGCCCAGCTTGCATTCTGGCTCACTGGCTTGGGGGAGCTTAAGGCATAAATGAGTTTGGGTTTAATTGACTTTTTTATTGGGCTTTAACTCACTGATACTTTTCCAGAGACTGACTCCAACCGGCAGATGCAGGGTGGAACGGTCTCTAGGGCTGCCAGCCCCCCTCGCTCTCTCTTCCCGTGCCCTCAGGCCTGTTCTAAACCACTTCTGCACACAGCACAACCCTTGGCCCCTTAGTGGCACGGGGAAGTCTGCCGTCGTGACTGTCCCCTGCCTGGTTTCCATCTTTTGCCCCTTTTCCTCTTGTCATAACTCCCTTCCCCCCAAGGGCATTTCAATTGAATCCAATAACATTGATTGAAAGCTTGCTCTATATCATCCCTGTGTGGGGTGCAGGGTTACAGAGATGAAGAAGAATGAATCTTTACCCTCTGGGAGCCTGGAATCAAATGGAGAGGCAGACACATAAATTCTACCACGTAATAGATACCAAAAATTAACCCACGAACCAAGTCCAGAAAGGCACAGAGATTCAGGTAAGGCTGCCCAGATGAGATGCTTCCACTTCCTCTGGAAGCGGGAAAAGAGTTGGCCAGGCAGGGTACTCCCAGAAAGTATGTGCCAGGCGGGTGGAACAGCAGGTGCAAAGGCACGGAGGGATGGGAAAGTGGAGTGGGTCTGGGCATCTGCCAGAGGCCCCATGTGGTGCAGTGGAAGAGGGAAGATGAGGGTGCTCGTGAGGGGCTCCGAGGAATGACCTCCAGCCTGGAAGTCAGGAAACCTGGATTTCTGTCCCACCTTTGCCACTAGTTCACAGTGTGACTCTGGGCAAATCACCTTCGTTGTCGGAGTCGTGGTGTCTTCATCGACAACGTGAAGAGTTCGAGCTCATTGAGCTCAAAGATGTTTTCTCACCTCCAGGACCTTCTTATCTTCCATGAGACGACATTTCCCTGCTATTCTAAGTCTCTGGATGGGTTGGTGCTGGTTTTGAGTTTCTTTGAAAGAAGCTAGCCCCAGAAAGCCCAGCATGGAACTATTGGGGTCTGAGAATCCGAGGCTCTTATAGAGAAACTGGGTACCTGTCCTTCTCCTGGGACAGGGAGTGCACTGGAATGCCCGTTCCCAGAGCTCTGCCTGAGTCCTGCAGGCCCCAGGAGCTCTTCCCAGCGGGTTGGGCAAGCAACGCCAGCCAGGGGACAACACGCGTAGACTGCCCTTTACTCAGGCAGGAAACCAGGGCTGCATTTTAAAGTTTCACCGTCCAGAATCATCCAGATTCTTGAAATATCAGTGTTTAAAAGGATGAAGTTCCGTTACCTGGCAAACTTTCTCATTGCGCCATATAAATGAGGCATGACCAAAAGTGGAGACGTACTTTGGAAAACTTTAAAGCCCCCTGCAAATATAAAAAAATTCGCCTTAAGTATAGGGTGACCCTACATCCCAGTTTGCCTGGGACAGTGCCAGGTTATGCCTGCTTGCCTGGCATAATTACTGTGAGTGTCCCTGCCTTTTACTCTCAGAAGTGTCCTCCTTGGGGCAATAAAGATTATGATCACCCTGGTCATTCAGCTTGTGAGGGGTGGGAGTGCTAGCAGGAAGGGTGTGCACCCGTGGAAAGGAGCACACTTTGGTATTGCGCTGAGCTGAAGGTTAATCGCACATGACCTTGGATGACTGACGGAACCTTTCTGGGCTGCTTCCCTGTATGTAAAATGGCGGTCGTAACACCTTCCATGTGAGTCGCTCGGAGAAGTAAAGGAGATACTGCATGTTAGTACATAGCATCCTGTGTGCTCCGTACATGTTTCCTCGCCCTCTGTGGTTGGCAGGCCCATCGTGCTCAGTGCTGGGCAGAGAGGAGCTTGGTCTTTGAATGCATGAACGAATGCGTGCATCAGTCAGTCAAGCACAGAAGCAGAGGTGGGGGCTCCTCTCTCTGTACCCCAGTTCCTTCTTCTGTCACATGGGCTGAAACCTCCTGAGAATTCTGTGACTCTTCTGTTGTAGTCAGAGGGTTTGATTCCTTCCCTGTCGCCCACCCACCCCAGAGCCTTCTCATCGTCCTTTCACTGATTTTTCTCTGCACTTCTGTCCTTCTTTTAACTTCCGTTCAACTTCTTTGTCCTTTTTTTTCCTTTCTTTTTGGTGGTAGTGGTGGGGGGCAAGGGGCAGTTCTTCATCTTTATTCCAGTGCCTCTCCTGGAAGCTCTACGTAGACCTTACTCTGCCTTCGTATTTCTCCAAGTCCCTTATTGTTTCCTGAACTGCCTCAGGGAAGCGGTGTTTTATGTGGGGGAACACACGGACCTAGGGTCCACAGAGCTGAGTTTGGGTGCAGGCCCCTGCTTCTGTCCTTAAAGGGCTGAGTTTGGGATAATAATTGGCTTGTAGAATGTCTGGTAAACTCTCAGAGTCTAAGTTTCCCATCCCTTAAAGGGGCAGAATAACACACAAGACCACTCTGAGGATGAAATGTGTACCTATGGAAGCTGTCTTGGCAATGCTCGGCCTTAACCCAGCATCAAGGTCTTCACAATCTGGCCCAGCCCATCTTTCCCATCTCATCCGCTCCTTCCTTCCCCGTCAGCCTCCCCATCCAATCCTGCCAGCATGCCCACTGCTCACAGAGCACTCCATCCATCCACCCACAACTCGGAGTCTCTGCTCATGCTGTTCCCTCTGCCCTTCCCTGCTTTGGGTGTCCTGAAATCCTCCTCCTCCATCCAGCTATTGTTCAAAGTCCGCCTCCTTCACAAAGTTTTTCTGCTCCCTCAGGTCAGAAGGGGTCACCTGGCCCCCCTCTGAATCTGCCCAGGGTATCTGACTGGTCCTTCCATTGACCACTTGCTTATTTCTGCTATTGTTTATTGTAGCTATTTGCTTACTCTCCTGTTCCCCCAAAGGGACTACAGAGTCCTTGAGGGGAAACCTTATTTTGTTCATCTTGATATTATAAACTACCTCCGAAACTTTGTGAAACAAGGCAGGGCATGAGCAAATAAAATTAAAATTTTGGTCATGATTTGTAGTTCCATTTCCATGATGAACTGAGCCAACACAAACCCATCTTCCACTACACACACGTAGAAATGCAAGACAAAGTACAATTTTAAAAAAAATGTTAATGCAGAGCCAAGTTCTAAAGAAGGGGAGACTCCAAGTGCCAGAAATGAGAGATCTCTGAAACCAAAATACTTGCATAAAGCCAGGACCTAGGAATAGCGGGTGTGTGTGTGTGTGTGTGTGTGTGTGTGTGTGTGTACATGTGTATATGGCTGCTTGTGTGTGCCTGTGTGTGTGCCAGTATGTATGTGTGTGTGCCTGTGTGCCTGTGTGTGCCGCTGTGTGCCTGTGTGTGTGTGTGTGTGTGTGTGTGCTCTGCTCAGTTCAGAGAAATGGCCTGAATGCCTTCTGTGTGCAAGTGCCAAGCTGAGCCCAGGGCATGTGGCCTGCAGTTCCCTCCCTCCACCGGAATGCTAGAGTGCATTCTCAGGAGGGCAGAGACCCTTGAGGACATCTCCACTCTTGCTCTAAACACTTTCCCCATATTGTCTCCTTTAACCTCATGGCCGCCTTATAATGTAGAGGGTATTACAAGGAAGAACCGAGGCAAGGGAAGTTAACTTAGTCCCTGGGTTAGGGCAGAACCAGCCTTTGAACCCAGGGGTTTTGACTATGCACCTGTGGTGCATAACCTCATGCCACATAGTAGGTGTGCAGAAATATTTGTCAAGTGCGCATCTGAACAAGCGACCAGGAGGAGCTCACAGAGCATTAGAAGGCTGGGGTTGGTCCGGGCCAGGGCAGGCAGGCCCAGCCAGGCTGCACTGATGGGTGGGGGCCCAGCTCTCATAAACGGCGCTGATTGAAAATGAAATGAACTCCTCGGGCCCGTAGGTGCTTGGGAAGATGCTTTCTCCTGTCTCAGGATGATTGCAGCGGGCTCCATTTCCTCTGAGGCTCTTCTCAATTTATTTTTCCCCTCCCTGTTTATGCATTTGGCTCTAATTCCCTTTCCTGGGTCCCATTTGGTGGTTACCTACTTATGTTCTAAAATGCGCCATTAGGCGTCTGATATATGGTAAGTTCGGTGGGTGGTCATGCTGATGCTCTGAACCTTTAGGGGAAATAAAGAGGCCACCGCCATCTGCTGGGAGCCCCGCCTGCCTGCTGCCAGTGGCTGCCAGTCGGCCTCTTGGGACTCTGTGGGCCCAGCCAGGGGAGGGTAGGCTGTCCCCTTATCCTCATGGCCACCCCCCACCCCCAGGGATATAAGCCCCGGAATGGGCAAACCTGGCTACCACGTCTGTCTCCACACATAGCTCAAGCATCTGTTTACTTGGTATCCATTTATTCGACACCTTTGTGTGCCAGGGCCTGGAGATAGATGAAAAAGATGCCTTTCCCCACTTTGTAGGGTTCGATGTGCGTGACTTGGTGCTTGGTTGGGATTGGCTCAGGGTCCACAGCAGGGTCACGGCTGCAGCTGAGTAGGTGTGGGGACCGTGGAGGCTGCCAAAGGGAGACTGTGCCCTGGCGACGTGGACACGTAGCTCTCCAGCACCGTGCATTTCCACGAGGGGTGGGAATGGACTGGGACTTGCAGAGCCCCAGTCATTACTCATGAAAATTGCTTCGGATCCCTCTAGAATCCTGGAATTTTGTCCATGGAAGTGTTCTTATAGATTTTTTTCCTTTCTTTTAAGCCTAGCTGACCCATTCAGACTCCTCTCCCCTAATCATCTGGAAATGTGCTCTAGTGTAAACAAGTACTGCGCCTGAGGTTCTGTCCTCTCCTTGGAGGTGGCCTAAATCCAAAGGGGTGCATTAGGGGGCCCCTTGTCTCAATCCAAAACAGCTCCAAAGGGCCCCATAGCTCCCGAGCTCCCCATGGGTCAGGGGGCTTCTGTCACCATTGTGTGCAAATTCAGCTGCTGCTTTTGCTCCCTCATGAGTGTGACCCATACATGTGGATCTCAAGAACACCATCCAATAAACCTCCTGCATGCAAGCTCCCATCTCCAGTCAGCTTCCCAGCAACCCCAGAAAGAGCAAAAAGCCAGACAGCCTGGAGCTGACAGCCCAGGGTGGAGAGACGGGCATCAAACAAATGCTCATACAAATACCGTGTTTCCTCAAAAATAAGACCTAACCAGAAAATAAGCCCTAGCATGACTTTTCAGGATGACATCCCCTGAACCTAAACCCTCATGCGTCTTTTGGAGCAAGAATTAATATAAGACCCGGTCTTATTTTCAGGGAAACACAGTATACAGGTGACCAGAGTTGGAAGGAAAAATACAGGGGACCAGGAAAGAGGATGCCTTCTTCAGACCCGACCCTAATTCCAAGGAGTCAGCTGAGGTCTGAAGTTCAAGAGGAGATAGCAGTGTGATAGGATGGAGGTGACACAGGGTTCTGTGAAAAGCCCCCAAGGATGGTACCTAATCCATTCTGAGGAGGAAAGTCAGCAGTCAGGGAAGGCTTTCAGGAGGAGGTGGTACGAGGCTGAGGCATGAAGGATGAGTAAGAATCAGCTGGAGGAAGGCGGGAGAAGGGTCCTGAGCAGAGGAATCAGAATGTCTGCCTGCACAGAAGAATGAAATAGCATGGCATGTTTGGAGAAGGGCAGAACAGGACAGAGCTGACTCGTGAGGTGCAGGGGAGAAGAGACCAGAAGTAGCTGTGTGGGACCCAGCTCATCGACCCCCTCGTATGTCAGCCCAGCCAAGGAGTGTGCAGCCATGGAAGGGTTTAAGCAGGGTGTTTGCTTCCCAGAAAGATACCCCTGGCTGTTATTTGGAAAATGCATGGAGGTGGAAGGGAGTGGGGGCAGGGAGACTGGGCAGGTGGCTGTGGCAATTAACCAGGTAGAGGTGAGTAGCATGACCCTGGTGCAAGGCTGAAGCTACAGGGGTTGAGAGAAGGAAATTAACTGAAGGAAGGGATATGTTCAAGGGAGGGTGCCGCTAACCTGCCCCCTTCGATTCTCTGGTTTGGGAGAACAGGCTCGTGGAACTTCAGCTGAAATTCTAGGGTGCAGCAAAGACTCAGACTGTTAATCAGCAGCACCCATGGGCCACCCTGGAGAGCCTCAAGCCATCCCTCTGCCATGCCTCCGAAGCCATTGGCACTGTGAGGTGTCACATGCTGGCTTGCCATGAGCCTAATTTATATTCCGGCATGTTGGAACATGCTCAGGTGCGAATCGTAGGCTTTGCTCCATTGCTGAGAAATAGCAGCATTTTGGGGGGGGGGGGAGGGGCCGTTTCACAGCAGGGTGCACAGAGCCCAGGGTGCTTCATCAGATAGATGGGATGGAGACACTGGCTCTGCCTCTGAGTTACCGCATGACCTTGGGCGAGTCACCTCACCTCTCATGGACTCAATTTCTTCCTCTGTAACAATGGGAGTAGCATAGGGTTGTTGGTTGGTTTGAATGAAATCCTGTGTGTGAGCGTTTGGCACAGCACCTGACCCTGGCAGGCATTTGGTTGCAATTAGCCCTCTAGGGAAGATCTGCAACTCTGATTAGGAACTCCCGAAGCACTCTTCAAACAAAGGCTCACCCCCCTCGCACTCCAGAAAAGACAGTTGATAGGGCTGGAGACACAGCAAAGCCTATTAAGAAACTGATATTTGATCCTCCGAACAGCTCTTTAGAAAACACTCGGGGCCGGCACACCCATCATTTTTTGGTCCCCATGGCATCTCTGTGAGGCAGGGGTGGCCAGTCCATTTGACACATGAGAAAGCAGACTCACAGAACCAGAGGCTGGAAGAGCCTGGACTTCATTCCCATCTAATCTTGAGAGGTATTCTTGCCCCCATTCTTCAAATGAGGAATCAGAAGGTCAGAGAAATTAAGTAACGAGACCAAGGTCACACGGCTGGTGGAACCAGGATCCCCGCTTGGTTCTGCCCCAGTAAAAAAAGCCTGTGATCTCTCACTACTCCAATGATGCCCCTGCAAATAACCCACCCTCTCTGAGCCTCAGTTTTCTCATCAGCACATTGGGACAATAGTGTCTATTTTGCAAGCTTGTTGTGCGAACCTGTTATCGCTTTCATCACAAATGTCTCTACTCCAGTCTTCCTCTGACTTTGTGGCCCACCAGGCACCCAGGGTGCAAGATGTAAGGAGGTGCTCACTCTCAGGTGGGGGTGAGTACAGGCCCCGGAAGTGAGTACTTCCTTAAATTCTGGGCCCGAGGCACCTCATCTGCCTCATCCTGATTTGGAGGTGAGGAAATTCTGACGAGCTGGCGAAGCATGGAGAGGACAGGCAAGTCCTGCTGGACAGCATGCTGAGGTAAAAGCAATAGCTGGAAGCAGGCGCTGCTGCAGAAACAAAGGGCTGGAACAAATACGACACAGGTGGACCTTGCTTCATGTAATTGTTCCTCGAGAGCTGCATCCTGTAAATTGATGTGTATTTATCAATGATGCCGCCCGACCTCCTTGATGATCTGAAGCCGTTTTATCTCCACTTCTACCCGGCCAGCTCCTGAAGGAACTGGGCGTGTGCCTCTATCCTATTTCTCTCTGTATTCCCAGGACCTAGCCGAATATTCGACAGGTAATAGTTGCTCATTAGGTGTTGAATGAACGAAAGAATGCTTTGTCTTTCATTTTGAAAGCCCTTAATCTTCTTAGGTCCTTTGATATTTTAATCACAAGTCATAGAACTATGGTACAATGAAAATGAGGGTTTCCTGGGAGGCTAGTCTGTCTGCCAATCTGAGACAGTCAGACATGGGGGAGCTCAATAAATATTAGCCCAATTTTTAAAAACAACTAGCAAATAACAGAAGGACAATTTGATTCCAAAGCTTAGGCGTGCTCCAATATAGTGCAGGACTGCCTCTGTCACCAACTAGAGTCCCTTCTACCTAAACCCCCAAAATTGTGCTCCTCATCTTGCCCTGTGGCACCTGCCCGAATCTTCACCCATTTTCAGACGTTGCCCCTTATTGCAGAAACGCTGGCACCCCCAGCAGAACTTACATCCTTCTGGCACAAGGATTGCAAATAGGATTCATCTCGCTCATAGTAGTAGCCACAATTGTTGGGCTGAAAAAGAACTATGAGACCCAGAGGGAAAGAGTGTTGTGATCAATCAACTATGTCTGTTATGGACCTATGGCGTCACGCTTGCTATGTATATGTCAGCTGGGCCCTAATTCCACACGTCAGGAAAGCAATCTGATTAAACTACTAAAAATCTTCTGCATTTGTAAATCGGCGATGGCTTTGACCCGTCATCATGCAAGCTTTGCTACTAAAGTTACATGTTACTCAACTCCAGACCTCCACCGGGGAAGAACTAGAAGACAGTGACATTCTCTGAGAAGATCCTGGAAAAGTTGGAATATGTTTTTAATGAGAAAACATGAAATTGGTAAGAACGTGCTATGAGGATTTCAGTGTCTTGTGGGTAGTTCCTTAGTTGACCTTTTCTTGATCAGCTTTTAGAATCAGCCTGCCTTGGGACTGTTTTCAGCCCTAGCGTTAATTGGAACATCTGCTTTTCCTCTGTAAACATCATAAACCATCATTCGCTTTTCATCGATGCGTCATGTTCAATGCAGGCCCTGTAGAATAATACGAAATTCACCAGGAACACAACAGAACATATTTCTGACTCCCTCCTTGCCTTTCCCCCATGCCACACCTGTTCAAAAGAAGGGCAGTTCCCAGAAGGTGTATAGTGAGGCAGGTGCAAAGAGTAATATGGGTCTTATCCCAGGGTTGGTATCCAGGTATGAACCACACTCATGCAGGGGAGTTAAGCCCATCCAAGTCCCCAGAGGAGGTGCTGGGAAGGTGTAGGACAGGTGAAGTTCAACCAAGCAAAAATCTCCAATGAGGGTGATACAAACGTCTCAGATAAGAATTCCCAAGAAATGTTCCAGAAAGGATCTGGGCATGACCACAGGAAAACCAAGGGGGCACATATTCCTATAAGTCCAGCAGGCAGCATTTAGAAGTAGACAGAGGGTTGTAGTCATGGAATCAAGCAAGCAACTGTAAAAAGAACTTGTAACAGGGCCCATGAACCCAGAAATCATGTCCTGTAGAAACTCAGATTTCAGAACTCAGGTGCAGAATCTCTACGAATAATAATATGTATTAGCTGATTTTTATTCAGTGAATACCCTCTGCCTGGCACTTTCCATCCATCACCTCAACGGTCATCAGATCATAGAGTAAGATGTGCTCCGCTGTGGGGCTGTGCTCCCCAGAACAGCTGACTGTGGCAGGACTCGGTGCCACCTCCCCGGGATATCTGGGCTGCTCTGTCTTGAACGCCCCCTGCTCCAAGTCTGCTTTTCCTGGAATTGGAACAGGCTGTGGCAGCAGGAGTCATGTCAGTGCAGTTAGAAGTGGGGAGTGGCGGCAGCAGAGGGAAATGGTGACGGGACTGTGGACCGTTTGTGGCCACACTTTCTCCTTCACTTTTCTGAGCCTCTGCCCTCCTTGAAGGCAGGGAACCCCTCCTGGGTCCTGCTTCCCACATCGGCATACAGTTAGGAGGATATTCTCTGCAGTCAGCCTTGGCTCACTAGAAATGGGCTCTTTTTATTAATCCACTTGCCTGGCACTCTGTTCCTAGGTGTGGCATGGTGACCTGTTGGCAAGGCTTGGGGAGAGGAGGTGCTTCTGAGACTGTCCTTAGAGAGGACCAGATGCCACCTCTTCTCAGCCATTGCATCTCGGTCTGTGTTAATAATTATCTGCTCTCTGACAGCTCAGCTCCATTATTCATCGTGTACAGTATCCGGCACATAGTAGGTGTCCAGCCAGGATAATGTGACTCCAAAGTCTGTGTTCTTCCAAAACTCCCACCTGCCTCTTCGTAGAGCCCCTCTTAGTTGTCTCCCTGCGGGTATTAGGTTCTGGAAGCAGAAGAGAGCTGGGATGATGGGCACATGGGCAGGGCTCAGCAGGCAGCCAGAAGTCAAAACTGGAACCACTGGCCTTTCTGACAGCGTCAGCATGGCCCTGCTAAGACCAGGAGCCAATCTAAGGGATCCATTTCCACCTGCTAAATACCACCGGTGGCACCACCACTGTCCCTAGGGAGAATTCTGCAACACCCCTCCACATCCTTCCCATCAGTGCCCACCAGGCAGCTTCCTTCTGTGCACTCCCACAGCACTTGGCACCACCCAGCACCAGTCTGCCGGGCTACCCTCCCTGCTAGGTGGTGCCTAAAGGGTTGACTCATCTCTGCATCCCCACCGCCTGGGCCGGTGCCTAAAACACGAGAGGTGTTCTGTAACTGTTCACTACGCGAATGAATGGATGAGCCACACACGTGGTCCCAGATGGAACAACGTCTCAGATTCCATTTCTACAGCCAGATAACGACTCGTTCCCTCCCCTGCTCCTGCAGGGCTCAGGCACGATGCAAATTACAAACAAGAATGCTCACTGCCTGGGCTGAAGATTTTCTTTTTCCCCACAGTGCTTTCAGACCCATTATGACCCTTTTGAACTTGATGGTAATTCCGTTGGAAGGCGCTCCTGGTCAGCATTTCCAAGATGAGGGATCAAGGACCAAAGAGATGAAATGACTTTTCTCAATCAGTGAAGAGCAGCGCGGGAGCTGGGGCTGCCTGGTTCCCAATTCCGTGCCTAACTTTTTTCTTTCAACCAGACACAGCCCGTTACGCTCCTACTATGTGCCAAGTATGAGAATCCAGAAATGAATGTGCTACAATCCCTACTCTGTTCAGGAGACAGACAGTGGAGGGCCTCAGCAGAAAGAGCAACCATCCCGTCGCAGAGTCTCAGTTGAAACTTCCATCAAGCCCAGATGCCCACCCACCCATCCACCCTCCACCAGCCAAGGTGCCGTCCAACTTGAAAGGCTCTGGTTTTCCACATCCCACTTCATAGCCTCAAGGCAGGCCGAATTTGGGATTCTCACAAGAGGTGTCAGGACGGATTCGTCAGCAGAGGTCTGGCCTTTCAAAGAACTTTCCGGGTGAAAACCTGGATCACTCTGCCTCTGTGAGCCATCCGCCAATGGAACATTGGCTCACAAAATGTTTGAACTGCAGGCAAACACGGTCACCTGTCGCTCCCCTTGGTGCTGTTTTCCCAGCGGACAGACGGATTGTCAGTCGCTTGATGCTCTTTTCTTCTGTGTGGCACTCACACGTTTCCTCCTGCGTGGTCTGCAGCTCTCTCTGGAAAGCTGCCCAGCAGGAAAGGCCTGGGCTGTGCTTCAGACTTGGAGAGCAGAGACAGGCGGGCCTCTTAGTGAAAACGGCACAGGAAATGTCATGTCCCAGCAGATGGGTGCAGGGGCATGGAGGAGGGAGGGTCCCATTACCATATGATACATTCAAAGAATGCTAAGCATTCTTCTAACAACCCAAACATATAAAGGGTAAAGTCAGGAGAGCCACTCTCTAGCTGTAGGACCTTGGACAAGGCTTTTAGCTCTGCAGAGCCTTAGTTTCCCCATCTGAAAATTGGGGAGAACAACATCTACATCAATGGGCTTTGTGAGCCTTAAAAGGTAGGAAGTATATAAACCAATCAGCACCATGCCCAACTCGAGGGAAGTACTCAATAATTATTCATTCTTCTCTTCCCCCCAGCCCCCAGAAAGTAGCCTCTAGAGAGAATGCTGTTAATGATAACATAAGATAGACGGTGACGTCCTGGTTGGGAAGAAGGGACAAGTGGTTGCAAAGAGGCTACGTGTCCCTCATCTCATTTCCCGGGACCTGCCCCATAGAGGTGCTTCCATGGATGCTTGTTGAACTTGCTCTTTTAATCTCATTGTGGGGAACAGCACCGTCATGCAACATTTCTCAGAGCGTAATAGGTGATCAGAAATTCCCGGTGCAGGAGCAGATAATGGAGCAAGCCAATTTTAAATAAGATACAGTCTTTGCTGGCCGCCCACAGTGGTCTTCTTCCACATACATCCTCTGCTCTGTCTAATTTCCAAACACATTAATTGCAACTTCAGAAAACAAAGGGTAGATTCATTTTGTTTACTGGACGCCTAATAACCCATCTGACAGACGTTCTCACTTCCCAATTGTGTGAAATGTGTTTGAGGAGTTAGAAAGAGAAAAACAAGACCCACGAAACTGAATGGCTGACTTGAACATGCGTGTTACTTTGAAAACAGCCTAATGAGCAATTTCAGTAACTCACTGAGAGGAAAGCTCAATCAACTCAGGGAGAAAAAGAAAGGCTGACTTTAGAGGCGTTTTGGAGCAACACAATTTCATTGCCTGCAAGTGTAACAAGCAAGAAGAGACAAGAAACCCACTATCTAGGAGCAGCCCTAAAGGTCAGGATTAATGAATGGGTTGGAGGTTTGAAGTTTGCAGGCCCAGTTGTGTGCTGGTAAGTGGAGATTTCAGCAGTCCTTAAGGGAGCTTATACATAATTTATTTTCTTAAGTAGATACATGGTATAGAAGTGTTGTTTGCACTATTAATTGGACCAGAATACTGTGCCTTCCCGGGTACCAGCTTTTCCCAACCTTTCCCAGCAAGGGCTCCACTTTGTATTTCCTGGACTCCGTAAGGTAGGGTGCCCCACACAAGTCACCCCGAACTTGGATGCTGGCACCTGGGAAGGGGAGCCTAGCCATTATCTCTAACTCCTGGCCCGTGCAAACATAAAGCTTTAGATTAGAAGAAGAGCACAGACCCACGCCATCAAGCCCAGGTCTGCCTCCCATAGCTCTGTGACCTGGGGCAGGTCATTTCACCTCTCTGGGCCATAGACTCTCCATGTGCAATATGAGATGTTCGGACAAGAATATTTTTGGCATCTGCACTTTCCCAGGATTCCCTGACTCTGAGATGTACCTCCCCCACTGCCAAACAGGAGAGCCCTAGTGTTAGCAAAGCACCAACCTCCCCCTGCCTGTTGGGAACAGAGCAGGTTGAGAGGGGATGTGAGTGTGACCTGTAGCTACAAGGGACCGGGGGGCAAAGAACACAGGCTTTGGAATTAGGTGAAGAGGGATTTCACCCTAGATTCTCCACTTACCAGCTCTGTGAACTGGCTCAGCCTCTCTGGGCCTCAGTTTCCTTATCTGTAAAATGGGAGTAATAATACCAAACCCATAGGGCTGTTGCAGAAATTGGTGATGGCAGATGTAAAGTGAAAGGCACTCCAGGAAAGGCGACAAAGCCAGTCAGTGACTGAAGAGTGACTCTAAGATGTACTAGACGGCAGTGAGACCCTGTCCCCATGCCCATGTCCGTATTTCTTTCATTTAGAATGTGACCACTTCAGATTGGTGGTGTCTATACGCTGTACCAATAACTGGTTGGTTACAATTTAGTTGTTGGAATTCAAATGTAGGTTTTCAAAGTGGATTGTAAGTATCAAGGCATCTCCCTCTCATATAGAACTCTACGGCCCCCGTATCTCATTGACTACCCTGGGCTTCTAACAACAGGTTTAAGATTATTAAGAAATAAGCAATCTGTGGCACAGGGTGCATTTCATCCCCTGTAACTACTTCAAGATGCGCTTGGTATCATGGAGACATAGCAGAGAGGGCAGGACCCCTCAATCCTCCTTATTCTTTAATTCATCCCTGACTTCCCCCCCATCACCCCCAAATTTTATCTCTCTTCTGCTGAAAAGGAGAAACACCGTAACTCCCCGCACTCCCAATATGGATTTCTAACTAGAAGAGATGTCTATTGTTATAATCTTCCAAACAAATCCACTTTCATTCTCTCAGTTAGGCCCTATAAGCACATGCCAAGATTATCTTGCCTAATGTGCAGATGAGAAAAAGATAGAGGCTCAGGAATTGTTAGCTTCCTTCCCTCCAACTTCACGGGGCCGTTAAGAAAGTTGAAGGGGACGCAGTCTCTAAAATGTAATGCACCGTGCAAACGTTAGCAATGAAGACGATGGTCATGGCCCCATTTTTATCTCAGGATCCCCCATCACTCCTGGAGATCCAGGTTTGAAATGCGCACCATTAATTCTTACAAATCGATCCAACCATGTGCAATTCTAGACTCTTAGCAACCCTACAAATCCAGCCTTGCCATCTGCGATGGGGCTGTCATCACTTACCGGGAGAGCAGAGAAATGCCTGGGAGAATGGCAGGTCTGAAGAAATGGCAAGCTCCACCTGGCAGTCTGGACTTAAATAAATTGTATTTTCTGGCTGGGGGCGATAAGGCGTAAATTGGAAGCATGTGTTACTCTTATACATCATTATGCCCCGAATAGGGGAAAGAGAGCTGCATCTTGTCCCAAGTTGGCTGCAAAATTGCACAGTGTGTAAATAGCTCTCAGACCTTTGATGTTGAGCTAGGAGGAAAATAATCCTTTCAGAAAAGCCAGGTTCCCGGAAGCGGAGGTCTCAGTAGGCGGGAAAGGAGGCAGGCAGAGGATACTGCCAGCGTGTGCCCTGTTGTCTCGGGGCCCCTTCTCCTGACCCCACCAAGGTAAACAGTCTTAGTTCCTGAAAGGATTATTTCCTGTAACACCTTCTCAGAGAAGCAAGCAAAAATGATAAGGTACAATTACGTGGGAAGCTGAGAAAGCCACAGCAGAGAAAGGGAGTGGAGGGGAGCTGGACAGCCTAAGATGTCAGCCTAAGCTCCCCACGAACCAGGCCAGGCTGGCCAGCCCTGAAGGGCGTCTCCCAGAGGTGGGCAAGGGGATGGGGTAACAGCACCTTGGAGCCCATTCATTCATTCATTCAACAGAAGAGATATAGTCCCTGCTCTCTTGGAGCTTACAGGTTAGTGTAAGACAAGGGTGTCCAAACTGCGGCCCTCCACCTGCAGCCCGCAATCCATTGTTAATTGGCCCTCAGCAAATTCCAAAAATATATTTAGTTTACTTAAATAAACCAGGTGAGGCAATACGTACTTCACCTCGAGTGAGTGGCCCGGCTGTTTGTGTATTTTACCACATATGGCCCTTGGTGAAAAACGTTGAAAAAAGTTTGGACAGCCCTGGACTGTAAGACATGTCAAACAAATAATTTAGTTACACACTTTGATAAACACTGTAAAGGAAAAATGCTGCAGTGTAAGGTTGTCTAACAGGAAACCCCAGTTTAAATGGAGGCTGGGAGGAGAGGTGGAGTGGTCAAGAAAGGCCTTTGTGGAAGTGGCATTTAAGCCAAGGCCTGATCACACGTTGACCAGGCAAAGGGTGGGGGAGAACATTCTAGGCAGAAGAAACAGCATGTGGAAAGGGCCCCTTTCCATGCACATTCCAGGAGCTGAAGAGGCCAGTATGTTTGAAGCTTCTGAGAGAGGGGACAAAGGCAGACCGGGCAGGCCCACACCATACACGGCCCAGTGAGGATTTAGGACTTTATCCCAAATGCACCAGGAAATCGAGCAGGGTCTTAGGCCTCTTTTTGGTTGTCCTGACCTGAGAGAGAACTTGGCCATCATGGATTGTCATTTGGCCATCTCTCAGACATGGCTACAGTCACCCTCCAGCGCCCTGCCCTGCCACTCAGGTTGCCAACAGCCCGACCAAGCTCTGACCTGCATCAGTTCACACCTGGCAACTTTGTGCACTTAACCCAGCACCTGCTCCCAGGAGAAAGGAGCAGGAAAGGTGGGACTGACACAGGGGGGGACCTGCAAGAGCTGCCCCCTGGGCCTAGGATGAGTCACATGCCTGTGAGGGGGGCATAAAGGGTGTGAGCAAGTCTCCATCAGTGAGTCTCTCCCACCTCAAGGACCTGTCTTCTCCCTCCTCTGTAGGGAGACTTTGGTCCATGGGACTTCAGGGCCACCCGCCCCATGCCCATCACAGAGCAGGCACTCAGTCAACGGTCAGCAGAAGTCAGCAATCCCCTAGGCAGCAATCCTCCATTTCCTCTTGGAAGTGGGGAAACTGAGGAAGGCTGGTATAGAGAAAGGAACGGGCTGAACCAGGAGTCCATGTCCCAGCTGGATGTAGCCTTGGGCAAGCCGTTTCCTCCTTCCATTCACTTAGCTATAAAGTCAGGTGAGTGGACGAGGTGATCTCGAAGACCCCATTCAGTGCTCACACCTTGTCATACCCTCGGAAACTCGGAGAGGGTCAATACCTTTATCAAGACCACCTCTCACGGTTGTGGCGGGGCTGGGCTCACAGCTGACTCCAGGAAGAGACAACACATTCTACCCCCTGCCCAATATTCTGAAGTTCAATTCCCAAATGACGGGGAGGAGGGTTAGAATTTGCAATCTGATTCTAAGCTGCTTCTACTCTCACTTACAAATCTCTTCGTAGAGATAGGAAAATTAATATTAGAAACCATGTGGGAGCCAGAGAAGTTATTTGGCGGGTCGACAAAGAAGAGCGCTATTGGAGCTCGCCAGAAGTCACCACAGATGTGCTGGGCCCCTTGCAGTGGATGTGCTCACTATACATGCTCTTTCTGTTCATTATCGTGGTCCCCAAAAGCATCTCTCTGGGGGGGTGCAGGGGCAAGTTCGTTAGCCACGTTCAGTAACTATATACAATGGTGATGATATGCTCAGTTCTTTGAAAAAATCATGTTCCAGCTGTCCCCACCATGAAGCTGAGAGAGGAGGGCTTGTCTGCCCTGAAATAGTGCAGCTGGCCAGGGACTCTCCACTGTTTGGCACAGTGGAGAAAAATGTGGAATCTGGTGTTTTGCTGACCCTTCCTACAGACCGTGAAGGCAGGTAGCAGGGCTTGTACTTCTTTGCAATCCCCATAATCCTTGCACATAGTCGAAGCACATGCCTATGAATATTGATGGGCTGATAGAAAAAGCAAGGCATAGAGGAAGAGTATATGGCTCAAAAATATCCCAATAATGAAGACCCAGATAGAGTACGTATATTTGAATCAGACATTTTTGGATCTGAATTCCAGCTTCTCGCTGTGTGACCTTAGGCAAGTCACTTAACTTCTCTGAGCCTTCACTTCTTCCTCTGTACAGTGGGAGCAGCGATACCCACCCGTGATCATAATCGCAAGGGTTAAATGAAACAACATAGATAAGCGTCTAGCACAGTGCCTGGCACATGGTAGAGGCCGCTCTCCCTTCCTTCCATCCAGCCATCAAGCTCTGCATGAGAAAGACAGCCCCCAGCACTCACCCCTGCTATTTACCTGCCTCTGCACTGAAGGATAGGAAGCCAAAGAGCATCCCTGTGGCCTCCACCCTGCAGGAGGGGACAGTGCAATGGAATATAGTCAGGGAAGCAACCTGGGCCCAAATCTCAGTGGCTGCAAGAATCCAATACATTTAGCCTGGCTCTCTTCCAGCCAATTTTGCCAGATGTAATTTGGCTTCTGCTCGAGCTTCCAAAGCAGTTATGTAATCATAATAACCATAGCATTTGTAGAAAGCTTTTATAGTTCAAAGCACTTTTGCATGTATTACCTCAGTTGATCCTCTCGATAACCTTGAGAGGTAGCTAGGCACGGACTAGGACCACCATTTTATAGACAAAAAAACAGACTTGGAGGGTTTCTTTGGTTCCCCCTGAGTCACACAACTAATAAGTGGCCACATCAAACTTGGACAATGATCTCTGCATTCCTTTCCCTGGGCTTTTCCCACACCATCACGTTGCATCTTTGTCATCATGCTTTCATCCAACAAAAGTGGACTGAGCACTTACTGTGTACCAGGCAAGGTACTAAGTGCTGGGATTCAGAAATGAAAGGCAGAGTCAAGTTCAGAAGAGATGCAGGACCAGCTAATCAGGGCCATGGGAGAGCTGCCATGAGGGAGTAAGGGGAAGAGTGAGGGGTGGGGGTGGTAAACCCAAGTTGGTCCAGGGGCTCAGGAAGGCTTCCTGGAGGAGGAGATGCATCAATCCAGTCTTGGAGAACAAAGTTAGAGGTTGCCCAGGCAGAGAGCCAGAGATTGTCCAGGCAGAAAGAGAAATGAGAGGACTTCTGGGCAGCAGAAGCAGCAAATAGAAAGCCTCAAAGGTGTGAACCAGCAATGAATATCCAAGGGTACAGCAAGGTGTTTGATCTGGCTCCACCCACCCACCTACGCACTCATTCATTCAACATATATTCCAAGAGCAGCCCCATGTGCCAGGCACAGTGCTAGCTACCAGAGACAGAGACTGCAGCAGATGGAGTCCCTGAGCCCGTGGAGCTTGCCTTTTAGTGGATTTCCAGGGACTCACATGGGAAGCAGTAGGATGAAGTAGGGAGAGGCATCACAAATGGCTGAGTATGGAGGGCCTGGATTTCAGCTGAAGGTGCCTGAGGAGCCCTGATGGATTTTATGCACAGGGTTAACAAGATCAGGTTTGCATTTCAGAGAGAGCAAACCACAGTTAACTTAGAGGGTGGGCTGGAGAAGGTTGTATGGAGTCCGGGAGAGCCCAGCTAGGAAATTGCAGCAACCCAGGACAGAAATGACTGGATCCTGACTTACAGCAGTGCAGAAGACAAAAAAGCAAAAATGCAAGACGGTTGTAGAGAAGGGTTGACAGACTTTGTTGGTTAATGGGACATGGGGGTGAGGAAGAGGAAGAGTGGACAGCCACTGTGAGAATCTGGCTTGAGCACCTTGGCAGGTGGCAAAGCTATTTCCCATCACCGGAGTTTGGAAGAACCATCCGGGGCACTGGAGAGTCTGAGGAACATTTGTTTCCGCTGGGACATGCTGAGTGTCAGGGATCTGTGGATCCCTCTGAGGGCATGTTTATTAGGCAGTGGGATCAGTGTGTCTGGAGCCCAGGAGAGATATCAGGGCCAGAGGTGCAGATTGAAAGAGCTTAGGAATGATGCTTGACACTTGAAAGTGGACAGGACACCCATAGGGGGCATGCAGAGGGAGAAGAGATCAGGTCCCATTGTAATAAATCCCAAAGCGTGTCCAGATTTGATGCCAGAATCCCACTTGGCAAAAGTCATGCCATTGGCCAGGGCAAGGAATCATTGGTCCCCAAGAGGGGTTGATTGTGATGGGCTGTGGGGACTCTGGCCTACTGTTGGATTTCTGGGGTCTCACCATTCTCCAGAGCCCAGTCTGAAGTCACCCATATGCTCTCTCTCTCTCTTTCTCTCTCTTTCTCTTCTCTCCTTCAGGTGTTTACAAAATATGGGAAGTGTTACATGTTTAACTCAGGCGAGGATGGCAAACCTCTACTCACCACGGTCAAGGGGGGGACAGGCAACGGGCTGGAGATCATGCTGGACATTCAGCAAGATGAGTACCTGCCCATCTGGGGAGAGACAGGTGAGCTGGGCCCACAGACCGGGGCAGCGGGTGATGGCGGAGGGCTGCAGGACTCTGAAAGACCAGTTTGCCTCGGGTGGGCTGCCGTGGCCCAGCTTCTGAAGGACTGCTCTCCATTCAGGGGTTGGTGACATGCTGGTGAATGGATGGTAAGGGCACCCCTGGCGTGGACTGGGATGCGTTTCCTCACGTTTCACTAGATGGGAGAGGGGCAGATGATGGGAATACTGGAAAGGGAAGGCAGGTAGGGTGAAGGGAGGTATTGGCAGGAGGCATAGATGAAGGTTTGAACCAACAAGCCTGGGCCGGTGAGGGGCTTGATTTCAGGAGAGGAGAAAGGGATGGACAAGCCCCTTCTTCTCTCAGCCATTTGAATAACCCAACCCAATTAGGAAGCCCAACGGAAAGAAAGCAGGCTCCTCCCGCTGGGGGCAAGTGGAGGGTCTGTGCAGTGTTGGAAAGCCAAGGGTATGGACTCGGGGGGATGGCATCATGCCTGTGTGAGCCTCTGGGGGGCCCAGATTCATGCCTGTGTGAGCCCCGGGGTGGGGGGGCCATGTGTACAGGCCCCAAACTTATTTCTTGCATTTATTTATTCACTTATTTATTCAGTAAACAATTCATTAGTGATATATTCATCTCAGGCTTTGCACCAAAGCCAGGATGTTAGGGAGAAAAAGACTGATTCCTCGATCACGCCTCAAGGAAGAGACACACACGATTGCAGTCCCGTGTGACACCAGTGTGCCCAGTGCTTGGAGGGACGGCAGCCTCCATGGGCGTGGGGAAGGGAGGGTCAGGGAAAGTATCCTAGTGCATGCGGTATTTGAACGGGATCTTGAGATGATCCTGGATTATGCAGGTGGGTCCTCATAAGAGGGATGCAGAAGGCTCAGACAGAGCGGGCAATGTGAGGGCGGAAGCAGGAATTGGAGTGATGTGGCCAGCAAGCCCAGGGGTGCTGGCAGCCTCTAGAATTGTTTTTTCTTTAAATTAAAGTTTATTGAGGCAACAATTGTTAGTCAAGTTACATCGATTTCAGGTCTACAATTCTGTAATACATCATCTATAAACCCCATTGTGTGTTCACCACCCAGAGTCAGTTCTCTTTCCATCACCATATATTAGACCCCATTTACCCTCTTCCAGAGCCCCGCTCCCCCTCCTGCTTACCCTCTGGTAACCCCTAAACTATTGTCTGTGTCTATGAGTTTTTGTTCTTTCAGTTGTTTGTCTTGTTCTTTTCCTGTTTTTGGTTTATATACCACATATCAGTGAAATCATAGGGTTCTCTGCTTTTTCTGTCTGACTTATTTCGCTTAGCATTATACTCTCAAGATCCATCCATGTTGTCACAAATGTTCCTATATCATCTTTTCTTACCGCCGAATAGTATTCCATGGTGTATATATACTACAACTTCTTTATCCATTCATCTATCGAAGGACATTTTGGTTGTTTCCATGTCTTGGCCGCTGTAAACAAAGCTGCAATGAACATTGGAGCACACGTGTCTTTATGGATAAATGTTTTCAAATTTTGGGGGTAGATACCCAGGAGAGTGATTGCTGGCTCATATGGTAATTCTATTCGTAATTTCTTGAGGAACCTCCACACTGCCTTCCATAGTGGCTGCACCAGTCTGCATTCCCACCAACAGTGTATGAGGGTTCCTTTTTCTCCACAGCCTCTCCAACACTTGTTACTATTTGTCTTGTTGATGATAGCCATTCTGACTGAGGTGAGATGACATCTCATTGTGGTTTTTATTTGCATTTCTCTGATGATTAGTGATGTTGAGCATTTTTTTCATATTGGCCATCTGTGTGTCCTCTTAGGAGAAATGTCCATTCCTGTCCTCTGCCCATTTTTCAATTAGACTGTTGGTTTTTTTTGTTGTTGAGTTGTATGAGTTTTTTTATATAATTTGGATATTAGCGCCTTATCAGAGGTATTATTTGCAAATATCTTCTCCCATTCATTTGGTAGGAAGCATGGCAATATCTTGATGCTGAGTCATCGCTCCCAAGGTTTGTGGGCACAGCCAGGCCGAGCCCCACCCCGGCCCTCAGGACAGAGGCTGCCTTCCAGACTTGCCAAGTCGTGTAGCCCCACAGACACCATCTTGCTTCCTTAGCATTCCCACCTCCTCTCAACCCCCGGAGGAAGGAGCTGAAGTCCTTATAGGAGATATTTGGGTGATGATGGAGAAGAAATTAATTGCAATATGGCTGTTGAAGGAGTGCCCACTGACAGCTGAATGACAGAGGCCGTGTAGTAGGACAGGAAAGCGGCATGACAGAGGCAAACCCCAGATCAAATCCGCAGCTCTTCCTTTACTAGCAGTGTGACTGAGAGCAAGTGAACATTTACTTCATCTATAAACTAGAGATCAATGAAACAAATTAAATCCATCAAATTTACAAGATGGCTGAAGGGTTCAAAGAGAGCTCCCCGCACACTGTAAATAGCAGAAGCATGATCATGACGACCAGGGGCTGGGGGCATAGTCCCACATTGTTAATATCTCATACCTGTAACGGGTCCTAACCTCAACCTCTGAAGTGTCATTCCGCTCAAAGCAGAGCTTCTGATACACTCTTGCCTCGCCTCAAGGGCAGTTTCATCTCTCAGAAATGTAAGGAAGCAGTAGTTCTGACTGACAGAAAGGACTTTGGGCATCCATGAGTGAATTAGGGAAAGGTACCCCCTTTGGGTTGACCCAGCTCATTGGGCTTATGCTTAGCCAATACAGGGTGGCTATGACAATGATCAAAAATGTCCTTTCCTCTGGGCTCACATGTCCCATACCAGAATGCCCCCTTGGTCAAACATCCTTGAGCAGGGCACACTGGAAATACACAATTTTAAAGAAGGCAGACTCTGTCACACGGGGACCTAATGCCCCTACCTGGGCCCTATGGAATGTCAGGAGTTTGGGATATTACATATCCCAGGAATAAAAGGAACCTGGAGAACTCTAGTAGAGAGAGTTCAACACTTCTTCTCATTGCAGGAATTCTTTAATGTGCTACATCATGAGTTCTCCAAGATAGGAATATTGCACTCAGCATTTATTTCCCAAATGCCTTTGACTGGAAATCTTCTTTCTCATGGGGGAACTCACAAAATAGAGAAAGGATAGAAAAGCCGTTCTAGACTACAGAAGTGCAGAATTCATGGCCAGCATTTTCTAAAGGAAATTAAATTGAAGGCAGGTGGGAGGTTGTTAAAAACGAAACTCTGTAGATGCCTCTGAGAAACTTCAAAGAAAAAAAGAGACAGTGGGTTATCTAGGTTGCACAAGACAGAAACCGGATTCAAACAAGCTTAGGCTTAAAAGAAATTGTATTGCCCTCAGAATCCAAGGCAAGCTTCCACAACCAAACAGCGGGAAGGCAAGGATGCAGCGTCAGAAACAATTAGAACCAAGGGCTTAGGCCCCTCAGGTTTCTCACTCCCTTTCATCTCTCCTCTTTCTGAATCCATTTATTCACTCTCACTAGAGACAGGCTTTTCCCACACATATATATTTTTTCACACATGGTTCCCAACAGTTTTATGTTTTACACGTCCTACCACCGCAAGAGACTATTGAGTCTCTCGCGGATCTCCTATTTAAAAAAACAAAACAAAACAAAACAAAAAAAACAGAGAAGGGAATCATTGGCCCAGTTCAGCTAGATGCCCGCCCTTGGACCAATCAGTGATCAGCAGAGGACATGAGAGCTCTGAAGAAGCTGGGTAGACAGCAGCTAGAGAAGGAATTCCCGAGAGATAATAGCCATGCTGGGGGAAGTAGGGGCCAGGGTGAGAGTTGGCGGTAGGTTATATTTGAGGAAACCAGGTGTACAGGGTTTCTAATGAACTCAAATTCTGGGTAGATAGGCTCCAAAGTTGGAAAGACCGCAAATAGCCCACTCCCATCTCCCTCTATCCATCATTCACCTCAATGCAAAATTCTTTTTTATCAAATGTTATCTTCCTTGATTTCTCTAAATCCTAGTATTGTAGAAAACCAAAATTGATGTTATGTTTGAGCAAAGGAATTATTTTGGGAGTCTATGCTCTAATAGTGGTAAACATCCGGCCCTTTATTATCCCCATCAGCCTCATCAACTCCTACGCTGTCCCCTTGTTCATTTGGCTGTAGCCACACTGGCTCCCTGTGGCTTCTGGAACACTCCAGGAACGCTATCACTTTAGGGCATCTGCATTCTCCATTCTCTCTGCCTAGAATTCTCTGTGCTCAGACCGACGTGGCTAATTGCCTCCCCTCCATCAAGTCAGATATCACCTTCTCCATGAAGCCTACCCTGACTGCCCTATGTAAAACTGCACTCCACCTCACGCCTCACCCTTCTTTACCTATTCTGCTTGTCCTTTCCTCTAGGACATATGTCACCTTCAAGTATACTATATGATTTACTTATTTACTTTTTCTTGTCTGTCCCCTTCCACTAAAATATATGCTCCAAGACGTTAGAAATGTGGACTGTCTGGCTCACTGACATATACAAGGGCAGTAAATTATTTGTTGACATATTTGTTGGGGGGGGGGGAAATTGCTATAATTGTGCACGCGGATGGGGCCCGGATGAGGGAGGCATTACCTTAATGAGTAGCTACTATGTGCCTTAATGAGTAGCTACTATGTGCTGTGAACACTCTACCCCAGGAACCCTCCCAGTTACGTGCTAACAAGGTGTTATAATCCCCATTGAAAGATAAAGAAACTAGAGCCCAGAGAGATTGCGTGAACTTCCCAAGAACACACACCTCGTCAAGAAGTTGAACCAAGCTGAAAACCCACTTATGAACCCCAAACTGATTCTCCTTCCACTACCTTCCTTTAATGTTCAAAATGTGGTTGTACAAGCACTACCATGAAAATAGCTCAGGGGAAAATAAAAAGGTTCAGGTGACATCTCTGAAGAGAGAATGGCATATAATGATAGGTCTGTTGAAGTTCTTCTTTTCTATTTTCTCTGGTTTTTTTCAATGGCGTAATCTTTGTATTGAACAAAAGCTTTAGCACAGCCCCAGTATATAAAACACATGAAGACAGAGCTGATCCAGTTCAGCTGGAGATGAGGACCCCCGTTTGATTTCTTCATGCTCACTGTGTGGGACTTCTGGTTGAACATAGTGAATTGGACACACGTCCATGGAGTCTCCCTCCCCAAACTCCACCTAAATGGCAATCAAGGATTTTTTTTTTTTGTATAAGGTATAAACCCACAAGAACAAAGAGGATGGAAGAGAAGACAACATTAGATGTCAGCCAATTTTGGGAAAATGGAAAACTGATGGTACCTGCTTGGCAGAGCAGGCAAAGCTAGAAGATAAGAGTCTACACTGAGAAGCCAACTAAAAGCCAAACAGTTCTCACCATAGAACCTCAAGGAAGGATCAGGGATTGGAGGCATGAGGTGCTGCATAAGACGGGGATGAGGGGTGAAGTTAAAATTGGGAGGATTAGTTAAAAGTCCCCCCAGATATCCTCCAATAGCTCAAAGCAGCCGGACAAATCTCTCTCTGCCCCCAGCAGGAGATAAAATTGAAACAAACAGGCTCTGGGCTTAAGGAAACCAGGCAAAGCTGAGGTCACGGTGAGGTGCTGTACAGAACACAGGGAGATGAGGTGACATTCTGCTTACTGAGTAGTGAGACCTCCAGCCATGCTCATGTATCCCACCCCCAAACAGAATTCTGAGGGAATCCCTTCCTGGAGACACTGACAAAGAGATCCACAGAGATCCACAGAGAATGACAGGAGTTTCCAAACAAAATGGCCTAGTTAGATCACTCTAGAGTGAAGTCCCTTGGTAAGTTTTCCCCCCACAAGGAATGACTGTGTAGGCTTTAAATACCTTTTAAGTATGATTGTACAGCCAAATAGCCAGGCATCTGAGTGAAGTCGCTGACAGGAAAGGAACTAAAACTAACCAAACAAACAAGAAACTCTGAGGAAATAGAGATAATGGTTAAATGGCACAAGCTCTGGAACTAGACTAGAGCCTGGATTCAAATCCCAACTATAATTTACCAGCTGTGTGACTTTGGGCAAGTTACTTAACTTCTCTGGGCCTCAGTTCCATCACCTGTAAAATGGGAATAATATTATTATTTACTCTGTAAGATTGTTAGGAAAATTGAAATGAGTTAATATTTGTGAAGTACTTAGAAAAGTGCCTGAGTAATAATTAGGCACTATGTAAGTGTTTGATAAATAAAAAATAAATGCAGGGAACAGTAAGCACCATCAAACTGCTTTAATTAAATGTCTCAAGAGATAAGAGATGGTACTGCATTCATAAACATGAGCTATTAAAATAGGATGCTATTAAAAAGTAACATTCAAAGAAGAAGTTTTAAAAACTGGAAATTTAAAAATATGATTTCACACATTTTTTTAAAACTCTTGAAAGGATCAAAACTGAGGAAATCTCCTGTAAAATAAAACAAAAAGACAAACGGAAAATGGAAGAGGAAGAAATATGAAAATGAGAGGGTAAATCTAGGAAATCCAACATCCTACTGCTAGGACTTCTAGAATAACAAAACTGAGAGATGGAGAAGAAGACATTGCCAAAGAAATAATGTAAGAAAAATTCCCAACTGAAGCACATGATTTCCCGTATCAAAAGAATTCACCAAGTCCTGTCTGCAGTAAGTGACAAAACAACCAGACCACGATGCATCTTTGCAAAATTCAGGCTAACAGAGACAAAGAGAAAATCTTAAAAGTTTCTGGAGAGAAAAAAAAAAGCAAGTCACGTACCTAGGATCTAGAATCAGAATGGTCTGATACTTCCCAGCAGATACAGCTGAAGCCAGAAGACGATGGCATGATGCTCTCTAATTCGAGGCTAGCGGGGGGGAGGAGGGTCTTTTCTAGGATAAAATTCTTTTTTAAGTATAGTTGGTATATATAATATTAGTTATAATATTATACTAGTATATTAGTTTTAAGTGTACAGTGTAGTGATTTAACATTTTTATACCTTACAATGTGGTCACCTCCCCCAATTCTAGTAATTATCTGTCACCATGGAAACTTATCACAATATTACTGACAACCTTTCCCTTTTCCACCCATCCCCCCACCTTCCTCTGCTCTGACAACCATCCCTCTGCTGTCTGTTTCTATGAGTTTGTTTTTATTTGGGGATTTTTTTGTTGTTCATTTGTTTTGTTTTAATTCCACATAAAATGTCTTTCTCTGTCTGACTTATTGCACTTAGCATAAGTGTTTACTTAGCATAAGGACCATCCATGTTGTCACAAGTGTCGAGATTTCATTTTTATGGCTGTCTAATATTCCACTGTGTGTATATACCACCTCTTTATTCATCTGTTGATGGGCACTGAGATTGCTTCCATATCTTGGCTATTGTAAATAATGCTGCAATGAACATAGGAGTGCATATATCTTTTTGAATTAGTGTTTTTCATTTTCTTCAGACAAGCACCCTGAAGTGGAGTTGCTGGGTCACATGATAGATCTATGTTTAGTTTTTTTTGAGTAATTGCCATACTGTTTTCCACACTGGCTGTACCAGTTTGCTGACCCACCAAGCATGCACAAGGTTTCCCTTTTCTCTGCATCCCTGCCAATACATGCTGTCTTGACTTTTTGATAACAGCCATTCTGACTGGTGCGAGGGCTTATCTCATTGTGGTTTTGATTTGCATTTCCCTGATGATCTAAGACAGAGTTCTATATCAAGCAAGCCACAAATGAAGTATGAAGGTAGAATTTTGTTTCAAATATATTATGATAGTCAAATATATTCCAAAACATATTTTTGATGAGAATATTTAAGTTCTACTCTCGTAGCGAATTTCAATTGTACAATAGTATCATCAACTATAGTCACACTGTTTTATCTTAGATCCTCTGACCTTGTTCATGTTATAACTGAAAGTTTAGTACCCTTTTACCAGTCACTCCCTATCTCCCTATTTCTCCTGATTGCTCTCCAGGCCTTGGCAACCACTTTTTCTACTTTCTGTTTCTATGAGTTTGACCTTTTTTTTTTTTTTTTCGGTTTGTTTGTGTTTGGTTTTTTTTGCCGTTTCTGTGATAAGTACCTAGCAAGCTAAACAAATCAATATACAAAAAAGAAAAAAAACAGGAAGAACAAAACAGTTTCAAAAGAAAAAAAGTCATTATAGACTACAGGCTGGAGGATAGGCAATATCTCCATAGTCATAATTATGTACAAGCTGGACACTGATTTAAACAAAATATCATATAAGTATTATAGAGGAGGATGAAAGAAAAGCAAATATAGCAGGACACTTCATTCAGTAAGAAGCCGACATCCTCATCTCCATGGTAGGAATTCAGCAGAGAATATCTAAAATTTTTAGTAACCAAGAAATCACTGTCAAACAGTTGATGTTCACAAAGATGTGAAAGGAAATACCAGAAGGAACAACTAACACCGCTGAGAGAGTAGTTGTCTCTGAGGAATGGGACTCGGGGGTTGGAGAGAGGTGGAGCAGGAAACGGCAGTTTTTCATTGGCAGCCTGGCAGTACCATTTGGCTTTTTAAATTATGTACATATATTGCTTTGCCAAAAATAAAAATTTAATTTAAAATAATCATACATTTTCCACGTAGCTGGAAGGCCTTAGCAGCTATCAAGGATAGCATGTTTCCTAGCCTCCATCACAAATAGGACATAGCAGGAGGGCATACAGATCGTTGCTATGGTTTCTGCTTCCGGGAAAAACTCTGGTCATGGTGTCTGGTGCCGAGGACCTCCCCAGAAGGAAGGTGCAGGCTCTGGTCTGAATTCAGAGTCCGGAGCACAGGGACATGAAACAGGCAGCTGCGGTTCTGAGCTCACCCTCAGAGAGGATCTCGGTGCTGGATAAGGGGTCTCCACAGGTGCCAGGGCATCTGGAGAAATCATGCCGTGAGTCAGAGGTACCGTTGGAATCACACACCCATCACACAGCCAGAAGAAGCCTGACTTTTGTGATTAAGAGAAGACCTGCTTCATGCATATGCTAAGTGCGGTGCAGAAAATATATGTGCTCTAGTTACAACTCCCAGCCAGGCAGGCAGTGGTCTGAGGGGGAATGTCTGGGCTGTAGATCAAACAGACATACCTCAGAGCTCACGTCCACCTAGTGAATCAATCGCCAAGAGCGCCTACTATGTGCCCGGCACTGAGGGATACAGATGAAAGGCCCAGTCCAGGTTTTCTAAGAGTTCACAATTTAGGGACCGTCTCGAGTACTCCTTTTATGTAGTAGAGGGAAGTTCATTGATCCAACAGCTCTCATGTAAAGTGCCTAAGGAGGGCCAGGTATTTGCAGTCTGGTAAGGAGACATGGAAACAATTAAATGTCACCAAGTGCTATGACAGATGGAGGAGAGATGGAGCACAAAGGAAGGGATCAATGGTTCTGGAAGGGAGGAAAATGGTAACTTGGGAGAGGCCTCAGAGAAGAGCTGAACTTGGGCCTTAGGCCTGTTTGCCAGGTGGCTAGGCAGTGCATGGGAGTTAGCGAGGGTGTGGGTCATGGGAGGGGCGATGCCGCACAGAGGGAGGGGACCGAGGAGCAAATGCCAAGAACAACCTGGGTGTTCTGGGATAGCTGGATCTAAGGATGGGACCAGCGGCTGGAGAGGCAGGCAGAGGCCAGCTCCCCAACAGCTAAAGACAGCACAAGGAACCCACAGTTAACTGCCTGGTTAGAATCGGGTGCTGCAGGATTTGTCAGAAAGGCAGTATCTCAGGCCCCAGCCTGACTGCATTGTAACCGGATCCCCAAGTGACTCTCAGGCTACTGTGAAAAGCTCCGATCTAGGCCACTGTTTCCCACGCTTTGGAAGTATGAGGATGACCTTGTAACACCCAGATGTTTCTCAGACATCACCCCCACGTGAAGGCTCTCATACTTTTTTACATTCATTGACTGAGAAAACATTCGATAACAAAAAGTTGCTATGAATTCATTCATGCTGTGAATGATTTTGAATTCTATGATCACATCGCAATTCATACATCTGATCTGTTCCACCATCTGGTTATACCTGACTTCCACTACAGCGGTATGAGTAAACAGAATTCTTATAAATAGAGTCTTAATCATCCACAGACTTCCCCAATAATTTCAGAGACATACAGCACTTCCTGATGGCTTTTCAAGGGTGGGGTCTCCTGTGTGCCAGTTGCCTACCCAGATTTACCAGCCGTCTTAGCAAGTAATTTATAATCTCTGAGCCTGGATGCACTCGGAAAGCTCATTATTTAAAGAATCCTTGGAATAAATCCTTTTATAATGAGACCAGACCCAATTCCACACACGGTGCCTGCACTAATGTAAGTTTTGTAAATATTCGATTTAACCGGAATGTGTTAAGTGTAGCCGCTCTTCTCTGTTGCATAACTAAGAGCTAACAAAAACTGTCTCCTTCCCCAACACGGGTACATCACTCCACGGGATATAGGTGGTTCGCCTGCATTCTGTCCTCTGATCCTCATACGCTCTTATGATGTAAATACCATAGTGGTATCATTTAGCAGATTAACCCATTTAACAGATGTGGTAAGCCAGTCTCTGATATGCTGAGTGACTTTCCCATGACCTTATGGCTAAAAAGGATTGGAACTAGGACTTCAATACATATCTTCTGATTTTGGTCCTTGGTTCTTTCCACCAAGACCTAGTGTTCCTTAAAAACGAAAGTAGAAAGGAAAAAGAAAAGAAGATTGTTTTGTGTAACACTCGGTCCAACAGAGGGTAGCATGTTTTGCCGTAGCGTGTCTTAGGGCCTTTAAAATGCTGGCGTGCTTGGAGGCTCTGCAGGAGGAGGCTGGGGCTTGCAGCCCTCACCAAGCTTTGGTGGGCATTTGATAACTTCTCCTGGACCAGGAGCTGTTGGTGCGAACGCTGCTGTATCAGGCTGCCACGCAGAGCAGACATAATTGTAGTCCAGGCGAGGGCTGGGACCTCGGCCCCTGTCCTTGTCACATGATGCTCGGTGAGCTTAGCCCTGAACTCTGAAATGAGAGCAGATAGGCAGCTAAACCCCATGTAAATTAATCCAGCATGGGGACGCAGTGTTGACTTTTCGTAGTCCAGAAGCTCACCTGGCCTCAAAGTATCACCTGTGAGCAATCAAGCATGACCATGCCTGTCTCTGTGCTGGGTGCGGACTTTCTCAGGTCAGCATGCTGTTCAGCTGGGCCTGCCTGTTGGGGCGGGGGCTGGGGACAGACTGGGAGAGTAAGACACACATCACCGGCTTTGAGCTAGGCCGCTATTTGTGGCTTCTTTGTGTTGTCTTTAGAAAAATCAGACTCCTCTGACTGGATGTGAGTGGGGAACAGCCATGTCTTTTGTTAAGAAATCTCTTTTCCAGGAAACTGAAATGAGATGCAGTGAGGTTAGGAGACTTGTGCAGGATCCTCAGCTCAGAGAATTTTAGAGCTGAAATTAACCTGAGAGATCAGCGCCCACCCCCTGCCCCGCTTCGTTTTAACAAAGAGGAGACAAAGGCTCAGAGGCAGTATAACTAGTCTGAGGTCACACAGCTGTTAAGTGGTGGAGCTGTGAGCCAAATCCACAGCTCTGTGAATTCAGAGTCCATGCTTTTCTTGATACTGCCCTTCTCCTCTTCCCAGGGTCCCGACTTAAGCCTGCTTGGATTTCTCTGTCCAATTAAGAGAGCATGAGGGACCAAGATGTTACCTCTAGTTGAGCACCCAAACAATGTTTGGCAGACCCTGTTTACCAGGCTAGGGCTGGGACCTCGGCCCCTGTCATTGTCACATGATGCTCAGTGAGCTTAGCCCTGAACTCTGAAACGAGAGCAGATAGGCAGCTAAACCCCATGTAAATTAAACTATTCTTCCACTTCCAACCTGTCCAGCTTGGAACCTTATGGGCTTGTCATCTGGGACCACTGTCTCTTCTAGCCAACTGGCCAAGGACAGAGGAGGGTCAGGAGTCAAGGGACACTGCATGACATGGGGCCAGTGGCCTCTCTCTTCTCTGTGAGTCTCAGTTTTCTCACCTGAAAGAAGAAAAGCTAACTGAATTTAAAAAGTGTCAAGGGCTCTACTAGGTCCAGAATTTCATGTACCCATGAATCATAGATTCTGGGTCTGCCCTTTACTTTCTCTGAGCTTTGGTTTCTTCATCTGTAAACTGTATATAATGTAAAAATGTATATGTATATGTATTAAAATTATACATATTTTAAAAATTATGTGTAACTATATATTAATATATATTAATAAATATATAGTAATATAAACTATATATTAATATATATTAACAAATATTAACAAATATATATTAATATATATGTATAATATATAAAATATATATTTAAATATATTTTTTAAATATATATTAATATGTATGTGTATATATATACATATATATATATATATATATATATATATATATATATATATATTAAAATGGGAATAGCGACACTTGTCTCAGGACAGCTGGGAGGAGGACCCAGGAAGATGAAATCTAGGAAAACCCCAAAGCTTACCATACATGTGCCAGTATTGTTGTTTGCCACGTAGGGGATTCAAAGCTGAGTGGCCCAGGGTCCGGGCCTGCAAGTTCCCAAAGGACCCCGACCCAATGGGGAATGTGACCAGTGACACTAGAAAGGTACAAAGCATTTGAGTGAGGCCAGGTATTAGAGGGCAAAGAGCTGGGCTTTGGAGACTGACACCCAGGGTTTGAGCCTGGATGTGCTTGGTATGGCTAGGGCAAGCTGACTTCTCTGAGGCTTTATTTCCTTGTCTGTAGAATGGGGGTCTAATGATAAGCCTACCTGGAGGGGTCACTGTGAGGAGAAATGAGATGACCATGTGGCCTCTGAACATATCCCTGCTATCCTTAAATAGGTCAAGTGCATACCTGTTTCAGGGCTGTGGCACCTGCTGTTGCCTCCACCTGGAATGCTTTCCCTGGGGCACCCCATGGCCCACCTGCTCACTTCATTCAGGCCACTACGCAAACATCATCACCCTGAAAAACCTTGCCCTGATTCCCATGTGAAGAGTCCCAGCGGCCCTGCTCTGTCCTGTCTTGCTATCCTCTTCCCCGCTGCCCTTACCCAGCACTTACCACCTCTGGCCTGATGCTACACTGGCCCTGTTGATTGTCTGTCCCTCCACCAGAGCGTGAGCTCATTGAGGACAGAGGCTCTGCCCGGTTCTGCTGCAGCCCTGCTCCTTGACCTGTGGCACATGTCCACAGCAGGCATTCAGTAGGTTACTGCCCCAGGAATGCGGGGATACATGTGGAATGGTGGAAAGCACCCATGTGTGGTCCTCAGGAAGTTCAGTTCCTTCTTTCTGTTTCTGTGAACTCTAAAGTTTTAGGGAAATAGGAGGAAATGGAGCAATGTGCCCAATCTCTCTCTCTCTCTCTCTCTCTCTCTCTCTCTCTCTCTCTCTCTCTCTCTCTCTCCTCTCCTCTTCCCTCCTTCCCTGTCTCTGTCTCTCTCTGTCTCTCTATCTCTCTCTGTCTCTGTCTCTCTCTCTCTGTCTCTCTCTCTCTCTCTCTCTCTCTCTCTCTCTCTCTCTCTCCTCTCCTCTTCCCTCCTTCCCTGTCTCTGTCTCTCTCTGTCTCTCTATCTCTCTCTGTCTCTGTCTCTCTCTCTCTGTCTCTCTCTCTCTCTCTCTCTCTCTCTCTCTCTCACACACACACACACACACACACACACACACACACACACACAAACAGTTTTCAGCACCCAGGAAATCGCAGGACTATGACACAACATTGAGTCATTAGTGGCTGCCAGAGAAGCCCCTGGGAGGGGTGGAGGGAGAGGGCAGCTGATTGATGGGCCGGCCTCTCCCCCCCCCCCGCCTCTCCCCCCCCCGCCTCTCCCCCCCCCCGCCTCTCCCCCCCCCGCCTCTCCCCCCCCGCCTCTCCCCCCCCCGCCTCTCCCCCCCCCCGCCTCTCCCCCCCCCCGCCTCTCCCCCCCCCCGCCTCTCCCCCCCCCGCCTCTCCCCCCCCCCGCCTCTCCCCCCCCCCGCCTCTCCCCCCCCCCGCCTCTCCCCCCCCCCCGCCTCTCCCCCCCCCCGCCTCTCCCCCCCCCCCGCCTCCCCCCCCCCCGCCTCTCCCCCCCCCCGCCTCTCCCCCCCCCCGCCTCTCCCCCCCCCCGCCTCTCCCCCCCCCCGCCTCTCCCCCCCCCCGCCTCCCCCCCCCCCCGCCTCTCCCCCCCCCCGCCTCTCCCCCCCCCCCGCCTCTCCCCCCCCCCCGCCTCTCCCCCCCCCCGCCTCTCCCCCCCCCCCGCCTCCCCCCCCCCCGCCTCTCCCCCCCCCCGCCTCTCCCCCCCCCCGCCTCTCCCCCCCCCCCCGCCTCTCCCCCCCCCCGCCTCTCCCCCCCCCCGCCTCTCCCCCCCCCCGCCTCTCCCCCCCCCCGCCTCTCCCCCCCCCGCCTCTCCCCCCCCCCGCCTCTCCCCCCCCCCGCCTCTCCCCCCCCCCGCCTCTCCCCCCCCCCCGCCTCTCCCCCCCCCCCACCCCGCTGAAACATGAACCTGAACACTCCAGGCCTCTCCCCCTGATCCAGAAGATAAATAAGTCCCCATGGTTAAGCCACTGTGATTTCATGCTCAGCACTGACCAGGAAGAGAGCAGTCACGCAAGACAGTGACACCAGCTGTGTGCCTTCAGGGCGGTGTCACAGGCAGTCTCTGCTGCCCCTGCACAGCCCCCATGAGCTCTGGCCTCAAGCCCCTCCACAGCCACCCACTAGTCTGTTATTCACCATCTGCTGCCTGCGGACTGTGGCAGAGGGTCCTGAGCTGGCACCTGTGGACCCAGCTTGGCCACAAACTCACCACGAGACCCCGACAAACCTGCTGCCCTCTCAGAACCTCTGTGGCTCATCTATAACACCAGAAGGCTACAGTCTCAGAGGTCAGCCATGTTGTTTTACTCACTTCAACAGGCATTTTACTGAGCACCTGAGTGCCGGGCATTATGCATGTAAACATAAATAAAACATTGACCCAGGGGGTCTCTCAGTCTTAGTGGAGAGAGAGAGACAGAGACAGAGAGAGAGAGAGAGAGAGGGAGAGAGAGAGAGATACAACCAACTGTGGACAAGGTAAGTACAAGGAATTAGGACACCCAATGGAGGGAAGGCTTCTAGGAGGTGGTGACAGCAAAGCTGATTAAGGGTCACCCAGATGGAACGGAAGAGGAAAGGCCAGCTGAGCTGGAGGGACTAGCATAAGGAAAGAGGAATGTGACACAGCAGCTGATCTAAGTGGGTTGTGTGGAAAGCCAGAAACACTGAATTAATGATGATGATGATAGCATTACAGAAGAGTGAGCCCTTCTTAAGAAACAGACCTTGTGCTAAGGGCTCCCTGGGCAATGGCAATTGCCCTATGAAGGATCCATTATAATGTTCAAACCCATTCTGCAGACTTTGCAGAAAAAAGGAGGCTCCAAGAGATTCAATAACTTGACAAAGGGCACAGAGCTGGACTTGACCTCACTCTGCCTGACCCAAGAGCCCCAAACATCTAACCAGTTGTCCTAGCCTCTCTCCGGTTCTGACCCACCAGGTTGAAGGGGCCTACATTGCCACTGTCTCACGTTGCTTGGCTCACTCCTTTGGGAACAGGGCACTCTGTCTCTGAGTGCCAAAGCCCTGTCCCCACCTTGTCCCCACTCAGTGTGGGAGGTGGGTGCCCAGGGACTCCACAGGCCATGCAGGCAGTTGGCTGTACTGGGGATGATAAGGAGAAGGTCTTGAGCCCCTCCCCATGGAAGCCTGGCTACGCCAAGCATGTCCCCGAATATACCCCCGCTAATGAGGCCTCCAAAAAAGAAGACTCAGGGGTTCATTTCTACTGGGGAAGGTTAGCATGGAAACAAGAAGACTCTGAAGGTCACAGTTCGCATTTTCAGATTCTTGAAGGGGTGTCCAGTGGAAGAGGGGCGGCCCTAGGAGCAGGGGTAAGATCTCTAAGCAGGAGGTTTGGCACATAATAAAAGGATGAACTTGGAAAACCATGGTCTGGCCCTGCAGGTATGAGGTCTCCATCCCTAAACGTGCTCAAGCACAACGATGGCTGTCAGACGCAGTGAATGGTGTCACAAAGCATCCTCCTGCTGTCTCTCAGAGGTTAGGGATAGATGCCCTCTGGGGGTTCTGCCAATTAGGACCCAGACAGGAAATGAACAGCATCCGGCGCCTGGGTAATACAAGGAAAAATTCTTGAAGGACTGTTTACAAAGATGTGGGCAAGGCTTAGGGAAGGCAATATGAGATGGTGCAGTGTCCTCTCAGGCTAGCTATCCCAGCCATTGTTATAAAGTCAGATTCGTCCAATATGAAATGGCTTTGTATCAGCTCATCCCTGCCTGAGCCTAGACTATTTCTCCGGATTTTCAGAGCAGCTTCCCTGCCTACTTCTCTCCAGTGTTTATTTCCTCGGCATGTTTCCTGTAATTTGCAAAGATTAAAGATTTAAGCTTCTTTTATTGCCATGTACTTTCCCTGCCCTGTTATGCATTCTGCCCACAGTTCCCTCCCTGGTTCTTTCCGCAGTGCCCTCCAATATTCTCTGCACCAGCAGAAAACACTCCAAACTGTAGACCTCACCTCGTGCGGCCTTGGCCGTGCCCCTGAAAAATGAAAGAGAGATTCAGCCACTGTAGGTTGAACGGGCCCTACCACCCTCATCCTGATTGAACATCATCTTTCCTATGAAGCTGTCTGGGTTTCCGCTTGGTCCCAATTAACTAGGTCTCCTAACACTGCGTGTGTAGTGACTTCCCCTTTCTCTGTGCTCTCTCTCGCTCTCTGGGGCTTGGAATCCTGGTGTTCAGGACGTGTAAACAAATCCCTCACTGCCCCAGGGGCCTACACTCTTTGAAGCAGCTCAGTGTTGAATCATTTAGTGGTGAGAGGAATATGAGAATGTGAGGAATTCTGTCTAGCATCAGTCTGGGTGGTTGCCCAGGCATCCTTCCCGGACGCATGACCTGGGCAGGCCCCATGCTCAGAAGGGCCATACTCTTGGTTTAATTTCTGCTGTTGCAGAACATTTTGAGTCTTAAAACTCAATGATGTTTTAGTAAAGGGCTCACATTTTCATTTTACACTGGGACCCCAAAATTGTGTGGGTGATACCACCGTGGTAGCTGCTGTTGTTTTGTGTGCAGCCCACCTGCATCTCAACGGACGAGACCTCCTGAGTCCTGCGACGTGGGAGGGAGTCTGTGGCTGGGTGGCGTGTGGTGCTGGTGCTTCCCAGGGTCCAGTAGGACTCTGAGCAGACTCCTAGCTGGTCCAAGGGCAGAGAACAGTAGATTCAGCAAAGGACACTTCCTCACTCATTTGCCTCATTCAACAAACAATTACTGAGCTCTGCTCTCTTCCAGGCCCTGTGCTGGGGAGTGAAGGAATGTGACAAGGGAAAACGTACTCCCTCTCTCCAGCCCTCATTCAGAACCCCAGGGCTATGAAGCATGGCATCGGCTCACAGGAAATAAACCACACCCCCAGCGGGGTAGAAAGAGTGCTGATTAAGCCAGCTTCTAGCCCCTGCTCTGCTCTTGACTTTCAACGTGGCCTTGGGCAAGTCACTTCCCCTCTGTGGACTGGATCGCTACCTGCCCGACGTGTGTGGCCTCAGATAACCCATATCAGAATCCCTGGAATTGCCGATTTCTAGGCTCCATCCCAGAGTAACCGAATCCGAATTTCTAGGGTTGGGTCCCCAGAATCGTCACCTAGAGTTTCCTGGGTGATTTCAATGCACATTCTAGTTTGAGAACCTCTGTACACGGTCTGAGCCTTTGGCTCTAACATCTATGTTTGATAACTTCAGCTCTTACACTGGGTCTTTATATATACCCCGATAACATTCCATGTCCAGGGAATGTGGGAAACGGAGAGGAGGTAGGGGCCAGGGCCTAGAAGAGGGTTTTGTTGTCCACAAACTGCAGAATAATCCACGAGGGAAGCCAAGAGCAGTTCTAGAAGGGAAGAGAAACTCCATCTGGAGATGTAAGAATAAGTGGTGCTTTGGGAAAATCAGGGCCAGACAGGATCACCCACGGCCTCCAGACATGAGGACAACTGCTTAGGAAAGCAGGGTGGTGGTGTCCTCACCCTCCCGCTGCTCTGAGAAGGCTGGGGTCTGCTCACAGCTGGCATCCTACAACCACACTACCCAGTGAGGTTGTCACTAGCCACATGTGGCTATTTAAGTGAATGAATTAAAATTGAGTTCAAGACAAATAAAGCAAGGAAAAGGGGGGAATATAGGCAGTGACAGATGTGTTCATTCGATGGTAGAAATCTTTTTACCGTGTATATGTAAATCAAATCATCACATTGCACACTTTAAATACCTTACAATTTTATTTGTCAATTCTACCTCAGTACAGCTAAGGGGGGAGCTAATGAGTGAACAAATTAAAATTACAGTTCCTCAGTTGCAGTAGTCACACTTCGTGAGGTTAGCGGCTACCGTGTTGGATAGATAGCACAGATTGTGGGCCATGCCATCTGGGCAGAAAGTTCCACTGAAAAGTTCTAAAGACAGGAGAAACCTCATCCATCACCCTCTTCTGCTCATGCCCCTCGGTCGGTCGCCGGATGTTTGTAAAGATGCAAGGTTACTTTAGGATTACTTTAGGATTTTACACTGTTCCTGCCGCTTCCAGAATAAACTCCCCTTGCAAATCCTACCCGTCTGATTAGCCTTGGGCCCCTCTCACTGACACCGCCGCCCGCCCGTCTGCTTTGCCCATGATTCACAGCATTTCTGACAGAAAGGCTTCCTTTTTCATTTTCCCCTGTAAGCCACAGGACCCCTCCTTTGAGCCTATCTTACTGGCTCTAAGGTGTCTTAATTCCAGTGCTGTCGCAGGTGCCCAGCTTCAGCTAGCTCTGAAATATACGTTTTGGCATCTCTCCGGTTCCACCCTCTGAGTGTGCCTTCACTTCACCCAAGCACGGGTGTCCTGCGCTCCCGCCATCACTCCACGTTTGCTCCTTTCCCCAGCTGAGCCTGTTCTTTGGGCCCCTCGATCTCAACTCAACCCCGCTCATGGGCAGGCCTTAGAAAACACAGCTGCTGAAAGCTGATGGCTCACCCTCCTCTTCCCATCCATCCTTCCTCCGCACAGTCTTCCTCCCCGACAGAGGCAGCGGGCACTAGAATGAATAAGAAGCACTCTCTCCTCTTGAGGCAGTCACCATCGATGGGAGAGAGGGACACAAACCACAGCCACAGGGGCAGGAGTTTGGACAGAGGGGTCTGGGTAAAGAGACCGCAGAACTGTTGACTACTGGAGGGAAGGGGGGTGTGTTTGTGAATCACCTGGGGTTCTCTCCCTCTCCACAAAACTTAGGATGAAAGGCAGAGGGTCTCTTTTGCCTACACCCTGTGTCAGCCACAGGACTCCTTCCTCATCTAGACTATGAAAGGCCTACCTGCCCCTCCCTCGAGTCCCTGTCTTCCTACTAAACTATTCTGTGTACCCCCAAACTTGGAATTCTCACTCAGCCCTGGACCCTTTCCCCTGCCTCGGTCGCCGGTCCCCAGGCTGTTTGTGGGTCCTGCCCGTTTGCCTGGCCCCAACCCTTCCTTCCTCACCTTTCTCTTCTGTGCCAGTTTTAGTGTGTGTCCCTGAACTCCCTCAATGTATGGCCCCAGTGCTGACACTCCCTCCCTCCTTCACTCCCTGACGTCTGACCTCCATTTCTCCCACCCCCATCCCGTACCCTCTTCCCTCATTCCTTCATTTACCCATCCTGTCCCCACTCTCTTCTTCTAGAACACTGCTTGAGCTGCCCTCTAAATAGGCCTTGCGCATTATAAGTGAGTGAGGGTTGAGTCACAGATCTTTCCCTCGTTCCTGATGCCTGGCCCTCCATGCAGGACCTTTGAGATCTAGAGAGAAAGTTCCCAACTAGGCCCCAGGATGGTCCAGCCTGTGAATGTGGTAGTCAGATAAAGGATTAACACAGGGTGTGGCAGAGGCTTTATCAGGCATATATGCGGAAGGCAATAGAGCAAGAGGAGTTGCCTTGGATGGGGCTGGGGGCTAAATCTTCAGTGAGGAGTAGGGGGATGGTCAGGGGGACGAGGTAGAAAGACATCCCAGGCAGAAGGAGATCGGTGTGCATCTGTGCAGAACAAGGACCAGTAACAACCAATCCAGGCAGCCCTGGAGGGTTGGACCCCATAGCACCGTGAAGCAGAAGGCTGCCCAGAGCAGGGCTGGAACAGGGACGGGGTAAGGTGCCTGGGCTCCTTCAAGCACAGGAGAGTTACGCAGACTTGCGTTGTGGAAAGCTCATTCTGCAGGCTGTTTGGAAAGAGGAAGATGAGAGAAGGAAGCCCAATAAAAGCATACCTATCCCATAGGTACATTCTCCACCATTCTGAGTGCCAACATAGGATGAACCAGGCATTGCCATCCCATCACCTTCTGCCACCCCTGCCACCTTCCACTGCCAAGGGCCATGTCTCCTCCCAAAGGAAGAAAGGCAGAAGCTTCTCTTTTAATTGTTCATCTCCCGCAGATCCAAGGGGCAGACACGGGGCGTACAATACAGGCAAGCCCTGTAGTTTTATGTCCACTGTTGTGCTGTATGAACGTACTTTCCTCTTGATCTCCTTGCCTTCAGTTCACACCCAGTAGAAAAGTTAATAAATAAAATAAAGGTGCTTGATTCACGTCATAATCCAATTCTGTAGTTTCGGAGACTGAAGCAAAGTGTTGGCCTAACTAACCCGAATTAGTTTCTGATTGCTACTAAAACAAATTACCTCAAACTTAGAGGCTTCAAACAACATAAATTTATTATCTTACAGGTCTGGAGGCCAGACGTCCAAAATGAGTCTCACTGTGCTAAAATCTAGGTGTTAGCAGAGCTGTATTTCCTCTGGAGGCTCTAGGGGAAATCCATTCCTTTGCTTTTGCCAGTTTCTAGAAGCTGCCTACGAGGTCTGACAATTAAGTTCGTGAACTCATCCAAGAAAAAGTGCTACATACCTCACTGCTGAATATCACTATGGTCACCTTCAAAGTGCTCCCCTTGGGAAGCTATGCACTGATGCCAGCGCCCAGTCCACCCTTCAAAGCAGTTTTGGAACTCTTTTTCTGGAACGGCCATCAGAGCTGTTAGGTTACCGTATTACCCTTGATGTCCTGAATGTCATCCAAATGTCTTCCTTTCCATATTTCCTTTATCTTCGGGTAAAGAGAGAAGTCATTAGGGGCCAGATCAGGTGAGTAGGGAGGGTGTTCCAATACAGTTATTTGTTTACTGACTAAAAACCCCCTCACAGACAGTGCTGCGTGAGCTGGTGCATTGTCGTGATGCAAGAGCCATGACTTGTTGGTGAAAAGTTCAGGTCGTCTAACTTTTTCACGCAGCCTTTTCAGCACTTCCAAATGGTAAACTTGGTTAACTGTTTGTCCAGTTGGTGCAAATTCATAATGAATAATCCCTCTGATAAAAAATATTAGCAGCATCATTGCAACAAGTTCTCAGTTTAATTGTCAGACCTCGTACATCCCTTGGCTCGTAGCTCCTTTCTCCATCTTCAAAGCCAGCAGCATATTTCCGTTCTTTCTCTAACTCTGATCCTCTTGCTTCCCTCTAACAAGGACCCTTGTGACTACATTGGGACACATGAATAATCCAGGATAAGCTCCCCATCTCAAGATCCCTAACTTCATCATATCTGTAGCGTCCCTTTGTGGTGGAAGGTAACATATTGAGAGTTTCCAGGGATAAGGAGTTGGATGTCATTGAGAGCTCTTATTCTGACAACCACATGGCCCCTCTGACATCCCTTGGGGCTTTTCAGTCCCAGGACTCCATAAGCATCGGTTGTCTCTGACCCATGGTTCTGTCCGTCTTTGTTCTTTCAGAGGAAACGACGTTTGAAGCAGGAGTGAAAGTTCAGATCCACAGTCAGTCTGAGCCACCTTTCATCCAAGAGCTGGGCTTTGGGGTGGCTCCAGGATTCCAGACTTTCGTGGCCACACAGGAGCAGAGGGTAAGTTCCTGGGCTCCCTCCGTTGGTGGCTCTCGGCTTCTCCTGATCACGTGCAGAGAGGTATGAGGAGGAGAAATGGGATTCCCATTCTGCAAGGTTCGGGAGGCTGGAGCACAGCTGAGCTCAGTAAATGGACTCACCTTGAACGTGGAGAAAGTGTCAGGTAGCCTCCGTAACCGAATTCTCCAGTACCACCTGTCGGGTCCTAAAATTGGGTGTAAAAGAAATCCAGCTTATTTTCTTTTTTCACTGAATTGGTTGGGTTTTTTTTTCCCCCAGAACATTCTGGGGGAAAAAATATTGGGGAGGCGGTGAGTTGAGGGGACAGCAGATGCTAAAAGAAACTGCTAACCAGGGTTTGACATGTTTTATCATGTGTGTTAATATAATTCAAAGTGGCCGGCAAAAAGGAAAAGGGAGGGGGCGTCACTCTCTCTCGTAATAGAGCTCCCGTGGAAGGAGGGCTCTTGCATGGGCTCCTGCCTGCTGTCTCTGGTTCAGCACCAGAGAAGGGACCAGGTCTGCTGTGTCAACGCTTCATGTCAATGGAGTGAGGATTGTCGCGAGGTTCACATCTTAGAAGGGAGACGTTCACGAATTCTCCATAGGGAGCAAGTCTCAAAGCAGGACTGCAGAGAGGACCCTTTCTTTCTCTTATCCCCAGTTTGCCTAAAACAAAACTGGAGAGACTATGACTCTGAGGGAGGCCTAAACCACATCATCCAAGACAATTTGCCCTGGGAGGCCTGGGGCAAAGAGCGAGGTTAGTGAGTGGTAGGAGGTACCTGCTGCCAGGCATGAGAAAGGGAGACTCAGAAGAACAGTGAAGGAGCGCTCAGCAAAGAGATACCCTCGTCACTTACAAGTTCAGCTCGTTTTGAAAATTTGACTCAAATGTTATCTTCCGTCTAGTACTGACCACAGCTCTTCAGCCATTTTATAAAATCATATTCCGTAGTAGAAACTGGTTTTAAATCTGTCACGCGCTATATTTTTGAATCGCTGGGAAGTGTGCCCTGTACTTAATGCCTGAGAAGTGAGTAAAGACCAAGGTCAGCCTCCACTGCAACAGCTAGGGGGTGGGATGACGGCGTTGAGGCAGAGGCAGAGGAGGCTGGGAGGTTGGCCCAGCCTCTGTGGGCCCCTGAGACTGAGACAGGGAGTGTGAGCAAAAATGGAGCCTGCAAAGGTGTGCAAAGTGGGAACCGAGCTGCGCGCCCAGAGAAACCTCATCCTTAAGGACAAAGAAGTAGGGTACGAAGCAGAGACAGCAAGGAGCCAAGTTCAGAGCTGAGGATTTGAATTAGAAAAATAGTCTCAGGATGTCAAGTACAGCATAGGGAATAGAGTCAATAATATTATAATAACTAACGATGTATAGTGCCACGTGGGTACTAGACTAGTCAGGGGGATCACTTCGTAAATTATATAGAAGTTTAACCGCTATGGCGTACATTTTGAAACTAATATAATATTGAATGTCAACTGTAATTGAAAAATAAATAAATAAAAAGTAAAGAGTGAGAATGCGCCTAACAAGTCAAGGTGTGCCGTGCGGATGGGCCAGCAGTCTGTGTGAACCAGAGCCCGAGCTATTAGCCCCGGTGTGACAGCCAGCCTCTGAGGACTGTCAAAGACAAACCAAGCTGGACACTAGTTAAAGTGCCAAGGACAGATTTTAGTCAGTAATATACTTATTGCAATAGGAAAGACAGTTTGGTGTGAACTGAACTCAACATCAATTTGGACAGCGGTGACGAGGTGTTCTAAAAGGAAAATCGGGGAGGAAGGCGGGGGACCAGAGCGACTCGAGCAGAGTCAGGGAAGTGCAAAATTACTAAGAGTGGAAAGGACAGGTTGGTCTGTGTGAAAGCCATCTGAGTTTGCTAACTGGCCCTTTTCCAAGGTGGGCTGCCATCCTCCCACAAACCCAGGGAAACAGAGGCCCGGTCTTCCTTCAGGTTCTGACAGGAACAAAGAGTAAATTCTTTGGGCAGCTCTGAGTATTCTCAGGCGGGGACTTAACGGGGGTAGTGGGGGGTGGAGGGTGGGGCAGACTCATTCTAGGGATGTGGCTTTGAGCTCTTAGAAACTGTGTTCATGTTTGTTCAGGTCTTTATAGGCCTATTTGAGAAGAGGGCTCAGAGGGGCCAGATAGAATTTGGTCAAGGAGCGACTTTGTCGGTCCTTCCATCTGAGTGTTGTGGGAGTAAACCCTCCTTCTTTTCAAAGACCCGGGCATGGATTAGACTTGTTACTAGTTGTGTACGTGAATTCTGGACTCTCTAAAGGCGAATTTTCGACTGGGCTTCCAAGGCAAGCCTGACTTTGTGGTTTGTTGGCTGTAACTGCCACACCCGTCATTAATGACTTACTGCATTAGCACGCAGGGGAAGTGAGCAGCATTCCTGGAAACCCACAGTGTAACTTGGTCCCCGCTTGTGAAGGTTGGAAAGAAGGGAGCTCTTTGTAGGCTGCTGTTTGTCATCAGCCTGTGAAATGTGCTTATTCCTCCCCCATTTCTACCTCTCCCCCTCCCCTGAGTGACACTGAAGAAATTTCTGGGCTGGGTGGGAAGTTGGAGCTGATGACTTCGAATAATCCTTCAGTCTCTTTCTCTTCCCCGTGTGAAACAGAGGGACTCCCCATGGTGAGCAGGAACATAACCCATTCCAGGCTTCTGAGGGCAAATTTCATTGTTTGCTTTGAAGTATATTCGAGAAAATCAGCCTCATTTATCTCCGTATTGGTATGATAATTATAACTAATAATAAGATATTTGGTTAAACATTTTACAGTCTTCAAAGCATTTCCGCATCGGCTCATTTTATCATTTCATTCATATTAATAGAGAAATACAAAAACACATCCCGGAGCTAAATCTAATAATACATTAGGTTTACATATATATAAAAGAGCATATTCATAGGAAATAAGATTCGAAGGAAGTAAGCCAAAATACCCACAGTGGGGGGATTATGAATGATTTATTTCCTTTTCTGGGTTTTCCACATGCTTTACAATGTGGCTTTCTTTCATTTTTTTGTTGTTGTTGTTCAGCAAATATTTGTGGAACACCTATTACCGCATTTCCCTGAAAATAAGACCTAGCAGGACAATCAGCTCTAATGCATCTTTTGGAGCAAAAATTAATATAAGACCCAGTCTTATTTTACTTTAATATAAGACCGGATATATAATATAATATAATATAATATAATATAATATAATATAATATAATATATAATATAATAAATATAATATAATATCTGGGTCTTATATTAATTTTTACTCCAAAAGATGCATTAGAGCTGATTGTTCGGCTAGGTCTTATTTTCGGGGAACAAGGTATGAGTGACGTGATGGGGAGACAGTGTTGAACATAGCAGAGCTAGTGTCTGTCCCCATAGAGCCTATGTATCTGTGGTTTCTTTCACAGAGAAAAAAATAAGAATTAAATAACGTGAAACCAAGTATAATTTGGGGGTGGGCCCCCATGTGTACCTATTCACTCTGCCATTAGTACTGACCTATCCAGCTGACCCTGGTCCTCAAACACTGTGTCTCATTGACTCTAAGATGCATGTTTTTTTCAAGTTTTAACATTTCTGACATCAGGATTGGTTTCATGATTAATCGCATGCCACAGGTACAATTGGCAGGGCATTTTCTTTCTTGGCGGCACATAAAATCAGGGTGCATCTTCCAGTCTGTGATGGCTACGTTGTTCCCATTCTAAGACTCTGCTGCTTCAGTTCAAAGCTCAAGGGAGTCTTGCAAGAAGACCAGGAGGGGAGACAAGACTAGGGAGCAGAAGGTTCTTTCCTGGAAAGTTGGTGTGAATCCTACTAGGGAAATTAACTCCTGTGTGAGAGCCTTACAGGTGACTTACAGGAATGCTGCCATGAATCTTTTTTGTAAATGGGAAAGCACTTTTACCTCGTAAAACTCATCCTGCCCATGCAAAATTATATACACATGGTTGTTGTTTTCAGTATTTTTTCATTTCATTGTGTCATCCAAAAAAACACCCCATTGGGCTGTAACCCAGACCAAAGATTGCTTTTTTAAATCAGTATTTGCCCTAAACCCAACTGAGCCAAGGTATGCCCCTGCCTTCGTGGACAACCTAAGAAAGACACCGCCTGGCTAGCTCAGCTGCTGCAGGAGTCCCTGCAGCACCCCAGGACCACCACCACCAGAGACAGGTAGTGGCATCCCACGCTGGGAGCAGACACACACCCCAAAGCGGTACAGCGCCACACGTTACCTGCGAGGCAGTAAGCTGCAGAGACACTGGTTATGCATTATCTCGCTTAATCCCCTACGACAACCCTGAAAGAGAGATACTGTGATCTGCCCAGTCCAGATGACAGAACTACCCAGTTAAGTAACTTGCTTAAGTTCACATAGCGAGGGGAGTAGCAGGGCTCTGCTTTGAGCCCAGACCTATCTGTGGAGAGAAAACCAGGCTGGGGGCCCACAGACCTGGATTCCAGGCCTGCCGGAGCCATGATATCTTGGACAGGTTGCTTTTCTCCCTGGGTCCCGGGCTTCCCATCCACAGAAGGGGAGGACTGCATTAGATGGCCTGCAAGGGCCTCAGCATTAACAGCCTGGGAGACCCTGCCTGTGTCCCTCAAGCACACGGGTATCACGTGGAAGTTGAGCCGACAGCATTTTTGCACCCGCTCCCTGTTCTGCCAGCCAGTGACTCCCTCCTTCATGCCAACTGCAGTGGGGTGCTATTAAGGAAAATTTTGGCAAGGATTCTGGGAGGCAGAACCTGGGTTCCTGCTTGTGAGAAGCAGGAGCTGGGATAAATCGCAGCCCTCGCTTTAGAAGAGAGGCTCTGGGCATGCTCGTCGTTACTGCCCTTTCCTCAGCCCCCACAGATAGTGGTCATATCACTACTCTGCCTGAAACCCTTCAATTCCCAGACTTCCTGGAGTTTTCAAAAGCCCTGCCCTTCAGAATGGCTCCAAGGCCCTGTCCCCTCTCCATCCTCAGCACCTGCCTGTGGTTGGCCGACATGTACCCTACATTCCAGTGTTGGAGAACCCTCTGACAAATACTCATACTCCACGCTCTTGGATGCCAACCCCTGTGCATTTGCACCCACTGGGCCCGCTGCCCAGAATCCCTTCCCTGGCAAAGGCCTCTTTCTATTTCCAAATACGGCTCAAAGGTCGTGGTCTCAAAGACCTTCCCCGTTCCATCCTGCCTTTCCCCAGGGAGCAGCGAGTTGCTCCATACTACACTCTGTGCATTCATTTATTCCTTCAGCAAATATTCACTGAGCACCTACTGTGCTGGGAAAACGAAGATGAGCACGACCTTTTCCTGGCCTTGGAGTGCTCACAGGATGAAGTAGGTTTGGACAATTGTGTCACACTCCTAAGAAAGACAACACTTTTCTTTTAAGACTTATTGGGTGCCATTGCTCCTTACTTCTGCCTCTGAGGGACTTCCCTCTTTAGCCTCCATCGGTCCTGTGTCCCCGTAGACTGGGGGCTCCCTGAGAGCAAGGACTGTGTCTTTCAGATTGGATATTTTCAATGCCCTGCTTATGTGTGAGCTCAGTAAATGTGCGTTGTAAAGAATGAAGGAGCTCTAATGCTCAGATCTGCACTTGCTCAAATAGCACTCAGAAGCTGCACGCCTTGCCTCTCCCCGCCCACCTTTGCCAAAACTCCCATTAGAACCTGCCCTGAGGGCTCTCCTTCTCCCCGAGGCTGGTAAGCCAGCCTGCGGTAGATGAATTCTGTAGCGTTTCTGGTTGCACCCTGAGAGACGCTAATCAAAACCAAGAGCTCATGAAAGGGGTCAGGGCTAAAGATGTAGGTCTGGAAGCTATCTGTGTACAGGAGAGTGGGTGGGATAGATGGGAAGGCCCGGACAGAACTCTGGAATGTGGGACTATGTGCAAGTGCAGTGATTCTTTCGTCATCTCCCACCCACTGCTCAAAGAGCCTGGTGGAGATTCTGGTTTTCTAACTGTTTATCCATGTAATTCATCAAATATTTATGCACCCACCTTGCCCGTGCTTCTTGGTAGGCCTGAGAAGGAATCTGGAGTTCTTAAGTGGTCAGTTGGCCACCAACCTCATTGTTTGGGGAATTCTCTGGAGAACATGGCCCTGGGTTTATATTTGAGGGTCTCAGAAACAGCCTCGGGAGTCAGGGTTGGAAATCACTGCCCGGCGGTGTCCCATTCTCACCAAGAACCCTTTTCGCTACCAGTTTGGAACCACTGGCTGTCAGAAGGGTTCCAGTTCCATACCTGGACTCTGTGTTGGTCCCTCACTTGAGCTGTAGCCAAAGTACCGTGAGAATAGCCATTGTCACACCACACCCTGCACCAAGCAGCTACCCACTAGCCTATTTGGGGCTTTAAATGAAGGCCAACTAACACTGTGTCCTGTTGGCCCCAATTAGGTCATTAGCAGAATGTGGGAGCCCCGCTGGCTCCTGCAAACACCAAAGGCTTTGTCTGTGACATAGGTTGGCCACATGTCCCTCATTTGAAGGGAATCCCTCCATGGCTCACCATGAGCAAAAGTATCCCCCAACCCAAATAAAAAGGCCAAGCTGTTGGGTGGCGTGCGCCCCCCCTCTTCCCTCCCCCCCCACCCCCCCCACTCCCACCCCCCCACCCCCGCCCTGCCTACTTTTGACGGCTCCCCTCAAGCTTCCAAACACAACTTCCTGAGTGCCTTTCAGAAGAGAAGACCCATTTGTCAATCTGACAGCCAGATCCCTGGTCCTTAATATCTGTGTTTCATGGGCCCTGTTAGAAATGGAGGTTTGCCCAGTTGTTTTCGTCAAGGCAAAGGAGAGAATTTGTTACACATGCCTTCAGAAACTTCCAAACTGCCAAACTGCTGGAGCTGCATAAATATGGCAGCTTCCAGTTCTGTTCCAGAAAACACCAGGGAGGCACCAGAAGGTGGGATAGGTCATTCCCTCTATGATCAACGGGATACATTGTTTCCCATAATTAGGTGAAAATAAGAATCAATTAGACATCTACTAGCTCAGTTAGTTCATCGCTTGTTCCTAATCATCCTCTAACATAGAAATATCTTCAGATCCCCACGTGATTTTGCCAATAGTCAGGTATTCACAATTTTTCCCTACACGATGAGAGCTTGTTTTTATCCATGTGGAGGTGATGGTAGGGAGGGAAGGAGGGAGGAGAATTGCTGATTGGCTAGGATGAGCCAATGTGCTCAGCTCTGTTGGGGGAGTCCTAAAAGGCGCCCACATAAAATGTGCCCAAGTCTTAGAAGGAGAAAAACCTCACTTCATCCTACCTCCCCTCTGCCTTGCAGTCACCTCCTCTCCTTTCCTTCCAAAAAGGGTCTCCGAAGAGTTCTCTAGACATGCTTCTCTCTGCCTCCTCACCTCCCAGCCCACCTCTAGCACTCCACTGAAACTTTTCTTTGTCAAGATGATCCATGAAATCTTTGTGACTAAACCCAATGTTTGTGGGTGCGGATGCCCCTCACTCGGTCATCATCCCACCTGGTCTCTCAGCAGCATGTGGACTGTGGACCATGCCCTCCCTGAGACACTCTTCTCCACCCTGGTGTGTTCTTCTTACCTCTCTGCCTGCTCCCCTGAGTCCTCTTCTTAGGCGGTTCTTCCTCTGTCCGCCCCTTAGACTGTGGCCTCTGCAAGAGGTTGTTTGGGGCATCTCCCAGTCAGCAGTCTCCTTGAATGAGCTCACCCTTTACCATGACTTCCAGACGACCACCCCAGCCCAGATCTCTTTCCTGAGCTCTAGACCCAGTGATCCAGGTTCTGTGGAACAGCTCCTCTTGGAGTCCCATGGGCATCTCAAATCAATAGTCTACACTGAGCTCATCCTCTTCCCCTGTCCCCACACCTGCACCCCAAAATTGCTGCTTCCCCTAGATTCCCTAATCCTGTCAATGGCCTGACTACAAATCTGCATTCACTAGTTGGTGACCTTGAGCCTCATTCTCCTTATCTATAATGTGGGTAAGTAGAGAACTGAGTGAATCGAAGCACGCCTATAGAGCAGTTCTTAGCATACAGGAAGTGCTCAGTAAATGCCTCCTATTATTATTCCCCACTCTGGACACTACTTGAATTGAGTCCTTTGAGATTCCTCACCTGGATAAGAACAGCAGCTGCCTCTCTGGTCTCCCTGCTGCCTATCTTACCCCTTTCCAATCCATGCTCTGCATCAACATGATCTTTCTAAACTACAGATCTGAGCCTCTCCCTCCCTCAGTCCCCACAGGATGAAATCCAGGAATCTCCTCATGGGCCCTTCTGCCCTGGCCCCTGCCTACTTTTTCAGCTGTGTCTCTCTCTCTACTCCCGCAACCTCCCACGCAATGCACCAGCTAGACTAAACTTTGTGCAGTGATTCCCAATTGTCACCTGCTGCTCTCCTCTCGCTCCCTACCAGCAACACCCTTCCCAGACATTCTTTATCTAATTCATTTGTGTCCTTTGAAACTCAGCTCAAATGTTACTTCCTCTGGAAGGCCATCTTAGAGTATTCTGTATGAATCGCGAGCATAAAATTTACACATTATAATCATCTGTTTATCTATCTCCCCTACCAGAATGTGACCCCATCTTATTTCTGTTTTTTAAATCTCAGCATTTAATATAGAAGACGCTTGATAAATTGTATTAAGTAGAATAAATGAATAAATGAATGTATGAAAGAGAGAGAAAGAGCCCAATTTATCATGTCACTTTCCTGCTTGATATACATTGATGTCATTCCCGACCCAGAGAATAAAGTCCAAATTCCACCTCCTGGTTCCCGCTGTCACCTTTCCCAGTGGCTATATCCCACCACTCTCCAGCAGCCACGCTCTGAGCCACACGCTGCTCCACACAGTGCCCCGGAGGCTTCCTACCCCACTCCTGGATCATTTCCTGCTGACTCATTCATTTATTGAGCATCTACTATGCGCCAGGCACTGTGTTAGGCGTGAGAAATGTAACCATGAATGGGACTGACCTCGTTCTCAGAGCTTACAGTCCAGCAGGAGAGGCAGACCATCAAACAATCCACAGATTAAGAGCTATGTGTGTCTGTGGAATATGCCCCCCCGTATACTGTAAACTTCTTAAGGGGAAATATTAGGTCTTACAATTCTTAGATGGAAGGATGGATGGATGGAATGTTGTAGAATGATATCTGAGGACTAACTTCAACAATGTACGATCCATTTAAGTTCTGCTTAGCCTTCAGATATGATGTAACTAAATTAAATAGTCCTTAACACTAGAAACAAAAACAAACAAACAGACAAAGTTCCCGTTACTGGGTCCATAGAGAAAAGAATAAGCCGTAAATGGTACTCACTGACATGGCAGCCCCAGTCGGGGTCCAGAGTGTGGCACCCACCCTCACCAGCACCTCTCAGGGCAGAACTAGCTTCTACTGGAACGTCTCTGCACTGGCTTTGACATCAGAAGCCCGTTGCTTATCTCTCAATGGCCTATTTCCTCCTCGGACCTAATGTCCATTGACTCACCAACTTTATCTTACTCAGGAGACAAGTTCATAAATCAGAACATTCGTGGGTGAGTCATGCTACCTCACACCACGTTATCTTTTGATTCATGAGCAGCTCACTATCTGAACCCTGAACGGTGTGGCCTTGGCTTCTGATGTGGTTTTGGTTTGGTTTGGGTTTTTTTTTATAAGGGACAAAATACTATCTGTAGAGGACATTTCCATATGCAGGCTGAAAGCTGTTTCATCTTTTTCCTGACAACTAGGAACGTTAGATCATCACAAACAAACTTTTTTAGAAATATCAACAAGAATGAATGAATGAATGAATGAATGACTATAAACAGTCTTGTTGACTGTCATACTCCCTCGGCAAGGGCACGAGGACGGGGGCTCTGGTAAAGACATCCCTTTCCTATTTCTCCCCTTCTCCTTCACGCTTGAAAACAACTGTAGCCCAGGGATAGAGAAGTCGCTGTATTTGTTTCTGTAGTGACAAACAGGCTAGACAGCCCCAGTTATCATTCGCTGTGCGCTGGTACATTTTAGTGCTAATCTGTTAGACTGCTGTATCCCCAAATCATCTCTTGTCTCTCACCTACAGAAATCTCTCTTTTGGGGGGGCATTTAAAACATTTTTAACAACAGCCAACCGGCTATTAATATAAATTTACCTAATAAAACAAGTTATTGGCATGTCTTGCTCCACTAAATGAGGGTAAGCCATTTGAAGGCCAGGGCTCCAAAATAACTACCACAGAGCCTAATGCTGTAAAGCAGGGAGTGAATGAATGAAAGAACAAATGAATGAATGAATTGCAGACTTAATCAATGTTGGTTAATGGATTCCTCCAAACTCTGCAGCAGATCCTATTGTAGAATAAAAGATCAAATGAGAGTCATCACTCCTTGATTTATCTGCTTTATAGTTTGAGATAGCACTCGGTCCTTAAAATGGGACCTTTGACACAAAGGTGACAAAGGACAGGATGACGGCATTTGGCCAAGGTCTGTAGGAAAGCCAAGAAGATTGCAAAAAAGCAGAAGGAGAGAGAGACCCCAGCAAAAAAGCCACCCATCGCTGGAGAAGTTGCTCAGGGAAGTGTAAAGTGGGAGAGTGTTTGAGTTAGAGAGATGGGTGGGGACGTGGCAGAATTTTAATGAAAATACAGGCATTGCCTTCAATCTCGCAGTTTCTTTTCTAGCAATCTGTCCTAAATATATGCTTACAAATGTACCCAAGAAACATGGATAAAGATCTTTTCTGAAGCACTGTTTGTGAGAGCAAAAATTCAGCAACAATTTAAATGTTCATCTACAGGAGGATGATTAAATTAAAGAGGGCAAATGCTTATGAATTCCCTCCACCCCCTACAACAGTTAAACTGGGTTAGGAAGACCAGAAGGTCCCTTGGGGAAATTTTTCAAGACATATTGGTAAATGAAAAAAAGCAAGTTACGGAACATTACATACAGTGTGGTCCTGTTTGTATTAAAAATAACCACATGCTAAATTCACCTATATATTTATAAATGCATGTGTATGCATAGTAACACACAGAAAAATTCTGGAAAGGTGCATGCCATACTGAGAGCTGCTAAGAGAAAGGGAACAGAATTTAGGTGCAAGAGTTTTTACTTTTCTGGATCCCTGGAATATTTATAACAAGAATGCATTTGTGTATATATGTGCAAATTTTTAAGGACCGTGCATAATGCAGCTTTTGCAAATCTGTTTTATGGTTTGGAGCCGACGTCTAACAGACAGACAGGCTCACATAAGGGGCGGGGGTGGAGGGCTGCTCCCTCCAGCCAGGGACAGCCTCCTCTCCAAGCTGATCCTGCAATACCTTCCCCAACTGACAGCCTCCCCCAGACCCTGATTCTGACGTTTTCCTTTTAGGAAAAGCAACGTTTGTAAAAACTTTTTGAAGTTAGTTGTTTTTTTTTTTAAAGGCTCCCTCTCTTCCCCCGCCCAAGTCTGGGGCCAGAGTGCACAGTTCTCTAGGGTCATTGAAGAGTGTCTTCAATGCCTGTCATTGAAGTCTTCTGCCCTGTGGGATGGATCTCAGTGGCTCAGTGGGTTGGATGAGCTTGAGTTAGATTGCGCTGGGTTGATTGGGTTGGATTAGATTGACAGCTGTCCTTAACCATTCCATAGCTCCTAAAACTGAGCAATCCTCTTCCCTACCTCCATACCCTCAGTCTGAGCTACGTCACAGGGTTGTCCCTACGCTCCATTTTAGTCCCCACTCTTAGCTTGACACCATCCCCCTGCCTCACTCCAAAGGGAATGAATGAGGACAGCCCTTCCAGGTCTTTCACTTGTGTGTCTGTCTCTGGGACTAAGACTTACTCCTGCACACGCCCCAGTGTCTGTCCCAGCGCTCAGTATATAATAGGGGCTCGGTCAATGTTTACTGAATTGAGTTGAACTGAACTGGGACCCCGAAACCTCCATGAATTGGCCTGAAGGGAGCCAGCAGCAGGAGCAGACCCAGCCCAGATGGGGGTGATCCAGCCAGAGCAGTCAGGCTGCTCTTAAGGTCAAGCCCCAGGCACAGAAAAGAGCCAGCAGCTGCTGCCATGGCTTATTGTAAGAAATTTGGGGTGGAGGGGGGCAAAAAAAAGGGAAAATATCTCATAGAACCCCCACTTAAAGGAAGGAATGGTTGTGATTTGGGTATCTTTCCTTGCAGTTTTCTCTCTGTATACTTTATTGTTTGTTTCTGCCCTAGCTAGGGCTCTTGGGGATGCAGGGAGCAGATCATCTCAGAGGCTGAGCTGAGGAAGGGGCGATGGTTACTGCAGGCCACAGAAGGGCTTAGAGAGAGCAAAGACAACATGCCTTGTATCTGAAACCCAGAATCAAGGAGCTGCTCTCTTCATATTCTCTCTCTCTCTCTCTCTCTCTCTCTCTCTCTCTCTCTCTCTCTCTCTCTCTCTCTCTCTCTCCCCTTTCAGAGGCCACAGTACTGACTTTACCTCTGTCCATCTCTCTCTCTGCTAACTGACTTCATAGCCCTGCTTGCACATGGTTTCGCCTCCTCATAACCTTCATTTGCTCAAAGCCTATGGCGTATGAGCCTTCTCAGTAAGCCTTTGGGTGGGGCAAATTCCAACAATCGTCTCTAGTCCAGTTTGTTCACTGGACTCTGATGTTACTTTCTCCTTTTGTCTCTCAACACGGTTTCCCATAAGTATCTCCCTGTAACATCAGTCATAGCGTCCCATTGCAGTTCATTGAGTGGAGCTACCACATTCCTTGTTCTCCAGCTCTCAGGACCTCCAGTGTGATGGTGGTAATCAGTGAGTGCCATGCACCAGCTACTACTTCCAGGCTGCCTCATTACAACTGCCTTACAAGATAGGCTTCCCTGTGCTCATCTTACAGATGGTGAAATTAAGGCTTACTTTAGTGGAGAGACACACTTCAAACCCAGACCTTTCAGCTTCTAAAGCCTATGCTCTTTCCACCAGCCACCCTGCATCTGAGCCCACAGGCCACCACACAGGCCAGGGGCTTCTGACCACTCCATGTCGGCAGAATTCCTGGTGACCAAGAGGAAAATGAGACCCTCGATGAAAGAATCCATTTCAGAGCTCCACCTCTTTCTTAGGCCAACTTCTCTTCAAATGTGATTCATCTTGCTGTCTTTTACAAGCCTTGAAGAAGCCACTTAATGATAGCAACGCACTTCCTGACAGGTAGCAAACATTGCTGTTATTATGGCTATTCCCCCAGGTGTACCCATTTCTTCCGTTGGTCCTAGTGGAAATGAGGATGAGTCACTGTTGACATTTTCCAAGGAAAAAGACTCCCATTTTGTCCACACACCATAGCAACAGTCAAAAAATACAGGCTTGTTCCGTACATACCATGCATCTAGGAAGCACAGTGGCCCGCCTGGGACAGCATTCATTGTGGCACTGCTTTTCCACATGCTTTCTAGCAGGGGACTGGATTATTTGTCCTCTTCCCCGTGGGGAAATGCATTTGTCATTATGATCAGGAATGAAAGCTGTGCTCTCTGCCAGCTGCCTTGCTGCAATGGAGAGTGGAAGCAGCTTATGGCCCAGGAGTGAAAGACAGAGGCTTTGGCTATAGTCCTGACTCTGCCATTCGTTCTCTATATGGCTACGGTCAGATCACTATATCGCTTTGGGCCTCAGATTCTCTACCTGTCAAATGGGCCAACAGTGCCCATTTATCTCACTTGGCTCTGGATTGAATTAGATTTGGTAAAAACTATGCAAGTGCTTCAATCGCAAAGTAGCTACATGACTCTTTTCTAGATGGAGAGGCAATGACACATAGTAGAGTCAGGCACACCTGATTCAATTATGCTCTTTACCTTGGAAAAGCATTTAACCCATGGCATTAAAGTGAGCCTGGTGTGGAGATGGTTTGGACTGGTGCTGGTAGCAGAGGCTCTGATGTCTGCTTCTAGCCAACATGTAATAATAGAGTGGGTTTATCCTCTTACCTAAAAGTACCAAATAAATAAATAAGTAAATAAATAAATAAATGAGACAAATTACATAAAGCAACAGCTTTCAAGTGTTCTGAATAGTCAATAACAAAGAACAGTGATCCCAAAAAGATGGGAAACAAAAAGGTGAGCCCTGTGACTGCCCACTTTACAGACCTTCAGAGAGTTTCCAGGACATAGTGTATTGACGGGGACCCAGACAGAGCCCCATGGGCTCCCTGAGTTAAGGACACAGAGCTGAGAGTCCAGGAAGCCCCAGGCAGCTAAAGTTTACAGCACAGAATATCAAAGAGGAGAGGTCTGCACAGAGAGAGAACTCCAAAGATCAATAGAGGGGACTTCTTCAGAATCCAGGTTCCTGATTGGGGTGTGCATGTGAGACAACTACCCAAGGCCAGGCAGAGAACCATCTGAGAGGATGACAGGGAACAATGCCTGGCACTCAAACAGGGCTGGGAGTAGTGCCTATTCCTACCAGCCAATCTGGAAGCCCTCATAGCTCATGGGACTTGGGGAAGGTCTTGCCTCAGTCATGGGGAATAATCACATCTAGACGAAAGGCACTCTGCTTTCACCTAATAAATCCTAAAGTAAAACCCAAAAAGGTCAAACTGTTTCCAAGTTAACTTAAATGTGTCTCTGAACAAAACTCAAGAAAAGCTATAGGAATATAAAAATATCTGACACTCAACATGATAACATCCACAATCTCTGGCGCCCAATCAAATAGGACCAGGCATCCAAAGAAGCAGGAAAATATGACCCCTATAGTGAGAAGAATGATCGATCCATTGAAACCAACCCAGAACTAGCACAGGTAAGAAACAACCAACAAGGACATTAAAACAGTTATAACTAAATCCCATATGTTCAAAGTATGAACATGGAATATATTTTTAAATGACCCAAATTGAGCTTCTAGAGATACAATGTCTGAGATGTAAAATATTTTGGGTGGGAGTAACAGCAAGTTAATTATTGCAGAGGAAAAGATTAGTTAACTTGAAGAAATAGTAATGAAACACAGAGAGAACAAAGACTCTTTGAAATGAAGAGTATCAGTGAGCCTTGGAACAACTATAAGTGGCCTATCAGATGTGTATTTGGAGTTTTTGAGGAATGGGGAGGGGCAGAAAAAATATTTGAGGAAATGATGGCCACATCCTTTCCAAATTTGATGAAAACTATAAGTCCACAGGTCTGAAAAGCTCAATAAACCCCAATCCCAGGAAACATGAAGAAAATAACACCAAAATTGCTCAAAATCAGTGATAAGAGAAAATCTTAAAAGCTCCAGAGAACAATTAATTACATACAGAGAAACAAAGATAAAGATGGCAATAGATTTCTCATCAGAAACAATGCAAGTGAAAAGACAGAGCAATATCTTACAAGCACTGAAAGAAGAAAACCTTGTCAATCTATAATTGTATACCCAGTGAAAATATCTTGCAAAAATAAAGCAATATTCAGGCTTTTCCAGATACATAAAAGCTGAAGATACAGCGGATTCATACTCCAGCAGATCCATCACTAGCATCTTTGTATTCCAAGAGATATTAAAGAAAATCCTTTAGGCAAAAGGAAAATAGCACCAAATGGAAATGTGGATCCAGTAAAAGCAATGAAGAACACCAAAAATGGTAACTACATTGGTAAATATAAGATAGTCTTCTTATTATTTAAATGTATTTTTAAAATAACTGACTGCTTAAATAAATACCATGTATTGTGACATTTATGATGTATGTATTGTGAAGTTTATAACATACGTATGAACATGCAACTTATGTATATAACATAAGCAAAATGAATGCCAACAATAGCATAAAGGCCAAGAAAGAAGAAATTAAAGAATACTATTAAAAGATTCTTACACTGCAGATGAAGTGTTACAATATCACTTGAGAGAAGCTGGTGATACGTTAAAAGTGTACACTATAAACGCTCCCGCAACCACTAAAATATCAAAACAAAGTTATAGCTAATAATCCAATAAAAGGATATAAATAATATATCAAAAAATCAATTAGTCTAACAGAAGGCAGAAAATGAGGGAAAGGGGAACGGAGAACCAACGGAACCAATAGAACACATATAGCAAAATGGTAGACTTTAGCACATCAATAATCACATTAAATAAAAATGATTTAAGCACAATGAATAGATAAATCGTCAGACTGAATAAAAAAGCAAGTCCCAATGCTATGCTGGCTTCCAAGAAAAAATGCATTTTAAACATAAAGATATAAATAGTTAAAATAATGGAAACATATATGCCATCTTTACACTAACCAAAAGAAAGTTGGAATGGCTACACTCATATCAGACGAAGTAGATTTGAGAGCCAATAATATCACCAGGGATAAAGGAAGATCATTACATAATGATGGACATCAAGAAGACATAACAATCCTAAATATTTGTGCACCAAATGGTAAAGCTTCACAAGTACATAAAGTAAAAATTGATTGAACTGCAAAGAAAAATAGACAAATCCACAGTTACAGCTGGGGATTTCAATAGCCCTCTCTCAATAATTTGTTAAGACAAGTAGACAGAAAACCAGCAAAGATATAGAAGATTGAAACCGCGCTATCAACCGAATTGACCTAATGGACATTTACAGTCCCAGCAACAAGGGCAAACTACACATTCTTTTCAAGTACACACAGAACACTTGCCAAAACAGACCATATTCTGGGTCATAAGACAAATTTCAATCAAGTTCAAAGGATTCAAGTCATACAAAGTCTGTTCTCTGATCACAATGGAATTAAATTAAACATCCATCACAGAAAGATATCTGAAAAAAATCTCCCAATATGTAGAAGCTAAATAACACATTTCTAAATAATCCATGAGTGAAAGAAGAAATCAAAAGGGAAATTAGAAAGTATTTTGAGCTGAATAAAAATGAAAATTTGTGAATGCCACTAGAGCAGTACTTAAACAGGAATTTAGAGAATTAAACACCTATCTTAAAAAAAAAAAAGAAAAGTCTCCAATCAATGCCTTCAGCTTCCACATTAAGAAATTAGAAAAAGAAGAGCAAATTAAAGCAAAAATAAGCACAAGAAAGGAAATAATTAAGATCAGAATAGAAATCAATGAAATATAAAAATCGAGAACAACAATGAAGCCAAAAGATGGGGTTTTTTTTTAGAGATTAACAAAACCTCTAGCTAGAATGATCAGAGAAAAACACAAGGTATCGACATTAGGAGAGAGGTGACATCAGACATAGTCTATAGATATAAAAAGGGTAATAAGAGAAAATGATTAATAACTTTATGCCAATAAATTCAATAACTTAGGGCCTTATGCTGGGTTACAATGGCTCAAATTCACAATCACTTTCTGTAGCTTCTAGAGGCTGCATCTGGGGTGACCAACCATCTGATGTGCCCAAGACTGAGGGGTCTCTTGGGAGATGGGACTTTAATGCTAAAACTGGGACGGTCAGTCACCCTAGACCTTCATCCCTCTTAGCCACCCTCCCCTCTCCTCAGTCCAGTCACCCAGAAGCCACAGCCACCCACAGAGGGATCTGACTTACCAGGACTGACCCTCTTCCAGTGTTCAGGGTTGTATGAGCTGGGATGGGTCTTTGCTTGATCTTCTGTCTGTGTTGGCCCCGCGGGTCAGAGGCAGGGTCTTGCAGGGGCCTTTTGTCTTCCTGGCATCATGCCACAAATGCCCCTAATTCATCCTCCTCTCACTTTGGGCCCAGGTTGCTCTGCAGGGGCTGCTGCATTCTCAGAAACAGCTACGTGCGGAGGCATTCAAGAAGTGACTCCCAATAGCCAGGCTGGAAGTGGCTTTGAAAGTCTTACTGGTTTTTCCCCAGCCCACCTCCGTCTCCTCACTAACCATTAAGCCTGAGAGTTCCTTTCTCTTCCTTTTACACTTTCCAGTGCACCGCCATCCTGAGTTTGCCCCACCCTCCCTCAGCACCTTCCATGGCTCTCTGTTGTCTACAGAATGTAGTATGGTGTCATGATGGCCAGGTTTGGTGATCTCAGTTCATACGTCATGCGATGCTCTGACAAATAATAGCCACTCCCTGGCCCTGCACATTCTTGACTCTGAGCCTCTGTCTGCTCTATTTCCATTGCTCAGAATTCCATCTCCTCTGGCTCCTCGTGTATAAATCCAATACTTCTTTTTGTGCTCACCTCAAATGCCACTTCCTGCAAGAAACCTCAAATGCCCACAGCTGGAAGTGAGGTCTTTCTTTTGTCTGTAGCTCTTGGCATTTTCCACTGTGCACCGGGGTTATTCATACACAGAAGTTCGCTTTAGTCCTAGATTCTACTGCTTACTTGACAGCAGGCTCCCCATTTTCCAACCGATGCCAGGGCCCCGCCCAGCTGTGACCTGGTCCCATCATTTACCCCCAAGCCAACATAAATGACTTGTCAGTCCCTCAAAGATCTTAAGTGCTCGCTCACTTAAGATTCTGGGCTCTTGCTCATGCTTTTCCCACCAGCTGCCATGCCCTTCTTCCAGATCTGCTTGGTAACTCATCCATCATTTTACATCCCCAAGCTTCCTTCCCATAGTCCCCGGGCTCCCCATCTGTGACCAGGGAGCACTTATTCCCTGTCCTCTCCTGTCTCTTTGCATTTCTGTGCTTCCAGTATACTGAGGACACCTTCATACCCTTCACCTTTATATACCTGACACCCACCAGAGGACCTGGCCCCCCAGGAAGCACCCAGCAAATGTTTATTGAATGAACGCTGGGACTTCAACACTCTATGTCATTGTTTCCTGGTGAGCAGCAGGCAGCGCACCACCTTCAAAAGCCTGCCCTGATTTACTTTATCCTGAACTAACATCTAATTAGTCTAGTTTTTAGAAGGATGTGTGACCTTGGGAAAATCACTCTCTATCTGTGGGGCTTCAGTTTGTTCATCTGTGGAATGAAAGGGCTGGATTTGATAGAAAAGGAAGGCCCTGCCAAATTTGCCCTTTTCTAATCCTGATTCCATGGCACTGAGTTTTTAGCCTGAAAATCTATGTCTGGTCCCTTCCAGTGGCCCAAAAGGACCTCCTTGACCCTTCAGCCAAGCCCAGCAGCAGGCTGGGTGCTCCCAAAGCCCTAAACAAAACAGCTACTGAATGAGTATTAGACCACGCAGGGGTCCGGGAGCTCACCGCATGCAAGCAGGTTGACAATCTATACACCATTCATGCCAGAGTTAACAGTACCTTAGCAGAGACAACCATTCCTCCCCAGGTACCACTTGGATGTGTTCCAAGTTTTCTTTCTAATCCTCATGGCTCACTAATAAGTCCCCAACTCCAGACGCTTTTTACTGTCCCTGAGCAATAAAGCCATTGCCTTTATGAGAGAAAGAACATCAGTTCCCACAGAGAAAACAGACTGGCAGGAGGTGGGTTCACACGGCCCCAGAGGAAATCCTGATGGGAAAGACGGCCTGAGTGTCCTGCTGTGGTGGCAAAGACCTGGTGATAAGGAGCCCTTCTGTTGTAAGGTGGGCAGTGACGCAGCGTGGGCTTCAGAGACCCCAGGCCTGAGATGGAACCCCACTCTGCCTTCCCCGCTGTGGCATCTTGAACAAGACCCTTGGTTTTTCAGTCCTCATGGGTCAAAGTAGAAAGACAAACATTCCAACTGTGAGGGTTAAAGAGCATAAACAATCTAAACATCTGACGTACAGGGTTGTTTCCTTGTGCTCCACTTTTTATTCTTTCCATTGCGTAGCCCAGTATTCCATCAGTTTCCGTTCTCTGTCCTCCGCTTATACAGTTATGCCATGTAAGACTGATGGTAATGACGCAGAAACCATTCCCTAACCACTATTTCCTGCACGTGGTAGGTCCTGCATACGTCTCTGTGGATGAATGACTCCATATGTGGTCATCCCTGGAAGGTGAGGATGGACACTGCATCCTCCACCAGTTGTCATTTGCTGTGTCATTTGTTGTAATAATAATTCATGGAATCATTTTCAATAGATATAGAGACCCTACCATGTGCCATTAATTATAGTAAAGTAATTTAACCCCAAACAACTATGTCCATTAAGTATGATGTGTCTGCATTTTCCATCTGAGAGACTGATACTGACAGGACGTACCCACAAACCTTGGAAGTGGCCGGGCTCTAATTGGAGCCCAAGTCCTTCTCTAAGTCCTACAGTGCCAATGCAAATGATTGATCACCTTTCCCTTTCAGAAGCTATACACATGCATACCTGTGCATTTGGAAAAGGCAGAAAACTAGAAAGCATCAAAGCTTAACCACCGAAAAACCTCCCGAGTTTAATACTTTGAAATATTTTTTCAGATCTCTTTTTCTGCATATAGATTTCGTGGGTTTGGTTTTGTGGTGGTGGGTTTTTTTGTTTTGTTGTTTGCTTTAGAGCTACAATCAGACAAAATAAGCAGGTGTATGTTCTCACGTAACATTCTGTTGAAAGTATTTTCTCCTTGTTCTTACCTACTTTTCATACCCCTCCTTTTAATGTCTGCATAACATTTCTAGCAAATGGACAGATCTTAATTTACTTATCCTGCCTCTGTTGTTGAACCCTTGAATTGCTTTCTCTGTTTTTGCTATTGTAAATAATACTCTGCTGAACATTTCTGTGCAAAGAGCTCGAAGATTATTTTCTTCGGCTAATTTTAATTCTCTCCTTAGTCTAGTTTTTAGAAGGATGAGATTACGGGGGTCAAGGGAAATGAGCATTTGTGAGGCTCTTAAAGAATATAGTGCCAAGATTTTCATGTGAAAAAAGGACAGAGAGAGTATTGGACCAAAGGAAGATAGATGGTTACTAGAGAACTGCCAGCCACAGAAGAAGAAAAAAAAAAAAAACCAGGGCCTGCCAGCAATGAAGCTTTATCATGGACTGGGTTGTGTCAAAGAGAAGTTATAGCAAGAATCAAAAAGATGTTTTCTTACCGTCCAGGAGGGAAAAGAACAGATATAAATACTGCATGTGGATAAGTCAAATAAAGATATTTTCAATCACTCTAAAAGCATGACAGGGATGCTTGCTAAAAAAATTGACACATGGAAATCTCCTCTTATCCAACAATTCTCCCAGCCTTTCCCAGTCGGCCACACCTCCGCGCTTGAAGGAAAGAGGCCCGAGTTCCAACTTTCGATCTATCACTGGACAGTTGTGCATGTATTGGTCCTCCTGTGCCTTGATTTACAGGCCTGCCTACCTTCCAGGATACCTACTATGAACATAAATAAGCTCATGTATATGAAAATCCTTTGTAAAATTTCAATCACTTATAGAATTTGCTGGTCGAAAATTAATGTCCGATTAATTTTCATTCATGGTACAAGGACCTGCAAGGCTCGACAGAAGGCATCCCAGCATAGTTTCTCCAAATGTTTTAATAGGACGTAAACGTTATGTAGTTCCTTTAAAATGGGCTTACACCAGTTGATACTAGTGAGGTATCCTTAACCTTTACCGGAAAACTCAGATTGTGTAAAGCAAAGCACAGCTTCTCTATTCGGAATCTGCGCAGGTACAGCCTCTGTCTGTCTGCCTCATGCCCTGCTGCTCAGATAAGACTTTGCTGACTCGCATGCCCCCTGGAGCTGGGCTGCCCCACATCTACACGACTGGGCGAACTGAGGACCTCGGCCACGGCCCCCTCCAGAACCCCCAACCCTGAGTCAGCCCTGAAGGCAAGACACACACCAGGGCCATTCCACTCAGTTTAGCTGGGCACCACTGGGTCCCTGCTTGCAAATGATCTTCCTTCAGCTCTCCGGAAGGTTATTCCAGAAAGGTGTTTGGTCCCTCCACCCAGCAAAATCTTAGAAGACTCTGGGGTTTGGCTGTCTGTTGTAACAAGGAAGCCAGCCCTACAGGAGCACACGGGCATCATTTTAAATTTTCTAGCCTCTTCCATCTTAGCCTCCAGCTGTCATCTTCATACCCACCTCCCTGGGCAGGTAGGGAAACACCCATGCATAGAGCTGGAAAGGTGCTAAAGGTCACCTAGTTCTTCCCCTTGACGTGCAGCTGAAGTATTGGGCTCCAGAGAGGTTGTGCCCCTCCTTCACCTCAATACTGAGTATGAAGTTTTCCTAAGCTAGTCCTTCTCCAACTTCAGTGTGCGTCAGAAGCAGATAGGAAGCAGATTAAATGCATCTTCCTAGGCCCAACTCCACACCTACTACATCAAACTCTCTGAAGGTGGGGCCCAGGAATCTGCCTTTCTAACAAGCCTCCCATGGATGCAGATACACCCCAAAGTTGGAAAACTCCTGAATGGTAAGAAAGGCCAGACCCGCTTGTCATCAATGGCCGGAGCCCTAGGCTGACAGCCCTAATTGATCCCCTCCCTGGTACTGCTGCCACTCCCTTCCCACCCCTTTAAACACACCCACAAGCACACACATGCACACTGGGCCTGTTGGCGTTGTGGAGGTAAGTGACCAGGCAAGTTCAAAATCCAGAGAGACCAAGTACAATGTGGCCTGGGCCTCTCAATGCATGGTCAGCAGCTTTGGGAGAAGCCCTTGGGCTTCAGAGCAGCTGGGGAAGCGCTGAAAACACACTCAGCTTCTTCCCATAATAGTAGCTCACCTGCTTGAAAACACCAGCTCAATGGGATATTCCATTTCTACATAATTTAACAGCCTATTCTGCTCATTAATTTCTTCCTCGGCAAAGCCTGATGAGAATCTCATCCGGAAGGCTGAGAAGAGGTTAGGCACCCTGCCCTGTACTCTCAGGGATGATGGTCAGGCACAAAGCATCAAGTGCCCATGTTAACTTGAGGTCTTTTTACTTCAACTCCTTCCAAGCTCTCCGTCAGTTTCTGCCTGGATTTTCCAACAGGGAATGAAGCTCTCTCTCTGTCTCTCTCTCTCTCTCTCTCTCTCTCTCTCTCTCTCTCTCTCTCTCTCTCTCTCTCTCTCTCTGTCTCTCTCTCTCTGACACACATACACATACACACACATACACATACACATCTATGTGCCTGGGGCGTGGGGGGGCAGTCTGTCACCTACAGTAGAGGCTCAGTGGGGAAGGCTAGTTAGAGCCTTGAAGAGGAATTCAGAGATAACCCCAAGACCTGAAACCTAGCCCCACCTCTGCAGCCAACCACAGGCCCCCACGCAAATCACTTGGCCTTTCTGGACCTCAGTTTTCCCATCTGTCAAATAGGTTGGACTAAATTAATGGATCTCCACCTAGCTACAGGATTAGAGTCTTCTAGGGAGCTTTTGGAAAATACTGATATTTGAGCCCTATGCCAGAAAACAGAATCCTAACCTCAGGTGAGCCTGGAGCATCTGTGGTTTATTAAAGTACCCCCCCAGGTGATTCTGATGCAGAGTGTGCACTGGGAACCACTGTCCTGGGTGACCCAGTTCTGCTATTCAATTAATTCTACCATTCATCATGGAGGAGACAAACAGGAGAGAAGATGGAAACACCGCTTTCTTCCCTGATTCCCATGAAGAGAAGCCAAGGACAGAAAGGCTGACACTGTGCCATCTGGGATTCAATTTCACTTGGGAATTTTCTGAATAGAAAGAAAAGGATGTTCTGAATATAAAATCAGACAACAAAGGCCCTAGGCTTGAGGTTTCTTAGCGGAAATATGCTGCCAAGGGACAGGAAGGGATTCCTCTCCATGGGGTACATCCTGGGATGAGCTGGGAATCTCAGAGGACAGAGGACGCACAGCCATCCAGTGATCGCCGGAAAAGCTCCCTCCCGTGCCCTGGATCTGATGATGCTCTCCCAGCACCATCGCAGGCCGCACCAGAAATGAAACTGCGGCCTCCTTGTTCTGCTTCTTGCTGGCCACACACCGCAGACCAGTGCCTCCTCTCTACACATCATGTTTTCCTCTGTAAAATGGGGAGGGTGGGAGCGAAATCAGTAACCTAGTCCATCAATTCGAAGTCACACATTGAACATCTCTGGACTTGAGATGCGTCTTACAGGTGATGGCCTCTTACCATGAACTGGCAGGATACTTTTGTTCTCAGAGTATGCAAAATAATAGTGCCTCTTACAAGGGTTAGCATCTGGTGAACGGCAAGCATACAATGGTAAAACATGGTGATAGCTCTGGTCCCTCCCAACTCAAACATTCTAAAACTTCCATGATTCCGTGACTGCAGCCGTCATTCCAGATCATTTTTACCTTCAAAATGTATATTCATCAGGCCCTATGGAGAGGCACCAATTCCTACTAGTTTTTGTTCTGTTTTATTTTGTTTTTTTGTTTTGTTTTGTTTGCCGTTCAGTATGATTCATGGACCAGCAGCATTGGCAACACCAACACATTAGAAACACCAGCTGGTCAGAAATGCAGAGTCTCAGGCTCCACCCCCAAACCTGCTAAGTCGGATCCCACGTTTTAGTAGGATTCCCAAGTGATTGGAGGCACATTAAAGTTTGAAGAGCTCTATAATGGTTCACACATGCCCTCTACCACAAACACACACACACACACACACACACACACACACATACACACACCTGTGTGCCAGGGACACTCACCCAGCACCTCACTATATATCAGAACCTCTGTGGAGCTCCATTTCATTTCCTGCTTGCATACGCTGTGAAGAGCAGTTTGTTTGAAGTCCAAAATAGGAAGGAAGACCCTGAGAGGATAGAGGCACATCCTATTCCTTTAATAGCCAGAGGTGAGGCAGGTGGAAAATGGTAGCTGCAGCCACACCCTCTTAAAAGGAGGAATTGGGGTTGGGCCTGGACAAGTGCCACCAGCATGCCCACACTCGCCTATTGACCGTGTGACCCCCTACGCTGCCCCTCTCCTTTCTGGGCCTCACCTTTGGAACCCTCTTGGACCCTCACCCAGAGAACCCATCACCTCCCTGAGTCCCTGACACCCACTTGGCTGCTCATCTCTAAACCCTGAATCTCAACTTTATGTCTGTATTTCCTATTTTCCCCGTGTTCTTCTTATTTCCATCCCAGCAGGACTACTCCAGGGCCCACCATCCATCCATCCATCCATCCATCCATTAATTTGACAAATATTTGCCAAACACCTGTACACCTAGGGAACCCATAGATATTAGTACTTACCAGGTGGCCCCTCCCATGCATGGGGAGCTCACAGTCTGAGGGAGGAAGTCAACCAGCATGGGAGCCCCTGTTTGTAATGCTCTGTGCTAGGAGAGGAGAAAGGGGGGTGCTATGGAAGTCTACAGGAGCCATCCTTACTCAAGCTAGATGGTCAGCAAAGGCTGCCTGCAGCATTGCTGGTATTCAGGGATTGGTGAACACTAGCTGGGAGGAAAGACATTCCAGGCATCGTGAACAGCCTAAGAAAAGGAACAAAGGCAAGAACCAGCTTGTGAGTGGTTCATATTAGAGAGCATAAAACCTGGCTCAGGAAGTGGAGAGACAAAAGGCTGGGGGCAGGCTGGGCTGGACCAAGCAGGGCCTCGCAGCTCAATTGGAGGATTTGGACTTTAATCTTAGGAGTTCGGTCTCCCCCAACTTCTGTTAATGTTGCCATGCAACAAATAGTTAATGAGAGCCTGCAGCATGTCCTGCACTAGGTGAAACTGGGTCAGAAAGACCCACCAGGCAGCCTCTGTTCCTAGAGACCCTGAAGCCTTTGGGACAGACAGGAAGATGTATCATAGAAAGGTAAATGGTGGCACGGGACTGCGTGCATAAGCACCCAGTGATCAGAGGGGAAGTGCTACAGTACTCAAGAAGAGAGAGTGGGAAAGGATGAGCCAGGAAAGCTTCCTGGAGGAGGCAGGACTTGAGATGCAAATTAGCAAACTCAGCCATAATGTAGGGGAGTAGGAAGTTCTGAGAGGACCGGCAGACCCCAAAGGCCCTTGAAAACCAGAAGTGACTCTTAGGGAATGAGCAGTCCTGGGGCAGGAGAGAAAAATGGGGCAATTGAGCTAATTAATAGGTTAGGAGCTGTGCCAGAATAAGACAGGTGGGCAGGACTGAGTGGGGAATGTCCCAGGAATCCCTCCATGTGCAGCCATGGGGGGCCAAATCCCACATGTCCAAGGCCAGGCATCTGGCAGGGAGGGGCTGCCAGGCTCATAAACATCCACTGAATTCTCACTTTTTTTTATCTTGTTAAGCCTATGAATGTAACTACATTGGGCATGACTGACTGCCCTGCAGTGTGTTGTTTGAGTGTTGGGAGAGAGGAAACACCCCAACACCACACCATGATGCCACTTCACTGGGAAATGCAGATAGGAAAGCCCTGACCCAGGGGCTCACATAGGCTCGGTGGAAAGGAGGGAACTCGCCCAGGGCCACATGCCAGTGGTGGAAGAGCTCCCTGAGTCTGCGAATGGCACAGAATGAATTCCAGGTGCTCAGAAGTCCTCCTGCCCACCCCACACATGCCCTGATGTCTAAAGTCAGAAGGTCTGTGTCACAGTTACAAGCCTGCAAAGGGCCTTTCCTCCCATGCCAAGGCATAATGGATCATGCCCATTTCTCATCAGGGTCAACAGAAGAGGACATCTTACCCCAGTTTTTATATCTGAGTGCTAGTTTATGAGCCAAGTGACTAAAGTCTAAGTAGCGAAGCCGTGTTTGCTTGATAAATGAAGCACTGGAACGCCCGAGACGCCACATTTGCTAAACCTGCACCATAAGCTTTTCTGTAATGATGAATTCTCTCTGGAGTCAGGCAAAGCTAAAAGCCACCGGCACCCCCGAGGACAGTCTTCTGAAGAATTGTGGCTCACACAGATATAGCTCAGGAAAAACTCTGAGTATTGATTTCCCTCACATGACTGTGCTGTGTTAGCAGTAAAATCATAAAATCCTGGAATGCTGGAAAAGCCCTGAGAGACCATCAAGGACCAGCCTTGCCATGATTTTGCTTATGGAGAAACTGAGACCCAGGAAGAAAAGGTTGCCTTGGTAACTGACTTAGCTGCAACAGAGCTGGGAGTTTAGTCAGTTGAGCTCCAGCTTTGTGGTAGCCCTGGGGAAGAGAAACCAGTCCCCCACCTCTTTCCCTAAAAGCTTGAAGGCTAGCAGGAGGCAGGCATGTCAGCCAAAAACTACAATAAGGTGTTGCAGGTGACAAGATAAAATACAAAGCTGGACACCAGTGTCCAAAGGTGGAAGGAATGGATGGAGAAGGCTTCTTGGAGGAGGAACACAAACTGAACCTTAAAAGCCAGGTAGGTGATTGCAGGCTGAGAAACAGGAAGAACCATCCGGGCAGGGAGGCAGAAGAGCAGAGGTAGAGATGCTATGCGAACCCGATGGTTTAAGGAAAGATGAGAGGAGACACTGGAAGGCAGATCATGGAGGGTTTTCTTCAGAAAAGGAGCTTGCATTTTATCAGGAAAGATGGTGACATGATAGAGTCTACATATTAGGAAGATTAGATTGGGCTCAGATTGGAGAAGGATACACAGGAAGAAAAGAGGTCAGATAGGAGACTTGCGGTAGTCTAGAAAGGAGCTGATGACAGTCTCAAGAAGAAGGGTCACTTGCATTGACTTGCGGTAATGGAATATGACTTGCTCATACATGAAGGTTACGGGAGAGAGAGGAGGGGTCAAGTCTCTTTTATAAAAAGACCATGTCCTTTCCTCCAACCCCCATCAAGAACAATTTATCAGGTCTAAAATTAAGGACCCATATACCCAATGTTCTTCAAGTTATAAGTGAAGGTCCCTACAACAGTTATCAGAGGTGAGTTACAATATACTATTTGGTTAGTAGAAGCCACCCTGCTAATTCTGGATAAACTGCCACCTGCGATTTCCTTAAGTTTGAGGATTTGGGTTCTATTAAACAAAGTATTTCCTGTTGTAGAGAGGAGAGGCTAATTGCTATAAAAATCAGCCCTTAAATCTGAGTGGTTTTTTGTCACAGTCCAGTACAATTGGCAGTGGCACTCTGCTCCATACAGTCATTGAGGGATCCAGGTTTCTCCCATCTTGTGACTCTGTCCTCTAGGACATCTCTTGACGTCCTCAGCCAAATTGTCCCACATCACTTCTACCTACATCTCATTGGTGAGAACCAGTCACATGCCCCACCTAAAGGCAAAGGGGGCTGGGAAAGACAACCAGCCCAGGAAGATGAGAATTCCAATACTAGAGCACTCTTGGTCTCTGCCATGCTACCCTAGTTTGTTTCTGCCGTGGATTCATAGTTTAGCACATGGCATTTTCTTAATGAGGATGCTCTGGACACTCGCTGGCACTTGGTGGGCAGGATTTGCCCAGCCACCCCTGGTCCAAAGACCCCCACGCAGGCAAGAGTGCCTCCTACCCACTGAGCACAGACCATGTGCGGCTATCCTGAAGAGAGGTCTCAGCCCTCTACCTGCCAACCTCCCCAACACCAGGAGCTTGCTGTCCTCCACGTATTCTTCCTGATAAATGGCTCTTCCCTTCCACACCCGCGAGAGACAGAGGCTCTAAGACAGTCGTTGAGAGTTACTGCAGCCCAGAGAAAGGACTGAGAGAATGAGAATGATTCATCAAGAAGACTTATAAGCCGATGGGGCCACTCGTGATCAAAGCTGTTTAGCTACCTAAAGGGATAGCAGATAAATTACAGCCAAACGAATTAACAATTATAACTTTGGTATCTTACATTGTGAAGGCTCGTTGGAATTACCTGTTACCGGGTTTTTACAGTTTAGGGGGAATCATTTGGGGGTGTCCAACTCTGCGTGTACATCTTGCTTTGAACAACTGAAGGATGGGTCCCAGGGAAAGAGGGTGAGATAGATATTAATCAATGAAATCTTTTCCTTGGTTTACTCTTTCAGACCTGGTTTTTCCCTCCAATCCTATTTGATTTCTAACAGGTAATAGCTCATAACACTGGCTTCCCATAACAAGCTGTGCTCTTTCTCTCTCCCCACTAACGTCCCTGTCAAGTAGCTAATGATTCGTAAACAGGCATGACAGTGTGCACATGTAGCTGCCAATTAAAGGATTCTGACTTAGCCCTTTGTGAAAATAAAGGATCCTTAAATAATTCAAATAACCCCTGCCCTGACTCAAGGTTGGGTACATTTTACAAACTTGATTTTCTTAAGGAAGCAAAACTTTTGGACTCTTTTGCTAATGACAAAGGATAGGATCTTCACTATATGGAGCACCTGCTATGAGTCATATAAACAACGTGCTAGATTATGTTCATATATTATCTCATAAAAACTCCAAGACAGAAGAACATTCCTCTTTCACACAGAGGTAACTGAGCCTCAAAAATGTCCAATAACTGGCCCAAAGTCACCAAGTTAGCTGGTGGTGAAGCTGAGCTCCAAGCTTAGACTGTCTAACTCCAAATCCTTTCTAATAGTTGCCGCTCCCAACACAATCCCCAAGTAAGGTGTCTGCCTGTGGGTTTCTCTGGAAGCTTCCAGAGATAAGACCGTTGATTAATATTTTTAAAGAAGCTCCTAGGAAAGGACAAAACTTGAACCCAGAGGACAGTGTGATGGTCAACTCAGTGTAAGGGATCACCCTTCCCCTCACAGATGGCTGAGCAGTCCCTCAGAAAGAGGATGGACAGAACGGGGGGGGGGGGGGTGTGGGGGAGACCGGTGGTTCAGTGTGAGGCAGGACCAGAAGTCAAAAGACACGGGTTCGTATCCAAACCCTGCCTTCAACTTGCTAGATAACCTCAGCCAAATCATTTTGCTTCTGTGAACCTCAGTCTTTTCATCTGTAAAATGGTCGTCACCATTTGGATATGGCTATCCTACACTGAGGGGAAAAGAAGAGATCTTCAATAGGGCATCCTGAGACATGCAGGAATCTCTTTAGTAGGTCTCTGATAATGAACGGCTTCTCTCAGGAACAGTGGCCATCACCTGGATTAGACAAGAAGGGTTACCTTGAGGTGGGGACTAAAGGATAGTGGTGCAGGGCTGTCCAAACTTGAATCCTGACTCCACCACTTACCAGCAGTGAGATATTGGGTGAGCAAGCTTCTGCACACCTGTGCCTGTTTCTTCATCTCTACAACAGGGGCAACGATAGTACATACCTCATACTTAATTCATGCAAAGTACCAGGACCAGAGGGCATCAGTCCAGGCTCCCTCCCTCCACCCACCCTCTCACCCTCTATTGTGGTAGGATATGCCAGTCTCCCCACCACCCAAAGGAGGGCTGAGGGCCATGGAATCATCTCAAGGAGTCCAGCAAAGAGCTTGAATGGGAATTATTTGTTTAATCTTTGAAAGGCGAGCACCCAGGATTTCCTTGTGGTCTGACAGTTGGCATCTGCTCATCTGAGATGCAGGAGATGTTTCACTTCAAGTCCCACTTTATCAGAGCAACAGGAAATACATCTGAGCATTGTGTGGTGAAGTCAATATTCCTTATGATTTCATGATTTCTTCTGACACTCATCTGAGGTGGGTACAAGGGAAGTGGGGTAGGCAGCATAACATTTTTGAGTACCAACTCCGTGACAGACCTTGTATACACCTTAACTTGGCAGACAAGGGCACTGAGACTTGTAGAGGGATGGCACGTGCTTTTGGTCATCCAGAGCCAGGATTTCACACTAGGTCTAACTGACCCCAGTTCAGACGGTGGTCTCTTGGGAAAGCAGAAGGGATGTTGCCAACCTGTGTTGCCAGCCAAAGGCTGCCCTCTCTTACCACGTGCCTCCAGCACTGAGGTGCGTTCTGCTGGGCGGCGGGTGGGGACGGAGGAGGAGTGGCCTCTCAGTTCAGATCTGTGATCTGGGGGATTTCCCCGGCAGCCACATTTAGTGTAAAGAGGACCTCAGCAGAGGACTTACGGGTCATTTACATATTCTTAGTCACAACCCTAAATTGGGCTTAGATCTCAGGCTAGGTCTTCACCCCTCTGAGCAGGGGAGCCTGCCACCACTTTCTTCTCCAGCCTTCCCATCTGGTTTAAGAAGCCTTGCTCTGATCCTTGGGACCACCAGGGGGCAGCAATGAGCAGGAGACATGGTCCAACAGGGCCAAGGGCTCAGGCATGAGGGATCCTTGCCCTTCCCCACCCAACCTGTGGTAAAACCCCACAAAAGAAAGGTTTTCCCCTGGGTACAGTCCCAGGCTGAGGGAGGACATTTCCGGAGCTCACATTACATGACAAAAACTGTGGTAGGCGTCTCGGTCTGCTTGTCACTTCATTTTAATACTCCCTCAATCCCTATGCAGTAGAGATACTTATTCCCATTGTGCAGATGAGGAAAACAGGCTCAAAGGGATTTTTCAAATGTCCTTTTAAGGCAGGCATAGCAACAGCTGCCCCTTATTGAGCAACTGCTCTGTGTCAGGCACTTGGCCGAGCCCTTTCCAGCATGAGCTTGTTTACTGGATTTCATCCGCTCTAAGCCAACTATGAGGATCAGCATTATTTTATGTGACAGTAAGAAATGAAAACACTAGCAGTTAAACTATAACATCATGCTAAGAGGCCACTGATGTTAGGAGGTGGGGAAATGTGTAGTTCATAACCAGTGAAAGATAAATATTCTTGCAACAGTGAGATATGTACTGTTACTCCCAGCTTACAGATGGGGCAACTGAGCCAATAAGTGACAGGTCTAGGACCCAAATTCAGGTCTACCTGAGTCCAAAAGCCATTCTTTTCACCATACAGTGCCACCCCCAAGTACTGACTAAGTATCGCACTATTTCAGTGTTCTAGCACTCTCCTAGGCCATCTCGTTTCATCTCCCCAGCAAACCTGGGGGACGGTACTGGTGTCCTCACGGTGGCCTTTCCTCTGTGCATGCGAAGAGAGAGAGAGCTTGAGTGTCTCTTCCTCTTCTTATAAGGACACTAATCCTATGAAGCTAGGGCCCCCATCTTTACCAACCTCCTTAAAGCCCCTACCTCCAGACACAGTCACATGGAGGGTTATGGCATCAACATAAGAATTTGGAAGGGACACAACTCGAGCTATAAGAGGTATAAATGAGTTTGAACTCCCGGAGCCAGTGGTGTATTTATGTTTCCATCGCAGTCCTTCCTGGTGGTCAAAACATTCAAGATTACATCTGCGAAAGGGCAACGGTCCGCCGAGTTCCCCTTCAAAGTGTTTCGTAGATGGTGCACCCTTTAGACTTTGCAACTATCACCGGGAGTCATACGAGACCACCCGCTCAGCCTTTCAAAACTGGAACCATTTAGTGGAAAAGAAAGTCTTTTTAAGGCTATAAAGTCCTCTGACCTGTCTAAGAAACATGGGCCAGTGTGCCCACAATGGTGGCATTTCTAGGAATGGTGGCAAGGAAGGCACAGTTGAAGGACTAATAGGAAGTGATAGATTGGATTTCACAATGATAACGAGCCCCCCACGGATATTAATTATTTGGGGAATTATGGAACACAGTGTGAGGTTATAAACAGCATAGGTACAGAGCAATTACCCCTCTTTGGAAAATTACCTAAGATTCAATTAAATATGGATTCGGCGGTTGCAGTGCTGAGCTAGAAAGATTGGACCTCAGAGCTCACCCTCGCCTCTGAGAGTTAACTGGCTCAAGAGCATAAGCTTTCGATTCCACATCTCACCCTTCCAGAATCCACACATGTTTTATGCCTGTCCAGCATCCCCCCACAGAAAAGCTACAGGAAGGAGGTAATAAAAGATGGATTATGGCAACTGCTTCACGCACACAGAAACCCCCTGCTGGGCCATCTCAGGCTCAGAGGCACGCTCATGCAGGAGCCTTACTCATGCAGTGTCACAGGCCCAGGGAAGAAAAGCATCCGGGCTCCTGCACGTGGACTCCAGGGCTCCTGCACGTGGGCTCCAGGGTTGCTTCTGCTCTGTGCGCCTCCTGCTACAGCAGTGGAGTCCCAGGGGGAGAGGGTGGCTGTGGCTCATTCTGACATCCTTGCTGGGCTTTCAGTAGCCTCCCGGTGGAGTGCTGCATGTGGAGTTGCTGCACTGCCACTGCCACTCAGGGAAGCCACCAGCCCCCAACCTGGAGAACTAGTGTGAGGTTTCACTGACGCCGCCCACAAGGGTAACACAGGGATACACCAGTCTCCCCACCACGAACATCCCACCCTTCCTTCCTCAGGGTTAGACTTGTAGCCTGGTGCTGAATCGGCTGAAAACCCTCCTACCTAGTTCAGACTCTGTTCTAGGGCCTGTGCGGGCAAAGTTAGGGGTGGAGAGAGGGGTGGGCAATTGGCACCAGGTGAAGACGTAAGGGTTGCAGAGCCGGGCAGGCTTGCCTTGTGTTCTGTCTGTCCTGCACCCAGCACCCAATCACTCACACTGCAGCTGGGCAGAAGCCACCCTGAGACAACGGACTGCTCCCCCAACCCTGTCCCCACCCAGATGTGTGGAAAGCGGATTTTGAATGGAGCTAAAAGCCAGCATCATAGCAAAGGCATTGAGGTGGGTTTCGCTTTAAGAGAGAATGTTAAGTGAACGCTTCAACCTAGATCCAACTCCTGTTTCAAATATACCCATTGAAAAAAGCAAGGTTGTAAGAGGCCCCAGTCCAAAAGGGATTGTGGACAGAGGCCAATCGGTGCCCCTAAAACACACTCCCAATCCTGCCCCCACCCCCCTGCCCCACCCACTCATACAGGAATGTCTCATTGCTACCATGAAGGTGATAGCATTTTAAGGGAAAGAGTGGGATTAGTGAGATTGAAGCTAGATGGTTAGCTGAGTAGCAGAGTGAAGCCCCAGGGGGGACTGCAGTAAAGAAACAGAGTGCGCAGAGCTGCCCCGTATACTCCCTGGAGGACCTTCACACCTTAGTCTGAGTGAGTGGATCTTCTTGTTCTTGTGCAGTACACGCCTTGCATAGCCGTACACCGTGGCTCTGAAATAGTCCAATTTAGCGTAGAGCGACGTCAGTCATGCTGGTCTCTTGGGGACTCTTCAGTTGCTGATGCTCAAGGGTGGACGTTGGACTGAGGGATTTTCTTAGAAAGATGGAAATGCAACCAAAAGGCGGAGGGGGGTGGAGGAGGAGGAAGAAGACGGGAAGAAAATACAAGGCAGAGATGCACTCTGGAACCCAAATGGCCACTTTCTAGCTTACAGAGCTGAGTGTGGGTCAGAGAAAGGGGCTGGGGGAGTCAGGACCCCCTACTACCCTGTCATGAGCACCCCTGCAGCACTGACAAGTCAGGGGGAGACCCTGCCTGGGCCCCAGAAAGGAACAGGCAGAGACACTTAAGGCAGTAGCCCGGCCCAGGGTTGGAGGGAATGCAGAAAACCTGGGGCCCTGAGGAGTGAGGTGGCTGGCGCACATCGGCCATGGTAAGTGGCCAAGCCAGGCCGGTGTGACTCCTCTGCATGAGGCCGCCTCCCCGCCCACATCCCTGCAGCACTTCCCGTCTCCCCGTTTCAACCCACAAATCACACAGCAAGGAAATTTGCTGAGAGCATGCTGCCAGCAGTGCCGCCAGCACTTGCCCAAGAAATTGTGTCCAGATGAAGATGAGATTATAATGATGTGGCGGCATGCGCAGACACACCAGAAACACTTTTCTGCGAGGCAGCTCCTCCACTGGGCCTGGAAGGGGAGGGTGTGCGTTTCGCAGGGGCTGTTTCCTGCAAGTGATGTGTGTTCACTGCGAGTGCATGAGTCACAGTAACAACCATGGAGAATTTTTCAGTCGCCTGGGGCTGTTTCCGAGGCACTGAGCACTACACCCCAGCCCGACACTCACCCATGTGGCTGCCTGAGGCGCCCCCTCCAGGCCAGGTCTCTCTTTACCTGCGTGCCTTTGCCTGGGCAGTTCCCTTGACCCAGAACACCCTTCCCACTCCTGATCTGCCTAATGAACCGCACGGTCATTCTAGACTCAGCTCAGAGGTGACATCCCTCCATAAACTGTTTTCTGTTTGTTTGTTTTTTAAGATTTTATTGGGGAAGAGGAACAAGACTTCATTGGGGAACCGTATGTACTTCTGGGACTTTTTCCAAGTCAAGTTGTTGTCCTTTCAACCTTAGTTGTGGAGGGCGCTGTTCAGCTCCAGGTCCAGTTGCCATTGTTAGTTGCAGGGGGAGCAGCCCACCATCCCTTGCGGGAGTTGAACCGGCAACCTTGTGGTTGAGAGCCCACTGGCCCATGTGGGAATAGACCCGGCAGCCTTCAGAGTTAGGAGCACGGAGCTCCAACCGCCTGAGCCACCGGGCCGGCCCCATAAAGTGTTTTCTGATCTCCCCATTCCAAACTGGTCTGGCCATGCCTTCTCAGTGCCCCCACTACTCCTGTACATGGTTACTCCATTATAGCACTTGCTTTGTTACATGCATGCCTATTCTTTGTAGACTGTAAGCCCCATATGTGTTGGGAAGGACCACATCTTATTCATCTTCATAGCCTCAATGCCTAGCAGTTTTCCTAGAACAGATTAGGTACTAAATAAATGTTTATTGGACATGGAAGGTAGATGGGTGGGTGGGTGGATGGATGGATGGATGGATGGATGGATGGATGGATGGATGGATGGATGAATGGAAATAAAACTGCAGAGGCTTTCTGCCCCATGACACCAAAGGTGGAAGGGTTCTTGCAGAGCTTCAGAGACCTATCTAGAGCCAGCAAGGCCCAAGATGAAAGTCATGTTAGAATGAGGCAAGTTATAGCCTTCCAAAAGAACATCTTGTTGCCCTTTTGCATAAACAATTCACATTTTCTGCTCTTGTTACGTTCTTTCCACTCATAGACATTTTTGCAATGGATATAATCTTATTATTTTATTATTAGTCACAAACCATGGGCCGTTCACTTTTTAAATTGATTTTTGTTGCTTATGAAAGTGCTGCATCAGCTACTACTGCTTAGTTTCCAGCCAGCATAACAAACAACTCTATGTGTGATTCCAGTGCTGTATTCTGATTGGGTGACCCCTCTGTGGTCCAGATGTTTCCCAAAACCAGTCATGGAGGATCCTACACAAGGGGGCAGGTTGGGATTACTGCTCTGGTAGGGAAATCACATCCTATATTTTATATAGTACATAATAAGTTTGATCTAGTCTATGTGAATATTTAACAATGTGTCATTTGATGGTTTCTACAGATGAAGCCTCCCCAAATACATGTCCTCTCTCGGTTCCAATTTTAATCAAATGGCAGTGTTTAGATAAGTTGTAAGACCACATCTGTGATTGATTGCTGATGTCTGCCGTATGCCCAGAATGGGAGGAGGGGGAGCAGTCACCCGATGTGCCTTATAGACCACCACCTATACTACACTACATCTGGAGGTTATCTAGTCTGCACACAGATGCTGCAGATGAAAAAGCTAAGTTCCTTAGAGAGGACAGCGAGGTAACAGCAGAGCCAAGATTACAATGTCTCCTGACCCCCACCCCCACCCCCGCCGTTGGATAGACCTGGGTTTGAATCCTGCATCTGCTGCTTCTTAGCGATCTGGTTTGGGCCAGTTACGGAAGTCTGCTCCCCTATTAAATGGAAGTGATGATATTTCACTGGCAAGGTTGTTGTGGGGACTCAACTGCTCAGTGAAACTCTTTCCCTTATTGGGGTCTGGAGAACACATGTTCCTCTCTCTCAAATGGCTGCCAGCAGCCTCTACCCACTGCCTCTGCTTTCTGCAGACCCCACCCCCTGTGGTCGAGTCTTTCTTTAGGCAAGGCAATTTAAGTAGTTGTGAAAAGTGTATTCTGCTTGATTCTAATTCCAGCTCTACCACCTACTAACCGTGACCACGGTCACTTAAATGCTCCAGTTTCCCCAGAGATATGATGGAGGTAATAAAAGTACCAACCCCATAAGGTCGTGAGGATTCAAGGAGTCGGTATAAGTACAGCTTAGTAGGAGTCCAATAAACGTCAGCCATGTCTATACCATGAGTTAGTCTACAGTCTTTTGGGCAAGGAGTAGGTATTCTCAGGGGCATTGTGAGAATTAAAAGACACACTATTCTGAAAAGCACCTCCCTGGCACGTAGTAGGTGTGCTCCAACTGGCAGGCATTATTACTGCTCAGTCTCTTGACGATGACTTGTGCTTCTTCCTGATGCCATCTCTACTGCTTTGACCTTGTGGGTTGAACTCTCCCTGAAGCCGGCAGAGACAGGGGATGGACTGCCTCCCTGCTTCTGCCTACGAGGACATGTCTCCCCTAGGACCCCATTGCTGGCTCTGTTACCGACTGATTTGTGGATTTGATTTTAGTATTTGATTTGATTTTAGTATTGTTTAAAAGGAGCACAATATAATCATTTGTGAACACACTTAAATCACTCAGCAGGATGCAATAAAAATATCAAACTGAAAATTATGGCTTAAAAAAGCAGGCTCTGAATTTCCCCTCCAACTGAGGGGGCAAGGCAGAAGTTGGCACTCGCGGTGGAAGGTGGAAAAATAAGGGGGACTTCACAGGGCCACCTGACCCTAGAACCGGGGCCTCTCAAAGCACACTACCCTTCAGGCATTGCCCCTTACAGATGCGACTGAGAAACCCAGAGAGGTTAAGTGACCTGCCCAAGGTCACACAGGAAAACTTGCCATCAACTAGCCCAGGACTCAGATATGATTTGATGCCTAGCTCAATGCAGAGCCCGTGGAAACCTAAATGGTGGACCCTCTGCTCCTGTCTGACTTGGAGAGGGCAGCCCCTTGCACACATCCTCTGTACTTGGGCTAGGAGAAAGCAGGATGGCTCAGGCAATTCCTTCATTTATTCAATAAACAAGCATCAAGCGTCAACTACGTGCCAGACCCTGTACTAGAGGCCTGAGGTCCAGTGAGCAGGAAAAGATGTGGCTGTGGCTAGAAAGGGGGATGAGAATTGGGGCAGGTACGTGAGACCAGTCACCTGACTGAAACCTGGGATGAAGAACTTTCACAAGCGCTTCCTAACCTAAAAATTCAACACACACATGTAAATACTGGGCAAGGTGCTTCCTCAGGGAAGCCCTTGGAGTTGCAGATTATTAGCTCTATTTTGCAGATAAGGAAACTGAGGTTCAGAGTAGTTAGGTAACTTAGCCAACACCACACAGCCCTTCAATGGTGGTACTCTGTTATTCCTACTACCCCTCAGTTTTGCGGGCTGGGGGAGGAGGAAGAGAACAGACCCCAGGATCTGGGGATGGTGGCAGGAGGGGGCTCAGGAAAACAGGAGCCACTGGAGAGAAGGTACCCTGTTTGACTCACCTCTCCAGCCCCAGTGCCCAGCCCTGTACCTGGTACATGATAGGTGCTTGTTCAACTGGACTGGACCCCTGGGTTGGCTGGGCTAACAAAAGCCCACTGAGGCCTTTGTAACAGCCCAGACTGTACCCCTACTTCTGTTTCTTGCATCCCCAGAAGCCACCCTGGTCTCAGGCTAGGCACTGCCTGGTCAGGGGGAGCCTCTCTGAGCAAGCCGAACACCCCTCCTGACCATGTTCTCTGCAAAACAGATTACAAGGGGGATTTTTTTTCCCTCCGCTATCCAGGCAGTTTTTCCCAGAGTGAAGGCTTTCTGCCCGCTCTGAGCCAGGGACAAACTGGCCTCATCTTGATCCTTTACTCCAAACACACAAAGGGAAGAAAACACATTGTGAGCCGAAATATGAAGACCAAACCAATCACCTGAGAGCTGCCCACCCACTTGCCACCCTTTATCCTGGATTGTCATAAGTGAAACCCATATGCTTAAAATTGAAGATTCTGGAAGAGTGTAGACGCTGTCTGGTCCAGGCCTCTTAATTTATGGAGCAGATAAGTAAGGCTCAGAGAGGTTACAATTTCTGCCCAAGGAACCCCATAAGTTACTGGCACCTCATGTGGTGTTCAAACTCTGCATAGTGAGCCTTGGCGTTCCTGAGAGATACTGAAGGTCACCGCAGGGACCAGAAGACTGAGCACAAACTCAGCTCCACCTCACCTGCACCCATAGCAGCTCACCTTTGCTTATTACATTGGTGCCTGTATCACATTGGATTTGAAGTGGGGGTGGGGTGGCCTATGGCTTGGAAAATTTGCAAATCACTTTCAAGAGTAGGGTTTTTGGAGTCCGAGAGACCTGGATTTAGTGTATGTGACCCAGGGAAATGTTTATACTACGTAACCTGACTGGGCTTCGCTTTCCTCGTCTATACAATGGGACGACAATCCCAACCTTGCTGCCTGCTGAGAAGATGAAACAAGCTAACTCGGTGACAGGGCCTAACGCCTGGAGGGCACCTGACACATGGGACTGCCCGTCTCCCGAGAAGCCCCACCAGTGCTCCTCTCACAACACTACACACTACATTTCATTTCTGGCACCATCACGAAGACGTGGTCACCACTGCTGAATGCCGGCTTTCCAGCCAATAACACGCAGGTGGAGCTTCCAGAGAGAAGACTTCCGAAGGCACACAAAATCCCTGCGTATGTGCCACAGGTGGTCAGAGCATGCATCAGCGTTTCTGGTCATCAGAGTGTGAATCTGGGTTATGGATGCAAAAGCTCGGCCAGGCGGCCTCTGTCGCCTGGCCATTGTATTCCATGAGCCAAGCCGCTAGTGGGAAGACAGAGGGCGATAACAACTCACAGTGACACCACAGCTCCAGTTTATTCAGCATCTAGTACGCACCAGGTACGCTGAGAGATGTTTCATCTTGTTACAGAGCAAGGAAAAAAAAAACAAAAAACGTTTAGTTTTACAATTGCCTTTCCTTGAAAAAAAAATACATGAGAATAGGTTGATCTTGCTCCTGGAAAGGGGAGCAAAGCATATGAGGCAAGAGAGCGGAGGAGAGGGGCTCGGACTGGGCTCCGTGAAGGAGATTGGCTTTGAGGCAGAACCCTCCTCCAGCTCCTTCTGGCATCTCCCATGTGTGCTAATGCGGCCTTGTGGGGTTGGCGTTCTGTGGAACTGAACAAGTTTCATATCCTTGACATGAAACTACGTTTCATGTCCTGTCCCACTGACGCAGAACAGAGACCAGAAGACGTCAGCCGAGGGTGGCAGCTGGGTTATACATACCTTATGTTCAAAACTCACAGTAACCCTCTGAAGTAGCTAATTTCTCAGCGTGATCCCTGTGCCGAAAGGGGAGGTCAGAGAGGCTGTGCCACTCGCTCAAGGTCCCCCACGAAATCAGCGGCAGAGCCAGGATGGACTCCCAGCTGGGTCTGACCACAGAGCACGTGTTCCTGACATGGGTGTTCCCAGCAGATGGTTCTCAGCCAGGTGGGCTAGTGGGGAAGAGGAGGAAGCCAGGCAGGCCAGAACGAAGACCCTGAGCTAGCCCAGGAAGGAACCGGCAGGGGTGTCCCTGAGCCTGAAGAGATTTGCTCAGGGGGGCCTCTTGTGCAATCACTGAAGCAAGAGGCCAAGTAGCTGGCATAACAAAAGAGCCATGTGGGCATCAGGTGAACTAGGTAGGCATGTCTCCTTCCCCCTGCTCCTTCCTCTCTCCTCATGCCTGTCCTACCCTTCACAGGGACAGAATGAATATACTCTTATGCGGGTTCATCATCCTCTCAGCATCCCACCACAGCAGCGTCCCAGCCAAGGCCTCACAGTGTGTGGGTTGCAAACACAAGGAAAAGGCCCAAGAAGCTTGGCGAGGGCCTAGGAGACTGGCCCGCTCCCTTGGGGCAGCTCAGACGACAGACACGTCTGGGGCCGCTGCGTTCACTGCAGTGCCACCTGCTGGCCTGCCTGGGGACCCGTGGTCTGGGAGAGGCTGGGACAGCCCGTGATTGAGAAACGGCACAGGGCAGGGAGGAAGCAAACCCAAGCTTCTCACTATAAAACAAAAACGACTGTACAGAGAATCCTCAACACGGTGGAGCAATAAAAGGCAAGCACCAGGGTATTCAGTCGCAAAAGTTCTGAGTTCTTTGCTCAGTTCATAAATGTAAGCAATTATCCAAAGCGACCAGTTCCATGGCTGAATGAAAATGGGTAAGGGAAGACAAGTTGTCATGGCAAGGCAGGAACTCTTCAAGGTTCAGTCGGGGGCATCTCTCCTCTCTCCCTGAGCTCGCTCACCCACCCCACAGCTTCATACACCTGAGGCTCCCATATTCACATCTCCATTCCTGATCTCTCTCCAAGCTCCAGACGCCCAGAGCCAGCTGCCTGGTGTCGTCTTCACTTGGCTGTCTGAACTGGCAGAAGTCCTCATAATAAACCCAACTCAAAGTAACTTGACCCCAAAAGGGCAGAGATTTGTGGGTCTCTAGAACCAAATTGTAAGGAGAGCAGAGGTGGAGCTGGGTTATTTGTTCAATGAACGAAAGGGGGCGAAAAACATAAAAGAGTTTTTTTAGGGGAAGCGGATGGGACCTAAGCCTTGGTGAGCTGCTGGGCACTTGTCTCATTTAATCAGAGTAGGAGACTAAATCCTGGGGTGAGAGGACAGAGGCTGTGTAGCTTACCCAAAGTCACACAGCTAGCCCATGAAAGAGAGAGGTCGAAGGTTCTGTCTGGCTCATTCCACTGCCTCTAATTCTTAAATTGAAATAATAGATTTAGGGTCTATAATTAAACAAAGAGTCTTAAGAGACTTTAGAAGTCATCTCATCCACTGCACACCCAGTGCTTGAATCTTTCTCTTCCCATCCCATCCAGGTAGTTGGGTACCTTCTGCTTGAGCACCCCGCATGATGGGGAACCTACTCCCAAGACAGTGAGTTTATTATTGAATCATACAGTAGGTTCGAGAGTTGAGCAGAATGTTTCCTTCTTTAGGACTAAATAAGGGAGTACATGTAGCGTGCCTGCCACAGTGCCTGCAGAATCAATAAATGCCATCATCGTCTCCATTTCCCTTTTACAACTACTCTTGTTTCTGTCCTTTCCTTGGGATGCCCGAAAACAAATCTGATTCTTCTTCCCTGAAACAATCCTTCAGATATTTGAAGACAGTGCTTCAGGGTCCCCCCAAGGCATTGCTTGCCCAGGATAAACAAATACTCCAACCCACTTTCAGACACTCATTGGTAAGGAAGAATGGATTCTGTACATGCTGTGGTTTTCCCGCTGCTGTGGAGTGTGAGACTTCAGAAAAGCTGATGGCACAAATGATGAACGAGCCACAGCAGGGTAGCCATATAATCTGAATCACGACCTCTGCAGAAAAACGGAACATGATCAACGCCTGAGCAGACCTTGGCTCATCACCAGAGCTTCACCAGCTACATTCTTTGTCCACCCACTGTGGGAAACTGTTATAGCAGAAGAAAAAGAAATGAGTACCCCCCAAAGTTAATATACGTCATTTTAGACCCGCAGCTTTGCCAAAAGTCCTTATTAGTCCTTCCCAAATCCACTCTGTTTACAGACCTAATATTGAACAACGTAGGGGACCCAATCCATTCTAATTATAGAATATTAGCCCTACCCCCAAATCCTTCTTATTTACAGATGGGGAACTAAGGTCCAGAGGAGAGCAGTGACATCCAAGGTCATATAGGAAATTTGTGAACACCTGGTCAGTTTATGAACTCCAAAGAAAGGTGAGATAGTAAAGCAAACCTGCATGAACAAGGAAGAAGAAAGGAGCTGTTAGGTAAAAACAAAAGAGAAAAGCTCCTAAAAGTCTTTCCTGGTGTGTCTCTCTCTCTCTCTCTCTCTCTCTCTCTCTCTCTCTCTCTCTCTCTCTCTCTCTCTCTCTCTCTCTCTCCCACCAATTTCCTATAGAGACCATGTAGTATAGTGCGACAGACACAAGGTTGGAATCAGAGATTCCCAGGACTGTTTGCTGGCTCTGCCACTGACAACGTGTGAAATCTTGAACAGGCTACTTAACCTTTCTAATACTCAGGTTCCTCATTAATAAAATGAGAATAGGAACATCTCCCTCAAAGGAGTCCTGTGAATGTTAAATAAAGTAAGTATAGAGATTTGGTTCCCAGTAATGGTGGAGCAGCTTCTCTCAGCTAATCCTTGTGGAGATAGCAATGATAGACTCGGCACAAAATATTTTAAAACTACTAATTGATGACCCTTGAGAGTAGTGTCAAAGCAGTTAGAACCTGGAGGGTATAGAGCCCTTGAGGATAAGGGACCCTCACTGGATGAAATACACATTTCTTTTTTATCTGACCTCTCCCTTAAGGGCACATCAAGTTCTCAGGGAATACTGGAGATAGAGTTCAAGCAGAAAGCAGCAGTGAGTTAAAAACTCACAAGTCAGAGTTCAGGTTTCCAGAAAGGCTGAAAACTGGGAAAAGATATCCTAGCAAGGAAGGACCCACAGAGGGGGAGACCCAAAATTGTATATAAACTTCCCTAAAATCATGGCATGAACCTTGAATTTCAGATGAAGACACTCCAAGTAACACAGGACAGCAGTTGAAAAAGCCGAGCATTTATCTCAGCAGCTTCCAATGCAAGGGAGACAGGCTTTATAATTCAAGTCCCACCAAGTTAGAGAGACTTGATAAACACCTCGGGCTTTCATTGAAATTCCAGAAGTTTCATTCCTCAGGATTTTAGATCACATCCCAAGACTAAGGGAAAAACTAAACTATACTCATTCTTACACTAAGGCTAAACAGCACCTTTACAAAATCAAAGTGATTCATCGTTAATTTAACTGCCTGCTGGAACAAAACTCAACACCATTCAGTGGAAAGTAACTGATCCCGGGTCCCTGTAAAGAGTTATCCACATGTCCGCATACAATAAAAAGTGACTATGTCCTCCATTAGGCAATCAAAAACAACTACACGTGAAAAAAGAGGGGAAATGAGAAAAGAAAAAACTAAGCAGTCAGTAGAAACAGATCCATCTATACCTGTGTGGGAATTAGAAAACAACTTTAAAATAACAATGATAAGCATGTTAAATAACTGAGAAAAGAAATGTAAATAATGATAGACTTTTAGGCACGATATGGAAACTTTTCTAAAAAGCTGACTGGAACTGAAAAATACAATTATCTGAAATTTAAAAACTATAAGGATGGGATTATCAGAAGATCGTATAGAAAACAACAAATGAACACCAAACTTGAAGACAATTTAATAGAAATTATTCAAATAAGACACAAAGAGAAAAAAGACAGAGAGAAGTGAACAGAGCCCCGATGTGTTGTAAAACAGTACTAAGCAGTCCAACATGCTATAATCCCAGAAAGAAAGGAGAGAAGAAGGATGGGGAAGAAACGTAAGTGAAGAAATAATGGTCAATTTTTTTCCAAATTTGTTCAAAAGCCTCATTCCACAGATACAGGAGCCTCAGCAATCCCCAAGCAGGATAAATGCAAAGAAAATCACATCTAGGTACGGCATAGTTAAAATCCTGGAAACCAAAGAAAAAAGAAAACCTTAAAAGCAGTCAGAGGATAAAAGGTATATATAGAAGGGAGCAATGCAAAGATTATGATTGTTTGCTCATCAGAAACAATGGAGACCAGAAGACAGTGGAACATCTTTGAAATGCTAAAAGAAAACACTTAACCTGGAATTCTATAATAGTTAAAATCTATTTCAAAAATAAAGACAAAATTAAGACATTTTATAGATAAATGAAAACTGAGAAAAATTTCCACAGGTGTACCACGTGTAAAATATATGCCCATAGTACAAGAAATTTCTTTAGCCTAAAGGGAGCTGATATTGTCAGACAGGATAAAACTGCAACATTCAGTTAAGTTATTTACAAGAGATTACCTTATATGTATAAATATTCTGACAGATTAAAAGTAAAAGGATGGATAAAAAAAGAGTATGAGAATGGGGAAACATAAACAGAAAGCATAAGATTTATACTTTTCTATTTCTTCCTTATGTTAGTTTTGTTGTGTTTGTGTTTTAGAGGAATTTGTCCATTTCATCTAAGTTTTTAATTTATTAGCATAAAGTTGTCTCATTATTTTTTAAATGGCTGTAGGATTGGTAGTGATGTACTCTTTCATTTCTGATATTGGTAACCTGTGTCATCTCTTTTTACTTATTCTTATTGATTTCTAATTTAATTATGTTTTGGTCATAAAACATACTCCCTATGGTTTCATTTCCTTAAGACTTATTGAGATTTGTTATATAGTCCAGCATATGGTGTATGTTGGTAAGTGCCCCATGTGCACTTGAAAAGTATGTGTATTCTGTAATTGCTGGTGTAGTGTTTTATAAAAGGCAATTAGGTCAAGTTGTTGCATAGCGTTGCTCAAATCTATATCTTTACTGACTTTTTGTCTACTTATTCATCAGTTGTTGAGAGAGGAGTATTGAAATCTTTAATTATGAATGTGTCTGTTTCTCCTTGTCAATTTTTGCTTTGTGTATTTTTGAAACTCATCATTAAGTACTACATGCTTAGACTTATTATAGCCTCTTGATGAATTAATCCTGTTATCATTGAGAAATAACCCTCTTTATCTCATGCAGTATCATTGTCTTGAAGTTTACTTTGTGTTGAGCAAAAAAAGCCAAACACAAAAGAGGACATAGTATAAGTGTTCATTTATGTGAAATTTGAGAAGAGGCAAAGCCACCTGTGGTGATAGAATCCGTAACAGCAATTGCCTGGGTAGGTGGGGGGCTGATTGGAAAAGGATAGGAGGGACCTCTCTATGGTGATTAAAAATGTCCTGTATCTTGATTGAAGTGGTGGTTACATAGGTATATACGTTCTTCAGAATTTGTTGAACTGTGTACTGAAACTGTGTGCATTTTGTTGTATTTTTTGTCCTTCAATTGAAAAAACAACAATAGGTGTAAAGGACTTGGCTGGGGCTTAACACAGAGTAAGTGCTCAACAACCATTAGCTCCCTCATCCTTCACCCTCTCTATCCCCAGCAGGCCAGTACATAGGTTTAGAAGATTTTATGGTCATTGGACCTCTGAGAACAAGAGTGACATGTTCCCCAAAGGAGTCCATCCACAGCATCACCCTGGAGTTGCTCTAGGCAGGGCCACGGATCAGAAACCACACCTTAGGCTTATGCCTAACGCCATTTCATCCTGGACCCTTCTCCAGGTTTCGTCCTCCAGGTCTGGGGTCCCAATGTTCCAAACCAAGAAGGTGGAATTTAACTGGGTCATTCCAAGAGACGGGAGATGACAAAGTGTGGAAGTGGGAAGAGACTCTGAGAAGATGAGCATTTCTGGGAAGGTTATGAAAGATAACTAATGTCAGAGCCAGATGTTGAAGGTCTGTGAAGTCAATGGAGTTTAGATTATCACGTAGTAGATGCTCAATAATTGTTTGTTGACTGAATAAGTGAGTGAATGAGCACTGAGTCTGTGGAGGCTGAACCTCCAGGAACCCCTTCTTCCTATCTTGCAGCTCACTTACCTGCCCCCACCATGGGGCGAGTGCCGATCCTCAGAGATGGGACTCGACTTCTTTCCTGTTTACAGCATCACCGCCTGTAGGATTGACTGTGAGACCCGCTACATCGTGGAGAACTGCAACTGCCGCATGGTCCACATGCCAGGTCAGTACTAGAGGGAGGGTGGCCGCAGGGCCCCACCGGGGACCGCTGCTTTGCATTTCTCACCCTAATGGAAAACACTTCACCCACTCCACTAGGTTCCAAAAGCATGTTGTCCTGGCAAGAGGGTTATTCGTGCCCAAACATTTAGAGAGCAGATAGAAACATCCACTCTAGCAATCAAGGCAGAATCCAGGGGTCCAGAAGCGTCCAGGTGTATGGAGAACATTCCTCCCAATGCTCAATATGTCTGCTAATTGTTTGCTACTCTTACCTCCTAGAGTTTAGTGTCCAGATAGCTGGATCCTTACAATCCTTACATCCCGGTGTGGTACCCATGCAAACATCCAGTGGTTTCCAGATGTTTATTGCTTTCATCCAGATGTTTCCCTTCTTACATCCAAATGTCCAGCACTCTCAAATGAGGCAAAAGTCCATCCGTCAACAAATAAATGTGTGTGCTGATATTTCTCTTGTCAGACTGATAGGGCATGTGGTCATCTCATTAGAAGCAGTGGGCATGTCAGAGGCAGAACGTGGTGTGGGGGCTGATTAGGGCAGGAATTGGGGAGCCTTGGCTTCCAATTCACCCACGTGCGTTATTTCCTGGCCCAAGTTTCTAAACTTCTCTGTTCTCCCCTGCATGATCTTTAAAACACAAACATTAGTGGTTATGAGGACAAAATGAGGATAAAATTGGCTTTGTAAACTGCCAACATCAGTGGTGGTTGTGTGCATACCTGGAGAGAGGGAACCGAAAGTCCTGTTCACTGAAGACATATTATGTGCCAGGAACTTTGCTATCATATGTAATGGCTACTATTTTATGTTTGTGACATACTTTAATTATATTTAACTAAATCCTTCTATCAGACATTTAGCTCCTCACCAATTGTTTTCTGTGACAACCGTTACTGAAATGAACATCCTCCTCTCTAAATTCTGAATTATTTCATGAGTAACCCATCATTTATTTAGTAATCTAAGATGAGCATTATCGATCTTCAAAACTGCCTCTGAGGTGCCTAGAAGACCATGCAAAAAGGGAAACATACCAGTGAAATTATTATTATTCGAAAGGAGGAAGCATAACAGCTCCTCAGCTCTTGAAAAAAAGTGTTTGGGGAAAAGGTAAGGAAAGGACATTGTGGTGGACTTTAGTACTCGGTAAAAGAAAAACGAGTCCTGGATTCCTGCAAAGAGGGCAACCCAGCAATAGTGAAAGTTACCAGCCAGTGAGGTGTCCCCCCATGAAACTCAGCCCCACACGAGCAGTACAGATTTTAATCATTCTACCCATGACAGTTCCTGACGTCTCAATGACTAATGTGGAATTAAGGGCCTAGCAAAGAGAAACTTAGAAAGCAGCCCTTCTCGTCTACAGCCGTGCAGTATGGTAGACAGACCCCCAGCCTCAGGCTGAGACGGACGCGAGTTCAAAGCCCACCTCCGTCACTGCCACTCTGGTGTCCTGAGAAGGCAGGATACTTGAGACTTGAGGCCTCAAGTCTCTCGTGGGTAAAACATACCCAGGCTTTCGTACTTCAGTGGGATCCCTGCGGGTTAAGGACGATGGTGCACGCCCAGGACCTAGTAGGTGTTTACCACCACCTCCCCGCTTTCAGCCATCAACGCTTTCTCACCTACTACCCACCTGAGCTGGCTGGACCTGCACAGCAATCTGGGAGAAGTTAGCCAGTAGGCTCCCGCTCCCATTATTGCCTGCCCAAGGTCACAGAGCCGATCAGAACCCAAACTTCTGGGTACACTGTTTCCCTGCTGCCCTGATCAAGGGCTCCCTTCTGATGTCCGCTGGCAGACTGCTTCCCCTCCTCCGAGATGAGATGCACTCCCTTCCCCCAGCCCCAGAAGCGGAGGTGTTGCTGCCTGAGTACCGCTCCCTGTGTTTCTTCTTTGTAGGGGATGCGCCTTTCTGTACCCCTGAGCAGCACAAGGAGTGTGCAGAACCTGCCCTAGGTCAGTACTGACAGACAAATGGAATGATGGGATGAGGGCGGCTGAAATAGAGACCTTCTGGGTGTGGGACAGAGACCAGGTGGAAGGGAGAACAGAGAAGGGTGAGGGGAAAGAGTCTGGAGAGGGTGGCATGACTGTAGGAGCAGGAGAGGGAGAGGGAGAGAAGGGTGGGGGAGGGAATTGATGCAAGTGGATGAGGGCTGGGAAGGGCCCTGGGAGAGAGACAGGAGTAGAGAGAAGAAGTGGATTTCAGGAGGAATGGAGGGCACAGAGGAATGCACAGGAAGGGACAGAGACGAGAGAGAATGGACAATGGGCACCAAAGGAGCTTGGCCCACACTCTGACGGTTCACATCGGGAGGCCAAGGTCACAAATGTCCTGTCTTTGCATGCTCTGGTGAGCTTGCGGGTGGGGGAAGGGAGAGAGATGAGGTTGGTCCACATTCCACACGTGCCATGGAAGACCCTGAGCTCTGCCCCTCCTCCTCCCACTCCGGCCTGCTGGGTGTTTGCTGGTTGGAATAACCCGGCGATTACCCACCCCAACCCTGCCTGGAAAACTTCCGGTGAGGAAGATGGCGCATGTAAGTGACAACCTCAAAGCTAGATCCACTCCACCTGCCTGCCTCTCTCCAGTCCTGGGTTTCTAATCAAGACAAGCAGAGAGAATTTGTAAATCATATGGACTCAAGTTCATTCAGCAGCTGCACTTGCTGGAGCTAAGTGGGGGCAGCTCTGGACTCACAAGTCCAGATGCTTCCAGGAGGACTGGTGGGGGGCAGGGGGGCTGACTGAGAAGAGAGGGAATGACTGCTGAGGTGTGCAAAGACTCGGTCTCTCCGTGAAGTAAAGAATCAACAAAACCTACGGGTAGCCAGAAACACGGAGATGGTTAGAGGAAAGAGGGAGGGAGGGAAACGACGTCTTCAACCGCCCGGTCCTAAATGGAAGAGGAGAGGAGAGGGAAAGAAGCTTCTGCGTGTGGGGAGGTTGCCTCTAGGCAAAGGACTTGTGAATCTGCCTGCGTCCTAACCCAGTGGGCAGAGGAGATGGGCGCTGGCTCTGAGGGAGCCCCAGAGGGAATTCCGCAGAGCCCCAGGTTTTAGATAAAACGATCTCCCACATTTGCTTTTGATAGGGGGCCCACTTTACGGATGAGAACACTGAGGCTAGGAACAGAAAAGAAGGCCCTGGGAAGCTGAAGAGGCCAGGACTCCCTTGGAGCCCATTCTCCAAAAGCGGTGCCTTCACAACAATTTTTAAAGGGTGACATAACAGGAAAAGAAGCAGAAGGAAAACAGGACCAAGAGTAACCCAAAAAGAGTGGGCACTTCTTTATAAGAGCTCACCCCCTCAACCTAGAGCCAAAGCCCAGTTCCCCTTCTTACTGCAGCTCCCACCCCTCACCAACCTGGGAAGGCACCACCTCCCAGCTCACTTCTCTGCTGCTGAACCCTACTACCTGGGGCCCAGAAGTCCTGTCCACACACCCCACTAAGCCAGACCTCCCTCTCCCCTCCAGGTCTACTGGCAGAAAAGGACAGTAATTACTGTCTCTGCAGGACACCCTGCAACCTGACTCGCTACAACAAAGAGCTGTCCATGGTGAAGATCCCCAGCAAGACGTCAGCCAAGTACCTTGAGAAGAAATTTAACAAATCAGAAAAATATATCTCGTAAGCTCAGTGGGTATGGTGGGGAGGGGGATATGGATCAGGAAGAAATTTGGGGCAATCGAGTAAGAGGGCAAAGGTAAGTAGTTAGTTCCATTCAGCCGACATTAACTGAGCACCTTCACTGTGCCAAGCTCTGTGCTCAACACTCAGAATAGGAAGACAGGAGGATTAAGACACAGCCCCCGCCTTTAAGGAGCTTACAGGCTTGTGCGAAGACAAATACACAACTGAATTCTAGAAAGGCTGATACAGGCAATAAGGGAGGTGCATGGCTGCCCCTGGCATGGGGATTCAAAGAAAGCTTCAGAGATTGTTTTAAAGGATGTATAGGAGTTTTCCAGGCAGGATTTGCACATTCTGTTCCCTCTGCCTGGAATGCTTTTCCTCTCTCCCTTCACCTAACTGGCCCCTCATAAGGCAGGTCTTCATTTAAATGTTATCTCCTCGGAGACTAAATTAGGCCCCCTGCTATTATTTTTCTCTCAAAGCACTCAGGGTTTCCTTTACAACACTCACCACCACGTATAATTCTATGTTCATGTATGTTTCCTGTTTATTACCTGCCTGTCCCACTAGATTGAAAGTTCCCTGAGGGCAGGAACCTTTCTTTTTTCTTCTATGCTGTGGAGTGGCTGATACAGTGTTGGTGCTCAAAAAACAAGGTTGAGCACCTGAGCTGACGAGTCTAGCCTTTGTATTCACTCATTGGTCCCTGCTTCCTTGCACTACTCCTGTCCCAGAACAGAATTTTAACAGAATAAATAAATGAACAAAAGACATGGGAGAAAAGAACGAAAGACAGAGGGACTCAGGAAAAGACAGACAAAAGACCTGCAAGTAGAAGCTGGGCCAGGTGGCTTTGTCTGAGCAACGGGGTCCTGTAAGCTGAACTGGACAGGGGGAGCGCGTGGGGGGAAAGGAGCAGCCTTTGTCCTAAGAGAATAGGGAGCTGCTGAAGAGCTGAAAGCATGTGAGTGACAGACTCAGATTTGTGTTTTAGACCACTGCTCTTCCACATAACTTTCTGCGATGAAATGATGTCCAACCTGGTAACTACTAGCCACACATGGCTACTGAGCACTTTAAATGTGGTTTGAGTGACTCGGGAACTGAATTGAAATTTTATTTCGTTTGAATTAGTTTGGCAGTTTTAGAAAGATCCTTCAGGCAGCATTTTGGAAGATGGATGGGAAGCCAGATGGGCAGAAGGGAACCTCTTAGGAGGCAGTTGCCATAAACAAGGCGGGAGATGGTGACACTTGGAATGGCGCCTTGGAGAGCCCTGCGTGGGGAAAGGAGTATCCTCTCTCCCTACCACTCCCTCCTGCTGACATAGTCGCCAAAGCCCATCATCCCTGGGTTGATATCTACAAGCCTGATGGTGTCTGCTCAGTGGGTTGGGGACCAGGGCGTGGAGGGCCATGTGAGCGCCACTGAAGGAGACAGGGAATTGTTGGAGGTGCCAGGTCCTACTGCTTAGCAGACATTCTGCAGGCGGTAACGACTTCTCCTGCCAAGATGTGTCTCGTTAACACACCTGCCTAAAGGAGCAAGAGGAGAACCTAGTGCTTCTGCCAGAAATGCCCCCAGCCAGATGTAGGTTTGCTCCTGAATAACCCTCCCTGGCTCTGGCAACAGGGTAGGGCCTCCCGTTAGGAGAAGCTTGCTATGAGCCTTGTTAGGAGTGGGCAGGGCAGGCCAGCTGGGGCAGGCAGGGCAAGCCTTGTCAAGAGAATCCTGAGCTCACCTGCAGACCCTTTGGGGACCCAAGGACCTGGAGGCCAGGCAGGACTCCTGGAAAGCGTGCAAAGAGAGGGGGCAGAGAAATAGGGGCAAAGGAGGACAGCTGGCCGGTGCCTCCAGCCCTGTGAAGAGCACTGGGCTGGGCGTCGGGACTCCTGGTTTCAAGCCCCAAATCTGCCACTCACTGGCTTGAACTTCAGACCAGTTGTTGCACTCCCCTGGGCCTCAGTTTCTCCATCTGTCCATGGGAAAGAAAGCTGTATTAGATGATCCCTGTGGGTCCTGATGGCTCTAACCGTGCATGGTACTAAATATTCCATCTGCAGAGAGAACATCCTCGTTCTGGATATATTTTTTGAAGCTCTCAATTACGAGACGATTGAACAGAAGAAGGCGTATGAAGTTGCTGCCTTACTTGGTAAGTCAAAGTGTCTATTGCACAAATTTCCACATCTTTAGGGGATGGGAGGGAGGGGGGATGGGTGGGCAGGCAGCAGGCAGGCAGGTAGAGATATAAGCCTCCTGATGAGTCTAGCCTCTATATTCACTAGTTATTCCCTGTCCAGAACGAGAAGAACTCCAGTGTGGTGCAGCTCTTTGTCCCAGGTCACACTACCATCTAGGCCTCGTTTCCCCATCAACACAGTGAGGCGGGTGAGCTAAAGGCCTCTCAGGGCCTTTCCAGAGCTGCCCTCGCAGATTCCATGGTCTCCTGCCCCAGGTGGAGTCAGAGCCTTGGGGCCATGGTGGGAAGAAAGAGCTATCAGATGGAGGGAAGGCTGATCTTTGGGTGGTCCCCAGGCAGTGGACACAGCGAGGGCCCCCAGGGGAGCCCCCACTTGGAAAGTATTGTTGCTGCATTGAGAAGGCCAGATGTCCCCGCTCGCTGGACTGAGTCCTTTCTCAAACACAAAAGAAGGGCCACTTGTCCCCAGATATCTACAGACCTGACTGCCACCCCACACAAGTTCCTGTCAGCTCCCCTGGCCCCCTTTGCACATAATGGACACAGAGCATTTCTATCAACTCTGCCTCAATCCAATGCAAAACCTGAGGGTGGACAGTTACAAGACCTGCCCCTTGGGCTCTCCTCCCAACTTGTACTCACTCTCAGGAAAAGATCTGATGCCCATTCCTGTAAGGAAAAATAACTGTTGTCATCTCTGTGAGCCAAAGCAGGTGAGAGTGGCATCCTGGGGGTCGGGGGGTGAGGGAAACAGACACCTTCTACCTGGTAGAATAGAGGCAAGACCAGTTGTGAGAACTTGGGCAAGTTGTTTCCCCTCATGGCCCTCAGGTCCATCCTTCATCTGTAAAATGGGTCTAATAAAACCCACATTATATGTTTGTTGTGATGGTTAAATGTGATAAAGCCCCAGCACACAGAAGGTCCATTAATACTCATTTCTGGTACCTGGACAGTCTCCATGCCACCGCAGACCCAGGGCCCAGCTGGTGTTTCCAGGCACCATCTGGGCCTTTCTGCACCTCTCCCAGGAGGCTGGGGGCTGGGCCACAGCTGGGTCCCAGCTGGGTCAAAGTGGCCATCACTCAGGCCTTGGAGACTGTTGTGGCCAAAGGAACTGAGCCCAGAGACTCATGCCCTGGGCCCAAGGCAGAGGCCATGTACTGGTCCCTCATCTGCCTGCCTCCTTTATCTCCTACAGAAAACTCAGGACATGGCCCCTCTCCTCCCCTCCTCTTCATTCCCCCACCTAGGCTCACAGACACACACACACACACACACACACACACACACACACAGAACGGGGAAAGCCTGATCTCTGAATCTGTCAAGAGGGCCAGCTTATCTCTGCATCAGACATGAGGATGAGTGCGTTCCCAGCGTCTTGTTCCCACCCAGAATAGCCCGCTGAGAAAAGCACGCTGCCATCTGTACCTCCATGATGAGAACGTGCCACTTGTAAGCCCTCAGCCGCCAGGCCCTTCTCTCACTGCCACAGGGCTCACCCTCAGCTCAATGCACACTGCGTGGTGAGCCAAACACACACCGTGCTGAGCCACACACTCACTGTGGTGGCCACACACACACCGTGGTAACCATACACACACCGTGCTGAGCCACACACACCTCACAAACCTACATTCAAGCCATTCAGCTACAGAGACGTGTGCGTGCCCACCCACCGCACGCCTCCACAGTCACACACACAACACACAACTGCCCATGCCCACAGACACACTCACACCTACACGTGCTCCCTCATGTCCCCACACTCACACACACGGTGCCCACGTCCACCAAGCCACAGACATGCACGCTTAGACACACTCAGTGTACCTACCCTAGACATAGAGAGCCTCCTACATGAAGCCATCAATGGCCAGACGTGCTGCCTGTCCCTACACAGACACATGCGACCACACGGCACCTTGCCTTGTACCCACACTCGGTTGTACTGTGTGCACATACAAACACACACGCACACCTGACATGCACGCACATGAGTGCACATTCCCCAATAAGCCTCCATTAAGGATATTAGAGTGGCCATTGGGGGAGGAGAGGAATGAAGGGGATCCATTTTGAGCCCAGCACCAAGCCCCACGAGGGAGAGCCTCCTCCCCGCCATCTTAGCTTGTTTACCTGCAGGTGTGGTTGTTAGGCTCCTCGCAGCTATAATCAGGAGAGGAGTGGGCAGACATTCCCATCAGGAGGTTCTCAGACCAGGAGGTCAGCCTGGAATCTCCAGTAGGACTATATGCCCACCCCCAATAGCGCCCCCACCCGTTCCCAGTGCTCTCCCAGCCCAGTCTTAGAGATCACAGCAGGAAAGGACTTCACAGCTCATCTCCAACCCTCTTCCCAACCAGCTCCACCACCAAGGGTTGTTTGAAGGCAAAGCTACTGAGAGGGTCAGGGCTGGTCAAAGCCACACAGCAAGCTGGTGGCCACTTCACCCTCAGTGCCCTGGAGAGCCATGAAGCAAAGCACTTGGGCATTTGGGAGATCACAATTCCTTGATGAATCTGATAAAAGCCTCTCAAATATGAATTCTTCCAGTACAAATGCCCAGGCACACACATATAGCATTTTCATTCAATTTCAGGTCTCCAGCCATCTGAAGGTCCCACAGGAGGATGGTTCTCAAATTCTGGTGGGCCAGAGAACCCCCTGGGGGACCTAAAACTCCTGACTTCCAGATTCCAACCCCAGAGATTCTGATTTGATAGACATAAGCTAGGTCCGGGCATCAACGCTGATTACAAGTCTTCCAGGAGTTTGATGCAGGGGGATCTGAAGACCAGCCTAGATGCACTTTGCTCGTGGTGGCCCATGCACCCCCTGCTCTAGAAACACAAGACCCCCTGCTCTAGAAACACAAGACCCCCTGCTCTAGAAACACAAGACCCCCTGCTCTAGAAACACAAGACCCCCTGCTCTAGAAACACAAGACCCCCTACTCTAGAAAGAACCCAAAGAACATTTACCTTTGGGTGAGGCGATGCTTCCTATAATGCCTCCCAAGGGTGAGAGGTGCCCCATGTCATGATTGCAGCAGGGGTTGGGAGAGCGTCTTGTGCCACTGTTCCCAAGACGCCCACCAGGGCACCTAATACATATGTCCCAGGATAGATTGCCCTTGCCCGGGGCAAAGACCACACACATCTCTATTTCCAGCCCAGAGCCAAAGCAGGGCCCAATCAGTGTGGTTCTGAATGTAATTGGCAAGCCTATTAGCCTCTGAGGTCTACACTAGGCTCCTCCAATAAGCAGTTAGGTTAGTTCCCATCCCCACTGGGTGCTGCAAAACATCAGCTCTCAGAGCTTTGCATTGAGGGAGGGACTTGTCAAAGGCCTGGCCTTCCAGTGATAAGCCCAGGCTCCCCGTGGAGGGGAACCAGTTCAGAAGGTCTGGTTTCTAAGTTCTTAGTCTATTCACCCCTTCCTGGAAGCGCTGTGAGTAAAGCCAAACCTTTGGTCTTTTCTCTCTCTCTCCAGGTGATATTGGTGGTCAGATGGGATTGTTTATTGGTGCTAGTATCCTCACAATACTAGAGCTCTTTGATTATATTTATGAGGTAAGACTTGGGATTGCTCGTGGGAAACGGACCGTATGTGCGTGCCCTCATCCTGCTTCAATGTCCAGAACCAAAGGTCAGGGCTGTCCATGGATACTGTCTATCACCGAGTCCTAGGAATGGCGGAGAGGTGAACGTAAGGGAGATGGGAACCACAGTTCTATTTTCAGGGACAGGGAAAAGCAGTGGGCTGTCTACCCTCTCAGGGAGGGAGGGGAAGGGATGAAGAGGAGAAGAGACTGAGCTGAGGCCGGCTCTGAGCCCCTCCCACGGCACGGCCAGATGTAGTGGCTTCATCCCTGGGTGTGTCTGCACCCACACGTTCATACCACATGCCCACACTCACATCACACACACACACACCTCCCACACTCATACACATACACCACACACACACACTCACATATATATCACATACACTTATACCACACGCGCGCAAACACGCACACCTGCCCTCTGGGTGGCCCATCTCCTGAGTGGTGCGTTCATGGTCCAGGCAGGATGAGGTAAGGGCCATTTCCTGGCGAGCCTCATCCGTCCTGAGGAGAGCAAGGGTACACCAGCCACTCTGGCTGCTAACATGTCTCCCTGAAGAGGCAGTTGGAACAAAGCCTCCGAGAGCTTTTCAAACAACGGACAGCGACTTCCGACATTGAGAGCTCCTGGTGCCCGTCAGCCTTCCTACCGGCATCTCCCAAACCCAGCTGGCTCTCGGGGCTCCAGAATGCCTCCGGCATGTCCAGGCCCTGCACAGCCCCTAGGACCACCTGAGTCTGGGCCCAGCAAACAGAACCTGCCCAGCAGCGTCTGCTTCTCAGAAAGGGCTGGCAAGAACCAAAGGTCGCTCACTGGGAATCGTGTGAGGGCTGGGTTCCCTCGATCTCACACCCTGCCTCTCAGCACAGTGACCTCGTTCCCCAAACCCAACCCACATCCCATGGCCAGATGTTATTCTGCTTCATTGCTGAATTTTTGTGAGAAGCTGTACAAAATTATGGACATTGAATCACACCACATAACATACTTAATAACCACCGTTTATTGCTAAGAATAGAATGTCATGAAGTGAAGTGTGCCCTGATCTTATGAACTGTGGAGCTGCCAGGCCTAAAAAGTGATTAGTAATCTTGTTCCCCAGGCCTAGCCTGAGCACAGGGCTGGCTCCCAGGCCGCTGTGAGGACAGACAGGGAGGGGAGTCGTGCCAGCATGTACATGTACCCATTCTCCATCCACTGGCAAAAGCAGGTTACACTGCGAGATAGGGCCCTCCTGTGACCTCTTCCAAACTCTAGCACCTGCCTCCAAATCCCATTTCTGCCCAAAGACCGGGCAGAGGCTCCTCGAGCTGGCTGCCAGGCAGAGCTCCTGCCACGGTTTGTCCAGTCACCGCCCAGGCAGCCACTGTTTCTATGGTTCCCGAGCTGAGCCAAGTGGAGGGAGGTCTCTTTACCTTTGTACCAATCTCCCAGCCTGACAAACCCCTTCCTGCTTTGCTTCCAGCTGATCAAAGAGAAGCTATTAGACCTGCTTGGCAAAGAAGAGGATGAAGGGAGCCACGATGAGAACGTGGTAAGAGCATCTCGTGGGCTGTAGGTTGATTTGCAACTCTGACTTGTACAGGCCACATGAAACCAGGTATTGGGACCAGGGGCAGAGCAGTGTACCTCCCCTCACACCTTCCCATGGCTTACGAAACCCCGTCAGCTCCCAAACCCAAGGGCACTGCGACTGAGCCCCGAGTGTCTCTCTCTCTGAGACTCATCCGGAGCCTGATAGTAAGTCATGGATGCCGTGGATACCCCGAGGTGCTCCCGAGGGTAGGTCCTGCCTGTCCAGTCCGTTTCCCCCCGGCCACAGGGCTACTCCCCTCGTTTTATGGCCTTGAAAGAACCAGAGAGGCTCTGTGCAGGTCTGCTCCCTTATCCCCCAGGGTGGCAAAATGCAAGCTAGGATGTCCCTGGTACTGAAGGGGACATGGGAGTGGGGCCCTGTGAAGCTGGTAGCAGCAACATACCCAGAACAACTACTGACTGCTGTGTGCCTGCTACGTGTCAGGCCCTGGCCTGCGTGCCTTAAGAGTGCCATGGCATTTCAGCCGTACGGTCACCCTAGACAAAGGGCTATTTTTATGTCCATTTTTATTTGAGGCTGTTGGAGCCCAGAGTCCAAGGTCACACAGCTGGTGATATGAGCTGGACACAAAAGACACCCTGACCACTGTCCTCCTCTACCTCACTTGCCTAGAGCCAGACAGGCAGCCCCTCTCGTGGCTGTCTGTTCTCCTTCCCAAACTCCGTCCCTTCCTGGGCTCCAGGCTCAGCTGTCTGGTACAGATATCACTGGTTCCATTTCTGTTCCAGGCACTATTTCTCTACCCATCTCCTAAGCTAAACATCTCCCATTGATTCTCTCAGGCCCTGCAGCCTCTGTTTGAACAGCAGACAGCTTCTGTTTCGGAGGGCCAGTGTGAAAGGGGCCCAGGCTCTGAACTGAGCTGACCTGGCTGGATCCCAGGTCCCTGCTTCTTAGCTGTGTCTCTGGGGACGTGTTACTCACTTCCTTACCTCCCTGAGCTTCTGCCTGATCGCAGGGACCTGGGGTGTCATTTGGATGAAGTGAGAGCAGCCTGTAAAGCAGTCAGCGTTGCCTAGTTTATAGTAAGCGCTCAGCAAGTGAGGATTTGCTCCCTCACTCCCCTTCCCTCCTGCTTTCCAATGTCTGAGTCCTAGCCTCCCGTCTGTCCCCTCCCCCTCTGCCTAGCACTGTCCTCATCAGACCTCCCCCAAATGCTTGGCACAGCCTCCTGGCTAGTCTCCCTCTCAGGCTCCCACCCGCCATAGCCCAGAGCAGCCTGGGAATCTCCCTGAAGATTCACAGCCTTCTCCACCGTACCCTGCTCAGGGACCCAGGACAACTTTTCCCTGGGACCCAGCTCTGGTTCTGGCTAGCGGGGGCCTCAGCAGTTGCCACCCCCTGCCCCAATTAGCCACGGGCTGCACCCACTCACCCCAGGTAGGCCCCAAAGGAGGCCCCTAAGGCTGGGGACCATCCAGCCCCAAAGCTACACACCACTCAGATGTAGCTTCAGGTACCCCATCAGGGGACCTCTAGGAGGGAAGATCAAACCAGCTGCTGAACCTCATCACCAGGGAAGCCTGTGCCCACCGCAGTGGGCACCTACTAGGTGAGCAATGGTGAGGATTCTGGAGGCAGAGGGGCTTTTTCATCCTCATACCTTAAGATGGCAAACCAGTGCAGGAGGAGCAGTGCCCCAGGAGGACCCACACGTGGGGAGAATCTCCCCAGGCCTGCATGTAGCATCGTGATGAATTTTTGCTAAATAAATATAAACGCCTTCCCCTTCCTTCCAGAGCACTTGTGACACAATGCCCAACCACTCTGAAACCATCAGCCACACTGTGAATGTGCCCATGCAGACAGCCCTGGGGACCTTGGAGGAGATCGCCTGCTGACAGCCCTTGGACCACCACCCCACAAACACACCGTGAGGCCCAAGACCCGGGACAGGGGACAGCAGGCTCAGACGGGATGGCCCCTGGTGACGGAAAGAAGCAAGAGCCCCCTATGCACACATAGCAAACAATCTGCCAAAACCTCGCTATCGCCACGTCTGACAGGACGTGTCCTCGGGCCCTGCCGTGCATTCTTCTTAGGACAAATGCGTCCCACTCTGGAACTGTCCGAGGACCAACCTGCCATCACATCTCACTGCCAGATGTATAAATCACCTGCATGCTCAGACTTCTCATGGCGTCACCTCCACGTCTGTCTCTATACATGACACGCCTCCGTGCAGTTTCCAGCCGCCACCCTGCAGCCATGCAGGGGGACCAGGTTCCAGCCCCAAAGTCACCGTGAGGCCACACTGGAATCACAACTGCACCGTCAAGAGGGAAACCGCAGAACTGTCGATTACGTCCGGTCCTTGTGTCGTTTGTGAAGGTTCTTAACCTGTCCACAAACCCCTTTCCCCCTGAGCTGGCCCACAGGGTGAGCAGGCCAACCCCCTCGTGTCCCAGCGCCTGTGATGGAGGCACGATGGCCTGGGTGACTCCAGTACTCATCCAGGGCACCCATGTCTTTCTGCTCTCCCTGTGACACGGCTTGTACAGTCTGAGTCTGTTTCCTGGTGGGGGGGAGGGCTTTCATCGTCCGTCTGTCCGAGATCCGTTTTGTTTTGTTTTCTGATTTTGGGTTTTGATGTTCTGAGGTTTGCTTTGGTTTGGTTGTTCCATTTTCTCTGGCGTTTATTTATTTGTGCTTCCAATCATGGTCATATTAAAAGCTGGTCTTGTGGAAGTGGCTGAGTGGTTTCTGCCTTTCCCCCACACTCAGATCTCTTTCCTTGAGGGCTTAGGAAAGGGCCAGGCCTGACCAGTCAAAAACCACAGATTATAGAGATCAAGTTTTATGCAACAATACTTAACTTGGCGAAAGGTATATTCTAGTTGAAATCTGTGAAAATGATTGATCGCAACCTTGTAAATGACTTCATGACCCATTAATAGGTCACAGCCTATGGTCTGAACGGCACTACTTTGGACCATAAACTTGTAGCATGAAGAGGAGGGAGGCAGAGAACGCTGCCTAGGCGTGAAAACCATAAAGGACGCCTTCCCGTCCCTCTGCTCTTCTGCCTTCTGTCCTGTCTCCTCCCGACCCTGACCCCATCAGTGAACTTGGGCTGGACACAGGCCCCAGGGGGACCCCCTCTGACACACCAACTTTTCTGTACCCTCTCTGCACCCCACCTCCTCACCTACAGGAAACAGACCTGCTTGTCCCTGCACAGGTCACATTTGCAGTCTGCCTTGCTCCCCATGACTCCTGAGAGGATGTTCACATGGGAAAGGAGGTTGGGGGGTGCCTTTGGTGGGGAGGGGGCCGGCTCTTTCAAGCCCCCCTGTGGCAAAAGAGAACTTCCTGTTCAGGCAGAATCCTTATCCTCACCGCATCCTATTAACTCCATAGGCTCAGTTCCTGTAGCCTAACATTTACTCCCGCTACGTCCCCCCACCACTCCAACTCAAAGTCTCCCCCAAAACCTTGAAGAGAGGTCTAATGTGGTTTGTGCCTTCTGCTCATACACAGAAGCACAAAAGCAGTGGCTAGACTGGGCTCAGGGTTCCAATCCCTGCTCTGCCATCCAATTCTCTCTCTCTCTCTCTCTCTCTCTCTCTCTCTCTCTCTCTCTCTCTCTCTCTCTCTCTCTCTCTCTCTCTCTCTCTCCCTCTCCTGCCCAACCCACTAGCACAAGGGAAAGATATTTACCCAATGTGACCAATTGAAAAGCGCCTGACACCAGGAGTACACAGCCCACACCTTATTCTCTCAGGAATCCCCATTTCCTCACCATTCCAGCTTCGACAGGCTACCAACAATCCTTGCTCCCAGCCTCTTCCTCCTTCCTCAAAGCCGGCAATGATAGATTGAGTCCTTCTCACATCACACAACAATGACCTTCTCCCGTAGTCACATCTCCCTCTAACTTAGATCCTCTCCTGCTCTCCTCTTCCATCTTTCCAGGACCCTTGTGATTAGATTGGGCCCCCTCGGTAATCCAGGATAACTGTCCCATCTCAAGGTTCAGTTAATTACATCTTCAAAATCTCTTTTGCCATGTGAAGTAACATAGTCACAGGCTCCAGGATTAGGATGTGGACATCTTGGGGGGGGGGGGGCATTATTCTGCCTACCACAGGCCTTTTGGACTGTATAACCTACAGTCCCCATTTTCCAAAAAAGCAGCCCCAATAGGGAAGGGAAGGGACTTGTCTCGGGTCACCCCGTAAGTTAGTGGCAACCAAAGCTACACCCCCAAGCTCCCAAGGTCCACAGTTCCATTTGTAAACCCACTTAAAGCAAGAAGGACTGAGAGCAATCATTGTTCCAGACTGCCAGGGCATGGAAGTCCCTTTCCTGAGACAAACTAACTCCTCCTGCTTCAGGCTGGGAAACGTCCTGATGGTGGCTCAACTGTCAGAGGCAGAAGAGGAGAGAATGTCCTCAGTGCTCCTATCAGGGACAGGAACCCAACGAAATGTCTGTTTAGTGAGTTTGAGACTAATGGATGCTTCTGTCTTATTCTACTTTCCAATTTCATACGTTTTTAAAAATCTATAGATTAAGTTGCAATTTGAATGGCTCCACTGGATTTCTGACTTCCTTTTCAAAAAACAACAACAACAACAAAAACTTCAAATCAATTTGGGATGGAGCAGAGAATATTCTAACAGGTTTTAATTGCTTCTTGCCTCCCGTATGCACGTGCCTCTTCTGCGTTGGGGATCCCAGCTTTGTTCATCTCTGAGCAGGTCTGCAAACGTAACCTGTTTAAAGAAAACAAGGCAGCAAATTCCAGAGAGCTAATCAATAACCAGCTACTGATTACTATTGACTGGTTGTTAGCCAAAGACCTCGTTGTCTGCCTACATTCCTGGGAGCGGGGGCGGGGGGGGGAGTGTTTTTATCATCATTTCAAACAAGTAGCCACGTGTGTGATCATTTCCTTCATGAAGACAAGGAGAGATCTGTAGACAGAGGAGATGACAGGAAGGCCAGCAGTCTAGAACGATCGCAAGCCCATACCACAAGCTTGAATTATCAGTGACCTCAAAGGGTGAGATCAATAAGTCAATTAACCAATAAAATAATGGCACATGACCTCAGAAACAGAATTATTGGAGTCTGTTGCAGCTAAGGAGCAAAAGGCGTAACCATCTCTATGAGCAGCCATCCCAGGACAGAGCTGGCTGCTTACATGCCATTGCTTTGTTGTTTTGGCAGAGAGAGACTGGAGTTTTTTTATTTTCCTCTTTCCAACTTGCAGCTGATTTTGTAAGAGTCTTAACCATAAAGATGCCTTGTGAGAACGGGTCCAGAGGGTGTCTGGAGAAAGGTGCTTGGTGAGCTGGGAAGGAGGCAGGCAGAGGCAGGCCCTGCCCACAGGGGTAAACTGGGTGGCTAGGGCTTCCCTCAGGGCAAAACTCAGCTCCGAGGCCCAAGAAGAGGCCTGGGACCTCTTTCTCCATATGCTCAGAGATTTCTATTCGGTTTTGAGAACTAAACTCAGAGCAGAGGTAAGGACTTTCAGAAAATGCCAGTGAATGTGCCCCTCTGTTACAAAGAAGGGAGGCTCAACAGGCCAAGGAATTTGCTTCCACGGCGGGGAGGAGAGGAGGCGGCGGCCAGCCCTGATCCACAGGTAGCTAGGCAGACCCTAAGCTGCACAAAACCAACTTCCTGGCCTAGTTGGGAAGGGAGCAGGGCAACGGAGGAAGGAGAAACCCATGAAGAACAGAGATTCACCATCATTCAACTCCTATTGAGCATCTGCCTATTATGTGCCAGGCACTTTCCCTCAAGGAATTTATCATCTGAGCAGGGAATGCTGACAAGTAAACAGATGACTAGGAAAGATGAATCGGAGTTTTGCAGTGGAAGGAGAGTGAGAGAGCAGCCTATGCAAAGCTAGGAGGGTGGGTGCTGGAGAAAGCACAGTTCAGGGGACTGCACGTGGGTCCAGGGGACCCGAGCATAGCAGTGAAAGGGGAAAGTGTCCAAAATGACCACTGAGAGATAGGCAGGTGCCAAAGGATGAGGGGCCTGGTTACCACACTGAGGGGTGCGTCAAGGCTAAAGTCCCCAAGATCCTTCCTCTGCTCTCCAAGTGTCTAGGAAGGTATCTCCCAAGCCAAGCGTTGGTCTATTTAGCTCATGGCTTTCTCCCCACTCATTTGAGATTCCTGGCATGTGGAATCGTTTTGCTCTCGCATTTGTCTATTCCTAAGGCTACTAGGTTGAGTATATTTGGGGCCAGGAGGTCCCTGGGGACAATGAAACAGGTCAGTGGGAACGACCCAGCCTGAGGACAGGTGAGAGGAGGAGAGTTTCTTACTAATTCAATTTAACCTCCACTCACTGGCTTTGCAAGAACAAAGCAATAGGTAGGCAAAGGCTTTGGACAGAGAGTAAAGAGACTATTTCTAGCCCATTTCTGCTGTAAACTGACCGTATAACTTTGGACAATGTAATTCATCTTTCTGGGCCGACGTTTCCTCCTCTATAAAAGAAAAGGGGGCGGGAAATGAACAAAGGATTTTTTTGGTGAAATCCCAACTCTACCAGTTCATGAGTCTAAGTTGAGAATGGGTGTCAGGTATCTAAGCAGATATTGCACTTACTGCTCAGAGCCTCTATTTCCTGTCTGTGAAATGGAGATGATGATGTTTAGTTTTCAGGGTTGTTATGAGAATTCAATAAGCTAAGACATACACTTCCTATCTTTTCTTCCTGTAAAACATTGATTCTTGATCTTGTTTAGATCGTTGGCGTGGATTAAAAATAAGGTGAAAGCTATGAACTCTCTCCCCAGAAAAAAATGCACATGGTCACATAGATACACAACAAGTTTGCATATGATTTTAAGGGGTTATGGAGCCCCAGAACCCATCCTCTAGTTACATACTGATAAGTAGAGCCCTCTGGGTCTACAAGTGTTAAACTCTCCTCCAAAAAAACGCCACAGTACCACAAAGCGCAACCAACATTTCCTCTCCTGAAATGACATAATGACTGCCATTTTTTCAATTTACAGGAAGGGGAAAATAAATGACAGCTAGGAGTTGATCAATTTCAAGTTTTTTCTCCCATAATTTTTTTAAACCTTTGGCACCTGCTGCCGTTTGTGTACTAGTGAGTTCTCGCAGATCGCAAAATGAATGACCACGCAAAAAATGGATATGAACAGAGAACCTTCGAGCTGTGAGTTCATAAAATTATCTTATGCATGTGGCAATTCTGAGGGCTGAGGAGACCTGCATACATAGAAAGCAACTGTAACATCGCTTTGCAAACATCCCTGGGGCCTGGTTCTTAAGGAATTGGGACCACTGCATCCACTGCATGCAGGAAATGCACAAGTAATGTTCTCCGGGGGACGTGGAGCCCCCAGACACACGCTGTTGACATTTCATTCATTTCTGAACTGCAATGATGCTTTTGTTTAAAAAAAAAAAAAAAACTAAAACCCACCCCTGGTAAAGGGTGTGAGTGATGCCTTGGTAGGCGCAATTTAGACCTCTAGCCTCCTGGAAGCTGCTCTCCACGCTGTGTCTCTGAAGGGAGTGGCTCATTTGGCTAACTTATCGCCATTATGAACCATTTGTCTTTAGTGTAATTCAGACTTCATGGCTTCTTCTCAAAAGGAATTCTATCCAAATTAAAATAGGCCCCACAGAAAGTGATTGGTGGGCACCAAAGCACATCCAGTTGAACCTACCTTAGAGGGAGGAGGGTAAAGAAACCGCTGGGGGAGAAAAAAAGAAAAGAAACTGCTGGAAGACTTCCCAGTGCCAGGTGAGGGTCTCTGTCCAGACTCCCTCACTCCACGAGCGTTTTCTGTGTGCCCACTCTATTTCAGGCACTGTGCTAGTCCCTGGGGGTTCATAGACCAAGAAGACAGTCTCGGGGAGCTCAGAGTCTCATCAGGCAACAGAACTCAGGGCAACAAATGAACCTTAGCAGACAGAGCTACATTGGAGGTGCCCGAGGGTCTGTCTGCTGGGCTGAGACGGAGCGGGTTTTGGTGGCAGCCTTGAGAAATGGGTGGAAGTTGCCTGGCAGGCAAGTTTACAGAAGAGCTATCTGAGCAAAGGCTTGGAGGCAGAGAAGAACTTAGGGTGGTCGGAGAAGTCACTCTGAGTTGATAAAATTAAGACAAGTTCTGACTGAAGAGAAAGGAACAGCCTCTCACAGAGCTGAGGAAATGGCATTCCAGGAAGACAAGGCTGGCGTGAATCCCCTGTGGTGGAGACAAGCTTGCTGCATGGAAGGAGAGTGTCTATTCCCTGGAGCGTAATGAGCAAGAGGAAGAATGGCAGGTGGTGGTGAAAGGGAGGAAGCAGCATGTTTTGCTCAGGGAACGAAATTCATGGATACAAACCAGCTAGAGCAAAAGTGGCTGAACAGTTGAGAAATGAATCTGTATGAGCCTGGGTCATGAAAGAACTTGTGTGCCAAGCCAAGGAACTTGGACTTGACCTGGAGAAAAGCCATTGGAACCAGGATGCAAGTGAGAGTAACCAGGTGGAAACTTCACTCTGAGGGGGGAGGTGAGATAGCAAGGGACCCCCTTATGAGGCCATTGTAATGGTCCTAGGGAAAAAGTGCTGGGGGCTTGATTTAAAGTAGAGGCATATGGGATGGAAAGGAGGGACGTTTCAGGAGCTATTCAACAGGTAAAACAGACTGGACATAGTGACCCAAGGAATGAGGGGTCAGAGCATGACGTGGAAGCAAGGGGACTCCAGGGTACAGGCTGGTTACTCTACCCAATGTGAGCACTTCACTTAGGAAATGGGCCTTCCGGGAAAACTGCAGACCGTTTAACTCTCGTGTACAGGCTCTGGCTGAAGCACTCTCCTCTTTCATCTCCGCTGCTCCTGGTCCAGCCCAGCCCAGGCCCCCAGGATCCCTGCCAGCCCCACCTTGACTGGCCCTGGGGCTATCACGCCAGCCCAGAGCCTCCAAGTCTTCTTAACAACTCTCCCTTTGATTCCAAGGGCCTCATTCCACCTACTCTTGGGTGAATGGGACCCGGGGGAACAGTCAGGCGGTTGCAGGCAACAGCCAATAAAGTAAAGTTGAAGGAGAGGGTACAAATCATACAAAGATGGTGGGCCACGGGTCTCCAGCTGTTGAGGGAGAGAGACCACGGTGGTGACGCAGGACAACTAGCTCTCCTCACAGTACAGTGACGACAAGCACCATGGAGTTATATTGACCTGGGTGCAAATTTATCTCCTCAGAGCCTCTGTTTCCTTATCTGTACCATGGGGATAATAATGGTACCTCTAGCACAGTTATTGTTCTAGGGTCTAACTAGGATAATGCATGGCACACGGTAGCACACAATGTTTCCTTTAATATTAAAAAGAGAGCAGGGGCTGGCCCGGTGGTTCAGGCGTTTGGAACACCGTGCTCCTAACGCCAAAGGCCACTGGTTCGATTCCCACATGGGCCAGTGGGCTGCGAGCTCTACAGCCAAGATTGTGAACAACGGCTGTCCCTGGAGCTGGGCTGCCGTGAGCAGCCGGAGGTTGGTGTGAGCTGCCGCGGCCTGCTGTGTGCTGCCATGAGTAGCCGGTGGCCAGCATGAGTGGCCAGCAGCCAGTGTGAGCGACCAGCAGCCAGCAAGAGCTGCCATGGGCTGCTGTGAGTGGCCGACCGACAACTGGAGACCGCCTGCCTCAGCCGGGGGCAGCGCAAGGCTCATAATACCAGCACGGGCCAGTGAGCTGTGTCCTACAACTAGACTGAGAAACAACGGCTTGAACTAGAGTGGGGAGTGGGACGGAGGCAGAAGAAGGGGGGGAAGAGAGCAGTATCCCTATTAATGAGAATGGATCCATTGGTCGTTGATCTCCCCCAACCGTGGACTCCCAGGAAGGATCTGGTCTTCCATCCCTGTCCACTTGTTGAGTAGCCCTCAAGTTTTATCATTGTCTTGACTTGGAGGCAAGAGCTCCACCGGGGCGCAGAACTGGAAGCCAGGGTGAGACACAGGTGGGGATAGGAGTGGCCCAACACCAGCCCAGCAGTGGAAGGAAACTAGCCTGCTTCACCACTGTGACACTCAGCCGCCGCTCTGGTGCTGGCTGACCAGTGGCATTTGGAAACGGCAGGTTGGTGTGGAGGGGTGGTCGGCATTGTATGCCACTCTTCTCCCTGGTCATCACCAGCCATGACTCAATGGGCAGTGCAGTACGTGCAGTGTTCCCTGAGCCCTTTCCAGAAGAATCTGCAATCTGAGCTCAGGGCTCGGCCTCTCAGACGTCACTTCAGTTGCTGGTCTTGCCACCACCTCCACAGTGATCCCGAGACTCCGCCCACCTGCCTTCTTCAGATACAGCTCATCCCAAGGGGCTGGAGACACTGAGCTCTAGGTTAATGGGAGACAGTGCTGCCTCCTTCTGAGCTCCCGCATATTGAGGAAGACAGAGAACTGCAGTTTGCTGACGGAAAGCCACCTGGGCCACCCACCCCACGCTCCCGCCTCCCAGCCAGCATGCAGCAGCATGAGTGGCGGCTTCCACACCCAGGATGTGTCATCACTCTCAGTGGCACCCACTAGAGGGCACTGGAGAGCAGGGTGAGAGCCCCAGCTGAAGCCCCTGGTGATAGCCACCAGTCATTGCACCACTCCTTTGGCCACCGCCAGTGCGCTAGCCGTTGTCAGCTGGAGGGCAGAGGCACCCTGGCCACCCCCCGGGCGACCAGAGCCACAGAAAATAAGTGTTTCAAGTACCCTCCCAAACAAGCCGGACGTATACAACACCAGACCCAAGAAGCGTTGCCAGATAAAATATAGGACACCTAGCTACCTTTGAATTTCAAATACACAACAAAGCATGTTTTCATATAAATATGGCCCGTAGGATATTTGGGACATACGTACAATAAAATGTATCTGTGGTGTATCCAAAATTCAAATTAACTCAGGCATCCTGTTTTGGTTATCGTTGTTGGTGTTTTGTTTGTTTTACTAACTCTGGCAAACCTAGATCCAGGTAAAGGGCCCAGGACACTCTGCCAGGTGTGGTTAAGAGAGGCACTGACCTCGCCCCCTGCCCCTCCCCCGGCCTCTAAGGATACAGGCGAGACTTCCATGGTAAGCTCTTTGTAATCCACCTGAAGCCCAGCCCAGGTGCCTAGGGGAAGAAGCCCTGAGATGCTCTGGCCCTGACACGCCGCCTGGAAACAAGCAATAGCTGAGAACCACACTTTATATGTATACTTTATTAGTGGGCTTGTCCTTCCCACTCCTGGGTCAGGAACCGAACCACATTTCGCAGCCTGCTGTGCATGGCCTGGTCCATCCCGAGAGGGTCCTAGAGGTCACAGCCATCCACCCAGTCTCTGAGGTCCTTGCCCTGGCAGTGCTGCCTCCAGGCCTCCCTGAGGATGGCAGATGGGGAAGAGGAGAGACCAAATCAGCGGCAGCCCTCCGTCTCTGCTCAGAGAAGAACAGGAAGGAGGTGGGGCTTCTAAACCAGAAGTGAGGTGAAGAAAAGAGCTAACGAGGAAAAGAGAGAAAAGTAAACTGCATTAACTAACAAAGAACCCACTAGAAGTTAAAAAAAAAAAAAGGAAAATAATGGCCCTTAAAAAGTCATCTATCTAGTCTCCTTATTTAACCAATGGAGACACACAGTAATTTGCTCAAGCCCACTGTCCACTCAGAAGTCAGTGGCAAAGACCTGGGGTCCTGGGGTCCAGAGACCCCGTCCAATGTTCTTTTCCTACACGGATGCTTCTGCTGACAGTGATGCCCCCTTCCTTGTGGACAGCCCTTTACAGTTTTCAAAGCCCTGCCACATTCATCACCCATTTCTCTGCCCCACCCCAGCAGCCCTATAAGGTACACTGGGCAGATATTATGTGCCCTATATTCCAAGTGAAAAACGGAGACTGAGATGCAACGTTACTTGACCAAGATCCACAGCTAGTAAATGACAGAGCTGCACACACATCCAATTCTCCTGGGTCTTTCACTTGTTATAATTATAATTTGTAGACTCTTCCAGGGCCATTACCTTGTTCCAGCATCCCTTTGGCATCTTGAGGAAGATAAGCAAGATCCTGGGGTCCTGGGGTCCCAGACTTTCATAACTAGTGTCCTCCATGACGTCAATGTCAGAGAGCCCAATGACCAGGAGTGCCCCTAAGGACCTGTAGTGCTCTATCAACCAAGAGTGAGCGACTGACCTCTTCGTGCTTCCATTAGACTGTGGGACCCTTGAGGGCAAAGACTTGGGTCTCAGCCATCTCTGAAGCTCAGTACCTAGCACGGAGCCTGGCACAGGCGAGTTCTCAATGCGTGCATGTGGAAAGAATAAATGGCACGCTTTCCACCTCCTGGGATCACTTCCTATTAGTCTCTCTCACCTCTAAGGAGTTCTACCTGCCACAAATTTACTCCCAGTGTACCAAAGAGAGTTGTTCTTTGATTTAACCCCAAAGGACCTGTTTCTTCCACACCAGCTGGTGCCCCCAAGGCCTTAAGCTCTTGGATTCCTGCATTTACCCTTCCTGATTTTATACTTATGCAAATGTCCTGCTGAGCCTGCCTCACTCCTGATCCAGTTCTTAGGGCTTCAACTGTTCTCAAACCAACATGTCTCCAAAGCTATGGCCATTGTCAAGGCCCACTTCGGACCTTGTCTCTGTTCACAATCATTTTCTCCTCCTCCTCTCCCTCACCTATCACCGGTCCCCAGCACGCCCTTATACCCAACCCTTCTCCTCTGTCCATCATCTGTGCAACTGTTCTATCTGGACCTTATATCTCCCTAGACTCCTGCAAAGGCTCCCCCACTGGTCCCCCTGCCTCGAGTGTCTCCCTAGACGTTCCGTGCCTTTCAAATTCCTTTGCCAGCCTTGTGAGTATCACATCTGTCTGTGGTTCTGGTTGCACCGGCCAGCCAGAGTGTTTCACCTTCCCCACATTCTCCCCCTGCTGCTCTCTCATCCAGAAATGTGAGTAAAGGGAGGTTGGAGACTAAGTGAAACTCGCATCAGAAGAGGCTGAGAAACTGCTGTGCCGCTGCCCCGGAGGTCCCTCAGTGAACCAAAGATCTAGTGTAACGCCCCATCGAAGCACATCCAATTCCGTCACCTGTAAGGGCGGCTTCCCATCTTGTGGGAAGGGGGTGGGGAAAGAGAAGGCTGGCAGGGTGAGGATCGGAGCGCTCACCCTGCTTCAAGCTGGGAATTTAGTATTTGATCTGTTGTACATGGGGGGCCTTCACATAAAAGTTACTTTTGATAAAGATACCACAGTTAAAAACACAAACGAAAAAGGTTTATTAGGCCCAGATCTAGTGGATTCATAGGCAGAGGAAGTTTGGAAGAGCCAGGCTTGGCTCCGTGACCTCCAGGAAATTGCTTATCCTCCCTGAAACTCAGTGTGTTATCTGTAAATACCTCCGTGGTAGTAATCCCTACCACCCAACATTGTGCGATTAGAGTGTGAGGCTTTGGAATGGTGCCTGGGATAAAGCAGGCACTCAGAAAAGTTAGTTTTCCTGCTGCCCTCCACCAGTCCTGCTCACGTCACCTGGCGGGGGCTCCAGCCCAAGCTACTCACCAGCTGCTCAGCCCCTGTGGCTGTTGAGCTATCTTCATGGCACAGATAATAGTGTCCTTGAGGTTAGGATTCAACAAATCTGGGGTGGGAGGCAGAGAAACACAATGAGGGAGCAGGGGCCTGAGCTGAATATACATGAAAGTCTCTCTCTCTCTCTCTCTCTCTCTCTCTCTCTCTCTCTCTCTCTCTCTCTCTCTCTCTCTCTCTCTCACACACACACACACATTCCTCCATCCTAAACCCAACACTGTCTCTTAACCCCTTTGAAAACACAGACATTAATTTATCACTTTCATCTCCTATCAGAAGCAACCCCCCGCCCCCAGTGCTCTAGCACTCAGGACAGTCTCCCATCTGGGACCCCAAATGAGATTTATACAGGATCCACCCTCATCACTTGCCCCATCCTGCTCTCCTTCGTAGGACCAGCAGGATGTGGGGGGACTCCCCATTCAAAGATAAAGGTAAAAGGAGTAAACAAAACCATGAAGAGCAAAGGCTGGTGCAGAGGCCTGGCCCCAGCCAGCGCTAGGCTCAGGCCCCGCCTACCGGAGCAGTACACCTGGCACCGGTTGGGGACATTTGGGTTACGATCTTTGCACCACTTCCGACTGCTAATCTGGAAGATGCCGTTGTTGGTGCTTCCGTCCGCTTCGTGATCCACAGCGGCTGTGTTGAAGCCACTTGTGAAATAGGCAAGACAGACCCCTGCATAGAGTGGAGACACCGGCTTAGGGGTCACATGATCAAGGCCAACCCAGACCAGAGCATGCAGCGTGCAGGCCCCACACGTTAGCTCCTTCAAGCCTCAGCTCCTGCTTAGAGGACATCGGGGCAGACGCCCTCCCACCCACTTGGGAGGACTTCAGGCCTCCCACCCGTAGGTCAGCAACCTTCCCGTTGTCTCTGTTCCACACATAATGGGGCCCAAGAAGTGTTTGTGGAATGAAGGAACAAGAGCTACATTTTCTGAGGCGAGCTGAGGAAGACACAGGTGGGACCTGTATAGAGGCCTAAAACTAGAGAAGAAAATAAGTCCAGGTGGGGCTGTGCTTGCAACTTCCTGAAACGCCCATCATTTTCAGAAGTTAACGGATTTGCTCAGTTTGCCCTAAACTTCAATGGGAATGTCTGGTCCTCATGCCAAGATTAAAATTAGAGTACTAAGCTATTCTGTTCCTTTGGCTCCTGACTTGAGCCGCGGTGAAAATGAAGGGACGGTTCTGATTTGGCTGTTGGTTGCCTGCCTATTGTGTATTTGACTCAGTGCTGGGGGTTCTCTATCAGCCATCTCATATAATCCTTGTTTTACAAATGAGAACTGAGGCTCAGAAAGCTCCTGAGGCCACAGCCCTTGAGTGAAAAGGAGGAGGGAGAGGCAGAGGGAAGGAGGAAGCGGTGCTGAGAAGGGGGTGAAGCCCGCCGGGGAGAGGGGTTCTCACAGTCAGCCAGGCTATAGCCCCGGTATCCCTCCAGGCCGAAATCCTGTAGCACTCTGGCCAGCTCGCAGCGACTATAGGCCTTGGCCTGGCCGGAGGTGAGCAGGCAGCTGAGCAGAGAGGCAAAGGCCACCAACATGGTCCCAGATGGGCACAGCCGCCTTCTGGGAGCCCAGCTCCTGGCTTCCATGCAGGCGGCAGAGGTGAAGCCCTCACCACACTGGCTCCGAGCTGGGCTTTGAGATGGCAGGAAGCTCAACAGCCCTGGTGGTCCTCTCAGACAGCTACCCCTTTGGAAGAAGAAGGAAGACAAGGCCAGGGCAATAGGGGGAAAGCACCAACACTGCCAGCCTGCTCCCTTGCAGCCCCGCTGATACATCTGCCATACCCCTGAGATCCAGGAGAGGGCTCTCTGTGGCCAGCCCCTCTCCCTTCCAATCTTGCTTGACACCACCCTGCCCCAGCAGCTGAGAGAAGAGGAGGGTAAATGGAGGAGAAAACAAACATATTTTAAGCTCCATACTTCATGCCAGGCATTATTGAATCCTGAGGCCGAAGATTTCACAGCTAGGAAGGGGCACACTTTGGACAGACACCAAAGTTTATGTGAATCTGAAGCCCCGTGGGGATATGGCCATGAGTGGATGTTCCCAGAGGAGATGGACCAAGCAGTGTCCTCCGTGTAAAATTAGTCCCTAGACCCAATTGCCAAGGAAACTCTCTTCTAGCACTAAGCCCCCCTCCTCTGGTCTGAACTGAAACGAGGTCCCCCAGAAAACTGCCACCTGCAGCCCTCTCAAATGGAGGCTGCTCTTTCCCCCCCACACAGGTTCCCAAGGCAGTCCTGAAACATGCCTCCACGCCCACAGCCCCTTCTAAACGATCACCTTGCAAAAGCGCCTCCTCCCGAAAAGCTCCCCTCATTTGTTTACCATTTTCTCACCTCCTGTTTGTTTTCAAACCCAGTGAAAGGTACTAGCTTCCCCTTTACCACTTGCTGCAATTGTTCTGCTTGGTCCAATGGACCGTTCTCAATGCTCTCACAGGAGCGCTCCACCCTGTAGACCACTGCACCTTGTTGAAACTCTTGCCTCTCTTTGCTTCCATGATGCTCCCCTCTCCCAGGTTCTCTCCTCCCTCTCAGGTTATTTCTTCTCTTTCTCCGCTGTGGAATCCACTTCTGCCCAGGTCTTAAATGCTGCCACGCTTTCCAGGCATTCCTACCCTCAGCCGTCTTCTCTTCCACAGCCAGATACGCCAGGGATAGCCCTGCTGTTAACTCCACCGACAGGCTGATGACTTTACATTACATCTTACCTCATGTGCAACTGCCACCTGGCTCTCTCCACCTGGAGATCCCCGTCATCTCCAACTACGTGTGCCTAACACAGAACTAATATTCCCACTGAAATCTGCTTCTTTACGTCTTCCCCTTCTCGGTTTAAAATATTCTCGTTTTTACACTCATAATGTTTTATCCAAACTAGGAATATGGATGTTATTCTTCAGTCATTCTCTTCATCACTGCGTCCTGCAACCATCCCCACCAATTCATCCCAAAGGGCTGTTGTTTTCCTTTCCCTACCCAAGCATCATCTTCCCCTCAGTGCAGACCACCGTCGTGGTTTGCTGACGCTCTCCTTGTGTCCAGTTCCTGGCCCTTCTTCCAAAGGACTCTATACGCATTTATCAGAATGACGTTCCAAAACAAAAAGCCTGTGACCCCCTTCGCTGGCCCCCTTCGTCACTGCTCCCAAGCATGATCTGCAGGGCCCCTCAGGACCCAGCCCTGCTAACCCCTCCCTCACTTCCCCTTTAAGTCCCAGGAATGCCATATTGTACACTCGGCAATCCTACCATCTAGAACAGAAAGTCTCTCCGTTTCTTTACATGGGTAACTCTCACTCATACTTCAACGGCCCCGTCAGAGATGAGTTCTCCAGCAAGGTTCTCCTGATAGCTCTCCCAACACTCCCAAAGCACCCTGTGCTGTCCCTCTGCCACACGAGACTGTAATATAGTATGTTAGTCTTTCCCACCACAAGGTAAACGTCCCAAGAATAATGGCTGTCTTATGTATCTTCATCTCCTAAGAGTCAAGCAGAATTGCTGATATGGAGTGGCAATTCTGTGGATGCTTCTTAACTGGAATTATACCGAGGTCATGACCCCGAGAGCGTGAGCCTTTCCCGTCAACGTGTGGGGAAAAGAAAGGGACGAAGACAATTAACCGTGCTGGGTTTTTAAAACCTGGCAGACCTTTTCTGGATGTTTTCCAGCTTAATCTCATTGAGTCCGCTCAACAGTTCAAGGTGGATAGGATTAATATCCCCAATTTATAGATGAAGAAACCAAGTTGACTGCTATACAGAGACTGGTTTTGATTTTTTTGTAGCAAAGTGACTTAAAAGCAATTTATCCTGAGTGTTTCACCGTAGGTCTACAGGTATAAGGAGTCAGGTCTGGTGATTCAGAGACCAGAAACCTTCCAGCATGGGCTTCTCTCTCTCTCTCTCTCTCTCTCTCTCTCTCTGTCTCTCTCTCTCTCTGTCTCTCTCTCTCTCTGTCTCTGTCTCTGTCTCTCTCTCTCTCTCTCTCTGAACTCATTGCTGTCCCAGCCCAGAATGCACCCCCATCTTTGATCACCATCTTTGTTTTTCCATGCCCCTCACTGTCCAACCAAGCCCAGGAACCTTAACAGCTGTAGGAAAATGGGGAAGGTGGCTCACTGATCAGGTGTTGTTCCCACCAAAGCTGACACAGCGGTTATAGTGGCAGCGGCAGAAGGGACCCAGAACGCTGCTTCAGCTCAGGACACCCTCCATGATACTGCCAGGTCTCCAGGCACCAAACTTTAAGAGAATGATTGGAGAGGGCCTTCTGGAACTCCCCAGGTCTGTGAGCTCATCTTCTAGAACCATCTCTCACCCACTGAGCTTTGACTAGCCCCCTTGAACCTCTCAATTTCAAGGCCTGGAGACATACTAGGAGTATCTAAGTCCAACTCCTCTTGCCCAAGTCTACACACACACACACACACACACACACACACATACACACACACACGATACTTTGAAGGATGAAACTTCTCTTTCCAACAGATCCTTCAGGTGGTTACCCAGTGATGATGGCGGTTGCCCACTGCCTTCCCAGGCAGCCCATCTCACTATCGAACTCCGTTGACTGGCAGCAATTTCTTCTTTAATGCCACAAAATAACCCCTTTCTCCATCTGGATGATGAGTGTTCATTGTGAACAAGCCTGGAATAAAGACGATACTGTCAACCCTACAGCTTGAGAGACAGAGACGTGATATGGAAGAGAATGGGACACCCACGTCTATGCTCCACAGGGGCCTCTGCCTGGGAGCCATGTGGCACGGCAGGTAGAGCACAGCCTTTGGAGTCAGGCTGACGTGGGCACAAACACAGGCGCTGGTGACGACGAGCTGGGTGACCCAGAAAAAGTGGCTTAACTTCTGTTTCCTCAGTTCTCAAGTGGGAATGCCAATACCTGAAACACCTTTATAGATGCTTCGTGCTTAGTACTTAAAGTATAGTGCTTAGTACATAGGCACAATTACTACTGAGCGCAGAGCACAGCCCTAGCGTGTTAGGTTGCTCCCCAGACCAACCAGGCTAGGACTGAGGGTTGGTGCAACAGCACATCAGGATTTCTTTTCTTTCTTTTCATTTTTTAAAAAAATTTTATTGTGGCACACACACTTAACATGAGCTCTACCCTCAACAAATTTTAAAGTGTACAATACAGTCCCATTGACTATAGGTACAGTGTACGGCAGATCTCCATAGCGTATTCATTTTGCTTAACTGAAAATTTATGCTCTTGGATGAGTCACTCCCCAGTTCTGTCCCCCCTCCAGCCCCTGGCAACCACCATTCCAATCTTTGATTCTATGGACTTGACTATTTTAAATACCTCACATAAATGGAATCATATTGTATTTATCGTTCTGTGACCAGCTTATTTCACTTCACATAATGTCCTCAAGGGTCATCCTTGTTGTTGCGTATCGCAGAATTCCTTCTTTTTAAAAGCTGACTAATATACCGTTGTGTGTATACAATACAAGTATAGTTTCTTTATGCATTCTTCTGTCAGTGAACATGGGGCTGTTTGTACATCTTGGCTATCGTGAATAATGCTGCAATGAACCGGGGAATGCTACTATCGCCTCGAGATCCTGATTTTAATTATTTTTGGATAAATATCCAGAAGTGGGATTGCTGGATTATAGGGTAGTTCTATTTTTGATGTTTTGAGGAGTCTCCACTCAGTTTTCCATAGTGGCTGCACCATTTTGTATTCCCACCAACAGTGTGCAAGTGTTCCAATTTCTCCACATCCTCACCAATTCTTATTGTCCTTTAGAGATCATATATATATATATATATATATATATATATATATATATATATGAAATGGCCATCCCAACAGGAGTGAGGTGACGTTTCACTGTGGTTTTGATTTGCATTTCCCCAATGATTAGTGATGTTAAGCACTTTTTTTCATATACCTGTTAGCCATTCGCAGGCCTTCTTTGGAAAAATGTTTATTCAGCATCAGTATTTCTTAAAAGCTCCCTAGATGACTCGAGCATGTAGCCAGGCTTGAACTTTTGTTCAAGGGAAAGAGCTCTGTACTCGAGTTAGAAAACCCTGAGTTCAAGGTTTTGCTCTACCCTGGACTGGCTATTTAGTCTTGACAAGTTAACTTCCATTTCCTCATGAGAGGCGTGAACCTGTTCTGCCCACTGGAACCATGGTACTTAAATGTCCCTTAGACTCATTTTGCTCCTCTGTACAATGGAAATAATCCTCCCTTGCTGACTCAATGCATGTAGACTCTTACCACTTAGATCAGTGCATTTCAGCTATTGTTTTTATTGTCTGGCCCTCGGTGGTGATTCTGTCTGTCTGAGTTTTGGGGTTTTTACTGCATCGGCCCACTTTTACCATTTTATTGCTTCTTTTTATTGAGTAATCTTTCAGCTTCTTTTATTTTATTGCGTGTTTTATTATTTCCCCCCTGACTCTCACTTTTAAACGGGGAATAAGAAACAGCAGCTCAAAAGGAACAGTTATGAGGGCAGACATGGCCCCAGTTGGGATCGGCCGGTCTTTACTGCTCAGCTGAGCTCTGCACGAGTCTTCCTTGCTTCCCCACGGCGAGCTTGGATTCTTGACTACTTCCTAGCAGAGATCCTCCAGCAGCCCCCTTCAGGCTTAAGTTCATCAGCAGCCTCTCTTACATTTCTGGTATTATAATACATTTCTAAAGTCCTGGCGACAACTTTAGAAAAAAGAAAAAAATACTGATGCTTGTGCCTGCCCCCACCCCACCGCCAGCAAATTACATCAACATCTCTGGAGGTAGGACCCAGACATTAGTATTTTTTTTTCAACGCTTCCAGGTGATTCCAAAGTGCTACCAGGGCTGAGAACCACTGTTCTAACCAAACTTGATAGTTGCCTAAACGTGTGCCCATGTTTTGTAAACTAGCACATTTTATACGCTATTATATAAGTCAAACACAGCCTTTCGGCTCCAACTCTCCGGCTAGGTTCCAGTCTTCCTTAAAGCACCACTGACGCTTGACTCCCTCCCCTGGGCTCGTTGGGCCGAGTTAGGAACCCCCTACACCCTTGCACAGAATCTAATGCTAATCTGTAATCTCAGCATCTATCACACTCTATCAGTAGCTTCTTTATCGCTCTCACCAGACTAGGAGATGCCTGATGTGTGTGCCAGGTCTATTTTCACACGGTCAAGAATAATATAAAAAAATACTATGTAAAGAAATAAGGAAATGAGCGGCCAGATGGCTCGGTTGCTTAGAGCCCAAGCTCTGAACAACAGGGTTGCTGGTTCAATTCCCACATGGGCCAGTGAGCTGCGCCCTCCACAACTAGATTGAAGACAACGAGCTGCCACTGAGCTGCCCGAGGGGCGGCCGGATGGCTCAGTTGGTTAGAGCGCAAGCTCTCAACAACAAGGTTGCCAGTTCAACTCCCGCATGGGATGGTGGGCTGCGCCCCCTGCAACTAAAGACTGAAAACGGCGACTGGACTTGGAGCTGAGCTGCGCCCTCCACAACTAGATTGAAGGACAACGACTTGGAGCTGATGGGCCCTAAAAAGACACACTGTTCCCCAACATTCCCCAATAAAAAAATTTTAAAAAAAAAATTTAAAAAAAAATAAGGGAATGAATGAAAATCACCTGGCTGGTGGATTCAGGAAAGCGTTAGCCCAGAGGACTCCACCAGGAGAGCACCGAGTCTGGTCCCACAGAATGTGCTAGGGTCAGTACGGACAATGCAAAAATGAGTCCTTCTCTGGCTGCAAGTAGGGAGAGCCTGGAGCTCCTAGAGGAGGACCTGCTCCCCTGATCCATTCCAAACATAGTACATTGAAAACAGACTTAACCTCTTCTCGATAACGTGTGTCCCTGTGTTTTCATCACTGATCATGTACTGTGGCTGTGATTGCAAGGCATTGTTGTCAGGAGGTCTGAGGCATGTGAAGTCAGTCATCCCTCACTAAATAGTCTCACACCAGCACATTCTTTTAGTTTTGTGTCTGCTTCATTATTCTGTCTCCCTCCCACTGATAGTCAATTGTACGTGTCCACTTGAATGGGCCACAGGGTGCCCGGATAGTTGGTCAAACATTCTGGGAGTTTCTGTGAGGGTGTTTCTGGATAAGATTAACATTTTTAATTGAAACATACTTGACATATAATGTGTAAATTTAAGGTGGACAACATGTTAATTTGATACATTTATATATAGTGATATGATTGCCATCGTAGGGATAAGTAGCACCTCGCTCATGTTATAGAATTATTTTTAGTGGTTGGAATAATTAAGTTCTAATCTCTTAACAAGTTTGATGATTATAATACAATACTGTCGTCTATAGTTACTATACTGTGCATTAGATGAGATTAACATTTAAATCAGGGGATGGCCCGGTGGCTCAGGCAGTTGGAGCTCCAAGCTCCTAACTCCGAAGGCTGCCGGTTCGATTCCCACATGGGCCAGTGGGCTCTCAACCACAGGGTTGACAGTTCAATTCCTCTAGTCCCGCAAGGGATGGTGGGCTGTGCCCCTGCAACTAAAATTGAACACGGCACCTTGAGCTGAGCTGCCGCTGAGCTCCTGGATGGCTCAGTTGGTTGGAGCGCGTCCTCTCAACCACAAGGTTGCCGGTTCGACTCCCACAAGGGATAGTGGGCTGTGCCCCCTGGAACTAACAATGGCAACTGGACCTGGAGCTGAGCTGTACCCTTTACAACTAAGATTGAAAGGACAATAACTTGACTTGGAAAAAGTCCTGGAAGTACACACTGTTCCCTTATAAAGTTCTGTTCCCCTTCCCCAATAAAATCTTAAAAAAAAAAAAAAAAACATTTAAATCAATAGATTGAGTAAAGCATCACCCTTGCTATCGTGGGTGGGCCTCGTCCAATCGGTTGAAGGCCTGAATAGAACAAAAAGTCTGACCCTCCTTGATTAAAAGGGAATTCCTCCTGCCTGACCATGTTCATGCTGAGACATCAGCTTTTTTCCTTGCCTGTGGACTCAGTCTAAAACATCAGCTCTTCCTGGGTCTTCAGCCTGCCAGCCTTTGGACTAGAACTACAACATTGATTGTCTTGGGTCTCCAGCTTACCAATTCGCCCTGCTAATTTGGGAACTTGGCCATCTACATAATTGCCCAAGCCTCATAAATTTTATATATATATATATCCACTCTTCTAGCCAAACTATTTATACTTCTATGTGTGTGTACACATGTCCTTTTAATTCTGTTTCTCTGGAGAACCCTGACTGATACACTCCTTGTGTGAAGTTGGTAGAAAATCATTTAACAGTCATCCGATTCCTCAATCCACATTATGGCCTACTTTGCCCGGGTGCCACTACAGGCTGACATTCTTCCCTCCTTTCTTAGGACTTGTGGCTTCTACAGTACAGAGCAGCTGGCTGAGCGAAGCCAGACCTGGGCTGGAGTCCTGACGTCACAAACTCACCAGCTCTGTGACATTGGTGGGTAGTTAGCAACGCTGAGCCTCCATGTGCTCACTTGGAAAATGAAAGGAACTGCTACTCGGGGGTTATTGAGGGGATTCATGAGATAATGGGCAAAGCATCTTACACAAAGCCTGGCACCAAGCAGACACTCCATAAAAGGCAGTTTTTAATGATTGGTATATTGGGAAAGATGAAACCAAGTAACCAAATTGAGAACTGCACTTGAAATGTCAAAAAAAAAAAAAAGGCTTTGAGTAAAAGGGCCTGAAGGATATTGCAAAAGAAAAACATGAGTTTGTTTTAAGCAGTCAGAGGCCTTTTCTTATCCAAGTTTGTGCTATGTTGGCCCTTGCTGAAGTCACAAGATCTCTGGATAAGCAGGGAATTACTCTACTAGCATTCATCTTCTTGGACTTGAATCCTAGGGATTTGCTCTCAGGGAAACCGACACAACTTAAACAAAAAGGAAAAGCATCCATCTTGGAAAAAGTGATCGCTCACTCCTGTCACACTCTGCCCTCCCCATTCTGATGTCCTTCAGAGGTCAAAAATGGTTCTTCCATATATGTCACCACTCTGTTTGGTGCTGTCGGCGTAACTTATCTGGGACTGCACTCGTTTCCTAACTGGTCTCTCTACATCCAAAGGACAGAGCTGAATACAACATTCCCCATTTTTAAGCCTTTCAGTGGATCTCTACCACTTGAAGGGCTAGTTCAGCCAATTCATTTCAGCAGCCAAATATTCCTCCGTAGTCCCTCCTCTCCCCACCCCTCCAGCCTCACCACCCAGCACCTTTCCTCCTGCACGTCACCCCCTGGGCTTCCGCAGTTCTGAAATACCAACGCTTCCCCAAACTTACCTGCCTAAAATCTCCTCATTGGGCACCAGAGAACTCCATTTCATCCTTCAAAATCAACCTAGCATTGCAACTTTTACAGAAAGTATTACTCCAACACTCTCTACCTCCTGAATCCTCTAATCTTTCTTGTTGTCCCAGCACCTTGAGTTTTTCCCAGTCACAGGACTACCACGTGACACTATAATTTATGGTACACATGACTGTAGCCCTGTCTATGGGCTCTTCCAAAAGAAGGAGTATGGTGTATTTATCTGTGTGTTCCCTTGATCTATTAATGATAAGGTGCATAGAAGGCACTGAATAAAGGTGAGGTGCATATGTTTAAAAACACAATGATAGGGTGGGACGTGGTATCCAAGTGGTTAAGGCGAGGGAGTGCTAAACTTACACTGATTGGGGAGAGAGGGAGATGAATGTGATACTCAAGGGATAGCACAAGGCAGATTTGGTTGGGGCCTAAACAGTTCTGTATCTTGACGAGAGGCGGGTACACAAATCTACACGTGTTATAAAGCAGCATAAAACTAGCATAAAACTACACACATACACTGTGACAATGTTGATGCCCTGATTTTGATATTATATTACAGTTATGCAAGATGTGACCACTGGGGGAAACCAGAGGAAGGGTACGTGGGATCCCCCTCTATGTTTGCGCCTTTCTGTGAACCTACAATTATTTGAAAATAAAAATCTTCTTTAAAAGGAAACATCCGCAGGCTAAGTGTACGGTTCTGACTAATAATCAGAAACAAAGGGCAGTCTACTTTGGAATTTTTCTCAAAGTCTAATTTAAGATTAGACTTAGAATTAGAATTAGAATTTTTCTCAAAGTCTAATTTAAGATTACTTAAAACTGACTGGCTAGAGGGTGAGTGATTAGAACATAAGCATAACCCAGATGTGCTTCACCATCTCGTTTATTTAGAGCTGTAACTCGTTTCTGCTCTAAACGCCTTCAACCACTGCCTAAGTGGTTAGAACCCTGAGTAGAATGAATCAGGGCAATGCAGCTCTGGGAGCTGAACAAGGTCACCTGCGATGAAACACCTGAGAAAAACATAAAGCTTCTGTTACACTATCTGACCACACAGAAAGAGGCTGAATGGAAGGGGGAAAGTGCAGGCCTGACCCACGACTTTGGGAAGCCACGGACCTGAAAATCTGAGTCCACATCTTCTGAGCAACTTGGAAACCCTCACAAGCTGGAGATGCTAAAAACCAAGCCTACCAGTAAACGGACACCTTCAAAAGCTTTGGGCCTCTACAAATCCAAGGCCTCCAAAATCCTGAGACTCCTAGCAACCAGGACGGGCTAACACCCTGATTACTTCAAGATCCTGTTGCCCTAGGAGCCCCCGAACCCTTAATAACTGAGGTCTCTAATAACTTGAGGCCTTTGAGAAGCATGAGGCCTTTAATAGATTGAAAAACTGAATAACCTGGGCCTTCTAACAACCCGGGACTTATAATAAACTCAGACTCTTAGCAACCCAGGTTCCCTAGCAACCTGGAGACTCTAATTACCAGCGACTCCTAGCAACCAGAAAGATTGCACAACCTGAGGGCCCAGCATACATCCTACCCTGGACGGAGACCGTCTCTCCCTGTGCGGTGACTACACACTGAATCTTGAGAGTCAAGTGTGATCTAAAGAGATAAAGGCATGGGGTGGCCCAGTGGCTCAGGTGGTTGGAGCGCTGTGCTCCTAACACCGAGGTAACGGGTTCGATTCCCACATGGGCCAGTGTGCTGCGCCCTCTACAGCTAAGATTGTGAACAACAGCTTTCCCTAGAGCTGGGCTGCCCGGAGCAGCGGGAGGTTGGTGTGGGCTGCTGTGGGCTGCTGTGGGCTGCTGTGGGCTGCTGTGGGCTGCTGTGGGCTGCTGTGGGCTGCTGTGTGCTGCCGTGGGCTACTGTGTGCCACCATGAGCAGCCAGCAGCCAGCGAGAGCAGCGGTGAGTGGCAACCAACTGCCGGGGGGACTGCCGGGGGGCAGGGGGAGGGTAAAGCTCATAATACCAGCATGGGCCAGGGAGTGGTGTCCTACTCAACTAGACTGAGAAACACCGGCTTGAACCCAAGTGGGGGGAGGAGGCAGAAGAAAGGGGGGAGGGAAGAGATAGAGGCAGAAGACTTGTGTTTAGTGTTCTGCTTTTCCCACTTACTAACTGCATATCCTTTGGCTTAATCTCCCTATCAGTCCTTACATATAAAATGAGAATGATAATTATATCTAGCTCATAAAGTAATTATGAGAATCAGGTAAGAAGGCTTATGGGAAAGCATTTTAACAGCGATACATAGGCAAGTTGCCGTTTCTGACTGTACCCTCTCTCTCCCATCTCAATACCCACCATATTCTATCGTCTACTTTCAAAACGTCTTCCCCATACGTTCTAGCTCTGTCACAACCACCAAAGCCTCAGGTTTCTCCACTTCATTGTCTACATTGCCACCAGTTATCTTTCCAGCACACAAGTCCTATCATGTCACTTTTGCCTAGAGGCTTTCACTGGCTCCCTTGTTCTTGGAGTCAAGTTCAAACTCTTTAGCACCGTACTTAAACTCTTCATGATCAGGCCCTATCTTTCTGGTTTCATCTTCAGACACTCTCCCAACCCCCACTTCCTTTGCTTACTCCTAATACAAACCTGAGAGGTAGGTATTATCATCTCAGTTTCACAGATAAAGAAGCTAAAAGAAGTAACTTAACCAGGTTACCGAAGCAGTGATTTGAAACCAAGTCTGACTCTAAAACCCAAGTTCTCTGACTGTAAAGCCCTTGGACACTTCCAAAACGGTGATTCTGCTTCTCGGAAGGTTCCGAAAATGTGATTCTCTGGCTCCTCTCTTAAAGAACCAACTTTGGTCTTATCCCAAAGTCCCTCCACCATATTTTGTGGGAGCCACTGGACAACATTCAGCTTTGGTGGAGACTGGAGACTTGCCACCACGGGACACTTTCCTTGTACACAAAATTATAAACACCGTGCGTCAGACCGAGGAGATTGTTCAGACCATGCCCAGTGATACTTCACCTGTGGCCTATCTCATTTTGCTGTATGGCTCATGGTATAATTTTAGGAGATAAACAGTTAGAAACCTACGTACGTCCTTGTTGTTTCTCCTCAAAAAGGCTCAGTTATTAACATTTTAGTGGCTAAAGTCATTTTTATTAATATCATTCCTGTTAATGGAACAGGTCATTCGGAGTTTTAAGAATATACATTTTCTAGACGGGAGGGGGTTGAGGGATGGGTGAGAAAGGTGAAAGGATTTGGAAGTACAAATTGATAGTTACAAAGTCATGGGGAGGTGAAATACCGTATGAAGAGTATAGCCAATAATGTGGTAAAATCTCTGTATAGTGTCAGATGGGCACTAGACTTACTGGGGGATCACTTCATAGATAATATAAATTCCTGACCACGATGCTGTGCACCTAAAACTAATATAAAATAATATTGACTGTCAACTATAATGTCAAAATATATAGTCACAGGATGCAAAGTACAACATAGGGAATATAGTCAATGGCATTATAATAACCATGTACCGTGTCAGAGGAATAATAGACTGGTTGAGGTTATCACTTTGTGAGGTGTGTAAATGTCTAATCAGGACGTAGTTTTGTACACCTGAAGCTAACAATAAAAAATGCACATTGAAAAAAAGAATACACTATATATAGTTACAAGAAGTGGAGTACAGCATTAGGAATAGAGACAGTGGAAATGTAATGGCTCTGTGCAATGTCAGAAGGGTAGTAGATGGGGGTTGGGGAGTTATCACTGTGTGAGGGATATCAATGATAAATGTCTATTACATTGTTTTGTATACCTGAAACTAATAAAAAAAATTTTAAAAAAAGAAATATACATTTTCCTCCATAAGACTCAATAAAGCTCCTCTCATTTTGAATTGAATTAAATATGACCTGTAAACACCTTTATTTGCTGTTTGATTCTCAAGGTTGGGGGTGTGAAGAGGCAGATGGGGACAGTGGGATGATGGCTCAGGACTGGTGCAGTCAACGTCCTCATTTTATGAATGTAGGGACACAGCTCCCCATAAAGAAAGCAAATTGCTCCAGGGCCCACAGCAAGCAAGTTTCAGGGCAGGGACCAGATCTAACTTTCCAGTGCATTCCTCTTGTAATGAACAATGAGTACATAGGATGAGCCCTCTGGCATTGTTCATGGCCCAGAGCACAAACTGGGAGCTCCCTCTGATGAGTGTAAGAGAAATCATACTTGGCTCTATGAGGAGTGTGTTCAACCCTCTGAATGCCTCAGTCTTCTTCTGTGAGGGCACTGCTCTGTACCTCCTAGGTCTGGCTTTCATGCTGTGTTCCCTCTGGCACCTTCCCTGAGAGCTGTTCTCTCCAGGCTGAGGTCAGGGACCCCAGCAAAGCTCTCCCAAGGGGCTGGGGGGTTGGGAGGAAAGGCTTTCTCTCCTGTGCACACGCAAAAACAATATCCCTCCCAAACTGCAAGGGAGAGTCATGCTGTTCAATGCTCCTGGGGGTGATTTTGTCCCCTAGAGGACACTTAGCAATGTCTGAAGATATTTTTTGGATACCACAACTGGGGGAGAGGACTGCTACTGGCATTTGGTGAGTAGAAGTCAGGGATGTTGATAAACACCCTATCATGCATAGGACGGCCTCCTAAAACAAAGAATTATTCCATCTTAAGTGTCAGTAGCACCAAGGTCGAAAACCCTAACATGCGGCATAAGGAGTTTCTGTCTGGTTTCCTCTCTGCTCCTATCTTCTGTGTGAGATTGAAGGAGCCATCTCATCTCTGGCCTACATTCAGTTTCCTGACCTGTAAAACGAAACATTGTAGTTTGGTTTGAGGCTCTAGGGCCCCTCCTAACACTACCATCCTCCAGCTAAGCTTCCTAGTCACCTGTCTGTTGATTTTTCTTATGGGATTTTGAGCCTCCATACACAAAAAAGAGAGTAACTTTGCCTCCACTTCTTCAACCACATCTCGTCTGGGAATCATTATTCCTGCTTCACCATTCCTACACTGGAAGTAACCTTACACGTAGTCAGTGCTTAATAAACATTTGTCTTTTTTTTTTGGAAAACAATCATCATGGGTCAGCAGAGGGGAAAATTTCAAAGGAACTGGGATTTAGTGAAAAGTATCCTCATTCAACAGCCACCAAGGCAGAGGTACTTTTGAGACAAGAACATCCCATTTTTCCCGAACATTCTGAGAGACGGCTATGGATCCTGCGCTTTGCAGGCAGCCTAGTGAAGTGGAAAGAACGTGGGCTTGGCAGATCCACGGGCTTGTATTTGGGCCTCTGACCCATCTTAAGGAGAAATGTTTCTGTCAGAAAGAGAAAAAAAAAGTTTCCACTGGAAGAATCATTTCAACAGCTCTGGCATTGTGGGGTGGGAGTTACAGAGCTTTGATGCCAAGTCTGGCCTGAGTGCAAAGCCCTCCGCTGCCATGCCCTCCGGGGTGACCTACTTGTCAATATGCAGGATAACAATACAAACGAATTAGGAGCCTTTCAAGGGAGGGAAAACATCCAGTAAGTGTTTAATAAGTGTTAGTTCTCATTGCTAGTATGTGCTAAGAGCCCCAGATGGGGCTAACATGTGTTGCCTGCCTAGGCGCAGTTGCATTCTTGTTTAAGATTTCCATGAGAAATCACAAACATTGTCAAACCTCCTTATGTTTCCCTGAGAAAGATGTTTACACACACACACACACACACACACACACACACACACATCTATTTTACATACAGAAAAACTCACATAGGACGTTTGGCTAAGGTGAAGATCTGACGGATGGAGCATATACACTTGTGTTTTTTAAACCCCAGTATCTTCTCCCTCCCTCCACCGCACCCCCAAGGACCCTTGAGTCAGAGCAAGCTGAGATGACTGCTCTGGACTGATCAAAGTAGGAAGGCATCATTCTACCCCTGAGCCTTGGTAAAGAAAGCAGTCTTGTAAATCAGGATCTGCCCCATGGTGAAGCCAAGACCATCTTTTATTGATTAAAGTTCAACTAGGATGTAGATAAGTTAAACTATGCAGAGACCTGACATTCTGAAATGCCAAGTCCTAAGGCTAAATGTCTAAAACCAATCACTCAAAATACAAAGAGATGCAACTCCTGAGGAATAATCAAGAGCCTCAGCTGCTCCACTGGCTAGAATCAGATCACCAGCCTCATGGAGGGGGGGGGGGAGGGGAGTCTGCAAAGGAGCTCAGAACCCACGCTGCTTAAAACAGAGTCCTGCAAACATGCACAGAGGTCCTGGGATGATCAGGCAGCCCTGTGACGTCCCACGTGTGTGTTCCTACTTCATGGGAGCATGGAGAGAGTCAGGCTTGGTCAAAGAGACAGACAGACAGGGAGACAGAGGATACAGAAGGGGACAGTGGTTCCCTCATGAGAAAGTGAGGCAAACAGCAGCAACCCAGTTCTGGTTCTTTAAACAGTCTAAGTAAGAAGTGGAAACTTGCTCTTCTCCAGATTAAGCCTTCCTTTCTCCAGAGAAGGTGGCTTTAATTATCATTCAATTTCCTCATCCAAAGAAGCCAATTTATACAAAGGCAATTGAGTTATTCCAGAAATTTTGTCTGATTATATTATCAAAAGAATTCAACTCTTGGAACTAAAAAGCAGCCACTTCTTTTGCGTCTAGGACAAGGGGTTGAAAACAAGTCAGGTTAGACATCAGGACAGGATTTGAGAGGGGGAGAATATCAGCTCCAGGGCTGGCCTCTGGAGAAGGCGTCCCTGAAGACTCTAGGTGCTAAGCTTGAAAGGTGAAGCAAGCTCAAGGGGAAAGCAGCAAATGTCAGGACAGCTGTTCTGGCTGAGATAAGCATCCAGCCAAAGCCACATGTATGGAAGTCAATCTGGAAAATCCGTCCATCTGGGGCAAGACTTCACCAGCCAGTGGACATGGAAGAGAACAGGTATGTGACCCTATTTTGTTGCTCACTGTCTTCTCAGTGCCTAACTCAGAGATTGGTACATAATAGGTGCTTAACAAATACTTGTGGAACAAATGCCTGCAAAACAAATCCCCTATAGACATCAAATTCATTCACCCTCTCCTTGCCTCCACCCTCCTACCCTATAGTCATGAGAGGAAGACACTGCCTCTCTGGTGATGGCCCAGGCTGTTTTTTCTTGAACCACTAATTTGAAGTGGGTGCCAAGAACAAAAGTACAGACGCTGTCAAGTTGTAAAGGGCAAGAATAGTGGAGAAATCTAATAGAAGGAAGTAGCAAACATGGAGCTAGATCTTCTGATTCAGCTCCGGGGGCAGCGCTTGCGAAGAGTAAATGTGCTGCTGCCAAAGCCAGTGGGCCTGGCAACAGGAGCCTTCTGGGCTTGTCCCCACTGCTTCATGGGGAGAGGCAGAGGTAGGTGGACCTCCCTTCCTGGTCTGGCCAGAGGCATCGGATAAAGGCCTGTATAGCGCAATCCTGCAAGCCAGAAGTGGGGTGTAACCTGGCCTATCACCTGAGCAGCTTAAGTCACTGCATGGGCTTCTCCCGCAGCCAATGGGGGAGCAAAGAAGTAGAGAGGCCACTCGGGATGGGGCTGGCCTGTGTCTCAGTCCTGGAAACAGCAATCAGGCTGCCTGCCCATAAGGCGCTGCTGAGACAGTGGTGGAAAAACCATAATTATAAGTCACCGTGCCCCTGACAGAAGACTGATGACCTGAGAGCCAGCTGTTCACAGCACGGGGATCTCCTGCACCTGAGTCAGAGGCAGGGAAGGCGTAGGAGTTGCAGCAATGCAGGCCGGTGGAGATGAGCCACGGGAAAAACCAGGGGCGTTTTTTGTCGTGGCGTCTGGCTTTGCAGCCAGGCATGGCCTGAGGCACCGCTTTACACCTCCTCTCTAGGGGACGCCCTTTCTGGACCACACGCAGAAACCCATCCGTCCGAGAGCATCTGCTCCTGCGTAAGCCAGGCTTGAGATGCCTGGGTCCTGCAGGAGGCAGTGCTCCACGGCATCTCCTGAGAGAGGAGTGATTAGCAAATGATAGTCCATGAAGCGTGGGGGACTCTGCAGAGACGTCCCACGAGGCACTGCCCATCGCACCCCCCTGCTGCAATCAGAGCAGCTTCCCTCTTCTCTATATTATGTATTAAAATTCAACATCAGGTGAGACAGAAAGTAGAATGGTGGAGAGGGGAATAAGGAGTTATTGTTTAATGGGCACAAAGTTTCAGCGTGGGAAGATGAGAAAGGTCTGGAGATGGATGGCCGTGATGGTTACACCACTACGTGAATGTACTTGTCACGCAGGGGACCCTGCTCGCTGCGCCATTTGTCGTGCAGGGTCTCAGCTCCCACTCCCCGCCCAAGAACGCAGGACACGGTAAGGCCAAACAGGAACACCCACGGAGCCATAGATAGGGGAGTCAAACCAATATATTCTCGCTGGAGGCTTGGCTGGAGACACAGGAAGCAGGATCTACATAATCTGCCTAACAGCAGTCCGCGCTTGCCAGCCACCATCTTCTTGCTAGCCCCCATTCCTTTTCTGCTAGCGTAGCCACAGCCGTTATATTAGTGGCCAATGGCCTACGGGTTACAGCTGACGGCCAACTAGCCACAGCTGCTGGCATCTGATCACAGTTGATGGCCATTTACTACCCGAGCCAGCACCTTTCTATGTGAGGCCGAGAGCCTGGAAACTGTTTTTTGGGGTTTTGTCCCCACACTCCACCCCTACAGGGTCTCGCCTCACAATCTACGCGACAAGCGTCTTCTGCGAGGGGCCCTATGCAAGGAGCCTGGAGGTGAATGCACTATCCTGAACACAGCCAGGCTCTCTGGGCACAGCCAGGGTTTCTCAGGGCACCACCAGTACTTCTGGGCACAGCCAGACATCCTGGGCTTCTTAGGGTACCACCTGTTTCCCTGGGCACAGCCAGGTTTTCTCAGGGGACCACCACAGTACTTCTGGTCACAGCCAGACTTCCTGGGCTTCTTAGGGTACCACCTGTCTCCCCGGGCACAGCCAGCTTTTCTCAGGGCACCACCACAGTACTTCTGGTCACAGCCAGACTTCCTGGGCTTCTTAGGGTACCACCTGTCTCCCCGGGCACAGCCAGAGTTTCTCAGGGCACGGCCACTCTCTCTGGACGCAGCCAGACTTCCTGGACTCAGCCAGGGCCTCTCAGGGCATTGCCACTCTCTCTGGACACAGCCAGACTTCCTGGACACAGCCAGGGCTCACAGGGCACTGCCACTCTCTCTGGGCACAGCCAACTTCCTGGACACAGCCAGGGCCTCAGGGCACTGCCACTCTCTCTGGACACAGCCAGACTTCCTGGACACAGCCAGGGCTCTCAGGGCACTGCCACTCTCTCTCTGGGCCTCTCGGGGTACTGTGCTGGAACAACAGCGGCTCACATCAAGGTGCTTACATATTATCAATGGCGGCCAGTCAAGACACAAAAGCAAACATCAAACCAGTCCCACTACATGGTGGTATGTTCCCAAACAGTCAAGCGTCCAATAAATTAGGGATGGAAGGCAATTCCCCATAGTCCATAGTCATTCGCCAGGGCTGTCCTGGGGGTGAGGGATAACCTTGACCTCACCCTCATCTCCCACGGAGGACTCAGCAAGCGTTTCCTCCTGGGACAAATCCCGCATCTGGGCTTCCTCAGCAAGCAGTTCCCAGCCCACAGGGCGGCAACAACCTTCGCTTTCTCCGCTTTCTCCGGCCTCTGCTGGTTGGGGAACCATCCACATTTTTCCACCCCTCCACGGGGATCGAGCTCTCCGGCAGCTGCACCTCCTGGTCTTCCTCAGACTGAGCTTTCATACGCACAAACTGCTCCACTGCCCTTCGGAGAGCTTTGGCTGGCACTGTATCCTGCCGACTACGCCATGTGTCACGCAGGGGACCCTGCTCGCTGCGCCATTTGTCGTGCAGGGTCTCAGCTCCCACTCCCCGCCCAAGAACGCAGGACACGGTAAGGCCAAACAGGAACACCCACGGAGCCATAGATAGGGGAGTCAAACCAATATATTCTCGCTGGAGGCTTGGCTGGAGACACAGGAAGCAGGATCTACATAATCTGCCTAACAGCAGTCCGCGCTTGCCAGCCACCATCTTCTTGCTAGCCCCCATTCCTTTTCTGCTAGCGTAGCCACAGCCGTTATATTAGTGGCCAATGGCCTACGGGTTACAGCTGACGGCCAACTAGCCACAGCTGCTGGCATCTGATCACAGTTGATGGCCATTTACTACCCGAGCCAGCACCTTTCTATGTGAGGCCGAGAGCCTGGAAACTGTTTTTTGGGGTTTTGTCCCCACAGTACTCGATGCCAGTAAACTATACACTTAAAACAGTTGAAGGGTTCAATTTTATGCTATGTAGGTCTTCCTGCAATTTTTAACATTTAAATTAAAAACGGAAAAAAAGAAAGAATGTAAGACCATTATAATTCGCAGCCTCATATAAAGACAGGTGGCGGCCAGATTTGACCTATGGGCCATAATTACTAACCCGGCTCTAATGAACCTTTCTCACATGTGCCCTCAGGAGGTAAGTACCGGAGTTCATCACACCACTGCCTGGGTAATAAGAAAGAAAAAAAGGAAATAACCTAAATATTCATTAAGAGGAAGGTGGAGAAATACATTGTGGTAGAATTATTCAGTGGGCTACCCAATGATAAGTGGAGTATGCTACAATTTATATTTAAAATGTAAAACCCTACTGAATAATGCCATATTGTATTAATGGATACATAAATATGTAATAAAAGCGTACACACACACATAAGGAATGATAACCACTGGATTCATGGTAATAGTTACCTCTGAGGAGGAGGGAGAAGAATGGGGATGGGAGTGAAATACACGGGGAGCTTCAGTCTTATCAGCAGTGCTTTATGTCTTTAAATGAGATCTGGTGCATATATGACATAATGTTAAGATTGGATAAAGCTTATGGTGGGTACATAGGTATTCATTATGCTCCTTTCTATTCTTCTCTCATCTTTGAAATATTTCACGATGAAAAATTAATTTAAAAGGGGGAGAAAGCAAAGGGAGGGACACATTTTTGAAGAAAAACAATAAGTCATCAATTTCAAAACATGCCAGTAGCGGAAGCAAGAATAGCAGAAGAGCTAATCAGTCCATCTCACCGATCCTCTGCACTTTCTCAGGCTTCTTCAGCTCACTGGCTTAGAACTCAGAGGGCAACCTGATGCAGAGACCCGCGTTCAGAACCAAAGAATGGCTCTGAGCGTGGGTTGGTTCCCCTGTGGCTGGAGAAGGAAGGGTGACAGCGCCCAGACCGCCATACCCGAGAACCAAGTTCCAGCCACAACCCACCTTCCAGAGGCAAGCCTGCCTACACCCATAGGCACAAAAAGTCATTTCAGGACTTCAAGATGTTTTGTGAAAACTCCAGGTTCTTTCATCAAGACCTGGAGAGAGGAAAAAAAGACAAGCCAGGCTTCTCTTGGGGACTCACTGTCAATTCAACAAATATTTATTGACCTTAGTTCTAGTCCGTATTTAATGCTGTCAATTAGGATTAGATTAGACTGAAAGTAACAGGAAACCCAAATAAGAGCGGCTTAAACAAGACAGAAGTTTATTTCTGTCTCATGTGAAATAAATCCAGAAGTAGATAACTCAGGGGAAAACGAAGGCTCTGTCATTCCTAGGATGTGACTTATTCTCCTGTACCAAGATGACAGCTGAAGCACCAGTTATCAGATCTGCCTTCTAAGCAGCAAGATAGAAGAAAGGTAGAAGGAGGACCAGATTCCTCTCTTTTAAAAAAAGCATCCCATGATTTTCACTGGCATAGGCCAGAACACATAGTCAAATGCCGACACTTACTCCAAGGAAAGCTAGGAAATGCCGTCCTTTTTTGAGAAGCCCGAACTTAGCTAAGAAAAAACAGGGATTCTATTACTAAGGAAGAAGGGGAGAAGAGCTATTACAGAAGGCAACTTGCAAACTGTTACAGTCACCCATGTACTGTGTCACCTTGAGCAGGTGATGTCACTTCCTCACCCTTCAGTCAATGCATTGCCCTAAGTCATAGCTAAGCTCTTTCCCAGACCTGACATCCTATTCTACGCTAAAGTTTTATATTTATGTAATTCCTTCACTCCAATGTGCACAGGAACCGGTATTTAGTCCTTAGTCATGAACGAGCAACACTTTCACTGTTTATCGCTTTTAAACCTCAGAAGCCACTATATGATGTTGGATGTGTACACCCTTTTCAAGAGGAGAAAATTGAGGCTCCGATAGGCTAAACCACCTCCCAGGCTCACACAACTTGAAGCGGTGAGACCAGGATTTGAACCCAATCCGTGCTCCTTCCCTCTACCAAGCTGCCAATTTCTGTATCTGGAAATAGACCCAAATGCAATCCCAGGCTTCCGCTTACTAGCAGTGTAACCTTAGACACGTTACTCAACCTCTCTGTGCCTCATTTTACTCATCTGCAAAATGTGACTAATAATGACACCTGTGTTATAGGGTTGTTGAGAAGATAAAAGGAATGAATAAACATAAAATACTTGAAACAGTGCCTGGCAGGTAAATTCCTAAGCATGGAAAGACTATGAGACATGAATCTCGAATTTTACCTAGAAGGGAAGGGAAAACTGACACATCCTAACTCCCAACTGCAAGCCCTCCACGGCACTAGGAGCGTCAAAAAGGAGGCAGCCTAACATCCAGAGGGAAGTACACGAACTTGGCTCCTGGCTCGATCCTAGCCTTTATCACGCCATGTTCCCGGTGTTCTAGGGTGTTATTCCCAGCTGGCAACCCGCCAGTGCTGCAGCACCCAGCCCCACCTGCTGAACTTTATCCCCAATCAGGAAAACTTTCTCCTCTGTGTACTTAAGAAAGGGACAACGACACAGGGTCACACCCAAGGGTCCATCTGGCCAGGGCGCTGCCGCCAACAGGAGGCCTAAGGGACAGGGTGTCCTCCCTAATGCCAACCCCTCCCAGGGACAATGTGCAGATTCAACCTTAATACAACTGTGCAAATCATGATATGGAGGCAAGCACCACAAAAACGGGACTTGGAGGCCAGCGTTTTCCTCCCAAATCTGCCGTTAAAGTCATTCCGCGACCTTCAGCCAGTGCCTCGACCTCTCTGAGCCTTGGGTTGGTGGGAATAGACATATCCATCTCATAAGGTTGTTGTTTGCTGTGAAGAGGAAATGAAATAATGCATGTAAGGTGTTAAAACAGCTTCCAACATGCAGTAGGACCCCAGTCCGTGCGAGGTTCCTTGTATCTTAAGGTTCTCTCAGCGTTCGCATTCTCCAGAGCTGTGATAAGAGTCCCATAGCTGGTTAGATGACTTTTCTCTTTCTATTTTAATCCTAAGCATATCTTGTGCTTCTGAACTGACTGAGTTTACCTTTGACCTTTTCCCTACTATTTGTGCTTTTATGACTTTTTAAAGATTTTTATTAAAATATAGCTAACGTACACTATTGTATTAGTTTCAGGGGTATACAAGATTTAACATTTCCATACCTAAAGCAGTGATCGCCATAAGTCCAGCACCCATCTGACACTGTACCATGCTATCACAATATTATTGACTATATTCCCCATGCTGGGCATTACATCCCCATGACTTATTTGTTTGTTTTTTTGTGTGTGTTTTTATTTTAAGATTTTTTTTATTGGGAAAGGAGAACAGGACTTTATTGGGGAAGAGTGTGTATTTCCAGGACATTTTTTTTCCTAGTCAAGTTGTTGTCCTTTCAATCTTAGTTGTGGAGGGTGCCGTTCAACTTCAAGTTGTTGTTCTTTCGGTCTTAGTTGTGGAGGGCGCAGCTCAGCTCCAGGTCCAGTTGCCGTTGCTAGTTGCAGGGGGCACAGCCCACCATCCCTTGCGGGAGTCGAGGAATTGAACTGGCAACCTTGTGGTTGAGAGACTGTGCTCCAACCAACTGAGCCATCCAGGAGACAGCTCAGCTCAAGGTGCCGTGTTCAATCTTAGTTGCAGGGGGCAGAGCCCACCATCCCTTGTGGGATTCAAGGAGTTGAACTGGCAACCTTGTGGTTGAGAGCCCACTGGCCCATGTGGGAATGGAACCGGCAGCCTTCGGCGTTAGAAGCACAGAGCTCCAACTGCTGAACCACCGGGGCCGGCCCACTTATTTGTTTTATACCTAGAAATTTGGACCTCTTTTTCCCCTTCACCCTTTTCTCCCCCTTTTTAATTTTTCAATTACAGTTGGCATTCAATATTTTTCATATTAATTTCAGGTGTACAGCATAGTGGTCAAGTGGCTAGACATTTATAAATTTACAAAGGGATCCCCCTGATTAGTCTAGTACCCACCTGGCACTACATATAGTCATTACCATATCATTGACTGTATTCCCTATGCTGTACTTTACAACCCCATGACTACTTTGTAATTACCAATCTGTATTTCTTAATCCCTTCACCTTTTTCATTCTGCCTCCAACCCCCTCCCATCTATCACCCCAATAAATCTAGTACCCATCTCACACCACACATAGTTATTACGATATTATTGACTATATTCCTTATGCTATACCCTACATCCCCATGAGTACTTTGTAACAACCAATTTGTACTTCTTAATCCCTTCCTCTTTTACACCCATCCCCCCAAACCCCCGTCCTAACTAGCAACCATGAAAATGTTCTCTGTATCTATGAGTTTGTTTCTGTTTTGTTTGTTTGGCTTCTGTCCCCAGCACTGGAACCCTGAGCTAGGGAGCCTGGTGTGGGCCTGGGACCTGTAGTTCCTCTGGGGGAAACCTCTGCAGCCAAGATATCCCTTCCAAATTTTAACGGTCACACGTGACAGTGGGACCAGCCTGTTCCACATCTCTGTCCCTCCTACCAGTCTCCAGGTAGCTTCTGTATGTCCTCAGTTGTAGGACTTCAGTTAAGCTAGATGTCAGGCTACTCTCAGTGATGGTTGTTCTGCAACTTAGTTGTAATTTTGATGTGGTTGTGGGAGGAGGCACGCACAACAACTTTCACATGATGAGAAAGTTCGGGGCCCCAGGTGCCATGCTCCCCTTCTCTCCTCTAAGCTCCAATGAAATCAAATTAATGACATGGGTACACAAAGATCATAAGCCAAATAGCAAGTTTGTTCATCTACTCTGGTACATTCCAGCTCTCGAACCACAGGCTTTCCTATAATTTGTGTTGGAGAATTCAGATCAAGGCCAAGGGTATAAGTGGGACTCCCTAACTCATAAATCTAGATATTAGAACACATACCCAGAAGCTCCCCAAAGCTTGCCTGCAGAGGTGTGACCAGGCCTACCGAGGCAGCTCAGTCCCACTATACAGACAAGGAAGCAAGCCTTCTAGAACGTGGCCCTGAGCCTGAGCTAAATGTGCTCCACACCGAGACAGTAAGAGAAGGAGGGTTCTCCGGGGAAGGTGGAAAGTCAGAGAGGAAGTGGCTGACCTGGTTCCTGGTTCTAAGTCACAGCAGCCCTACACACTCCTAAAAGATGGTTCGGTGAATATCAACCTCTGTCCAGTCAGTCTAGACATTCCTCTTCCTGAGCAAGAGCGAAGAAGCATACAGAGAGATACTACACATGCGCTAACTCACCTCCCTCATGGGAAGAGAAAGTTTGAGTGGAATTTCTAAAGAAAGGTAAGAAAGAGGAGAAACGGTGCTTCTTGCCCAACAACATAGACCTCCTCATTTTAATCTTGGCTTAAGCAACAGGAAACCCTACCCCCGAACATGCATAATACACACACACACATACACACACACACACACACAGACACACACACCACCTAATGCAACCTGTGCAGAAAGCACAGGGTTGAAGTTGAGAGGAATGATGGAGTTTGGCCTCATAGCTGGACTTCTCATCCATTTGACTAAAGGCAAGTCTGAACCAGAAAACCATTGGAAAGAGACAGCATGCCTTGTATCCAGTGTACTAGGGACAATGCTGCTGAGTCTTGTTCCCAGAGACCCTGTGGCTGACACCTTAAAAATAAATAGAAACATGATGCATCTGCCATTCTGGGACGTTAACCCACCAGACCAGTGGATCGGGTCCTAGGCTGACTCCAAAAGAGGTTTGAGGTAAGTTAAGTTCCTGAGAGCAGGATCCAGAGCTCACCCGTACACTAGCAGACTGACAAGTGTCACTTGCAGGGTGGAGCACTGGGTGAGCAATGACCTGGGAATTCCTTGGCATGCATTCTCTTCCCAGTTCTTCCTTTGAGCTTGGACAGTCAGTGCCCCTTTTTAGGTCTCAGTTTCCTCCATGCTAAGTCTCGCTTTCCTGATTTCAAAACAGGAATAATAGTCATTACCCTTACGGATGTCCTGGGCATATTTTGAGGAGCCCATGGGCTCCAGCAAGGTGGGTGTCGGATGTGCTCTCCTGGGGAGAGGGCATGGGGGTACACGAAGTCCCATCAAGTCAGCAGGAAATTACCAGTCCAGCAACAACAATGATCAAGGCAAAGGAAGTCTGGCTCAGGTTCACCTTTCACAAACCAAATGGGGCTGGGTCATCTGGAAAGACAATCTGAGAAAACCTCTCATAGGAAAGAATAAAGCCAGAAGTGGAAAGGAGCAAAATTCCACTTGTAGAAGTGAATGATGAAGAGCAGAGAGAGAAATGATGAAGGTAATGGATTGGAACAGAAGTCACTAAAAACAAAAAATTCAAAGAACCAAGGTGAGAAGTCGGTATAAACAGGATTTTGGTAATCAGGAGAGAAGGACAGAGTAGCAGGCAAGAGTAGGAGGTAAGAGTAGGGGACATTCCTCAGAAACACAAGGAGATCAAAAGGCTACTGTGTGGCTGGAAGAAAAGAGACAGAGAAAGGTGGTGCCCAGTGCGAAAGTATCAACAACAGAGCAGTATTTAGAGTTCTGTTTCAGGAGCACAGGACGGCTCAGAGAGAGTAGGGGTCAGGCCGTGGAGGGAGAATGCAGTTTCTCAGCTAACATAATTCCACACCTGGCCAAGCTATAAAACCAAGAGAGTGCCCCCAGGGGCCTGAGGTCTGGCTATCGAGTTTTCTGAAGGACCTCAAGACTGAGCCGACCTTGGACTGCTGTCCCAGGGAAAGAAAGGACAGGGCTAGCCAAGGAAACAACAGTACATTTCGAAAGAGCAGTGGGCAGCTCTGACGAGCTGGAGCCCACTCCTGTGGCTACATCCCACCGCAAGTAACATCTCGCCTTCTGTGCTAAGGCTGGCAGGAGGGAGGCGCACGAGCAGGCAAGGCTGGGGGGCCACACTGGATGCTAGCGAACCATCCGGCCCTCCTAAGGGAAAGCACAGCGGGGCCAACACAGGACAGTGTGGGGGAGTCACCATGTTCAGATCCACAATAAGCTTAAGACCAGGAGAAATGTTGGCAGGAACTTTGGAGGTGACGAAAACGCCAAGCAAGTGGGGAAGTAGAAAGAAAGAACCTGGAGAGGAGAGTGTACATGGGGGCTGAGGTTCAGCTATCAGCCTTTGGAAACACAAGGTGGACCAAGTAAAGTGTGTCCCTCTCCAGCAGGAGTAGACGAGTAGGGCAAACGTGGACCGTCCTTTGAGTACTTGCTGCTGGAAGAGGAATCACTGAGCCTCATCAGTGCCTGTAGGGTACTTCAGAGTGTACACCCCTACAATTTTCTGAGCACCTACTGGGTGTAAGGCAGTGGGCTAGGCATTAGCTCCCTCGATTCACACAGATGCAGCCACACGTAATTGACAAGAACAGGAAGATTTAAGAATGGTTAGGCAGTTTGCCTCAGGTGACACAGTTAGTCCGTGGCAGAGCTGGGATTTGGATCCAGTTCCACCTAACCCCGAGGCCCAGGCTCAGAACTGCTCTTCTGTTCTTTAAAAAGACAAAAGGCCAGGCTACTTTAAGAGAGGTGTTCGTTTCTCCTGTCTTACTGGAAATGGAAGGATGTTGGTGCTCTGAGAAAAGGTTCTCTAGAATGGATGGGGTGGGGCCCTGAGTCCTCCGCTGAGCTGAATGAGGGGCTTTTCTTTCCCCTCCAGGACCCATGCTTACTTCTGCCTTCATATTCTATTAAAATTATTTGTGTACACATAAGCCTCCTTCATTCGACCAATGAATCAGTGGTTCTTATCCCTGGCTGCACATTAGAATCTTTTTTTAAAAACTAACAATGCCTGGGTTCCACCCAAGACCAAATAAATCAGAATCTCAAAAGCTAGGACTTCAGCGTTCTTCTTCTTCTTTTTTTTTTTTTAACTCCTCTGATGATGATTCAAATGTGCCATCAGGTTTGAGACCCACTGTTGCAGACTGTGGGTACGTCAAGGTCAGAACGAGGTCGTAGCTGTTGGGATCCCCAGAGCCCAGAAGTTTCTGGTTCATATTAGGTGCTTGACACATTTCCTGCGAGGATGAACACGGACAGCGGAAGGTGAAGATGGAGAATATAGAAAGGAAAATCAGGGAACTATCATGCTGAGGGGATGGGAGGAAGGCGTGATTTGAGACTGAGGAGAGACTCTCACAGCCGCCAGGGACCAAGGAAGAACCTGGATGAGTCTGCAGGATCGCGAGGTTGCCTTGCATAACAAATCTCTAGTTAAAGCTAATATGACGCTTCAATGCAGCACCTGCTGCCGAGAGAAATGAGGTGAAGAGGGGTCAAAAACGTGAGTGTTTGAATGTGCCGGAGCAATCAATGGCCTTTGGGGACCAGAACCCTCGGTGTTGATGAGAGAAGATGAAGAGGGCAAGTGCCAAAAAGGAAGAGAAAGAACAGAATTGTGATCCTGAGAATCACTGAAACGTGGGGGGGAAAAGATGACCAGGAAGATAAAATTCATGATTTAAAAATAAAATGGGAAAACAAGAGAAAGCAAGCTTAAGAATAAGAGTGGAGTGAATTCGTAAGTCATCCATATGCATGTTTGCTCAGAATGCTGCTGTTTTAGCAGTGGGGAAAAAGATTAGAGGTAAATAAAATATGCAAATGCATTTCATAATGAAAAAAAATCCTGTGATGAACAACTGAGATAATCATTGTGAAAATTCTCTGAAAAAATACAAAATGTTCTAGAAATGCGAGGTGGCATGATTATCATTCTAAGGTAGAAGTTGCCATGCATGCTAAGAAAATTAGCTCTTCAACTGTTCGTCATTGGCCCAAAGTAGCCTTAGTTTAGTTTCAGAAAGCCCTCAAAAGTTAGGCTCTCGAGGGCTGGGATGTGGAGGAGAGTAGTGCTTGCCTGGTATTTATACTAGGTACCCTGGGGCCATCTCAAGTTGGAAAAATTGGGTTTAAGTCTCTGGCTGCAATACAGAGAGCCAGAAAATAGAGAGGAATGATATAAAAGAGGCAAGTAGTTAAAAGGAGAGAAGGGAGATGTATCTAGCATTTGCTGACTGCCTACTACGTGCCAGGCACTGGACATAGGATATTTCATTTAACCATCCAAATAACTCTACGAGAGCCGTAGACTGGTCCAAGACCATATTAGATGATAGAGTTCCTTATGACCCTCTTGTATTTTCACTCCATACTCTTTGCCTAGCATCACACCCATAGCCATTACCGTAATAAAAATGAGCCATGAAAAATCTGCAGCCTAGTCTACTCTGAACTTCAACCATTAGATCTAACTCAACACAGATACTTCAAACGCACCTGAAACTCTTCAAGTCCCCAAACATCATCTTTTCTGGTGTTTCCTGCACCAGTGATCTCTATCCCTAAACTGTCATCTCCACATACGTACGCAAACCTGAAACCTAGAAGTCTTTCTTGACACCCCATTATCGTACATCACTGTACCATATCCAGCCTACCCCCAGTCTTATTTATTTTACTTTCTAAATATCTCTCAAAAGTATCCACTCTGCTAACTTTCCATCTCCCTCTCCCCACCCAGGCCAAGGGATTATCTTCCCTTGCCTAGACTTGTGCGGTAGCACTGGGTCTTCCCCATCTAGTCTGGGCCCCTCTGATTGGTTCTCCACATAGAAGCCAAAAGGATCTTTTCAAAATACAAATCTGATTGTGTCACTACCTCCAACCCACCAGTTTTAAATAAACCATTTGAATGGATTCAAATCATTCTTCAGCTCAAAGCCAAAGTCCTTAACACAGCCTACAAGGTTTGGCATGATTTGACCTCCTGTCTCATCATCACCTTCGTCCTCCTCCCTGTCTACTCTCCAGTCACACTGGCCTTCTCTCAGTTCCTGTCCTCCTGCCACAGGCCCTTTGCACGGACTTCCCCTTGTGTCCCCACTCCTGCACCTCTGCACTCCTACTTATCCTCCAGATAATAGACCCATTTTAATGGAAGTCTTCCTTGACATCTTGATAGACAAGTCCTCCTAATAACCTTACATAAGGTTCTATCTCTCTTCTTAAAATACTTTTAAAACTTCTTTTTAATTTAACACCTATTTAAACAATCATTTGCTTAATATCTGTCTTCCCTCACTAGTCTGTAATCCCATGAGAGCAGAAATTGTGTAGTTGATCTCTACCCTGTGTCCCCAGCATTTAGACAAGCCTGGCACAGAACCGATGTCCAATGGAAATAGCAGGGAAAAAAGGGAGGCAAGCAGGTGGGGAAGGAGAGGTTCAGGGAGTAGCAGAGTCAGGATCCAAACCCAGGTCTGTCTCCCTCCAAAGTCCAGGCTCTTCCCCAGAACCAAGGAAGAGAAGGAAAGAGAAAGATGAGAGAAGACCAGAGATAACGGTCCAGATGAAGAGAGGCTATTCTCTAAGAGACGGCAGACCGCTGCCATTGTCAGTGGGATTTTATTTTTGGTCTTTGTTTCTTGTTACTTCTGCTAGACTGTGCCTCTTCAAAGGAAACTCTATGCAGAGACCAGTTCCGTGAGATGCCAAGAATTATTTGGGCTATTTCTTCAATGGTTCACCATTGCTCTCAGAATAAAGGTCTTCACGTGATTTATGAGCCCTACTTGGCTTTCCTGATTCTCTTTCCAATCCTCTCTCCCATCACTGCTTCTTCTCACCTAAGATTCTAACCCAGCGTACTGAGCTCCTTCACATCCTACCTGGAGGTTGGGAGCTTCCCATGCCCCACACCCATGCACTGCCTCTCACTCTGTCGGCCGGACCACCTCCTACTAGTCCGTCAACACTCACCCTGCCTCTCCTGGTCTTCCTGTCCATCTCTTGGATCCCTAACTGTTTCCACCTTTAACCTTAGACTGGGTTTGGGGTGGATGAAGGAAGGTTTGATTTCTTCTACTCTGGTTGTGGCTGTTTGTGTGTGTTTTTTCTGCCACTGTATCTAACCTGTGACTATTATTATTACCCACCCACCCATGGCACTCTGCTGCTTCAAACATTTCCATGCTATTGGATCTCTGGACGAGAGAGGATTTTCTAAGCATAAAAGCAATGGAAGAAATCACTAAGAAAGAAAATCAATACATTTGACTACACCCAAATTAAAACTTCCAAATACCAGACACATTCGAAACAAAACTAAACAGCAAATGACAAGGCTGGAGAAAAAATACACAATAAATATAACAAAGGCTTGTTATCCTTAATATATAAAGAGCTCATATAAATCGATAAGAAGAATATTAAAATCCTAGGTTAAAAAAAAAGGGGAAAGAACATGAATAAGTACAAATTGCTAATAAACGTACAAAAACATGTTTAACTGCCCCAGTAATCAGGGGAACGCAAATTAACATAACGCCAAACCATTGTTCACCTAGACAATTGGGATCACCTGAAAAGCTGGGGAGGGTGCAGAGATCATTTGATAGTTTTCCAAGAAAAAGTAAGAGCCTTTTCAACTTTCAAGGGCTCCCTACCACCTGGAGGAAAGGTCGGGGGTCTCGGCCTGGCCTTCCTGTCCCTTCCATGCCTCTCCCACCCCATATCCACTCCCATGTGGACACTTGCAGCGGGAATTCCGTGAGCACAGTAAGGCACGTCACACTGCACAATGCCCTCCGGGAGCCTGTCTGCCTTCACCTCACCCTTTTCCTGTGCCACTCAGTCTTCTCCCGGCTCGCTCCTCCACCTCCTTGACATCACCACTCTCAGGAAACTCTACAGAGCTGGCTTGGATGCCTCTGCCCCCGAGTTCTCCATACACACAAATTCCCTTACTTAGCACTTACCACATTGTCTTGCAAATGACTCTTTATGGGTTTCTTTCCACCTCAGGTTCGAAGAAGCGCCTCAAGAGAGGCATTATAGTTTTATTCATTCCAATATCCCAGGGCTTAACCCAGTGTAGATATGCAACAGATGACTCTGGAACTAATCAATCATGTAATAAATTAATTATTCCATTTTCGCACCATAAATTTTTGCCACTATTCTGGTAAATGCACATTTTACTTAACATGGAACAAATGAAGGCAGTTTGGATGGAGAGAGAATACCTCACCCATGCCCCAACCCTCATTTTAGTGCCCATGGTCTAGCAATCTATGGGTTGTAACTGACTATTGACTATGAAATTAATTTATGGGTCAGGACCACTATTTTTTTAATGAAAAAATATTAGAACTAGAAGAGAATGAAATGACTCTCACACCTGTTGTTTCCTTCCCATTGTGGATTTCCCCACCCACCACCCGATGCTCTGATTCTTAGTAACTCCAGGAAAGCTGTTGATCTTTCTAGCTTTTGGTTTCCTTATGTGTAGAACGGGAGTGCCAAAAGTACAGGTGGAATGAAATAGAATGGACTCAGTCATGCCTCAAATCCTCAAAGCTCCGCTCATCAGCATGTCTGGTACAGAGACCCTGTGAGGCAGAAAAAGACCAGCACAGCCACGTGACTTCCCCCGGCTCTGTCTGTTCCGATGCCTAGCCCCTCTCTTCCTTCCCACCAGGTGCCCACCCTGACTTTCTACTGGGACTGAGTCCTGAGCCTCTCAGACTTAGGGAGGAAAGGTTCTCAGTGACAACGGGCAAATTTATGGATCCTGGAGCCTAACATCATAGGGTATGAAGTAGATGAGTCTCCAAATTGCATTTCTGACCAAGTCACTCCCCTGGTACAAGCCTTCCTATGATCCCCATTCTGCTCAGGATAAAGCTCCAACTCCCTCATATAACCTATGAGGTCCTCCGTGATCTGATGCCCTCCCAACCTGTCCAGCCCTCACACCCGACACTCCAGCCCTCTCCCGTCACCTGCATTTCTCAAAGGAGCCATGCTCTTTTAGCCCTTGACCTTTCCCATGTTGTCTGGTTTGCCCAGAACACCTCTCTGTCCCTCTTCAAGTCTCGACTCAGGCGTCAGCTTCTCCCAGGTGTCTTCCCTGACTACCTCGGACCACCCACTCCAGTCCTGCTCTGTCCCCAAGGCCCACCACTATGTACCCCCCTCACTGGGCTGGCCCCAGCTGCGGTTCAATCAGATGCTCACTTGTCTCTTTTGCTTGGTGAGGACAGGGCTTGTGCCTTTTGTTCCATATCCCCAGCACCTTGCACAACACTTCCCCCCAGAGTAAGCAAACAGTACATATTTGTGGAAGGGAGGGGTAGAGGGAGGGAGGGAGGAGTTGAGAAGGAGGGGAGAGGAGGGGAGAGGAGAGGAGAGGAGGATAGAGAAAGCGGAGGAAGTAGATGGGAATTCTCCACTTGACACTGGCCCCAAATGGTCAAAGTCACAAAGCAACTTCCGGGGCTCTGAACTGCAGGTCATTTTCTAACAATCAGGCTCACATGGGCCCCCAGTCTCTAAAGAGGAGCTCCTGGCGTGAGACAGGTTAGGGTACGCACCAGGATAAGCTGGATGCCAGGAACATGTGTTCCATCTGGGAGGTTTCACAAGCTGGTGGAGGCTCCCTGGGCCCTGCCCCGAAGGAATGTGGGCTGGAGCAGTCAGCCCAGAAAACACTGATAAGGGGCTAAGAGCTTTGATTGCCTTCTGTCCTGCACATACTTGGGGTGGCGCAGGGACAAGGCTGGACCAGTCTCCCTACTGCAGTGATTCCAGATGCTCGGCTACTCAGGTCCAAAGTTCATGACCAGAAGCCCCTGCATGGGCAGAGCCGCAGTAACTGAGGTGATACCACCTGGGTCAACTACATCAGGGCACGGGGGGCCTTGGGGAGAAAGGGGTAATGTTGGTGAATCAGTACCAGGCACATGATTTCACATACACCATTTCACTGGATTCACAAACCAACCCAATGAGGCAGTCGCCTTGATCTTACAGGTGAGAGAGCTAAGGACCTGAGAGGTTAAGTAATTTGTTCGAGCTCACACAGTAAACGACTGAGGCCACACTGGAACCTAATTCTGTCTGACTTCAAAGATCTTGCTCGTCTCACACTCAATTCCTATCCCTAATTCCTTCTTCATTCAGAATTGGAGTCTGATGCTCCTTCTCCAGGGTAGGAGGGGGTAAGGATCATGGAAGAAAAGATCTTTCACCATACACCCCGACACTAGTGACCTAGGGACAGAGGATATGTCCATCGCCTGGGAAGCCATTTCTGGCTGGGTCCTGGGTGCTTGCCAACCAACCCCTCCCAAGGGAGGAGGTAACTTCAGCCACCTCCCAAAGAGCCCAGAGGCGAAGGGTCGCCTCCTGTCAAAAGATGGTGCTTCCACTTCAACCATCAGCCACCAACACCAACCTTATCCAGAGACATCTCATTTGTCCTACCCTGGAGGAGAAGAAAAACTACACAGCAGCAGCAGCAGACATCCTGCCATCTAGCAGACACCTCCATGTCTTCGGCCAGCTGTCCTTGCAAGTCTAAGGGCAACATCTCAGGGCTTCAGGAAGCACGTGTGCCCGGACTTGCCAGGGCTCAGAGAAGGTCAGTGACAGTCACTTCAGGGAAAACGTCTCCACCCCCAACCCACCTGGGGGATGGTATCTGAGAGGTCAACTCAGGGTTGCTTCTCTGTGGTTTCGGGCTCTGGTCCAGATTAAAATGCAGGGGACTGTGTGGACATTTCCCACTCACAGCCGATCAACAGGACAGGAAAGTTAACTACCGAGCATATGTTAGGATTGATAGAAATGGACAATCCAACAAGGTGTCCCCTGTAATCAGGAATCCATCCTTCAGTCCACGAGAGTTGGGCTCCAGCTTCTCTCTCCTGATTTCATCTCCCCAGGGAGGAATTGGTGTCCATTGTACCGATTAGAAGCATCCCACTTCCCAGGAGAAAATAAAACATACCCAGTGACACATCTCAATGGAGAGCAAAGCCCCAATCTTAGACTTGGGAATATGGGTTCCTGGTTCACTAGATTCAGGCTGAGGGATTTCCTGACTAGAGTCAGGGCAGACAAAATGAAATGAGAACAGATACAGAGCTCCAAACATGCGTAACAATATCAGATATGAGCCAAGGCAGCCTCAAGTCAGGGCCCTCTCCCAAGATCAAAGTTGGCTCTGAGAACATGGGAAGAAGTGAAGTACTTCAGGCGTTCCTACATGTATGATGGAAATTATGCAATTTGGATGCGTGTCTGGATTATGCCATTGTGATTCTAGGTGCCACAAAGGTCTCAAGTCATAAAAATGCCTCTCATCTTTCAATATTTGCAAAACGAACCAATGTCGAAAGAAAGGGGAACACATCCTTCATGGGTGTCATTGCTGATGTGGAAAGTACTTTATGGTGGTATCTTCACCTCTGCCTGAACTCAGCGGTCTTTAACTATTTCCTTCTGAGTCATACGCACAAGGCATCCTCAGGAAACCTAGACTCTCTCTTCCATCCTCAGTTCTCAAACAAATACGTCCCACGTGCATTTGAATTTGACTCAATAACCACACACTTGAGAGAAACCTAAGTATACGTTTACTATCCACCTAGTGGTAGCTAGGTAAAATTGCAGGCATAACGATGAAAAGGGAATAATAAACTGCAGTGCCTACCTTCAAACCCATACCTGTGAAGGGGAGGAAGGGGGATTCAGATACCTCAGGGTCCAGGCAGATAATACAAATAAATGAAACAGGCCAAGTGAGAGCGTACAAGTCTTGTCAAAGGAGGCAATTCCTACTTAGTTCCCATTGATTGCCCTCTTTTGAAAATGCAGATCAGAGTTGCCTCACCTTCCGATTGTTTCAGAGAAGCCAGAAATTCTGATTGTAGTGTAAAACCTCCTGATTCTTAGATGGTGGCTCAATTTTCTTGAAAGCACTAGAGGAGCTAAATAAAGCTTACGGTCCACCAGTCTGCAAAGGTCTGCTGCACAGATGGTGAATGCCATCTCCCCTAACTGTGGTATTAGACTGCCACTCACCAGCCACCATTTGCAACTGCAACAGGGCCCATCGAATGACAGGGGTTCTCCTGCTTTAGTACGTACACACAGCTGGACTCCCGAACCATGGAGAACAACTAACTACAGGGAAAGGGGGAAGGCTCAGCTGAACCGCCCAGAGACAGCCACAGGCTGGCCCGTGAGGTCAGCTGCTGGTCGGCAAGCACTAAATGGCCGACTGCTCCTGCAGGAAACCTTCAGGGCCTGGGAGGCCTTTATCCGGCTCGGAAGCCAAGGCTGCTTCTCGAAGGACTTCCAAGTGCTCCTCAGCAGCTGACAGGGACTGGTCAATCCAATCCAGGCCCCCAGTCAGGTGGCAGGCATTCCTGGTCACCAGCACCAGATGACTGACAGCCAGGAGTAAGGCAGTTGTCCTAGAAAACAAAACAACAGGATCAGGTTTCCTAGGAAATAAGGGACTTGGTGCTAAAGTCCAAATGGATAGACTCTAGGCTAATATTCTCCACACTGGAGTCCCTTCCCTAGGAAGGTGGTGAGTGTGTAATTTAAAGATGGTTCCGTGCTCAAATAAATTTGGGAATGGCTTATTTAAACAAGGTTAACGGAAGCCCTTCTCAGAGCCTTTCATGTGCACGATAAAAAGCTCTAAGGAGAGAATATAATATGTGGTGTCTCGCTAGCTAATTTAAGACTGTGGAGCCCACTTTCTGCAGCACACCTATTAACATCTCTCAGAAGAGAGCTCTGTGGCACTGTTTGGATCTAATCAATTAGATGAGCACATCCAACTGCTACCCACTTAAACGTAGGATATACAGACCCCTACCTTGAGCATTCTTTATTGATTCTGAATCAATAAGGCCCCCAGCTGGTTTACCTTACTCCAAACGAAAAAATTGAATTGAAAACCCAAATGAGGAGGAGGGGTTTTTAAAATCAGCATGAAAAGATTCACTATAGAATAATACCTTTTACACAGTGAGTGTGCAGGATGCATTTGGGAATGTATTACAGACTTCTAACCCACGGACACAGCTGTGCAGCCACAGGAGTGGGGCAGAGAAACCCACTGAAGCACGGGACCCACTGCCTAGCTGGCAATCATCACACAACGGGTCTACAAAATAGTCAAATACATCCGAGAGGCAGGAAATCTGGTTTTTACACATGGGTTTACCTCCGGCACAGGAAAACTACAATTTCATAAAGGCTCTGCGTATTAGGGGAGGATCATAGTGAGCGGTTCCTGGGGATGTCCTGTGGAAGGTGAGCACAGCTATAGTTGACTTGTCACTTCCATTCTCATTGCTCTGCTCTCCAACTGCCCCCCTGACCCACTGGGTGGCTGCCAGCTAAGGCATGTCTGCTTCTGGGGTCCATGGAGCAGAGAGAGCAATGGAGGGGAGGGAAGGTGCAGATAGGACTTAGCGTGGCCAGATGTGTAATCCTAAAAATTCAAAATTTAAGCTAGCTCATCCTTCTCCTGGGTTTCAGGAATAAGACTGGCTGGCTTCTATCACGCAGCCAGGCTCGGCGCACTCGTTGGCTGACCATTCACACTGCAATGAAGGGTACTCAAGGCCTAAGATAGCCCAGGAATCCAGCAAAACAGCCCTCTCCTCAAAAACCCAAACAGCTGACCTCCTCACTGATCTGATCAAATGGTGAGCTTCCAGCTTGGAGAGAAGAAGGACCACACCACCCGCTCACCGTGCGTCCAGGAGTTTCGGGTCCAGCGGAGGGTACATGGATTTCACAACATCGTCCACTCTGAGGGGAGGCAAAGGGTTTTGAGTACGTTGCTCTCCTTCTCTCCTTCACTCCTTTCTTCCTTTCCACCTTTTTTTTTAGCCCAACTCTTCTCTTTTGATGTTCAAGCCCTAGTCTCTAGTGGTTCTTTCTCTAACTGCTTTCACATTTCCAACAAAGACTTAGAAAGACTTAGGTTCCGTGTAGGGACTATTTTGTTTTCTGGTTTGGTTCTAGCTCCAATAGTTTAAAAAGTACACATTCAAACATCTGAGATGACGTTTCAGATATACTACTGAAGTAAAAAGGCAAACTGCTAAACAATAGATAAAGTTTGATCCATTCCGTTTGCGTAAAAATAAACAAAAGCTATGAAATGCAGTGGGGAGAAGTCTGGGGGAATACTCACTATTCAATAGTGGTTACCTACAGGAATTGGGAGGGAGTGGAAAGAGGGGGCTCCTTCTTTCCAGACAATCGGTTTCTGCAATTTTTTAATTTTTACAAGTATTTATTATTTTTGTGTTTAAAAAGAAATGGTTAAAGGTAATTATATAGAACATTTTAAAAAACCCTGCAAATTTGAGTTCAAACTACTCCACTGTATTTCTTTTAACACATAGTGTAGTTTGTGGTTGTTTTTTTTTTTTTAATCTAGTTCAGAAAGGAGCAACTATTCATTCTGATTTGCATGATACAAGGTCTTGCTCCAAACTTTTGCTCTTGGACCACTTGATAATCAGGAATCAAAAATAATGATGTCGTGTTTGATTTTTCAATGCACTTGGACATAGGTATCCTTAAATGTTCTTGTCTCAGGGATGAGGGGCTGGAGAGGAAATCCAGAGAAACGGTCACTCTCAGCCTGTCTTAGCTGGACCCTTTCTCATAGTGCCCTGGAGCTGAAGCCACTCTCCTTGAAACTAATATGATATCAACACACTCTGTGGAATAAATGGAGCAAGAAAAACAATAGGGACAAAAATGGCCAGAAGGAAAAAGAAGTGTAAGAGCAAAAGGACAAAGCAAGGACCTGGAGTGAATTGCAAGTGTGTCAGGGAACGTGGTGGAAGTAGTCCGAGGTACGCTGTAGGCTGGGCCAGCGAGCACCAGGTCAGGCCCGCCCGCTGGACAACGCCACCCCCTCACTCTAGCACCCCTGCTAATCCTGCTCACCCAGGACTTCACTGGGCCTCAGGAATGTCAGTCTCTTTCCTCCTCTGACCCCTCCCGGCAATGCTGCCTTATAACCTGGTATCACAGGAATTTGTGTGCCCCCCTGGGGGCCACAGGAAGTCACAGGAAGCATGATGAAGGGCCAACAGGTATGAGCAAAGCAGACAGAGTCTCTGCCAATAAGGAGTGCCAGAGGAAGGTCTGGTGCTTGTCCAGAGCCTGGGTTGGAGGGTCTGTCAGGCCAGAGGCCGACCTAGGCTGACAGAAGTCATGCAGCTACACCCACCTGGGGACAGCGCCAGAGAAAGTCAAGAACTGTTCTGGGCTGAGCTTCTCCCACTTTCTAAGCTCACTTTCCTCCCTGGACAGAGTTCCAGTGCACCAACTCTTTCAAATTTCCTCTGAGGGCTGGTTCCTCATGAGTTACCTGAGACTACGACAACCAGGAAAGTGAAGGCTCCTGGATCTCAAAGGGGGTGCCACCATTCACCCCAGAGATATGGAGGCACCCTCGCAGCAGTAAGGCCCTGGGGCTGATTAAAAAAACATCCTGGACTGGGACACCCCACTCAGGCACATCACATACCAGCCACCAGATGGCAGCACACACTTAGCACAGCCTTTCTCTCTAAGAAAAGGGCTTTATTTTTCTTCACCAAATTTAGCCCACGAGGGGGTGTAGCTGTTGACCAATCTGCTGGTTGCCTCCCACATGGGATTTTGCAGATGCCTGGAATTTGGGAGATCTGAATGATGTATGGCTTCCCCCACCCCCCAAACACAGACACACACACACACACACACACACACACACGCACACAGACACACACACACGCACACACACACGCACACACACACACACTCCCCTAGTCCTGGAGGCTGCTCGCTGGGCCAAGGATGGGGCAGTGGGTGACAGTCGCTCCCAAACTAGTCTCCAATACAGAAGTGGGTGGGGGACAGGACATGGCCAGGAGGTCATTGCAGATGAGGGTGTGGGCACCAGTAGGAAATATGCTTCCTGGCCCAGAGCCTGGGAGAAAGGAGTGGCAAAAGGAAGGAAAGCAGCCCCAGCTGGTATGGGACTGAGCAAGAGGGAGCAGCTGCAGTGGGATCTGTGGAATGGAAGAGTCAGCACTAGTCATGCTGGAATTTCCCAAAACATTTACTGGAGGGGGGATGCTAGAGATGGGGGCAACTGTGTAAGAACATCTTAGTTTGAGAGTCTCCCAATTGCTAAACCCTCCTGAATGCTCTGTAAGTGTTTAGGACATAAATCACTGAAGTTGCCTGTGTAGTTTCTTAGAAGAGCCTGGCCCTGCCCTCCACCTCATCTTCTGGCCCTCCCTTCCCCCACAGAGTATGGGAACCTCATGGCCCTCCCTGCTCACCTAGGGCTGATCCGCTTGGCCACCACGATGATGTCACTGACACTGGCTGAAGTCTTCATCTTGGCCCCTGAGCCCATTGTCATGGCAACAAGTTTTTCTGTCAGAGTGTGACAGATCTAAGGCAATAGGGAGGAGAGAGATGATGAGAGGTGACCTAGCTCCCCCAAGGGCTTCTGCCACCCCCCAAAAGACAAATGTGACCCCCACCTTGGGTCCTATCTCACAGCTAGGCTCCCTACCCTAATGGATAAATTGAATTGAAAACTACAGAGATGAGAGGAAATGACGTGGAAGAGGCAAAAGCTGAGAACATATCTGGGTGAGGGGGGAGAAGTAGGAGCCTCAGATCAGGGGCAGGGTTGTGGCTCAGAGAAGTCTAAGCTAAAATAGTCTGACTAGGAAAAATCATGTGCTCTAATTTCACCATCTTGCTTACGGGAAAAAACATTTTTCTTTCTATTTCTTCCCCTGTTGGTTTAGTCTTCCATCTCCAACGGGTACCCTCAAAAACATGGCTGGACAAAGGATAACTGTTCCCTTTAAGCACATCCTCCAAAAGTGGCACTATTTCAATAACTTTCTAGGGTAATGTATTAGCATATTTGTCAAGATGATGATGAAACAGATTTGGGGAGGAAAAAACGTAAAAGGCAAGGCTAAGACATGTGGCCTTTCTCATTATCCACCCCCAGTGCTGACCACCCCCAAAGCTGTGTTCCCCTCTCCCGCACCTCTCGTATTAGAACCTGGATGTGCTTCTGTCCCTGGCAAAGAAGGTCCATTACCTGCTTTCTACTTAGGGATGGAAAAGAGAAGGCAGAAAGAAACCCAAGAGCCCAACTAGGAGAGAGCCCAGTTTCCTCCCTAGGAGCCCCCACCACAGGGACTCAAGGGCAGGTGGCCAAGCAGAAGAGTCTTAGGTCTTGATAGGAAGGTAAGAGCCTCTCCTTTGAGCTGAGATCCCCAGGATGGACCACTGATTCCAATCCAATAAGATTCTTTCCAGCTGATTTCATCCCCTACCTCAGATGCCACTTCTCTTCCTTCTCTAACAGGCAAGGGCAGGGGGAAAAACCCAGTGCCAGGATACATCCTGGCAGGGAGGAGGGAGATGTAATAAGCCGTTATTGCTCTAGACAGTATACCTGTCTCTATCTACAACCATGTCTATCCCCAAAGAGGTTCTTAGAATAAGGTAATAAGCCTGGACTCTGTGACAATGATTTCCTACCAGGCATTTCTTTGTCCCCTGAGAGGAAGCTAAAGAAAAGGTGGGATGAAAGACTTTGGAATATCTTGTACTGAATAACACCGAAGAAAAGATAAAGCTGTCTTTTTTTGAATTCTTGAATAATTACTAGGCAAAGAGATAAAGGTGTGGTTTCCTAGGTTACTGAAATGAAGAAACCAATAATATTTGCAATTGGCCAAATATTTCAATATTACTATATAATTCTATTAGGTAGAATAGTATCCAGCAAGAATTGAAAAAAAATATTGCTGAAACTATAAGAATTACCCAAAATGCAAATTGGATGCAATTTTCCACCTAGTCCTAGAAGCTGCAGGCGTTAAAAGAAAAAGAAAAAATTTGTCTTCAAGTTAAAGTACTCACGGTTTGGATTTTTTAACACTGATTGTCCCATTTGGCTGACTATCGTTGCAGCCAAAGAGGGTTAGGGAAAGACTTTTTAGTAATTGGAGAAGTCCAGATACAGCACCCAACTAGCTGTAGGGGGCTGAGCTTTCTGTTAATAAAAGAAAGTGCCCAGGGAGGAGGTAGGAAGCCCCATGTCCCCCTCAGCAGCTACAGTCTCTTCAAAGGCTGAAATAAAGCCTTTTTGAAAGGGCCTTGAGAATTCTGAAGTATAACAGACCATCCAGGTAGGGAGTGGAGGTAAACAGAAGAAACTCAAAGTTTCAGGCACGTTTAAAAAAAGGCCTCTTGCAAGGGTTCCGTGCCCTTCCTAAGACCCCTTTCTCCTCTTAACAGCCCATGCACAGGGGTGCTTTGGTGACCACCCCCATTTTATCTTGGGGACATCAAAGAGTATTACCTTCAAGATGGCTATGCAGTGGGACATGAGACCCCTGGGGAGACAACAAGAATTTGTCAATGCTTATTTTTACAGGCCCACCTCCCTCCAGCCGCCACCTCCACTCCTCATCCAGCCCCGACACACCTGGACACCGCCCGAGAGCAGGAATGCCTCAGTGGTAAAATGAACAAGTCTCCTTTTAGAAGATGCTCAATGAGGAAGCATCTTCTTTCCTTTCCTTTCCCCTCCCTGTCCCCACCCAATCGACTCTTCCAGTTAGCGGTGCTCTCCACAGATCAAGTCATGCTCTGAGCTTCTGATACCATGCCTTCCGTCCTGTGCAGTCTTCCTTTTATGCTCAGCTTGGTGAACTCCTCATGTTTCAAGACCCAACTCAAAAGGCACCTGCTCCGTGATATCCTTCCTGAAAGTCACCCCCACCTCCCCACCCTAGGCACTTCTAGACATTGCATCTTCCGAGGGCCCACTGCACTGTGCACAAAGACCCCATACTGTTTCTGAGAGGACCGCATTTAGTCAAATTCTGTCCCCACCACCAGTTTCCTTTCTGCAGTGCCTGGCCTAATGCCCTGCACACGATGCCCCGGGAATATCCGCCTGGTGAACGTACAACTCGATGCTGAGGGAATGGAATGGCATATGCTTCTCCATATGCAGATGCTCCTGGGAGGTCCCTGAGGGTACTGAAGACAGAGGCACCATCTCTGGAGCCTGAGGGACAAATTCATGGGCACCCCAAAGATAACTCAGCACAGCACAGTGACTTAGAACAACTTTTGGACACATCTATGGGCCTTAGCCTCCGGGTCTACAAAAGTGGGGCCCGGGACACAGACGGTCATGTCATTTTCTGCTCTCTTCCTTCGGGAGGCAGGGGAAAGAGCAGAAAGCGACACCGTGCTGGTGGATACCCAGTCAAGTGCTCTGGCAAAAGAAGCCCGAAAAGGCACCAGAAGCCCTGTTTGCCCACCCCAGGGGGCTGCAGGAAAGCAAACGTCCCCAAAGCCTTACGAGGCGTCTTCAATCCAGTCTTCATTCTCCAGAATGGCCTCGATGTGGGGGTTGGTGATGACAACATCATCCAGTTCTAACTCAGAGGGCTCAGACTGGGTCTCCATGGCTCCGATGAGGTCCACGATGGGCCTGGAAGGAAAAGCCCAGGGAAGTGGTTTCACAATAGATGACTGCTGCTGACCCTCTCCTCATGGAGACCCACATACCCCCCAAAAGGATGAAGGCAGTGAATAAGTTCAAGCAGGGACCACTCATCCTGGATCCCAACCTAACCCTGTAGGTACGAGCAGGGCACATGGCTAGACAGTGAGTCGAGGAAGCAGGCGGGAGCACTAAAACAAAAGAGAAGTGACACAGAATGAGATGAGCCACTGACAAGAGTAGGGCTGCAACCACAATAATTACAAAGATGTGTTAGACAGAGCTGCTCCTTCAGGACAAATAATATCCTCCTGGAACTCATTTTCCCTTCAAGCCTTCCTTTTACAGAGAATCTGAAGTTCCTATTACCCAAATCTACCTGTACCCCCAACTCAGCCTGTAGAATCACTCTTGGGAACCACCTTAATTCACTCATAACCCCAACCTCTCCTAGTTATACTGGAGAAGTGTGAGAGTCACACCCCCTGCTACTTTACAACAGGAGGCGGCCATAGCACGTTTTTCAATAGTGGAGCTTTTCTGAGCCAGAAAAATGGGCCTTTACTAATTATCAACCACTCGCTCACAGAGATGCTGATAAGATTCAGACAGAAGGGTAAAAGAAATGAAGGATTAGAGGCCCTGGTCCCTTAAAGGGGGACTGTCAACGAAAACATCCCTAAACTGAAAATAGAATCTTGCTTACAAACTATATTTCCCATGAAGTGCATCATGGGGAAGAGACAGCCCTGTGTTGGGCTTTCATGACACCGCGTGTCTGTTGCTTAGATGTGTGGCTGGAGTGTGAGCAGCGGATTTCTGTTCCTATGAGTGTTTTGGTTGGAAAGGGATTTGGTTCGTCCAAATGCTAAATGAGATAGACGGTTTGGGAGGGACGGCTACCCCTTTCTGCTCGGGGAACACATTTGTTCACTTTCTCATTAGTTCAGAGTTAGAGGCAGCTCAGGATGTTGGGGGGGATGGGCTTCAGGAACATTCTTAAGTTCTGAGGTCTTCATTGGGAAGGACAGGCTTCAGGTACCATTTTAGAGACAAAAAGCTGCGCCCGAGTTGCCCAGCACCACACTTCTTTGTCTTTTGTTGGAGGCCCTCCTTCCCATCTCCGGGCCCACTCACTTGGAATCATAGCGCTGCAGCAGGTCTCGAGGCCGGCAGTAGCGCTGCCTGCAAACCACAACCAAGGCTGCAAACGAGGCCAGAAAGATAGTGGCGAGCACGCCGATGGCAACAATCACCACGGTCTCCATGCTTCTGGTGGCTCCCTCGGTCCCGGTCACATCCCCAGCGTGGGCTGAAGATTGAAAGACACAAGAGCAGAGCGAGCCAGGTTTAGAAGCAACAAAAGAGAGGGGAGCAATGGGGCCTTACCTGCTGCGGGGAGAAAGGGGAAAGGGGGTTGGGAGCGGGGAATTAGGTTGCCCCAAATCACCTGCAGAGACCCAAAGGCCTAGACAGAATCGAGAAGCATCTTATGGCATCCCCAAAGTTATCTTTTCCTTTACTAAAATAGTTTGCTCCTCAGTTGGACCAAGGTAGACTTTTGTCCTGGGACAAAAAGAATCATTTTCACTAGGACTGTTGTCTTCACATCTACACCAAGGGCATGAAAGGATACAGATCTCAGAAGGACCAGGGCGGGATTGTAGCCACTGAGCGTCTCCTCCGTGCCAGTCACTTTGTGCGTTAACTCGTCGAACCGGCAACCTTGCGGTTGAGAGGATGCGCTCCAACCAACTGAGCCATCCGGGAGCTCAGCGGCAGCTCAGCTCAAAGTGCCGTGTTCAATCTTAGTTGCAGGGGGAGGAGCCCACCATCCCTTGCGGGACTCGAGGAGTCAAACTGGCAACCTTGTGGTTGAGAGCCCACTGGCCCATGTGGGAATCGAACCGGCAGCCTTCGGAGTTAGGAGCATGGAGCTCCAACCGCCTGAGCCACGGGGCCAGCCTAGTATCCCATCTTACAGTTCAGAAAACAGGTGCGGGGAGGGTAAGTAATTTATCCAAGTTTATGTAGTCAGGAAGCAGAAAGCCAGTCACTGAAACTGAGACGGACATTCACCTCCCTTTTCCTTTCTTAGGAGAAAAGAGAACTCTAAAAATTCTGGGGATCATTGTGTCAGTTTCCGTGTTGGAAGCTTACAACTGGTTATTTCAGTGTCTGTTGCCTGTTTTCATTCAGGAGGTTCTTTCACACCTATTTTAAATTCATAGGGCTGGGTGAAAAGGTGAAGGTATTAAGAAGTACAAGATGATAGCTACAAAATAATCACAGGGATGTCAAGTACAGCATAGAGAATATTGTCAATAATACGGTAATAACTATGGATGGTACCAGGTAGATACTAGACTAGTCAGGGGATCACTTCATAAATTATATAAAGGTCTAACCACCATGCTGTATACCTGAAACAAATATAAAATAATATTGAGTGTCAACTGAAGTTGACAAATAAAAAAAATAAAATGTCATTTTTAATGGTAAAATAAATAAATAAGAAAGAAAGCCGGAGACACAAGGGCATCTCAGAGAAGTATGTATTCACAATGTTGTTTCACTGCAGGTGTCCCATTGGTGTCCCTTTGAGGAAGTCTCCTCCCCTCTCTGGGCTTTAATTTCTCCATCTACAAAAAAAGGGTGTGCCCCCCCCCCCAAGTCACCTACCTGAAGAGAATTAAAATGTATTTTATGTCAGGACCCAAATTTGCCTTTTCCTTTATTACAGGAATGACCACAGCTCAGTGTATCTCCTTTATTTGTATTTAATTCTATGTTCCACGTCTTAGAGAGTCCAAATCCTCCCAGTGTCCATCAACAAGTAATTACTTATCATCTACTATGCACCAAAAACCAGGATGGATTCTGGAGATCGGAGATAATTAAGATACGGGCCCCAGACCTTGAGGAGCTGGGGAAAAGGTAGATACACAGACAGCTGTTTGCTGTTGGTCTGCTTGTCTACCTCTTCCCCAGCTCCTCAACTCCAGGTGTCTATGCCACATGCAGAGGTACACAGAAAGGAGAATACTGAGCTTGCATGGCATTTTCTGGGAAAGCATTCTTCATGGGGCAGATGCTTGAGCTGGGTTTTGAAGGATGAGTAGGAGTTTGTCAAGTGGACAACGTGGGGACTTGGCTGGCTCATAGAGCCAAGGAGGCCTTTCTCAGAGGTCACACACAGCTGGTGTCCCACGTGAAACTCACTTGCCCACAAGGGGGAGCAGGCTGGGGTGTCTTTCATCTCTGTATCTCTGTGTAGGGGGCAGGGCGAGTTCTCAGGGTCTGCCTCAGCTTCCCTAGTTGTGTGCTTATACTGGCCCTCCTAAAGGGCTGTCTCCTTTAGCCCTTTTTCTTTCGTCCTCCCACTTCTGTCTCTCATTTCCCCCCACCTCTCTTCCCCCTCCCTAGGTCTCTCCCCTTCTCAGTATTCCCTCTCTCCTCCCCCATCCCATGGCCTCCAAGACCACCGCTTTGTTTCCTCTCCCTATTCGTCTGAGTGTGTTTCTCTGAGTGTGTATGGGCTTTCTCTAAGTTTTTGCTGTCTTTCTCCGTAATCTGTCTGTAGGCTGTGTTTCTTTCTGTTTTTTCCTTTCTGTATGTTCTCTGTGTGTTTCAAGATGAGTCTCTTTCTGTGTGTGTCTTTGTATAAGTTTGGGTCGGTCTCTCTCGGTCTCTGTCCGTCTCTTTCCCTCTCTCCCTCCCATCCGCAAGGATAAAACAGACCCAAGCCTACCTCCTTCCCCCTGCCGGGCCACCCAGAATACCCACCCCAACACCCAGGACCGAGGGAGGGTCCCCCATCGCCCCCGTGCGCGCCGCTCCAACTGTCCCCAACTTGTGGGTGCCAGGGCTGCGCCTGCTCTGGTACCACGGCCCCAGCAAAGCCACGGCGGGGCCGGGGCCCCCTCCCCTTAGGCGGCTGCGGAGCTGGCGCCCCGACCCCCCACCCCCACCCCTGCCCGCCCGGCCCGGCGCGTCCCCTCCCCATGGGGCTGCGCTGCGGGGCTCGCCTGGGGCCCCTCTCTCGCAGCTCCGAGGCGGCGGGGCTCACCCACCTCAGGCTGCGGCTGCAGGACGCATTCCGGGGTGCTCCCGCGGCCGGCCCCCCGCCGCTGGCAAAGTCCGGGAGCGGGACTCTCGGGCGGCCCCGGGGAGCGGGGCATGCTGGGAAGGAGCGGGGCTGGCCAAAGGAATCAGATAAGTCCCCCGGCGCGGCCACAGCCCTGGCGGTGGGGCGGGTGGGGGAGACGCCCGCCGAGCATCCAAATCCCCAGCTGCCAGGCGCCGCCGTCCCCGCCAGGCCCGCAGGCGAGCCGGGGGTGGGGGCCGCGGGAGCTCTGGGCAGCTGGGAGGCAGTCCCTCCGGACCCCACAGGCGGTCCTCGCGCCCGCCCCCGCGGAGGCCAGCCCCGGCCGGCGGAGCGGAGGGAGGTGCGAAGGGTCCCTGCCGTTCCCCAGCCCCCACCCATGCGGGCCATCCCGTGGGGGGCGCGGAGCCTGAGCAGTTTCCAGGGTGTGACTGGTCCTTGAGCGTGCTGTTCTGCTACACACTGTGCGGTTTAAATCCTGGCTCTGCCACTCGCTACTTGTGGGCAACTTATTTCACTGCTCTGGGCCTTGGTTTCTTAATCTGTAAAATGAGGCTACTACTCTGAGCATCCTCGGAGTTAATAGAAGGGTCAAATGGCATGCTGCAGGCAGTGCATTTCCCAGTGTCTGGCCCAGGGTGGATGCGGATCAGTGATAGCTCTTACCATAGTCTTAACCCTGCTGGGCAGACAGGCCCACCCCTAGTAACTGCCCAGCCAGGGGCCAGAGTAGAAATGCACGTCTTTGGCCGACAGTCCTACCCTCTCTGTTCACACTTGACTCCCTGCCATACCAAAGGGGGACTCTTGTGCATTCATGGGGACACAGCCATCCCTAAAGATGCCCATGCCAGGCTGTGCTGGCTGACTTGGAAGGATGGAGGTCCATGTGGGCCCTGGAAGCAGGCTGGGGGCTTCTTGGGCAGAGATTTTGAGTCCAGCATACCAGCAGCACGGTCTAGAAGCAGGCATGTGCTCTAGATGGTCCTTGAACTCCTAGCCCTGTGAGGAAGAGGCAGGACCAGAGTGGGGCCAGCTAAAGCCTGGGGCCCAGGGCAGGGGCCCACTTAACCAGTCTAAGGCCAGTATTGGTGACAAGTACAAAGGACGCAGACTAGCTCCTGGGCAGCTTAATGCAGGCCTCAAACTGGTAGCCCCCAAGGCCACGTCCAGCCCACAGAGGTGTTTGGCGGTTTTTCGGCTTACAGTTTTTTAAAAATAGAGTTGAAAACCTTTTAAAAGATCAGGAGTTTCACTTGTACCTCTAGATTTCTAGCTTCTCTGGAAAATTCATAAGATCTCTGAAAATGCAACCCACATTCCGTCGGTGGCACAGGCAATGGGAGAGGGGAGGATGCTGTCTCTAGCTTGCTGTCCTGGCTCCCCACCTTCCCCACTGCTTACAACATAGCACACGCACTCACACCTCGCTCTTTTTGCTGAATGCCTGTCCGTGTGGGCAGCTGTGGGTTCCCACCATGATCACGCAGGTCGGAGAAGGCGGAGCCATGATTTTATTACCCTCTAAAGTGCTTTCATGGAGAAACTACAATCTGTAAGGGAAATGAGCCCACAGCAAAGCAGCAAACATCAGAAGGGGACACTGGGCACAATAAGTGTCTCCATTTCTTGGAGAAACTTTGAGAAGAATGGAGCACGCTAGTTTTGCCTTGGGTGGTTTAGACATTTATGACTTTATAGGAGAGATGTAAAAGAAAGTTTTAACCTTGGGGCGTTTATAACACAAGTAGAAAGGACTTACCAAAACAAACTAACTAACTAACTGACTGACCGACTGACTGACTGACTAACTAACTAACTAAAAGAAAGAAAAACAAAGCTCATTGCTGAGTGGATCTAACTGGGTAACTGCTCCAATTAACCACCCACTACCCAGCTGCAGGGGGGACAGAGGGTGGACCAGTGCCTCCCCAGCCAGCTGTCTCCTGTAGTTCTGCAATTCCTGCTATCCCAATGTCCCTGAAATCTCTCTGGATTGATCTGAGAAGACCTTGTATGACACTCAGTGTTCTTACTTACTAGCAGTGGAAACTGACAGATTGTCCCACGCGGAAAGGCGACTTGTGGAAAGGGCAATGGGGTGCCCACAGAATCATCGGGAGACTGAGACCCAGATTAGGAAATGGACAGGCACCACAGGGGCTCCAGGGGCCGGGTGCCACTGCCCTGAAGTGCTTGTGGCTCTGCTTTCAGCTTTCTCCCTTATTCCAGGTTCATAGTCCTGAGTAGGACCTCGCCCTGTCTGCTTCCACAGGTGAGGCACAGCCATTATCCAGTGTCTCTGTGTCACGGGGTTTCCCACCCCCCACCTCCAGCACAGCTAGGAGAGATGGTTGCTCAGCTGCTCCACCAAATTCCAACACCCCTACATATGGCCTCTCCCCAGTCCGTCTGAACATCAAACTGTGTAGCAAAGGTCCCCAGATCAAGGGCGGAACCCCATGATTAGAGAGGAGAAACCAGCAGGTCAGAAATAGTGCTGACTGTGCTAAAGAGGGAAGAGGCTGGTGCCTGGCTAGTGGGTAAAGCCCATGGTCTGCCTAGGCAAGGAGTGAACCTTTGTTGAGCACCTACTATGTACCAGACACTGATTAGGCATCTTACATGCCTTATCTCATTTGATCTTCTCACCAACCCTAAAAAGTTAGCACGACCATGTATGTAAGGGAGGAAATAGACTCAGAGGGCTAAAGCAACTTCCCCAAGCTCTTTCATCTTGTAAGTGGTAGGGCAGGGAGTAGACTCAAGACATCCTGGCACCAAAGCCCATACCATGCACACCAGGGAACTGCAAGCTGCCCCTCAATCCATGTCTCTGGGCAGCAACCCCTTCCTTCCAGACAGTTAGAACCAGTCAGTGCAACAAACCACTCCAGCTCCGGCAAGAAAATCTTCTCGCACTGCTTATAACCCCTCAATAAACCCTCCCAGCCCACCTCTGGGCAGTCAGAGGGGCAGCGGAGTGGCATATTTCACCCCCACCGGGGAGGTGGTTATGAGTAGGAGCTTAAGCCCGGGAAACTGCCATTGGAGGTCTGCGTCCTCTATATAGTAGCTGTGTGATCTCCCACTGTTCACTTATAGTCTGAGTTTCCCCATCTGTAGAATGGGCGTAGCAGTAAAACCTATGGCTTCCAGCTGTTTTGAGGATTAAATGAGATGGTGCATTTAAAGTACTCATCACATAGAAAGTAGTATAGTGGCTGCCGGGGCTGGGGGTGTGGGTGGGGCAGGGAGGGCAATGGGGAGCTATTGTTTAATAGGTACAGAGTTTCGGTTTGGGAAGATGAAAAAACTGCTGGAGATGGATGGTGGTGATGGTTGCACAACAGTGTGAATGTACGTAATGCAGGTGAGCTGTAGTCTTTAAAATGGCTAAAACGGTAAAGTTTACATTATATATATTTCATCACAACTTTTTAAAAAAGTGTTCATCGGGGCCGGCCTGGTGGCTCAGGCGGTTAGAGCTCCATGCTCCTAACTTCGAAGGCTGACGGTTCGATTTCCACATGGGCCAGTGGGCTCTCAACCATAAGGTTGGTGGTTCAATTCCTTGAGTCCCGCAAGGGATGGTGGGCCCCGCCCCCTGCAACTAAAGTTGAACACAGCACCTTGAGCTAAGCTGCCTCCCAGATGGCTCAGTTGGTTGGAGCACGTCCTCTCAACCACAAGGTTGCCGGTTCGACTCCTGCAAGGGATGGTAGGCTGTGCCCCCTGTAACTAACAACGGCAACTGGACCTGGAGCTGAGCTGCGCCCTCCACAACTAAAACTGAAAGGACAACAACTTGACTTGGAAAAAAGTCCTGAAAGTACACACTGTTCCCCAAAAAAGTCCTGTTAAAAAAAATAAAAAAACTTAAAAAAAACTTTAAAAAAAAGTGTTCATCAGAGTATGAAAGAAAAAAATGGGGCCTCCTTGACATTCCTCAAACATGCCCAACTTACCCTACCTCAGGGCACTGCTGTGCCCTGTGCCCTCTGCCTGGAATCCTTACCGCCGTTACTCCCGTGACTCACTCCCTCCCCTAGCTCAGGTGTCTGCTTAAGAGTCATCTCCACAGAGACGTCTTCCCAGATCACCCTGTGTCAGGTAGCACCGCCTGTCATCCACATCCCCCTGGCCCCCAAGTGTTTGTTTTTTTTTTTTTTACCAGCACTTATCACTACCAGACAGTGCACTAAGTATTCGTTTATTGCTTCTCCCCTTCTTGAACGTAAGTTCCATGAAGACAGTTCTCTGTTGACCCCCAGAATCTAGAACACAGCCTGGCACTTAGTAGGTACTCAATAAACACTTGTGGGAAAAGTGAAAATAAAGTTTTTTGTCACCTCATTCTACAGTGGGGATAGGACCTCTAGACCCATTCCCAGCATCCAGAAACCTGCTAGAGTGTGGCAGCCACTGGGAGCTTTCAGAAAGGAGAGTGAAGCCCGCAGAAACGCTCACAGAGAGCAAGGCATGTGCGTTGGAAAGAAAGACAGATTGACCTGAATTAAAGAGTTACAATTTTAAATCCCCAATTTGACTGTGAGTCCATGCATGCTTTAAGTGTCCAGGCCCTTTTATGGGCTAGTGAACAGTTTTCCAAAGATAGAGGCCAGGTGGCAGGGGTTTGTGCACAGGCAGGTCAGGCCTTCTGTGAGCTGTGGGCAGGGACAGAGACCACCATGAAGCTGGTCCCCTTGGCAGGAGCAAAAGCCAGCAAACTCTCAGGATTGCCTCGGCTGGCCTGAACGAGGAAGAAGGCTGGAGGAGGGCTGCAGGTAGCAGCTCAGGGATGGGCCAGGATTCCTACTGGGGACAAAGGCCAGGTTTGCTTTTCCTCCAAGTCAAGGCAACTGGTTTGGTGGACATAAAGACAATAAACAGGGATTTTCCCAGGGGACATTAGGGCATGTGCACCTGAGTTATGGGAGGCAAAGAGGAGCAAACGACTTTACTGAAAGCTCTGAAGACAGACCGCACAGCCTCCCTCTCTTGCCCATTCTGTTAACAGTATTTTACCACCTCTATTGTGTCAATGGAACTCTCTCTTGCTTTAAGTATTTCGGGAGTAATGGGCAGGTGAGTATAAGGGAAAAATAATATCCCACATTTTCTTCAATGCAGGTGAAGTTGGTTCAAGAATGGATTTAACGCTATCAATAAGGAAAAGTTATTTGGGTCTCCCGCGTTACATTCAATCAGCATCCCCATCTTGTAAAATTTCAGCATAACTGTATTAAACACAATTGCTGCCCCTTCAAGCTTTTTTAGTGAGTTAAGTACTTTCCACGGAGTCCACAGCTATTACAATCATCCTTAACATAAGCATTCTTCTCCCTCACTTTACACATGAAGAAACTGGGTCATAAAGAAGTGAAATATGTTTCTCCAGCTAGTAAGTGGTAAAGCTGTGCTGTGAACTAGAATTCTGTGTCTGAAAGCTGTGTAGTGTCACCCAGCACCTAGCACGGTGCCTCGCCCATAACATATACCCCCAACATTTGGTTTTGAAGGACCTAAATGAATGAGTTCTCAAGATCCCATTCCCTGAGTGCCTACGCTGTTCCAGGTGCTTCATAGGTGGCACCTCATCTAATTGTCTCACCAGCTCCAGGAGGTGGGAATTATCTCCACTTCACATACAAGACACTGAAATCTGGGAGGTTCAATGACCTGTCTGAGGAGCCACAGCTCGTTACTGGGAGGGCTGGGTGTGAAGCTAAGTCTGTCTGACTCCAAGTCCCATCTGGGTGCTACTCCTTAGACCCTCCTCCATCTTGCTTTCTCAGTCTTGGAAGGGACATCAGCCATCACCTAGCCTCTGATGGATCCCCCAGTGACTGGGAGTTCCCACTCCTAATGGAATTTCATTGCCCTTCAAGCTTTTTTCTTCGTCTTAACATTTGTGAAATCTACCTTCATAATGCCTTAAACCAAAGCACCATAAGAAACACTCTCATGTACATTATTAATTTTCACATACATTAATTTGACTCTCCCACAACCGTATGCACTGGGCATTACCATCACCACTCTGCAAAGGCGGAAACAGACATGGTCACGTGGTAACCTGACTACAACTTCAGTGCAGACTCTTTCCACTACACCAGGCTCCTCCTAATTTCAAAGTCGAGTTCAAATGGGGGATTATGAAAATAGGGAGGAGACGAAGCTTAGAGGTAAGTCAGACAGTCTTCCATTTCTTGACCACCTTGGAAACCATCTTCCTTACCTGCCTCACTCCAAGATTCTGCTTCAGTGACGCACCCTCATTTTATCCTCCTGTACTTTAATGTAAAGCCTGATTTGCTAACCACTGGAAGTGAAAGATAAACAACAGGTCATGGTAAAAGGTAACGAGAACAGTAAAAGCACTTTTGGACATTGCAAAGGGGGTTAGGTATCCTATCTCAGTCTCTTTGTATTTTCCTGTGGGTGGGACAGCCCTTAATCAAGGAACACCCGACTCCTTGGCCCACGAATCAAGCTCAGTACCTATGATGGGCGATGGGACTCAGGGAGGAACCCGGGTTGCCCTCTAGACTAAGCCAGATCCCAGTACTTGGGTCAGGAAGCACCCAGGTGGAGCCAGAGACATTAGGACCCTCACATCCTGAGGACAGTCACCTCTCGGGAGGAGGTGGAGTTCTCACTCAACTCTTTAGTCAACTGGGAAGATAGTTCCCCAGGACAACTGTGGGCTGGAAGAGGCTTGTGTCTACACCCTAGCAGGGTTTTGGGAATGCCCAAAGCCATCCTAGGATGCTTGTCCTGGATCCCCAGGAAAGCAGGGACCTAGCAGAGCTCAGGTCCAAACTGACAGCTCCCAGATAGCCTTCAGTACCCGTTTCTAGTTACTCCCCTGAGCTGCAGCCTCTTCCTCGCCACAGAGACTGCAGGGTCAATGGTACAGAATCCTATGCAACAAACTGTGGAGGGCATTGAGGCCGGCTGAGTGCCTCCCTAGGGGAGCAGAACACCCCCGGATTATTTCATACAAGGTTGCTTCAGGGTACACTTCAAAGAATGGTCACTGGGTGTCACCGCTGCTTCTTGGGCAAGTGCCCTTATGGTTTAGCTAAAGCTCAAGGGTGCTGGAGAGAGAAAACACCTTCTCTGAGACTCATTTAACCGGCCTGACATCATCCATGTCTTCTATGAACATCATGACGTGCTCACTCACATCCCCCGCCCTCCTGACTGGCCTGGAGTGCACGGTCCAGCCTGGAGTTGTTCCCTTCCCCTCTCTCCTTCCTAACCCACTCAGCTAAACTCAAGCTCTGCGCTCTCCCCATGGCACTGGAGCAGATAAGTGGGCTGGAGAAGGTTACACAGAAATACTGGCTTTGCTTTTGATGCATAATTACAGATCTTCAATAGGTGCTCATTTCTAGAAAGCACTCTGTCCATAGGCATCCAAGTCTCACCCTCTGACTCCCTTAGACAATGCTTCATATCTTATCTTTAAACCTCCCAGGCCCCTCCTTCACTGTCACTTGTGTCATTCGAAAAGAAAAAAAGAAATAGGTACTAACTTCCTCATCTTTTCATCACCGTATCTCTAAGCTCACCCACGTCTAGCATACACATCTTCTCCTCTTTCACGTCTACTACGAGTCCGATCCCCCTTCACATTCTCAAGGTCTTAGATCCTTTCCCTTTTTCTACCTTCTTCCGAATTAATCTCTCTATCCCGGAGAATGTCCATCAGCAAACAATTAAGCTCTAATATCTTTCATCTTCAAAATGTCTCTCTTTATACTATGACTTTCGGGCTCCCGGCCTGTGTCTCTGTTATCTTTCAGTCCTAAATTGCTCCTTCAACACCACCCAAAAAGCTGTCTCCACTTACTACTTCCCATTCACTCTTCAACCTGCTCAAATCTGTCAGATACCCACCCTGCTCCAGCGAAATGACTTCTCAAGGTCACTATGGTCTCCACGTCATCAAATGCAATGGCCATTATATCTCCATGTACCATTCTCCTTAAGATTGTGCCCAGCCGACCAGACCACCTTCTCCCCTCTTGACTTTCACAACACCACCCCCTTCTAATTTCTCAGATTTCTACTCCTTAGTTTTTTTGTTGGTTCTCCACTATCTAATTCTAAATATTAGAATTTCTTTGGTCTTGGTTTTGGATCATCCTCTCTTTTCCTTTTCCCCCCCATCTTTCTAGGTAATCCCCCCCATTCCTGCTGATTTGTATATCACCTCTTTATGCTAATGATGCCCAAATGTGTATCTGAGGTCCAGACCTACCTATTAGACCTATCTCTATTCACATAACTCACAGGTATTTAAAACTTCACACGTCCATAATGGATTTCTCATGTCCAGAATTGAATCTTCTCCCCAAACCTCTGCCTTCCTTTCCTTAGTCTTCTCGATCTCTGGAACTGACACTAGTGTCCACTACACTGCTCAAGCTCAAAATCTGGGAATCCTCACTTTTCCCTTCACTCCACATATCCATTCCATTAGCAAATACTATGAATGATTCTGTCTCAAATTCATTTGGATTCTGTTCACTTCTTTCCATCTTGACTGCTACCCACACTCCCGCGGGCCACTAAACTGCATCTCTCCACTCAGCTGGTACAAAATACTTCTAACTAATCTTCCCCTTTCCACACTCTCTTCAATCTGTTCTCGACAGAACAGTCGAGTGACGGAGATGTTCTGTATCTTCATGTAAAACTTGGAGACATACTTAAGATTTGTACACTTTACTGTAGGCTACATGTCAACTAAAACAACTAAATAAGATGTCAATTCCCGAGTTAGACTCCTTCAGTGGCTTCCTACTGTCCTGGGAATGGAAACGAAGCCCTGCATGACTTGGCCCCAGGCTTTTTCTCCAACCTCATCCTCTATTGTACTTCTCCCTTGCTTGTTAAAACCAAGCTGCCCTTACTTATTTTGTTCTCTAACAAGCTAAAAGCTTTCCTGGCTGCCTCAGGACCTTTGTTCAGACTGTCGTTCCCTGAGTCCACACTCCCCATGCTTAGCACCTTCTCTTCCTTCATGTGACCTACCCAGGCTTTCCCAGACATCATCCTGTTTATTCTTTCTGCCCATAAGTGATTGTATTTTTATAATACTATTATAACTGTTTTTTCCACCGTTGGGAGCAGCATATACATTTGACAGACATGTATTACATACAAGCTATTACGCTAAGTGCTACACAGATAACCAACATCATGAGACTTATACTCAAAGAGCAAATGGAACCCTTCTCACTTTATTTTTTAGTTCCTATAAATAAGGTAGGGGTGCTTACATTTAAAAAAAAAAAAAATCATCAGTTTATTCCAGTGCAACAGCCTCTACCGTTGGGCTGAAGGGGGGAGAGATGTTGAGCAGACCGTGTTACAGATTGAATTGTGTCCCCTAAAAAGACAACAGTTAGGCTCAAAGCAGGGGAGAAGCATGCCTAAGAAAAATATAAAAGCCACAGACGAGAAGCATCACACACACACAACAAGAGAAAATGCCTTTTCTTTATTATTATTATTTTTTCCATAAATTAAGTCAGAGGCTAAAAATCCAGGAGCCAGGGTCCAGGTGGATTCATCAAGACTCCTGGTGCAGCAGGCAGTTCTCAGAGACCTTGTTTTCCAACACAGCCCATTGACATGTTTTATTTATTTATTTTTTTTGACAAGTCCAATCATCTCAACAACAGGGCCACTCAGAACCACTTCATTTATTCAAAAGCTCTTCCGAGAGGATCTCTGCTTGACTGCTTCAAGGATCTCCCTGCTGGTGACGGCCCTTCTGTGGTTGTAGAAGGACAGCCTAACCGCCGCCAGGCTCACCCATTCTAGTCGCCAATCTTCCTGAGAGCCCAGTGCATCTAAGACCCAGGAACATCCACTGAAGTCTGGGTGGGTCTGGGGGAGAAATGACAGAAGGGTGAGATAGGGAAGTGAAGGCTTCCCATAGTGAGTAATTTTGGGTGTAAACCAGCACCCACGGTTTCCATGGATTCATGCACCCATGGAACCACACGAACCACCCAAAGGGACAATGGTAGGGATGTGATGAAAGAAATGAACCCATTTTATCTATCAACTGTCAGGGGTTGGGGAGCGGGGAATGTAGCTGGTGAGAAAGATAGCCCTTGTCCGGATAATACAGACTAATTCTCGTTGCTTCAACTTTTGTGCCTCAGTTTCTTCTAACAGAATCAGAGTTAACATCCAACACCTTCTGAGGATAGGCAATATAACTTTAGTTTAGAGTGTACTGTCACACTCTGTACTTCATGTCAGTAAGCCTTTTACTTTAACCCTTCTCAGTTTCCAGCTTTACTGCCTTGTGCCAACAGTGATCTCCAGCCAAGCTGAGAAAACTTGCTCTTCCTTTGATGGATGTGTCCCTGTGTTTTCTGGTCTCCATGCCACTGTGTATCTGTCACCTCTACCTACCATGCCCACACCCAGCCCCAACGTTCAAATCCTCTCTTTCCTTTAAGGCTCCTCCGGCTTATCTACATTCCACACACCCTTTCTGAGTCCCTCCTGCCACCCAGGATCAGAGCTCGGTGTTCTCAGACCCGTTATCACTCGCTGCTATGTCATTAGCGTTCTTGTCTCAAGTGAGAGAGGCAGCTTGAGTAGTCAAAAAACAACACTGCCCTGAGAGTCACCCACCCAGGGCTCTAATCCTAACTCCATCTGGACGTGAAACGTCAGGTAAGCAAGTCAGAGTCTCACACTAGGCCTGTTTCTTTTCCGTGAAAGGAAAGGCTTGCAGCGGGATTCGAAAAGCTCCTCCTGGTTCTTAATAATGCCAAGTATTTCCTTCTTATCCCCACCAGGATTGTGAGCCCGTTTACACTAGAGACCACATCTGAACCCCCGCAGCAGAACTGGCTTCACACTACATGCATGTATCCAACCAACATCTTGTTTTATTCTCACAGCGGCCTGAGAGGCAAACCCCAGGCACTGACCCAACCATTTGGAAACTTGAAGCAGCAGCGTGGCCTGCCAGACCCGCGCAGCTGAGGACAGGTCAAGTTAAGACTAAAGATTAGAGGACTGCTTAGTGCAAGCACTCCCACAGAAGGCCCTTCCAGCCAAATGTGGGATCTCCAGCCCTGGTTCTCAACCGGGGATGAGTTTCCCCTCCGGGGGATATTAGGCAACGTCTGTGGACATTTTTGGTCGTTACAACTGGGAGAGAGGGTGCTACCGGCGTTGAGTGGGCAGAGGCCAGAGGTGCTGGGTACCATCCTACAATGCATAGGACGGTCCCCCACAGCAAAGAAGTACCCAGCCCCATCTTGTCCTATGCTGTGATTGAGAAACCCTGCTCTGTTACATATCTTCTCTCCTCTTATCTTTCCTTAATCCCCTTTTCCCTTTTCCCAGGATAAGCAACAGGCTCCAGTGATGCTATGGGAATACAGGGAGCTTTGGTACAATTACACACATGAACACTCAGCCTTGTTTCATTGTCATAAAGAAGTAAAATCCAAAATCAAGCCTTAGCACATCTTTCACAGAATCTCCTTACTCTCTTCCCCATCGTTTCTTGTGAATGGGAAGACTTTCCCAATTTTGTTTTCTACAACATGTATGCGACAGGGTGAGAATGGGTGAGCAGGAAGGAGGCAAAAAGGTGTCTTCTCACTTTAGGTACATGCTAAGTACAAAGGACCATTATATAAAAACCTCATATATGCAACTCTTCAAAGTGAAAAAATAGACTCCGTGGTGAATCCCCCGTCTATAAGAAAAGGGGAGGGCATTTAAGAATCAGTTTACAGATTGCCTGTCAACAGATACAAGAAAGAGAGACACTAAGAGCTCAGGTGTTCAGAGCTGCTGCCAACAAAAAGAAAGCCAAGGGGAGAAGATAGCAGCCGTCAGCAGATCCAGTTAACAGAAGTTGTTTGCACACAACTCTTTAGGAACTCAAATGTGTGAAGAAGGACTCCCGTGTCAGAATAAGTTGAAATCAAGAACTCACCCAAGGCCATTAGCATGATACCTATCTTGGTCATTCTAAACTTCTACGAAGAGAGTCCCAACTCACTTGCTTTAGGATTTTCCCCCATGTAACCAAAATAGGCCTCCTTCTTCTTTCTCCTCTTCATCCCAAGGGCTGAGCTGGCCCAACCATACTTCTTTCTGGCTGGGATGTAAGTTTTCATCTTCTTCGGGAATCTCAGGCCACGTGAGCCAATGAAGTACATGTGAAAGCCTTAATCCTTACACTTCCAGCTCAGAGTGCTAGTTGCAGACAAGTGTATGCTCCGAAGAGGTTTTATAAGAAGAGCTGGAAGGCAGTCCTTCCTAAGAGAATGAGTGATTAGTGAATGCACCTGCGACGGATGGATGGTCTCAGAATCCTTAAGCGACATTAGGTGTAGAGTCGAAAGCAAAATTGCATTCAGTTCCTGAAAAGTGCATGAGGCAGGAAACTCAAAATTTTAAGCTTTCTTCTGCTCTATCCCAGGTAAAAGAGAAAGAGGCCACTCTGAGGTAATGGCCATCACTGTTCCAGGCAACACTCATCTCGGAAGTTATTCTTTTTAGGTGTCTAATTTCAGGTGTTCTTATTACAGTGGTTTTTAGCCACAAATTTTTCAATTCAGGAGGATGGGGAGTGGCACCCCGGAAGGTGCATTTTCCTAAAGCATCCCAGGTGAAATCTAATGACCAGCCAGATTTGGGATTCACTGGTCTATAAAACCTTCCCAAAGCAACTACACATGATTTGAGGTTGGGACAACTCTTCATGGACATTACGCTTATGTATGCCCTGTGTGTTTGTATTTGCATTGGGAAAGAAATGTATCTCCTGAAAGGCAGGTCCATACCTGGTTATGCAATCGCAATCAGTAACTCAGGTGATAAAAACACGCATAGAAAAGCCAGGAAGTCATTGTACCTTAGACTGAATGTTGAGAAATCGTAGATAGAGAGGCTGTGCACTCCCTGTAATTAGTATATCAGTTCAGCAACCAGGAAGTGACCAGTCTGACAGAAACCAACAGATAAGACGTTACCAGAGAGCCAGGGTGTCAAAAGAAAAGAAGAACCAGCCCAGAGCAGATACCCTTTCCTCCCCCCATCTGGTTATGAGCCCACCAAAGCCTGGGGGGTGAGGGGGACTGGTGGATAATAGTACTGTCAGCTTATATTCATTGAGACCTAACTATGTCCCAGACCCCACGCTAAGTGCTTAACATACTTTATCTCATTTAATTATCATAGCAACATTGTGAGGTAAGATATTAATATTACGCTAACTTTGCAGAAGAGAAAACTAAGTCTCACAGGGCATACGTGACTTGCCCGGGTCACTGACAGGGCATACGTGGCAGAACTCGCCCCTGAGCCTTTGCTTCTCACACTCCGCCACCTTCCAAACCTGAACACCAGAGCCCGCCATTCTTGTAGTTACACATGCACACTCTGCACAGTTGCTATGTACATGTGTGTATTTACTGATGGAGAACTTTGATTGTAACTTATCCATAGTGCAGGCCCCATTAATTCTTCTGAATTGATCATTGGATAACAACAACAACAGAAACTACACCGAACGCTTCTATGAAAGGAAAAAGTGGTTCCCCATGACCCGGGTGTCAAAGCCATGTCCCACCCACCACCCCACTCCTATTCTCCTTTCACCCGCTCCATTTCTCTTACTGCTCTATTTAAAAACGTAATGGACGCATAGAGTATATATTATAGGATGAAGTGAATTAGAAGTTCTAATGCAAAGAAGTAAATACAAACTGGCAGGTGTCATCAAGTCTCCGAGGGATGGTGCAATGGTCAGGCCAGGAGGGAACTGTACCAGGACTGTCCTCCACCAGGAGGAGAACATTTGGGAAAGGGGAAGACTAGATGTGGTGTTGCGGTTGGGCGTGTAGCATGGACATCCTGGCCAGATGGCATTCACTCATTCAAAAATATTCTGCAAGTTTTGATCCCTTCCTAAGGGAAAGTCCATGGCCATATACGGAAATGGTAATAAATTCCCAACAGGAATCACAAAAGTCACACTGAAGAAAATCATAGCGTGATCAGAAGACTCTCAGGCAGATATTAGAAATCTTAGTCTGCTAAAAAGGACAGGCAATAAATTATTACCTGCTGCTCATTTCCTTATCCTGGAGACGAAGGAAACAATTTCACAAATAGCAATGCTAGCATGTATTTACGGAGTGCTTACTGCCTGCCTTGAATTATATGAAGTCCTTTATAGTCGTCATTTCATGATTTTAATACTCAGAGAGGCGTTTTATCATCTCTTTAATACACATAAGGAAACTGAGGTTTATACAGATGAGCTAATTTGTTCAAGGTCACACAAGTAGTAAGTTGCAGAGCTAGGGATTAAACTCTGGTGTGTCTGATACCACAATTCCCATCAATATTTCTCCAGGTTAGGCCCCCTGCCCACCTGCAGCAGAATCTCCTGGGCTGCTAATTAACACGAAGATCCTCAACCCCCATCCTAAGCCTCTGGTACAGAACCCTGAAGTTTTGGTGCCACTGCACTCCCACTACCTCCTGACTATGGAGAAAATGCTGCCTTGAATCGAATCCTGTTCAGATCAGAAGAGCTAATTAGAGACTTGGAAAGAATGGGAACACTCGGAGAAAGTGACTGTGACATGGCTAAGAGATAAGCACAGTCAGACACAGACCTTAGAAATGGAGAAGGCGGAGTTCAAAGAGATCAGAGAAAAGACAGTTAGGATTCTGTGGATAGAAATTCCAAAGGCAGATCAACTCAAGAAAAACAGGAGGCTCTTCCTTAATGGGCTATGACCGTGGCTCCCCTCCTGGATTACAGTTCCCTTCAACCTGGTCCTCTCTTGGTGGAATATCAGATCTAAAGGATAAACCAAGCTCAGAAACAGGAATAATGAGTAACAAGAGCAGAAGATGGGACCGTTGGAAGCTGGTTGGCATACAGGACATGGAGTGAGTCTGGGCAGTGATTCAGGAGTAAGACTGAGTGAAAAGGAGTTGGAATCTGTTTTTATGTGGAGATGTCTGCAGGGGGTTGGGGAGACCTAATGAGTCAAATGGCCCAGGCAGGTCTAGGCATCTTAGCATATTGCAGAGGGGATTCAGGCATTGGGTGGGATATTGGATTACATGACCTCTGAGGTTCTGTGGAGTCTACTTTTAAATCATTGAAACTTTCCCCCTGTATCATTTCTTTAGGCTTAGGTTGTCAGAATTTGGATGGAAGTACTGCTCATATTATTTCTACCTCTAGATAGTCTGAAGAATTAATCCAATGGATTGGAAAAAGTCAGAGGGTCACACTGTGCATTTTAATGTCAACTTATTCCAAGATCTTAACTCTAGAGGATGAGTGTTGCTGCAGCTCACCAGCTGAGAAACTCTGGGTGAATGGCAGGAGGAGAGCGGATTTGGGAAGCAAATTCTTCCTGGAATGTCAGTTCATAGATACTAACCAAATGTATTGGTGAGTGATTAGTATAATACTAACTGCTCACTACTTTGTCAAGGTGGAGGGAAGAAAGCAATTGGAACTTTTCCCAACTCCAGCAGTATCTTTAACCACTACCCTTAGCTTTTGGAAGAGGAGAAAAAGGGCATGTGGAAAAGGAGGACATCAGCCCCCCACTTAGGAATGGAGTAGAGTAGCACTAGGGTTACTCAGAGGAAATCAGGGTGCTGTCCTCCCTACTTCTCTTTACTCCTTCTCATGCGCAATGTCTCACAAATGGATGTCCACGTTGGGTAGTACAAACGACCCGCTACCCAGATCAGAAGTTTTAAGTCTGGTCTCAGTTCTACCAGTGCCTCACTCTGGCCTAGTTACTCAGCTGCTCTTGTTGGTACTCCGGTTCCCCATCTGTAGAGGGGGTGTTTGTTTGATTATAGGAGCACTAAGATTCCTTGGACTCTTACTATTCAAAGTTTGGTCTGCAAACTGGCAAGCAGCCGCCTCGCTTAGGGAACTTGCCAAAACACAGATCTTGATCCACTAGGTCTAGGATGGGCCCTGACTCTGCATTGCTAACAAGTTCCCAAGTGATTCTTCTTTTGTTTCTTTTTAAGGAAAGAAACAAATAAAGCTGCCTGCACTGATCCAGGTGATTCCTATACACTTTCAAGTTTGTGACCTTCTGCCTTAAGACATCCCCAATCCATGCACTGACTGTGGATGTGCCTTTTTGTTTTCCCTATCACACTCCCAAATTTCCTAGCTCTAGGATTGCTTCCAATGGCCAAAATAGTTTGAGACTTAGTGGTTTCCTAGCTTTGGCCTTAGAGAAATGCCACATGCCTCTTGAAATATACTACTACTACATCTATGTTCACACATCTACTACTAAATTAACCCACAATTAATTCACCTGTTTTATTCCAGAAATACCTAAGGGACACCACCTCGCAGCTTAAGGGCTCAAAATAAAAGGATGGGATAGTGCCTGGCACCTGCCCTAGAAAGGTGAGGGACATGTCTACACTGCCAACTCCAACTCAGCGTGATCAGCACTTACATAATGAGCAAAACGATGCATTCCAGTGAAACGTTTATACTCGGAACCTCTGTTGTCCTAGGCAGAACAAATTCCGGAGGCAGTCCCAGGCTGTGTCCGCCTCCACCACCTGCCTGTCTTTTTTGCGGCCTGAAATCTGCGCAGCCTCTAACCACAGGGGAGGATGTGCTCCTGGGACAGTCCCTGTCGAGGGAGTCACTGCCAGAGATGACTTGCTTAAATTCTTCTCCATTCCCCAACGATGAGGACCTATATGATGGGACCCTTCCCTTCGCTCAGGAGTTCTTACCTCGGGATCCATAGACAGGTTATTTTGGGCAGGGGTGTCGGACAGGGCACCACGTGCAAACTGTCTTGTGTATGTGCTTAAATACGTTTGCCTTGGGAGAGAAAGTCCACACGTTTTCATCAAAGGATGATGAAACCTAAAACTTGAGAACCAGTGTCTTGCTACTGTCCCCCTGCTGCCCCAAGACCCTGGCAGTGGCAGCCCCTTCCTTCTCCTTTTTGTCCTCCACCACCTCCCCCTCTTGAGCTGGTATCTCCAGACTTCCTCGGTGCTTAGCTGGATTGCGCTACAAGGAGCTCTGTCTGCTTTATCAGCCATTGCAAAGAGCTAAGGAAAGCTACTTGTCCCCAACCCAACACCGTCACAGCTAAGCACAGCTGGGCCACAGGGACAGTGGGGAAAGAAATTCCTGGAACCCATAACCAGGTCTGTAGTAACTGGCTGTCTGATCCTCTGTCTTTAATCGCTAGAGGTGAGAAGATGAAAGATTTCAGTCCCTGTCTGGGCTTTTGGGGTGGTTTATGACCGTGATCTCTGCATGCAAACTCCCTTTCCTTTGTCCTGTGAGATGTCTGTACAGTGAAAGACAAGGGTGAGGAAATGGGGGGATGGATCTGCAGGTGGGCGAGTAATCAATGACCCCAGGCAAGCAAGCGTGGGGTCTGTTTCTACGTTAACAAATGTAGGCTTTCAGAAACCATAGAGAGCACGTATGCTGTGTTTGATGTATCATTCTTAGTCCAATCCAGCCTTATGCATGCAAGAGGAAGAAGCATGTTTTGAACAATATCTAAGGCAGAGAGTTCCACAGCATCTCTGTATGGCTGTGAGTGCCTTATGAAGTTATTTTGCGACATAAATTTGCCTTTCTACTTCTGCTCTCGAATGACGGGGATTTAGAAGATAAATTCATAACATGCCCTTTGAGTATGCTGCGTGACTGTCTTCCCTAGCCTTTCTGCTTGTGTCTTGCAGGACTCCTGCTGAAATGCAGAGCACCTGGTAAAGAAAGGGAGGGTGGGGCAGCCCCGAAGCATTCTGGGAAAGTAGGATGGGAGCAAATATTTGCCGCGGAAAATCCAGAGTTGATTTTCATGGATAACCTAGAGCAGATGGTCTACAACAGCTGTCAACTGCAGAAGAGTTTTCAGAACAGCAGCTTTTGTTCAGTGTGAACACAGAGTGTGTAGGTTTGGCCCCAGGGGAGAAGTGAACACAGCCCTGAGAGCCGCTTCCAGGGGCAGGAGATGAGAATGCGATAGGTGCTGCACAAAGACTGATTTTAAGGCAGAAAGTCTACCAAGGGGGTAGATTTACAAACTCACATTACATAAGCCGTAGATTCACAGACCATTCCATATTCACGTATCGAGCAAGTGTTTCTTCAGAGCTTCACGCCCCACGCACTGGGCTACTGGGTGCCAGAGTTATATCCAAGAACGGAACAGACACAGCTTCCAGCCCTCATGGCCCTTATAGGCTAGTAAGAGAGGTGGACAATAGGCTCAAGGGCATTCAGTGCTGTAACAGAGATGACACGTCCAGGATCTGTGGGAGCACAGAGGAGGGTCAGCCAAGCCCGACGTAGGAGACCACGGAAGCCTTCTTAGAGGAAATGATGTTGAGGCTGAGATCTAAGGGAGGAGCTGGGCCATAGAGGTGAGGAGTGACAACAGGGAAGAGAATTCCAGGCAGAGAACAGGAAGTACGCTCTCTGGGGCACATGGTCCTATTGAATGACTAGGGTCAACTTTAAATTATTTTGTTTTTAAAACTGTCTGTTCAGCGTGTATAAGCCCCTACCACATCTATGGCAACCAGAGCTAACAGATATTCTGTAGCAGAGTTTTCAAAGTGTGTGCTGGTTTCTTTCAGTTCTGGCAGGTGGGCAAATGTCTGATGTGACTTTCTAAAAAGGGTTATTTGATTTCTTAAAAAGAAACTTTTAAAAAAATTTTGAACAGTTTTAAATCGCTATATGACTTTTAACTTTGTATTTTGAAATAATCTCAAACTTACAGAAAAGTTACAAGAATAGTACTTTTAAAAAGCTTCCAATTATATCCGATGGACACGTGTCTCATTAGGGAGACCACCTCAGGGATGGTGTAGATGCCTGACCACTGCACTGTACACCTGAAGCTGAAGCTGAACAATAATGAATGTCAACTATAATTTTGTATATATATATGTGTATATATATATATGTATATATATATATATATATAAATAGTTACAAGAAGCAGAGTACAGCATTAGGAATAGAGACAGTGGAAATGTAATGGCTGTGTGCGATGTCAGAGGGTTGTCACTGTGAGAGGGATATAAACGATAAATGTCTAACTATTACATTGTGTTGTGCACCTAAAACCAATAAAAAAATGGAAAAAAAGGCTCCCAATTAACATTTTAACACTTAACATTTTGTTCTATTTGCTTTATTCTTTTATATCTATCTATATACATCCAAATTATTATTATTATTATATCATATTATCTTTGCCAAACAATTTGAGAAGTCACACCCTTTACCCTTTTAGAAGGTATCTCCTAAGAACAAGGACATTCTCTAATAGGACCACAGTATAATTATCAAATTCAGGAAAACTGTGATACTAGCTATACTACTATCTAATATAGAGTCTATATTCAAATTTCACCAATTGTCCCAACAATGTCTTTTACATTTTTTCAGTTTGAGATCCAGTCCAGGTCACACATTGCCTTTAGCTGTGGTGTCTCTTTGGGGTCATTTAACGTGGCCTGGTGCCTCAGCTTTTCTCTGTCTTTCATGCCAGCCATTGATATTTTTGAAGAGTGCTGATTGGTTGTTTTATAGAATGCCCCATAATGTGGGTTTATTCATGCTTCTCCACGGTTAGATTTAGTCGATGCATTTTTAGGAGGTGAGGGATGTTACGTCTTTTTTAGGAGCTCACATCACTTGCGATATCAGTGGGTCTCATGACTGGTGATGTAAACTTTTACTTTTTGGTTTTTGGTGTATTTTAAATTGTAACACATACATATCCAACTGTGTTTATATTCACATTTTATCACAATGGAGATGAATAATGCGCTAATCTGCTCAGCATATCCAATCTGCTCAGCATTGGAACTTCCTGTAAATGTGTCATTGATTAATAAGATTGTAGCTGTGTGTTGGTCTTTACAAAGGCTGGATGTAAAATTGTAGGAGTAACGAATTTCTGCTTAGCCATGTAAATCAGCATTTTCTTGACACTGTAAAACCAAAACAACATACAAAAAGTAAACTGGAATCCGGAGGCTGGTTTAAGGGGATGGAGAGCCCCATTGGACAGATCCCGGTTCATGAAAAGAGCTTCATTGGTCTCAGTCCTGATTTTATACTAATTTGGCCTATTAAAATAAATTCATAAATTACCCTTTGCATATGATGTGTATATATTATATACATTGGGCTCCTGTACAAGATATTGATTAAAACAAGAGGTCCCTTGTTTTGGCCATTTGAAAAACCATAGCTGAATACCACTCTAGATCATAACCACTATACAATCTTCTAACAATCCCAGGAAATACACATGTATCCATTTACTAATGGGTTATTGAGCATGGTTCCTGGTTGTTCCAAATTGCACAAAATTTGAGGTTTTTTTCTTTGCTTTTTGAAAATAGGTTCTACTTGTGTCAACACATACCAATACGAACATTTTAGGAATGTACCACACTCTATGTAATCACCTGCTTAGCCACTGACCAGCCCCCACAAATGACCCAAGCAAAGGACAGTCCTACCTTGGAAAGTATCTAGCCCAGAGGTCTTATTCCACAAATGAGGACACTGAGATCCAGAGAGGTGTCTTTGGAACAAGGAGAGCTGCTAATGGTAGTCAGACTGCAGTTCTGCCTATGCCAGGGGATGGGGCAGTTTTCTGATGACAGACATGCTCCCTTGGGCGGTGCTCAAGCTGCCTTCCTCTCGCTCTTGGCCAGGGTGGGTTGTTGGCAGCTGAAGCAGGCCTTGAGCAGGGTCCCTAGGGCTGGTTTACTCATCTCAAATTCAGCCACAGAGATGGAGCCCATCTAGATTTCCTAGTAGATTTTGGAATAAAAGATGGTACAAAAGGAAACAGTGCTGAAGAGGAGCTGCCTTAGAAAGCCATTTACAATACACTTTCATTGGGAAAATGCGGTCTAAGTTCCAAAAGAATTTTCCAAGCTCAAGCAACGTGTCCATGTGTTGGAGACCAGTTAAACTCATTCCATTGCATTGAGCCATTGTGAATTTCATATGCCCATGTGCAAGGCAGTACAATAGCTACTTGGTGGGTGCCAAGGGAGACATGGGGAAGTTTAGGACATGTCCCCCTGTTCAGGAAACCTACAATAATCCCAGAGAATTGACACATACATATATTAAAAACTTAACAATATACGTGGATGTCGGATGACATGCACAGATGAGTGGAAGAGAAAAATGGATCACGGAACATTGGAGAAGGAAAGCAGTCTGCCATGGAGCTAAAAGGTAGAGCTTGTAAGTCAAATGACCTGAATGAACCTGAAGCTTTCCCACTTCCTCGCAGTGTGGCAAGTTACTGAAATTCTCTAAGGCACTTAAGACAGCTCGGGTCATTTTTTTCTCCCCAATATGTCAGCTATTATCTCAGTCTGAGCGTGAACCATTATTTCAAGGATGGAGAGGACGTGAGCAGAGGAGCAAGAGTGGGCTTCGCGGCAGGGAGATGAAATCATAATGAATTATCCTCGCGAAAAGCGCCACGGGCCACTTTCACAACTTTGTTGGCATTTACCAAGCCCTGGCGGGAGGCGGCAATCTGGAAACTCGATTCCACCCACCCTCCTACGTCCTCGGCCCTTGGCACCGCCCTCCCGAGGTCCCAGCACCGATCCCCAGGAGGCGCTGCCGCCACGCCGCTGAGCACGGTCCCCGCGCGTCCCCGCCGCCCGCCCCGCGCGTGCGCGCCGCCCAGGTGAGGAGGCGGAGGCCTGCGCCCCCGCGGGGCGGGGGACTCGGGGGGCGGGACAGGGCGGAGCCCGGCGGGCCGGGGCGGAGCGGCGCGGGAGGCCGCGGAGCCGGGGCCAGACCCAGGCCAGAGGCGGGACCAGCCGCCGCCGTCTCCGTCTCGGTGCCCCGTCCCCCCCAGCGCCGGGCAGCCGCCGCGGGAGAAGCGGAAACTGCCGGGGGCGCCGCGCCGCCGGAGAGCGCGCCAGCAGCAGCGGGGCGGCCTCCGTCCCGCCCAGACCCGCCGAGCGGCGCGCGGAGCCCCCTCCCCGGCAGCCCCTGTCCCGCGCCGCGGCCCCGCCCCGGTCCCGCCCGAGCTCCCCGCGCGTCCCCGGAGCGGCCCCCGCGGCCCGATCGCGCCCACCTGAGCCCGTGCGCCGGCACCATGGCGGAGCAGGAGAGCCTGGAGTTCGGCAAGGCGGACTTCGTGCTGATGGACACCGTCTCCATGCCCGAGTTCATGGCCAACCTCCGGCTCAGGTGAGGGCGGAGCGGCCGTGCTCCGTGGCGCGAGCCTGCGCTTTCCCGAAAGGGGGCGCCCCTGCGGTGCGGCCGGATTGGGGGTGTCAGGGGCGCGCCGCGCCCGGGGGATGGAGTGCGGCCGGAACCGGGTATCCCGGGCTCCTGAGAAGGGACGCCCCGGGGCGCGGCCGTTTTGGGGGTGTCAGAGGCGTGCCGAGGTCAAGGGCTGCGCCTTCCTGAGAGGGGGTGTCGGGGGGTGCAGTCCCGACGCGGGGTGGGGGGATCGAAGGGGTGTGCGGAGCTGGGGTGTGCGGAGCTGGAGGCAGCGATTGGGGCAGGGCAGGCCGGTGTGCTACCCCAGGTAAGTGATGTGGGCGGGCTAGGTGACCTCATGGAAACAAAAGTAAAGGAAAATAACGTAGGGAGAGCAGTGGCAGCCTCGAAATCCTGGGAAGACTAGAGGGTTACTTTGGAGAGAAACTAGGGTCTCATCCCGGTTTCACACTTGCTTCTTTTCTTTTTCTCTTCTTTCCCCCCACCCACCCCCCCCCCTTCCTGGCGTGTCTCCATCACGTCATTCAGGATACTAAGGAGTGATCCCTGAGCTGTCTGTTCCGGGACACAGGCTATTTTTTAGTTACTCTCTAAACGTAATTAGACACGTTTCCAGACATCGAAGAGACTGCTCGGCTTGCCAGTGCCAAGATAAACTGTCTGAATTTGACAAGGCATCCATGGTTTCAGGTTTTTTTTTTTTTTTCCCAAGGAGTTATGGACGGAGCCCTTGTGTTATTGACGTCCTTGAAAATGTAGTCACAACTCGACACCCCAAAATGGGCTTCCAAGACCAATCTTTTGTAGATAGTCTTCTGCATGCGATTGTTTCTCTCTTGATAGAGTAATATGTAAACCGCTTTAAAGTAGTTTTACTTTTTAAAAACATTACAGTAAATGGAGTTTCAAAATAGAACTGAGTTTTGGTTTGTGTGTGTGTGTGTGTGTTTCCTGGACGTTCTAGACCTACTTCTTGTAAGGGTTACAGCTAAATGTCATGCCATGAGCTTATAAAGTGAAAATCAGAACCTGGTTTTGGGTGCTTAACTAACCCCACTTCTCGATATGAATTACCCCTGTTAGCCTTAATTCAAATTTTAAAACCTCTTTTAACCTTTGAAATTGACAACCCTGTAGAGTCTTCGTGCTTGTCCCAGAGGATGGAGCAGGGGCACAGACGTGATTTTCTGCACTTACCTATCACAAACACATGTCAGTCAGCCTGTCTGAGTTTCCTCATTTGTAAAACGATGAGCATCTTTAAGGTTTTTCAGCGCTTGCATTCTCTTTTGCTTTCACTTGTCATTGGTTGCAGTCTCTACGAGGGAGGTTTGAATCTTGAGAAAGATTATTAGTGTGAGCCAAACTTAACTCCTATGTGCACAGAAGAGAACTTTGCAATTTAATTTTATGTTATGCAGGGATCTGTGGGAGGTAATGCAGGAGGATCTAAAGAACTGCAGATGTGCTCCTTACACACTCAAAGAAGGGTCATGTCAGTGAAGACAGGGAGAAAGGTGACAATTTCTATTGATTTAAGTAATAGGTCAAGAAAACAACAAGAGTTAATTAAGCCTTATGGAGCTGAGGTGATTCTTTGCCAAATAATTGTACAAACTACCGTGTTTCCCCAAAACTAAGACCTAGTCGGACAATCAGCTCTAATGCGTCTTTTGGAGCAAAAATTGATATAAGACCTGGTATTATATTATATTACATTATATTATATTATTATAAGACACAGTCTTATTTTGGCTAACATTAGTTATATATATATATTTTACTATATATAGTAAAAAATATATATAGTAAAATATATAATATATATAATATATTTAAATATATATATTATATATATAAATAACATATATATATGTTTTACTATAAAAATATATATGTATTTTACTATAAGACTGGGTCATATAGTAAAATAAGACCCGGTCATATATTAACTTTTGTTCCAAAAGACACATTAGAGCTGATTGTCCGTCCAGGTCTTATTTTCGGGGAAACACAGTAGTGGTTCTGGACGTTCAGAGGAGGGAGGGATACCTTGGGCTGGCTTAGTACACCATATGGAGGAGGAGAGGAGTTGTGGTGAGTTGTAAAGGTTGGGTAGGCTTTATCTAGGTGGAGAACATTCCAGGTGGATAAAGTGGTGGCACAGAGGTGTGGAGGCCTGGAAGCTGACTCTGTTTGGGTGATAGTGAATACATTAAGTTGTCTGGAGGAGGAGTTGTGGGAGGAATCCCCAGCTCTCATTAGCACAACCCTTGGCTAATGCCCAGGTTTCTAGGTCAACCTTTATGCCCAGTCACCAAGTCAGTCAAGATTCTGGCTGTTCAGACGTGCGTAGGTACACATATGTGTCTCATCTGTGTGAGTCCTTGACAATTCTTAGAATTGGCTGCAGTTCTCATTGTACAGACTCAGTGATTGTTCATGTTTTACTTACAAGGTGGGAGTACTTTGTTCCCGGTAGCCATAAACACTGCCCCAACAAAGGGTAACAGTGCGCTTAAGCTCCTCTCCAGCTGTAAGCCCGGAAGACCCAGGTGGAAAGCAGTCTTCTGCCTGGTAGTTTGAATATTCTATCACCCTGATATCCCTCCAAACTATGTTAGTGCTTAGCTGCATGAGCTACTGGGCTCATGCTGTGGTCACCCAGGGACATTTGTTTTACTTTGGGGAAAGTGACCAGAAACTCACTGCAGAGCCAGGTGCTCTTATGTGCTGTTGAAGTGTTTTCATCTCCTGGAACGTGGGTGTTTGGGCCATGCTGGCTGTGTATTTATGGTGGTATATAGGTGAAATGTGAGTGTATTGCATCTCTCAGCGGGGGGTGTGCCTGTGCCGGATCATTCCCGCCTTCCCCAACCTGGGGCTGCTCCTCTCACTCCACCTGGAATGTCCTTTCCTCCGTTCTCCACCTGGCTCTTCTGCACATTCCTCTTCCTGCATTTGTGGTCTGTGATGTACAATACGGCATTTAAGGCTACAGTCTTTTCGGGGGTCTGTGTCATCCAAACTTGATTTTAATTTTTCTGACACCAGCACCCAGCATAATGCTCATGAATATATATATATATATATATATATATATATATATATATATATATATAATATGTATATATATATATATATTTGTAGAGAGAGAAAAAGGAATGTTTCAGTTACTTTTTTTGAAGTTTTTATGACATTGTCCATTTAGAATTAATCTTTATATTTTGCCACTATGCTGGCTTTCTTTTCACCTCTGGGAGCTAAAGCTTGATTTTTAGACATCCGGTGCAATTTATGTAACTTTCTCCTTACTGTGTTTTTAAATTGATATGGGTTTGTTTCTGTGCATGTGAGTCTGGATGAGACAAGATTAAAGGGGTGATACGAATTAGTGTGCATTAGTGCCCCTATATCTGAGAAATTTCAGGTTTTATTTTTTACCCTTATATCCCGAAATGCTAGTTTGTTGAGGGCTGCCTTCTTTCTCTCCTATAAGGCTCTTGCTAGGGGAGAGTTATTCTGTTTGTTTTTACTTTCGGTGGAGGTGGAGGTGCTGGTGGTTTGGGCTGTGGTGGTTAATTTCCTCACTCCATTTTCGGGTCTGTGCCCAGGAGTAAGATTCCTGCACAGGCACTTCCCGCCTTCATGGTCAGGCCTGGCTCTTGCCAATAACCTGAATGACCACTTGAAGCCCTGACCACAGCAGCCCCACCATATTCTGCTTCCTTTGTAGCCACTTCCTTTTTGAGACCTGGAGCCCCCTGGTTCCTTTACTTGCTCAGGCCATTCCTGTGCTTGATCAAGTTCTTCCAACATTCACATGAGCTTTTCGGATCTCTGAAGTGAGATAGTCCTGCCAGCGTGAGCTGCACGAAACATCTGGCCCTCACTGCTCCTTCTCCTCACTTAGCCATCCATGTGAAAGGAAGAATGCAGGCTGCTGCTCTGGAGAGGACGCGAGTGGGGACAGCATCCCTGTCAGACGTGCTTTTCATTTTATGGGACAACGAAATAACACCTTAGGCTTCCAGGGGTCCAGTTTCCTAACTTTGTTGTGGGTGGAGTCTGTTTTGAGCATAAGGGACAGGCTCAGCCTTACATCTTGGCTCCTTGGAAATTTCATTTTTCCTCTCCTCTTGTCGAACTGGCTTTTCTCTTCCATAAAAGCAGCCATTTGAAGCATTGTGTTTGCCAAAGCTGTGGGCAACTTCTCACTTTTAACCTAACACGTCATGAATTTTATACCTTTGCTTAGACCAGGGTTTCTCAACCTGGGGTCTGTTGACCTTTTGGGCTCGATAATGCTTTATTGTGGGGACTGTCCTGTGCATTGTAAGATGTTTAGCAGCATTCTGGCCTTTAACCACCCCAGAAGCCAGTAGCACCACTCCCCTCCCATTTATGACAACCAGAATGTCTCCAGATATTGCCAAATATTCCCTGAGGGAGGGGCCAGAATTGTCCTGGTTTGAGAACCACAGGCCTATGCTGTTCTCACTCTCCTGGAATGTTCTCCTTCTTCCCTCATCCCTGCCCTCATTCCCTGCCTGTCACTGTCTTACTCATCCTTTGCCACTATAGTTCAGAGACATCTTTCCCAATCTTCCACGTTAGGGTTAATCGTACTCTCACCTGTACTCCCAGGAGAGATGGACACCTGGTCATACTGTTAGAATTGGTCATATGGTTGTTACCTGCATACCTGCCTCCCCATCCATTTGTGAGATCTTTCAAAGACCGAGAACCGGTCCAGAGGTGGGTCCAGGAGTTGTGGTGCTTTGAAACTCATGACAGTTGGGGGCAGGGGGAGGGAACCATCTTTAAGAAAACGAAGATAAATTATGAATGCAAAATTAGATACAGGGCTTTGGAAGGGGACAGTGCACGTGAGGGGCTGTGATGCTGGTGCTGTCCTCCGGTCCTTTGGTGTTTCCTCTCCTGCTACAGAATTTGATGCCTGTGCATTCAGTACTCTGAAAATGAGTTAACTAAGCAGGCAAATACTGGCTGATTGTTCTTCAACCAGTGGAATCCTTAATTTGAAAACGCGTGCGATCGTCTAAAAAACGTTGTCCTTGTTTAACTGCTTAACTGTATGGGGGTGGGAGGGGTGAGTTGTAGAATTGGCGGAAGGTGGTGATGAGCACACGCACACTCGTCACACAGCCTCTGTCCTCTGTCTCTGCTGCGCATGGGTCTTTTAAAACATTTGGTGGGGCAGAGGGTCCCTCTGGCTTGCCAGGGGCAAAACCGTAGCTACTCTGGGTGGTCTCCAAGCAAGTGTAAACCTGTGATCGGTTCAGAGTTCTAGTTAGAAGGAGCTGTCGTTAGACTTACAGGAGAGGTGAATGGCACACTACTTCTCTTTGGCTTCCATGTGACATTCTTTGGCAACCACGCTTAGAGGCCTTCGGAAAAGGACAGTGTGCACTGTGCCTGCTCTGCACATTGGTTTCACATTGGGACAAAAATGAGAATTTGGGTTTGGGAGTTGCCATTTGGAGTGAATCACCCTGCCGTCTTGTTTCCTTTCCTACTCCGTGACAGATTTCCAAGACTATTTTTATTCGGGGTCATTTGTTGACCCTGGAGAATTCTGCTGAATTTAGCTCCCAAATAGAGCCAGATGTGGGTGGAATCCAGCGCTTAGAAGCCGCTACTGGTGCTTTTCGTTGCAAATTTCTGAAGGGTTCTCCTTCTACGTTAAAGAGATGAGTTTTGGCTTTCTGCTTAACTTGGAAACAAAAGTGGTGACTCTAGTGTAAATAGAAATGTGTTTATTTAGTGACCCCTGGGTAAGTTGTCTTCATTGTGAATTATCCTAAGGTGGAGAGCTGTTTGTTGACATTCTCACCTACGTCTGAGCCAGCTCAGCAAAAAGGACCCCCTCTCTCAAGGACTGGCCCCAGTTGATGGTCATTCTCTGGCAGCCATTGCTTTGTTGCTGTTGGGACTGGTTTCTGTCATTGCCCAGCCACTGCTGAGTCGATCTAGTGGGCAGCTCTGCTGTCAGTGGTGGCTCCACCCTCACGGAGTAGATGAGCTGTTGATGAGCCTCGCTGACATGGCCTATAAAAATGTCAACTGGATCCATCCATGGGTTCAGAGGGTAATAGCATTTTAAAATATACATTCTAAGCTTCGCTCTTTTTGTCTTATTAAATTCCTTGGTTGAGATGACAGTTTTATTTCCTGTGGGAAGCAGCCTCCTTTCAGTTCAACTGCTATGTAATTATTGGCCACATCTCTTAATAGAACAGTTTTCCCAAACTTTAGCTTTTGGCACTTCAGGGAAGAAGGGAAGGGAAAGCGTCGTTGCAGCAGGGAGCAGTGGAAAGAGCACAGTATTGGAGACCTGATTGACCAAGTTCAAATCCCAGCTTCACTTTTTTTTTTTGCATTAAGACTTAGATTTGCCTAAGTTAACTTGCCTAAGCCTCAGTTTCCTTATGCTTAAACTGAGTTTTCTCAGTTTGCTTTTCAGGGTTATTGGGATAAAAGCACATGATGCGTAAAAAGTGCCTGGTCGGGGCTTGGTACATAATTCCCATCCCACGAGTGTTAACTGTTTCCCTGAATCCTTCCCAAGTGGCCTCACTTCTCTACCTTGACCCTGTAGCTGCTGAAGAGCTAGCTGTTTTCACCTCTTTCTTCCTCACGAAGACAGATTTGGTTTGGTTTGGGGGCAAAGATGAAGAATGTTCTAGAAAGGGTTGGGGTTACGTCGTGGAAAGAGCAAGAGTTTTGGAGATAGACAGATCTGGACCTTATCCTGTTTCTGTCTACTTACTTCCACTTATGTGGCCTTGGGCATATTAGTTTGCCTCCCTGGGCCTTGGTTTCTTCCTCTGTAAAGATGAGGTGTTATTGTGAAGATTAAATGACAGCACCTATAGAACCCCCAGTGTCATACCCACAGCACAGCAGGTACGCAGGACCACTGAGCTCTGTGGACCAAGGAGCCTTGCTATTCCCAGTTCCCTCCTTCACCGTCACCCTAAACATACTCATAATCCTGCTCCCTCCAGGGTACCACTGTTGAATTTCTGAAAATTGTTTTAAACTCTTTGGAAAAGGAAATCTATTTGTATTTAGAATTTCCAAAATATTTTATTCTGTGTGTCACTGTTCTCTGCTTTCGTGAAGGTTGGCAACATTGGTGCCCGAAGTCCCTAAGCACTATAGCTGGGTGAGGAACCTAAAATCTAAAGTCTTTTTGTTTGTTTTAATATGTTACTTGTTTCCTTTGTGAACTATAGACCTTGCATATTTTTAATATAGTCCCCTGGCTTCAAAGCTAGCAACTACTTACTTGAATTCTTGCTGTGTGCTTATTACTGCGTCGAGCACTTTGGCGAGGGTTACTGTTTAAGAAGCCCCTCTTGGGGGTCAGGCGAGCTTAAATGGGAAGGAAAGATGCCTTAATAAATGGATCAACGTAAAATAGAATATGACTGAGCCAAAATGAAGAGTGCAGACAATCAGTTATTTTAAGGAGTTCTTAGAGAGAAGGAATCAACATATTATATTTTTAAAGAAGCGAACTGATGACAACATAATGAAGAGTTGTATGTATGTTATCTACTCGAGTTCTGAGGGAATTCAGAAAAAGAGCGAATGGGATTGGGAGAGGGTAGAAAATGCTCTGTGGAAGACGCAGAACCCCTGCAGACCCTCATTGGAAGAAGACTATCTCTCGTTTGGAAACAGCCCTTTCTCGTGGCCCCTGTGGCCTGATGACCTGTGTCATCCTAACCTTCTTTTGTTCTGTCTCTCCACCCTCTCTCAGCACGAGTGGGCAAGCCATGCTGCGACCCAGCTTCCTTTGCTCAAAAGTGTTTCCTCCACATTGTCTGCACTTTGTTTTCCATCCCTGTCTTTTGCTGCCCCCATTTCTCCCGAGAGATTGAGTTACGTTGATAAGAATCCTCTGGAAAAGTCAAATATGTCTTAGGCAGCCCAGGCACATTAATGTAAATTCGCTCCATCCATTCTTTTTCATCCCTCGGTGAGTTCAGTTATGAGAGACTGAGAACTTCGTTTTTGAGAAATAATTTTGCAACACTTAACTGTTCGAGGATAAGGGAGACCTGGGATGAGAACTGAACTCTGGTGGGAAGGGATAGGCAAGGTATAGTACAAGCTTGAGTTCATTCTTGGGGAGGCAGGCCCTGATGACAGAGAGGGAGAGGGCCGGAGAAAAAGTTCAATGAAAACATTTTGTCTGTGGCTTGGATGGGGGCCTAGAAAACGAAATAGAAATTTTTTCTTTCTTTATCTTATGCCTAATTACAGACCTTCTAAGCCTCGGCACCTAGACTGAAGTGCTGAAATACTATGGTCATTCCATTGTGGGGGTTAAAGAGACATTCGTGAGCCAGCCTGTGAATCTAGTCATGGCTTTCACAACTTTTTGGTGAAATAGAAATGGTCTGCTTTTGGAAAGTAGGCCATTTTAAAGCAAAGGGTTCTGAGACGTGACTTCAGTTGATGGAGAAGGGATTCGAGATCATTGACTGTTCCTTCTCGATCTTTGCCCACCGTCCAGTCTCCTCCTCATCCTAGCCTCACCCCTGAAGATATCCTGGTTTATATTTCCAGGCACACCTGCTCATGTGGGAGAAGTTACTGAATTTCACGTGAATGAGATTAAAGCATCAACTCTAGTAAAGCTATTCTGCTTTAATAAGATTGTTTACTGCTGATGGTAGCTTTTTCCCAAAAAGTGTCATGAGCCAATTCAGGGTTCTAAAAAAAAGCTAGTAGATGAAAAAAAAAACAAACACATCAAGGAACAGGCACAACTTTGCTTCATTCCATCTCTCCATTCCCACAGTCATATTACTAGGACTCGGGTAAAATTACCATGTATGTGTAGATGTATACACAAGGGTCACGTAAGCACTAAAAGCAAATAAGTAAAAAAATGGCTTCATCGAAAACAATGACGCAAACACCAAGAGAAACTCAAATAATCTTTTCCCCCTCTGACCACAAAGTCTGCTTTGAGTAACTTGTACAATAGAGGATCTTCTGTAGCAGGATCAGGGTGATCCCAAATGGCTCTCTCTTACTGCTGCTTTGTGTTCAATATATAGTCAAGAAAAATGTTATAGTCCATTCAAAAAGAAGGTTAAGCTCCATTTAAAAACTTACATTTATTTCGGATAACCCTAAATTGGTCATTTCAGTTTGGGCTTTTACAGACGTCTTGGTCATTTTAAGTGTATTATGAGAATAGTCCACAGTAATGAAGTTGAGTTGGCTGGCTTCTACCTTCCTAGCCTATGTTCCTGTGCTTAAGAAGACATTAGGAAAAATAACAACAAGCTCACAAGTCACCCATGGCTACAGGACTTTAAATGTCAGGAAACTATGAGAGTTTCTCATTGCATTCAACCTGTCCTGTCCGTTCACATTTATGTTCTACCTCCTATCTCCAGGTCCCCAGGGGCAGGGCGAAGTCTTCTTTATGTCTGAAGTCTTCTTTCCAGGCAAAATGTTTTCACCTCTGTCAGTGCAAGAATAAATGACTGCGTAATATTTCTGCCTCTCTGATTCCTGCCTGAGCTCTGTATTTACTGTATTTTATGTCCTTACATAAGCTGATTTTTTTGTTGTAACTCCAGGCTATGGGAAAGTAGGAAAATGAAACTCCTATTACTCTTCAAAAAACCAAACAAACAAACAAGGAGAAACATTAAAATATCTTTGGGTTCTGTGTGAAACGGTGGGGATTTTTTTTTCTTTTAAAAGACTTGTGGATCTCAGATGCTTGAAGCCTAATGCACAAGGGGAAAAACGTACCTTAGTGGTACATAGTCTCTCTGGCTCTTATATTGTTTCTTACCTTGGCAAGTTGGCTACATAGTTACCAGCATCGGGATACTTTTCTATGGCTTTGTATCCTTTGTTGACTATCTCTGAGTTCCTGCTTTCATACAGCAAATCCAGTGACTAAACTCATTTCGATGGGTGCCATTTTTTATCTGCATTCTGTGGTGTCCCAGGCCGTGGTGGTGCCTGGGAAGCAGTCTTGGATTCCAGGTAGAGGTGGATGGAGTAGGGCTTCAGGCCCTCTGCTCTCTTCTGCTTTCAACAGAGCAGCTGTGCTTGGGCATATTGGGATTCCAAGGAATTTTTTGTTTCAGAAAAAAATGCTATCACATTGAAAACACAATTTGAAAACCAGTGGCCTGGGAGATTGTTTTCCAGATGGCTTTTACCCTTGCAAACACACACACACAGAGAAATAGTCCCAACCAAAATGATTTAAAAACTGGTGGTGCAGTCTGAAATAATGAGCAAAGGCAATATTTCAGTTATCCAGATTTAAACATGGCTCTACTACATACTGTATAATTTAAACAATTTACTTCAGTTCTCTGAGCCTTTATTACCCAGTCTTAAAGTGGGACTGGTCCCTGCATGACAGGGTTATTTTGTTAAATGAGATAATAGGTGGGTTGTTTATTGTTCGTAACACATCAAGGGTACTCAGATGTTAATGCACTTTCATTTTTACTCCTTCAACAGAATATAAAGGATACGATTTAATTTTTTTCTTAATGACTTAGATCATCATGGCCATAGTTATGAATAGTTATTTTCATGCCCTACAGATTTATGGAGATAAATACACGTAATACTCTGTTCCATGCCAAACTGATCTGAACAATTTAACATTTCAGAGTATATATGCTAAGTTTCTCTAGTTTCTTTCAGTGCTTCCCTGTGAATTCTCTCTCCCCTCTTGATTTACAAATCTGCTCTGGGACGAGCTGATAGGAAAAGCATAAAGTAGGAGTTCATGTGTTCTGATGAAGACCGAGAGGTTGTCTTGGGTACGTCAGTTGTAGGACATGAGTTTTTAGACGTTTTATTTTTAATCTCTGCTCAGAGGTGTTTTTCAGTTACTTGGTGTGTATGGCTGGGAAGGCGTGTAGGCCGAGGCCGAGTTCTGGGTAGCTAAGGTGCTACTCTAAAATGTATTGGTGCCCTTGGTGTTTCCGTTATTAGTGTGGTTGAACAAACCAAACCATGCTGAGTGCATTTTTCCACCGGTGTCACATTAGGATTGCTTGTTGATTTGCGGGCAGCAGCTAGTGACAGGAGCTATGACTGTTTGCGTCCCTGCCTCTTAAGTTCCTGTTTCATATGAAACCTTTACTGAAGAGGAACCTCCTCTTTAACTTCTTGATGTATCTTCAGCTGGTGGTTCTCACATTTGCCTTTGTGTCAGAATTACCCAGCTTTTAAAATACACAGATTCCCTGGACTCTACCTCCTAGAGATTCTGATTTATTAAGCCTCATTAATGTCCAGGTTAGGAAACACCATCCTAGGCTAATGGTTTTTCACTCCACAGTTATGTTCTGTTAACACTAAATGGGGTGTGACTGCAATGGCTGCTGACTGGTGTATTAACGAACGTATCATAACTTATCCAAATAATCAGTGTTCTTCGTTCTTTCTGTTATTATTATTAAATCAATTTAATTATTTGATAGTCACGCTTTATTCTTCTTCCTTTCAACATGTTTTCTGTTCTTTTACCGTTTGGTTGTGGTTGTACACTGTTAGCACATTGTGTACAGAGGGTGCCAAGAAATGTATACACATTTTAAGAAAGGAAAAAAACTGTCAAAATTGTAATACTCGATATATACCAACAGCAAAAGACGAATACAAGTCACATTTGACTTCTGCAGTTACAAGAGGTGCTCAAAGTGGTTCCTATCAGCGTCCAGACACCTGATTGAAATGAACTACTACTTGAGCAACGCTGACCAAAGTGTCCACTTGTATACATTTTTTTGGCAACCCTGGTATTTATTTCTGTCACCAGATTCTTCATACAAAAAGGTATCATATCATCCTTGTTAATACCTTGATATATTTCCTTATAATCTTTTGCACATGTATAAATGTGTATATTTTACAATTTTGACTCTTTCTGCTTATACAAGGTATAACTTTGTAAACAGCTTTCTCATCTAACATCGTGTTTTAAGTATCTTTCCATGTCATTAAGTTGTCTTTGAAAGTATGCTGGCAACCACGTCTTCATTATTTTCTGGATATGCAGGGACAACCCAGACAGGCATGGTTCCTGTTCCCATAGAGCTGATTAACCAGCTGGAGAGACATACAAAACTGGTAAACGACAAAACAGTAATTACAAGTAGTAATAAATGCTATGAAGGGATCGGCGGGGTTCCTCCTACGGGAAATGGCCGTGGTGTGTGTGCAGCGTGTGTGCATGCCCCAGAGAAGGCATTTTAGGAGGAAGCTGGCTTTACGCAAGATCAGAAAGATAAGGAGTCTGTGTGGGGGGAAGGCAAGTGTGGGGTGCAGGAATCAGCTAGGGGAGGGAGGTATAGACCCGGCAGAATGAATTGCAAGAGGGAGGAAAGAGGGAGATATTGATAGACAGACAGGTGGATGCTTGGTGTAGTTCAGAAACTGAAGGGCATCCACGGAGGCTCGAGTCTCTGGGCAGAGTGGGCACAGGTGATGATGGAGTGCTACTCAGGGACCACACTTTGCAAAGGGTCCTGGGGAATAAAGCGTTCAGACTTGAAGTACACTGGGAAATGATTGCAGGGCTTTACACATCCTCACCCATCTTGCAATCACTTCAGGGTTGATCGCATACTTTTTAGTATCTGGGCTTCCTTTCATGTAGCTGCCAGAATTCTCCAGGTCTGAATGTTTGTTTTTGTCACGTTGGTGTGTGGAGTTGGCGATTGTTTTCTACACTTTTCCTTTCGTGACAGTAAACACCAATACAGTCTTGTCTTGGTCTGTTGTGTGACGAAGCTAATTCTTGGAGTAGGCAGCCTGAGAGCCGTGTTTTGCTGATTTAAAGTAAGTCAGTCTCCATAACGATTAATCCGCTACAACTGAGTTTCAGGGTCTCTCTTTCTGATTTTGTGTTCAAGCAATAAAAGAAGACTCGTGAGCCATGAATTCCCTGATGAAGCCTCTGAGTCATTGAATCTTTTTTTTTTTTTTAAACGTGCAGCATCTTTAATACACATTGTCTTCACCCCAAGATGAGGGCTGGAGGCAGGACTTGGCCCTTTCCCATCCTCATATCCCCCAGGATGAAAAAGAACTCATATCTTTCTTATCTACCTCACTCAATTCCCAGGGGCAAGCCCTCTTTCTAGTAATGGCAGAGACTGAGAGCCAGATCCCTGACTGAGAAAAAAATAACTTTATTTTGTTCAGTGGAATGAGCAGGTATCCAGTCTCAGAACTTCTGGAATTGCTTCTTGGTGCCTGCAGCCTTGGTGACCTTGAGCACGTTGAAGCGCACAGTCTTGCTCAGGGGCTGGCACTCACCCACTGTAACAATGTCACCAATCTGGACATCTCTGAAGCAGGGGGACAGGTGCACAGACATGTTCTTGTGACGCTTCTCAAAACGGCTGTACTTTCGGATGTAGTGGAGGTAGTCTCGGCGGATGACAATGGTCCTCTGCATTTTCATCTTGGTCACCACGCCAGATAGGATGCGCCCTCGGATGGAGACATTACCAGTAAACGGGCATTTCTTGTCGATGTAGGTGCCCTCAATAGCCTCCTTGGGTGTCTTAAAGCCCAAACCAATGTTCTTGTAGTACCGCGGAAGCTTCTCTTTGCCAGTTTCTCCAAGCAGGACCCTCTTCTTATTTTGAAAGATGGTCGGCTGCTTTTGGTAGGCACGCTCGGTCTGAATGTCCGCCACGTTCGCGGGCGCCTGAAAAAAAGGACGCCAAAGCGCCCTCCTGCTTTCCTTATCGACTGCGCAGGGGCAAGAGACGAGTCATTGAATCTTAATGCTGGAAAGAAACCTCGAGGTCGTCTCTCTGATGTAGGAGGTGCTTCATGAAGTTAGGGGCACAGAAAGTCTGTGGTTTGTCCAGGATTCCTTGCTAGTCTAGTGGCACAGTTATTACCGGAGCAAAGATCTCCTGTATCCTAGCTCTGTATTTATTCTACTTTTCCGCTCTTCTTTGCTGTATTGCTTTGCAATCAAATAGCAATTCTTTAACTTCCTTTATTATTCCCCCACTTAAAACGAACTTGCTTAAAAAGATCGGAACAGGTTGAAACAATGGAAAAGCTAACAATGTAAATAATAAGTAAATCTCTAGTTCTCTACTGAAGGGCAATAATATAAATACAAAATAACACTGTAGGAGTACCAAAGAGGAGGGTTTTAGTCGTCTGTATTATGTATCAACATTGACATGGGCCTTATCAAGAAATATAGGGACTTGGAAGTTCTACTCAGGCTCATCCCACCTCTCCTGAAGGGGTGAATAGTTCCCTTACCACCCTGTATCAGTTAGAATGCTGTTGGCTGCAACTAGAAGAAAACCTGACCAAACGAAAAGGAAACATATTATCTCACACGAGCAGAAGTCTAGTGATAGAAGAGGCTCTGCCAATCCGTAAGGGTTCTGGCTCCACTAGTCTGTGATGATTATCTCAGCCCTGCCCTTCTCGTGCTGGTTTCATCCTCAGGCTGGTGGAAGATAGTCACAGCAGTTCTAGGCATTCCATCCAGACACAGTAACCTCCAGAGGAAAGAGAGGGAACCATCTGCTTTCTTGTCTTGTGCGTCTTTCTTAGGAAGCCCCCAGATGACTTCCTCACGTTTCATTGGTCAGCATTTGCTCACATGCAAATTACCAAACGCATCACTGATTTGGAGGAATGTGGTTATCTTGATTGATGTAGAATAGTCCAGAGCTGAGGATAGAGTTCCCTTTTCCTGAAGCACATGGCTATGTGGAAGAAAGGGAGTCAGCTCCTGAGCAACATCTGATTCTTTTAGGGAGAGATGAATTTTAGAGGCAGTATATTTGAGTATATGTGTGTGTATATATATATATATATATATATATATATATATATATTTATATATATATGTATGTATATTTATATATATATATACCCACATATATATATGTACATGTGTATTCTACTTTTCTTAAAAATATATTTTTTCTTAAAATATATGTATTTTAACAAGCTTTGTACACACAATGGTGTTCATTCAGAAAAGAATTCTCAGTGTGATGAAGGCACTTTAAACTGTCACTTAAGAATGACTAAAGGTCAACTATAATTTAATGTATATATAGTCACAGGATGTGGGGGACAGCATAGGGAATAGAGTCAATGGAATTGTAACAGCTATATACGGTATCAGAAAGGTAGTATAGATTAAGGGTAGGGGGTTATCACTTTGTGAGGGGTGCAAATGTCCAACTATGACATTGTTTTGTACACCTGAAACTAATAAAAACAATAAAATAAAATAAATATATGAGCTATTTGGGGGGGGGGAAATGACTGAAGAGACAAGACATAGGATAGGGTAACTCTGGTGTATTTTCTAATGCCACCGAGCAATTCTCAGTGGACACCAAGTGTGTTTATCACACATTTAATGTGCGCAATTCTGGTATTATCTACATGGAGACAGTGTCAGATCCCACAGGCTAAAAGTTCAGTCCCACAAGACTGCCCCCTACTTCAGGCACTAGTCACAAGGCCAGGTTGTCACCTGTGCTTCTGATCAGCCAGCTATAAATTGGAGCTTCCCATGACCCCTGTTTCAGGTGTGATTAATTTGATAGAGTGGCTCACAGATAAAAACATTTATATATGCTTAGCATTTTATTATAAAGAATATTATAAAGGATAGAGACAAACAGCCAGATGAAAAGCTATATAGGCCGAGGTCTGGGCTTCCAGGCACTTCTGTCCTGAGCACATTATGGAACGTTAGAAATCAAATTGGGAAAAAAAGGCTGTGTGTGTGTGTGTGTGTGTGTGTGTGTATGTGTGTGTGTGTATGCACAACAAGTATATATATATATATATATATATATATATATATATATATATATATATGCCTGAAAGTATACCATTATTTGTGATACATTTGATGAAACAGGTTATATAATTCCATTTTTGTAAATAAAAAGAGGAGTGACATGCCTTCCTGCTTTTAAACAAAAAAAAAAAACCAAGATGAGTTAGGGTCATCTTGCTGTGCAGGAAAACAAGGAAGTCTACAAAGAATGGAGGAAAATGTATAGCAAATATAGAAACCAGCGAGAAGGGGCTCCTACTAGCTACATCTGGGTCGGTTTGAGCATCAGATTGAAATAGGAAACCATGAGTCCAAACTTACATAAACTAAGATATACACTAGTAAATGAATAACTTGAAATTAGGTGAGATATTTACTTAATATCTGCATACAAAATGCCCATAAATTAATATCAAAGAAAAAAAGAAACATTGTTGCCGTGGAGAAGCCAGGCAGACACTACCTACCTTACTAAGAGATCAAAAGAAACAGTATCAATAATGGGACAAATCAGATCACATATGTGAATTTCCTGACTTCATGGTTGTGTTGTGGTTGCGGAGGAGAATGGCATTGTTTGTAGGAAATACACCTGAATGGGTGGCGGGGCAGCAGTTACACTCAAGTAGTTGAAGAAAGAAGGTACTTGCAACGTTTTTTGTAAGTTTGAGATTGCTTTAAAAAAAAAAAAAAAGCAATTGCTACCTAGATATCAAATGGGTTCCCAACGGAGGTAGTGAGTCTCTGAAGATGGGGATTTGTTGCAACAGAAGTTGGAAGTTCATTCCCTGAGATTGCTGTAAGAGGATGTCGTGTCTACATGGATGATTGGCACAGATGGCCTCTAAGTCCCAAAGGCTAAGATTCTGGGTGTCTGGGCACATATTTTAAAGTAATAGTTGAATTTATTACATGATGTTTATACCTTCTCTTATTACAAATCAGAGGAGATTGACCTCATATCCATCAACAGGCATTATTTAAAACTGTTTGCTAACGACTGTGTATACGAAGGACTGTGTGCAGCTCCCTATAAGAAGTTTATGATGTACTTGGGTAAAAAGGGCATTGATAAAGTATATGACACCCATAAAGCAGTACATAATACATGTTGGTCACTGGTACCAATACCCTGCGGTTCAGACCAGGAAGGTGTTGCTGTGAGCTTTGGAGATTAAGGAGGGCCTTCACAGAGGTATAGGATGGGGCTGGGCGTTGGAGATGAGTAAGACTTAGGTATGCATGAAGTAAGACTGGCAGGGGAGAACATTCCACGCTGTGAGCTACCTCTGTAAATGGGCAGGATGTGTTCAGGGACAATGAGAAGACTAGTCTGGCAGGTTTGGAGGTTTCACATAGGAGAGCCCTGCTTTCAAGTTAGTATAGTTAGGGAGCTAGGACTAGCTTCCATAAAAGGGAACATGGGGAGGAAACGAAGGATTGGGACAGCTACCAGCCATTCGGCCCTGTGTGCCGTGGTGTTTAATTAATCAAATCCATCCATTCATTCGTCTCTCTTCATCTATTCCGTCTTACAAGATAGGTGTCGTACTCATTATACGGATGTGAAACATGTATTCAGAGAGAGAACATTACTTTCTTAAAGTCACACAGCTCATGAGGAGCCAGTTTGAATTTGAAACCAGATCGGCATGACTTTGAAGCCCATGCCCTGTCCTCTACCCCTGCTGCGTCTTACACTTGGGATGGGGGGAGAGGACCGTGATATAGATTGGGGGTACTGACTAAGGGGGTAGCGTGTGGAAAGAGGAGACTGTCTCTCAGTGCCTTCTCTCACGTTGAGATTGAGGTGCCCACGGGACATGCATGTGAGATGCAGACATTGGAAAAGAGCACAAAGTCTGAGAAAAGAGCCCAGGAACAGGGATATTGAAGGGACAGTGCAAGAAAGCTCTCTCACGGCATCTGGAAGAGGAGCATCCGGGGAGTTTGGAAGAACACAGGAGAGTATGCCTGGCGAAGCTGAACACGGCAGAGAGGTCGAGGAAGATGAGGATGACGAGGTGTTGGTTAGACGCTGCATCTGGGAGGGCATGGGTGACTTGAGCGAGAGTGGTTTTCGCTGAGGGGCAGAGGTGGGAAACAGCTGTTGTGGTGGAAGTGAGTGGGGGGCGGGGAATGAAGGGAGAACTGGAAACAGTGAGTGGTGGTAAGACTTTCTAGAAGTTTGCTCTGAGGGAAAGGAGGGAAAGCCATAGCCACAGAAGATTGCAGAGGGATTTTTAGTTTTCTGTTACTCTGAAGCCTGGAGCGTTGGGTAAGAGTGAATGATGAGGGGAAGGTGGCAGGAGAGAGAAGTTTGAGAGAAGAGGGTCTAATGCAAACGTGACCCCCTTAAGGGAGGTGAGGTGCCCTGGAATCTGGAGAAGCAGTGGTGGGGGCATGGGGAGGAATGGAGACACCCGTGCTTATTGTCTAAATTGCCTGTGTCTCTCCCTGACCGTAGACCAGAAGTCTTTGCATGCCCATACAAGGTGGCCGCGCTGACCAAAGCATAGCTGCATGGCCCACACCATTTCCAAAACACATCATCCATGGGTAGCCTCTGTATGCACATTCTGAATGGTGGGAACTGAGATGTATGCTATTTGAAGCTACTCAATTCATTGCCCTCCTTTTAATGCTTTTTGTTCTGGAACATCTTCCTTAAAAAATGGGGTGAAAGGAGAACAAGGGAATGAGAATGAACACACTCTCAGGTCATGAAAGCTAGTCCTGCAGGCGACCGTGACCTGGGCCAGTGAGTGTCCATGCCTTAGCCTCATCCAAAGAAGTCTGGCCATGCCACACTTTTCGGAGCTGGATATGTTTTGCACCGTGTGGTATTCACTGTGTCATGGTCTCTTTTTCTGCTATTTCGTTGGGGTTCTGAAGAACCGTTTTGATCTGTAATAGCTGAAAATTTTTTGAATGAATGTTAGGAAGCATGCAAAAAAAAAAAAGAAGAAGAATGATATGCTAGTCCTGCAGCATAGAAATAAAGGGAAAATGTGACGTTCGATGTTAAAATGCAATAAGGAATAAGCCGAAACTTGGGAAGCGCACAAGTTTCCATCAGTATTCAGATGGAAAAATAAATTGTGGTGTTCATACAATAGAATCACCAGATAACAAAAGGGAATGAACTACAGCTCCATGTGTCAACATGAATTAATCTCACAATCATAACGTTGAGCGAAAGAAGGAACATACAAAACAATCTCTACGCTTCCGTCTGTATCAATCCAAAAACAAGGAGCACCGATCGATGGTGTTAGAAGTCAGGATAGTGGTTACTTTTGGAGAGGAGAGAGGGAGCAGCGATTAGGAAGGGGCTAAAGGGGGGGCTTCTGGGGCCGCTGGTAATGATCTTGACACGGGAATATCACACAGGTGTGCGATTTGGGTATTTTTTAATGTGTAGGTATTATATGCTTCCATAAAATGTGTTTTTAAATTAAAAAAAGACAATGAGGAGCCTTCCAGGAAGTGGTTGAGGAAATAGTACAAAAGTCAGCAAGCAACTCAGAGTTGGTGGATGTCCTTTGACCTTCGGAACGGCATCATAAAGCTCATTGCAGCCAATGAGGATTAACCAACAATTCTGTTAACATCTGCTAAGGTAGGGCATTCCTTCAGTGCACCTGCTGAGACTGGAAGGGCAACTGCCATATGTGAGATAGGTGTAAGTGTGTGCTGTGACATTCACACACACGTACCTACACGTGTATGTCATACGTTGGCGTCTCGTGGGGACCACAGTCCAAGACTCGTATAGTGTGTGGCTTCCGCTGGTGCCTTCCTCCCCAGCAAAGCACCCCAACTCCCTGCCTCCAGTTCATGTGCTCTGCAGCTGTGCTTATGGACTTTTATTATGCCTCTCCAACCTTTACCCTGTGTTTATTACTTCTCTTCAAAGTACTTTCTGATGCCATTTAGAGCCTCGGAGACCTTCAGGAGTTGCACCTCTGTAGGGTGTCTTTCATCCCAGGCTCTGCTTACCTAGCTCGCTTGGTTTGTGTGCGGGAAGTGCAAACTGATTCCGATGTTAGTTTGTCAAATAAAATTAAATCTGTCACTACTGCACGAAGTACCTGGTATATCCCAAAGAAGCAAGAATTAGTTTTTGATAATTTGTTGTTAGCAATGGGCTTCATCGATGATTTCCTCGTTTAGGCCAGAACCAACTGAAGTTGATTTCTTTAGATGTGCAGGCTTCTTCACATTCAGGTTTATTTCAGGTGGCATTTTGCTTTTTTTCTTTTTTCTTTTCGGAAGGACAGTGACTCACTTGTGAGGAATTTTAAATAGCTAAGCAAGGAAGAGATCTGTTTTTCAGAGTTTCATAAATTTTCATTAGTCTCTACTCTGTCAGGATCCATTTTTTTCTCTTCCTAACCCCATTATGAAGTAGAGCTTCATGATAATTCTGATTAATAAACTGAAATTCTCAGGGGTTACCTAGTTCATGCATTTGGAATGAATGGAAAAGTAATGCTGCATTAAGTGAGGAGGAGGTTTTTCTCTAGTTGGGACTGATTTCAGTGTGATTCCAGTTGTTGACATTGCTAGTAAAAAGAGTATTTGACTGTTTTCTGTTTTTAGGAAACTAAGATAATTTCTGCCTACCTTTGAAATCACTAGCTATGAAAGGTGACTTTCATATGTGTACCTAACAAAGAGGGGGGAAAAGCTGGGGGAATATTCTTAGGAATTAAATTAAAAACTTGGCATACTTTCAACATCCTTGCAGCAAGATAATTCGTAAACTTAAGATGGATGCCACACTTCATAATGTTGAATTTATGACTTGTTTCAATAATTTACTGGGTAAATGTGCCATCTTGTATATATTGATTTCTAGAGCGTTTGTTCAGTTGTATGAAAACAAAATCCGTAAATTGTTCGTCTGTCCTGTACTTTTTTGTTTGTGAACTAAATTATTCATTCATGTAAGCATTTAGCACATTCAGTTATTCATCAACTATATACTGTGTTTTAGAAATACAAAGAGGAGTAGAGTCCAATCCATGCCCACCTTTAGCCTAAATCTAGAGGGAAAGACAGACGTGGAACTAAGTACAGCAGTGTGATTGAGCCACGCTGTCATAAGATATGGATGGCATGCTACAGGAACTCAGAAGAGGACACATCTAACTATTGGGACGGATGTAAAGGGAAGTTTTCCAGAGGAGACATTGGAGCTAAGGATGACCAGAAAGTTGCCAAGTAGACATGGGGAACATAAGTTCACAAAGTCCCATGCCCAGGAGTTTTTACTCTTTCATGTGGTGATAGGGATCCCTTGAAGGATTTTAAGTGGATCAGATTTACACTAGGGTATGAGGGGGTATGTTATCGCATGGCTGAAGCTGGAGGTTGAAGACCAGTTAGGAAATTATTGAAAGCATGCAAGTGAGACCAGTGAGGAAGTGGGGAGAAGGGGGCTGGTTTTCATCTGTTGAAGAGGTGGACCTGAGTGGCCTTGGTATTTCATTGGATATCAATGGAGCAAGAGTCTAGTCTGACTGACCTAGTGACCCAAAGCAGGAATTTTGGACTGATGGTGTCATTTACCAAGACTAGAGGAAAGGAGATTTGGAGTGTGGGATAGAAAGGAAGACAACATGTTGAGGCTATGGTTCTTATGAACCATCGTACAGAATTATCTAGAAGCCACATGGAAGCACAGTTCTGAAGCTTAGAAGAGGGATGGGTACTAGGGACATACTCGTAGATATCAGAGTCATTTGGACATGATGCTATTTGATGTTCCTTGAGTACATGAGATTACCTATTGGAGAATGTGTACAGTGAGAAGTGAAGACAAACAAAAAAGAGTTTTGGCTTCCATATTGAATTTCTCATACATGGGTTTTTTTTTTCCATCTCAATATATAAATGATCCTTGTGGAAAACTTGGAAACTGCAGAAATATATAAAGAAGAAAGATTTACCCATAATTTAATTCTCATTTCCTAAGAAAATCACTGGTGACATTTGGAATAGTTCCTTCCAGACTTTTTCCTATGTGTATACTTTTTGCACAATTGAGATACTACTGTATAGATAATTTTGCATCATATTTTTTCCACTTAACACTAGTTCAAGCATAGTATCATCTTATTAAAATTATAAATAAGATTGCATTTAACATTTCTGTGCAAGGATTATTTCCCCGTTTATTATTTACAATTACAATGTTTTCTTAGCATGGATTCCTAGAGGGAGAATAACTTGGTTAAAAGATACGAACTTATGTAAAGCTTTACATTTTATTAGGTGTTTTTCAAAATAGTTGTGAAATTTCTACTCCCACTGACAGACAGCTTTAACATTTAAGTGTTTTATTGAAGAAAGAGTCAGTAAAAGAAATAGATAAACCAGGAAGTAATGGTATGAGAGAAATTAATAGAGGAGAGGATTTCTGGAAGGAAGCCTCAGTAGTAGTGAATGCTGTAGAGAGGTCTCATAAGCAAAGGATGGACGAATCCATTGGGTTGGTGACTAGAGGAGTTGGTTAATGGTAGAGTGTTAGCCAGGTTACAGTGAGCTGAGAAATGGATGAAGTAGGTGTGGTTTATTTGAGAGTCACAACTGTGAAAGGCAGGAAAGAGAGGGTTACTAGGTAGAGGGTCTGCAGATTTGACAGAAGGTGTTCTTTGTTTTTAAAGATGGGCGAGCAAGATGTAGGCATACTTGTGGGAATTGGAGATGTTCGAGGAAATGAGAGAGGATGGGGTTCAGAGCTCTAGGGCTACCTCTTTTTCTGGGACAGGAGGAAGGGTACTCAGGAAGGGAGTGGATATACCGTAGGTAAGCTGGTAGGAAGTTGGAGGAATTTCTGTCTAATAGACTTTCTTTTTCTCTGTGAAATAGAAGGCAAGACATTGGTTGAGAGGGGAGAGAGTTGGTAGAAAGGGATTGAGGTGAGTGAGGGTGAAGAGGTTTGCCTTCTGGTGCGGGTGATCGTTAAAGCAGCTGTCTAAGCACAAACTATGAGGATAAGCAGGCAATGTTGAAGGTTCTCCTGAGGTTGAAAACCACAAGTCTGTCGAGTTTCCCATCTGTCAATCTGGAAGATATCTCTGGCAATACTTAGCATGCGTAGTCCAGGTACAGGGGAAAAGCAAAGCAATCAGTTGGTCATCTGAAAAAAAAACCTTTTCCTTACAAGTATATTTAAACAACTTTAAAGTCAGTACAGGGAAGTTCATTCCGTTATAAATGAGAAAAAAGACAGATCCCATGGCATTCTGGTGATCAGGCTCTTTCCAGACCTTGGCACGGCTGTGTTCCTTTAGAATTCACAAATGTGTGTGCTAGGAAAGTCAGTAATAAAGGCGAAAAAGCTGGTAAAAGAAACGTTGGTATCTCTTTGTATGATAGAGCTTAAACAAATAAAAAGTAGGGTAGACAGGTTGCGTTAGGGGAAAGGAGAAAAAAATGGCAGCATTCCTATGTTGTTGGAGGTGCAGTAATGGTTTGGGCCATGGAAGGTTAGGGACACAGTGAAAGAGAGGGCATAGAGCATGTACAAAAGCCGTTTCGTTTTTGTACTGTCCAGACATTTTACTGGAAGAATACTTTTAAAAAATTAACATTAATTCACTTTTGTTTCAAAGTAAAATGGCTGCACAGCGATACAGACAGTAAAAGAGCAATAAAATAGTTCAGATCTAATTGTGTGATGTGCTAGGGAATGCACAATTGTCCATTTAAAGATCAGTGAATGATTATCATTATTTTTATGAGAAAAGTTCACATGGTTTGATTCACTCTTAAAATATTATAAAGCAGTAATTTCTTTATCCAACTTACTATTATTTTTTCTCTTACATGGTTTTGAGAGACATCCGTTTTCAATGGATGTAAACAACCGTTCTTGGGAACAGTAGCTATTAAATTGGCTTGAAAGCTGCTTGACAATGATGAAAAAAAATATTATTTCCCAAAGGACTGCAGTAAGACTGGTGATTCTTATGCCAGTGGAAGGCCCGTTTTTACCACAAAAATTTCCCTGTAACCTTTCATGATTGAAAACATATTACTTGCTATTCAAAAACACAGGCAAATTAGTGAGGAGAGTTTCTAAAATAAGCTGAAGGGTTAGACATATAATTTGTGGATGACATGTCATGATAGTAAAGTGTATTTCCTTCTGTGTTTTGTTTTAAACTGTAGAAAGTACATGAAACTCCACAATTCAGGCTTCCAACATGTTTTTCCAGCTGTAAGATGAGCACACTTAATTTTTAAGGGACTGCTTGTTCCAAATGTATACATATGTCTTACTACATAATGTTTATTTCTAACAATGTATTTTCCCCCTTACTTTATAGTTTATGTTTCCATAACTTTGGTGTACAGGAATGTTAGGGAACTTGGCATTGTCTTTGAAATGGCCATCTAGGAGCCTCTTTATTGCAGGGCTATTGCCTTTAAAGCATATATTTTAAGGGAAAAAATGTGAGATTTGAGATTTCTGTGTTGAATGAGCCCCGCTACATGTCTTTACAGTAAGGGAGAGGGAGACTGGTGAGAGAGCAACTGTACCAGTAGCCCAAGCTGGAAAGTAGTCACTGTTTGATACTACACTTAGCAAGAGTGTGTTCTACTACAAAGGAGTGAGTCAATTCTAGATTGAGCATGAGTGTCAGAGAGCTCATGACAGTATGGTGATTCTTCAAGCACACTAAAGGCCTCTGCACCATCCAGAACATTCTGTTTCCTTGATCACTCTGAGACTTGACTACCATAGAACTACTTGCTTTCTTAAATATAAAAAGAGAGATGAATTAACTTCTTTTTGTAACATTTTACTTTGACATAATTTAAAACTTCTGAAAAGTTGCAGGAATTCCCATATCCTTTTCATCCAGAATTCACCAGTTGGCTGACATTTGCTTTATCTAATATGTGAGAGTAAATTGCAGCGATCAAGCCACTTTACCCCTAATACTTCAAAGAGAGCCTCTGACATGCCACAATAAATATCAGAAGCAGGAAATTTTACACTGGATTAGATAATAGTCTTGTACCAAAGTCCATATTCAGATTTTGCCAATTGCCTCCAGTAATGTCTTTTATAGCAATTTTTTTCCTGGTCCAGGATTCGTATCATACCTCTTTAATCTCATTTAATGTTAAACGAATTAACTGTTTTGAGTGAAATGGAGGGAGACACATTTTTCATTGCATGTTTTTGTCACATGCATATCCATTTCAGCATCTTCTCTGAACGACAGGAGATTTTATATAGCAGGCATCATGTAGGAAATACTTATACTTCATGGCTTATCAGTTAGTACCTCTTTCAGCAGTTGAATTTCTGTACCAGCAACCATTGATTCTTACCAAGTCTTGCTACATAGGTACCGTTGTGTGCTGAGTACAGCATTGAGCTTTTTTTTCTTCAAGCGTGTCTTTTTAACTTGTGGTAGCTACTATTATTTCATCCCACTGAAACGTTTTGTGTAAGTTCTGATGAAACAGTTCCAAAGTATATCCTGCAGCTCATCGTTAGCTGAGGAAAGATGACAAGTGGCCACCATCTTTTTGCTTAAGCCCAGCAATTCACTTTCTTTTTACTGGGCTATGATTATTCTCTGGAGTATCTGAACAAAGCAGCAAAGGCTTATGATTTCAAAAGCTCATAATTTTCATCATGTTTGTTCCATAGAAAATTGCATGGCAGTTTTCTGTACTGATGTTTCATTCTATGAAGTGTAGCAGAGTTGAAATTCTGCTTCCAGTTCATTCCCACAAGCTAGGAAGAATTCCCAAATTGAGATTTCTCTTAACAGACTCATGGCCTAAATGGAATCAAATAACTAAGAAATTCAGTACAGTTTTAAAATTATTTTGTTTAATGTTATGATTCCACCGAGATGAGAATTAGGCTAACACCTGATCTCTGTATTCTGTCTTGATTATTGACATTTTTGTAAATGTCTGCAAAAGGATATAGTGTTCTTCCCAAAGTTTACCTAGGACTGTGCTTTCTTAATATTTATAGTGCTAGTCTGTTTCCCTTTTTATTTAATGACTTGAAAATTTTGGTAGTTTTTGTACATTAAATTAACAGCTTTCCTAACTCTCACTAATTATGATAATTTTCTTTTGCAAGAGCATATTTCTATTTCAGATGATAGAGTTTCAACACATAAAGCACAAAATTAGGTTTTTCACACCAAGATACACGTATATCTAGATACTTACCTATAAATGACCTGTATTAATAAGTCTGAATGACATGATTTGTCCATATTGCTGTCCATATGGCTGATGAGATATAACTATAACAGTAATGTGTGTGATCATATTATGTACATGCTCTTTTTGGGTAATGCCTGCGATGAGATTGAAGTAGGTATTCTGCTAATTCAGCTTTTCAGAGGTGAAGCTCAAAGCCCCTGTGAGGGTGTTACTCTATCAGTTGACTTCTCATCTTGTTTTATGAAAGCCCAAGTTGCACTGCAGGCCAGTTTGTGAACTCTGAAGCACAAAAGCTGTGCAGGTACCTAAATAAAATCTTCGTTCTATTCCAAAAAGAGAGGAGGTGACCAGGTGTTAGGTAGGCAACCGCCATAGTTCACTATACCACCCGTCAGATTAGTAGCCCTCTCCTGTAGTAGTGCTCTCTACACCAGCCATCTTTCAGTTATTCTTATTCAGCATAGTTTCGTGTTGTTTTTCTATAATTTTTCAGAGGGTCATGTCTTGTAGAGTAAGACCATCAAATAACATTTTCTTTTCTTTCAAGAGGGCAGAGCAAGGGTGTAGAAAACCACCACATGAGTGGAAAATGTTATTGGAATGGGAATCGTATCCTTTTCTGTGGTAATGGAAATAGTCTCTCTATCTGCCACTTACCGTGCAGTCGCCACTAACCACATGTGGCTGTTGAACCCTTGAAAGGTGACGAGTGCAACTGAGGAACTGAATTGTAAATTTCATATCATTTTAATGAAGACAAAAATGGAAATAGCCACATGTGGTTAGTGACTACCATGCTGTGTTCTGCAAGCTGCATTTCATCATTCACCAATCAGAGACCCAGGGCAATCCCTCGGCCTCTCCTGAATCGGGCTGCTTATCGGAAAAGTGAGGATTATACTTGTCTTGCCTTTTCCATAGACTTGAGAACCAAGTAACATGGTAGATATAAAAGCTCTTTGAAAATCATGAACTAAAAATATAAAATGACATTGTCAATATTATGGCAGCCCTGGTTTTTTGTTGTTGTTGTTTCTTGTTTCATAGCAAAGCTGGAAGCAACCACTTTCTGTTGATTATCTCAGCCCTATTATTTCTCCTGTTCTGCGGATTATTTCTTTCAGTGGGGAATAAACCTAGAGTCAATGGCGTAAATAGGGAGAGGAAGTAAAATTAAAGTAAGTTATTATTGAACTATTGTCAGACCTGATATTCGCTCTTAAAAAGGTTTGAAAGTGAACACTGAAGATAGATTTTTAAATGAAAACTTTATTTATAAAAGTAATACACGATTCTTCTTATTATTTTTTATGTAATCAAGACAAAGTTACAAAGAAGAAAGTAAAAATCACACAAAATCTCACCACCTAGAATTGCCATTGTCAGTGTTTTGCTGTACCTTCCAGATTTCTTTTTCTAGTATATGTGTAACTTTTTAAAAAACACAAATGTGGGAACTTGCTGCATTGGCCTACATTTTCCACTTAAACATGTATTATTGATATTTTTGCATGTCAGTAGGTATGCACTTACTTTAAAATATCTGTAGGGTCCCAGTTACAAACATAATACAAAGTTACACAAAATCAAAAATTTAAGCATTACATAAGTATAGAATGTACAAAGAAACTGCCAGAATTCACATCCCCCCATGGCGTTATTGTTTGGTATATATTTCATCTATCTTTATACACATGTACATATACATATATATGCACATATCAATGTTACTTTAAATTGCATGTTTGTAAATTAGATCGCACTATATATGCTCTTCTTAAACTTGCTTTTTTCACTTAGCGTATGTTTTATACATTTACATATATTATTTATTGTGTTCCATACAGTAGAATATCTAATCAATTTAATGGTGAGCTGATTTCAGCTTTTTGCTAATAAAGATGTGCTAATGAGTGTGTGTGTGTGTGTGTGTGTGTGAGTGCATGCGCGCACGCCTGTGTTTTTTTCTCAGTATAGATTCCTAGAAGTAAAATAGGGGTCAAGGTATATATATATATATACATTTAACATTTTTATATTTATTGCTAGATTGCTCTGTAGCAAAGTGGCATTTCGTTCAACAGAGCATGAGAATGTCTTCAAAATGGGTATTGCCATATTCATTTGGAGAAAAGAAGTTTTATCATTGTTAATGGATTTTCTTCATGTTAATCCTAGCTTGAAAGTTAGCTACACATAGATGAGTTTATGGGCACATTTCCTTAGGGAATTGTAGAGCCCACATTTTGCCTGTAACACCTTGATGAAGTTTCCCCACTGCCTTTTCTTCAGTCTTGATTCCTGTATCTGTAAACTACTTCTTCCATATTCTCATCTCTTCTATTCCCCTAAAAGATAGGGGGATAGAAAAGTTGGTGACTTTGGATTTCCTTGGCCTACCACATAGAAAACACGAGTTAGTGACTAAGAAATGTAAGGCTAGTAGTCAGTGCTAAGCATTCCGTTTGATTCATTCAACCTTCCATTACTAATTTGGCAGGTTAGTGTGCAGCTTTGAATATATTTCATATAAACACACTTCTCCATTTTCTCCTTAGTCACAGGAGTTTGTTTTTTATAGATACTCAGTGTGGTATGTGAGCTTTAGAATAGAAGATGGTTGATTACTTCCTTGGCTGGCTGAGTACTTTAAATCAAGAGTATTTCTGGAGCCCACCAGCCACGGTCTCCAGTGCCAGCCACGCCCCTGCCGCTGTCACTACAGCCCATTTCAAAGCTACCAACTAGAAGCATGAGCAGTTCCGGAGGTACTTGGAGAAGTTGGGGGCCCTGGACATGCTCACCAAGGTATTGACAGCCTTGTGTGAATAACCAGAGAAACCTAACAGTGCTTTGGGTTTTCTAAAGCATCACTTAGGAACTCTAACCCAGAAAATCCAGAAATAGAGCTACTTTGCCTAGAATTGGCAGAAATGAAAGAGAAATATGAAGCTATTATAGAAGAAAATAAAAAAACTGAAAACAAAGCTTGCTTAGTATAAATCACCTCAGGAGGAGAAGCATGCCGAATAGTGTTCTTCTCAGTTGAAAAGACACTGAAGGGGCCGGCCCAGTGGCTCAGGAGGTTAGAGCTCCATGCTCCTAACTCCGAAGGCTGCCTGTTCGATTCCCACATGGGCCAGTGGGCTCTCAACCACAAGGTTGCCAGTTCAATTCCTCGAGTCCCGCAAGGGATGGTGGGCAGCGCCCCCTGCAACTAAGATTGAACACAGCACCTTGAGCTGAGCTCCCGGATGGCTCAGTTGGTTGGAACGCATCCTCTCAACCACAAGGTTGCCGGTTTGACTTCTGCAAGGGATGGTGGGCTGCGCCCCCTGCAACTAGCAAAGGCAACTGGACCTGGAGCTGAGCTGCGCCCTCCACAACTAGGACTGAAAGGACAACAACTTGAAGCTAAAACAGCACCCTCCACAACTAAGATTGAAAGGACAACAACTTGACTTGGAAAAAAGGCCTGGAAGTATACACTGTTCCCCAATAAAGTCCTGTTCCCCTTCCCCAATAAAATCTTTAAAAAAAAAAAAAAAAGATGCTGAAAAATGTCTTTTTCTGGCTTGACTAGTTTGCTAGTCTATAACCTTTTCCGAACAGATGCGGTAGAACTCTTTTAATGTGTTTAGTTCCTCTCTTACACTTTAACCGCTATAAACACATAGACTTAGAATCACCACTAAAAACTCAATATAACTTTCTTTGGGTCTTAAAAACAGGAGAATCCAAAGTGAACCCTGAGGAAAACAATCTAAACACAGTACATGGTACTTCACTAACTTAAAAGACATTGTGTTTATTCGTTTGACTAGGAATGGTATTACTGGTTGTATTTTCGCCAGGGCAGGTTAGCATGGAGCTGTTCCTTGGTATATTTAGTTCAGGATATGAACACAGGTACAGTGACGCTTTAAAATGAAGATGACACTGTTTATATTCTCTCCGGGGGCAGCCGGAGAGATCTGTGTGACATGAGATGCTGCTGCGTAGCTGGGTTCCCGTGAATCTTTGGCTTGTTATATCATGTGGGACAAGTAATTCTTTGCCACCACTTTGCCTTAGATAACCGTGTGTGTGCCAGTGAACCCTGATACCATGTTTTCCTCTGTGCAGTCACACCCTATCTGATAATGTTGCCTTGTTTGCTCTGTGCTTCACTGGGTCCTACCTGCACATTGGTCTTCCTGTGTTGATTTTCAGTTTGCTGTGATAGCAGTTACCCTGATTGTAGTTTATATAACTTTAAACTCTAAACACACTGTTCCCCTGTATTATTTAGTTGCTTAGTTGAGCACAGAACAGGGGCAATATAAAATTCTGAGTTCACACACAAATTGGGTTGAGAAGGGGAATGAGCCCTACATTGTGGAAAATTATAGTTTGCAGATATAATTACATAGTGCTTTTTTTCCCCCTCAGAGTATTTTTTCTAGCCTTGAATTCATTTTATCTTCCTTATCCCTGTGAAGTAGGTAGGGCAACTCTGAGGGGAGGTTGGGTGCTGAATTTTAGGCCAAAGACTGATACTAATACAAATTATTTACTAACTGTGGAACCTTGGGCACATTAGTTAACTGTTCTGAGATTCACTTTCCTCATCTATTAAATGAGAAGAATATCAGTGGTGCCTGCCTCACAGGGTTGTTGTGAGGGTCCAATGGAATGTGTGTGAAAGATTCGTAAATGGTAAGGGGAAAGAAAAAAAGTATTTCTTAGGCTCCAACTACACACACACACACACACACACACACACACACACACTCGTGCACGTTTTGGATTAAAAACTGAATTTGTGAAGCATTCCTGTCCTTAAAGAATTAGAAATAAAACAAGAGACAATATAACTGTGTGGAATAAAAAAAAACTATGTATTGAACGAAAGTGATTTGACACTTGACTTATTAGGGAGACCACTTCAGGGAAGAGGTAGATGCCTGACCACTGCACTGTACACCTGAAGCTGAAGCTGAACAATAATGAGTGTCAACTATAATTATATATAGTTACAGGAGGTGGAGTACAGCACTGGGAGTGGAGACAGTAGAAATGTAATGGCTGTATGCGATGTCAGAGGAGTGGTAGATGGGGGGAGGGGATTATCACTTTGTGAGGGGTATAAATGATAAATGTCTAACTATTACAGTGTTTTGTACACATGAAACTAATTTTAAAAAAGAAAGAAAGAAAGAAATTGATTTGGGTTAGGTAGAACCTTGGAGAGCTTCCTAGAAGAAATTGGATCCTTACCTGGGTTTTGAACTTGGTAAGATTTTATAGTCTGGACACATAGCATGGGAAGTGCATTCTGAATGAGAGTGGGGAGAAGACATATAAAATACCATGGGTGGAAGGTTGCATGCCAGCAACATCTTAGAAATGGCATGCAGTTTTCTCTGATTGGAGTAGATCACTTGACCTGAGAAAGAATGCAGGTAGTTTAGAGAAAGAAGGAGAGGGAGTGAGGGAGGGAGAAAGAGAGGGAGGCAAAGGAAGGACGGAGGGAGAGAAAAGAGAAGGGGAAGGGAGGGGAGAAGAGGAGTGGGGAGGGGAGGAGAGTTATATACTTTAAAGTATATATAACTATATAGAAGTTTAAAATATATAACTGTAAAGACTTGGAGGAATAACTGAATATGTCTGCCCAAGAATAATATCAGAGCAACCATCAGTCCCGTGTGCCTAAGTGGCCCCTGTCCATGGGGACACTGCCGGGATTAACTGTCTCGCAGACCTTGCAGCCAGCTCAACTCATTGTGCTTCACAGCCCCTATGCTCTTGGCTATCTCCCCAAATGTCATCTGACTTCTTGTTGTCAAACTCCTCTTGCTTATCCCAGGATTATCAATCCAAGCTCCACTGCATCTCTGTCTACTTTCTCAACCTTCAACTGTATCGTCCCAGTGTTCCTCAGTGACCCTCACCTGGCAAAAACCCAGCCCTGGGCCTATCAAATCACTCTTGTTTATTTGCCTCTCTAGGTCCAATATTGGGGCTGCTGAGACTTGCTGGGTCCTAGCTGCTGAGACCTAGCTACCCTACAGATAGGTATTGATAAATGTGTATAGTTGCTAACCTCAGATCCTAAAACTGCTGGGCATTCCTCCCGTGCTTCCGTAAGCAGCTCTCTTATTTTGCATAGCGTCTCTTTCAGATTCTTTCCACTACTCTCGTAGGTCGACCTGTCCCCTCTCTCCTGCATCACCTTCCTGCTTCTCTGAGAAATACTTCTCAGAGAAACACCATTCCTGCCTGCACATCTGAACTCTGTGTCTTCACGCCTTCTTTCCTTCTTTCTTCCTCATCCTCCTCTGTTAGGCCAGTGCCACCTACCCTGCTGTGGGTCCTATCTCTTCTCATCCTCATAGGGACACCGATCTCTGTTATCATGTCGCGCTTTGGAATCTTCATCCTTACTCTTTTACCTGGATCCTTCCCTTCAGCAGTCACGTCTTATAGTGGACACCTGTCGTTTTATCTGCTAACATCTGTCCCTCCAATCTTGTCAAATGGTAACTTGGAGCCACAATTTAAATGCAAGATACTCCTTTTTGGCCACTGTTGATTGGTCCGGGAGTGGACTGCTGACTCAAACTGGACCAATCACAGTCTTCATCAGGATTTGATATTGGAAATGAAATCTTTCTCTCTCGGTGACTGAAATTCAGAATGTATATATTTTGGAACTGTTGAGAGTCAAGTTCTGCATGAGGATTGAGGAGTAGAAAAAAATAATAGTGAAAGAAGAATGAGGTAAAAGAGAATGTGAACGAAGTATAGCAGAGCAGCAAAAACAGTGTTTCCCGAGTTCTTTATAAGCAGTGATTCCCAGTCTTTTGCATGTTATGACCCACATAGAAAATGATAATGTCAATACTGCCCATTGAGGGAAATGGATAAGGCTGCATTTATGGCTAGCGGGCACATTTGTCATCTGCTCACAGGTTAGGGAGCTGTAGTCTACGGTGTTCTGGGAGAGCACACCTGTAGCCCACACTCAGGTGGAGTCGCCCTGTTCCAGTATCTGATTCCAGTTCCTAGCTTGGGTGCCCGCCTGCAGGTCCTGTGTGATGCCCCATAAACTTCCCATAGATGTCAGTTCCTCTCGGCTGCCTTCCCAAACTCTCCAGATGCCTCTCTATTAAGCTCCAGTAACACCTTGGCCCTGTACTCTAATTATCTCATTATTTGCCTGTATACCCTGTTGTACCGTGAGCCCCAGAAGAGAAGGAAACTCTTCTGCCTTATCACATTATGGCCCCAGTGCCTTAGTGTGGTAAACATCTCCTGAATGAAGGAATTATGCTCTGCCCAGATAAGATTAAGAAGATTGTAATCGGAACAAAGTCCTTTGTGTGAATCTCTTTCTTTCTTAAAGGAGGCAACTTTGAATGGGAGCCCTGGAAAGGATGAGAACTGTCTTTTTGGCATTCTAATAGTTTTGTCAGACCATGAAATCTTTCAGTTTCTCAGATTTTGACTTGAATTACATATCTCAGCGTTCACCCTGGAAAATAAGACTCAAAACCATTTTCAGAATAACGTCTTCTGAAGAAAACTGCCTTAAAAAATCCTGAGGATAAATACGGGCATAATGATACGAGCCATTTCTTTGCTTTGTCCGCTGGCAGAATTACATGTCCATTCTTGTTTATTCACTACTGAAGAGTACAAGGAGGATTCATTTCTTTCTTATAGGGTGAGCCACCTTCCCCAGGTTTTGCTTCGTTCTCGCTCTTTCTCTGGAGGTAGCCCTTTACCCCAATCTGCTGTCTGGCATAGAATTTCCAGGTTCACTGCTTCACTATGCTTTGGTGTGAGAGAATCCAGACTATATATTATAACTGAGTAAGTGAAGCCACACACAGTTAACAATCTGTTAGCTTGGCCCAGTTTGTTGAATTTGGGCGTATGTATAGACCTCTGGAACCCCAATACAGGTTAACATACAAAAAATTGTCTGTGTGTTTAAAGCACGTAGAGCCTCTTCTAGGGTCTTTTGCGTTCCTTTGGTTCTTAGACCCCACTACGATGGCTTCCACTTACTTTGTGAAGACTTCAGCTTTAATTCTGGTTGAAGTTTTTTTCTTTATTCACTCCTTGGCTTTCGGAAAAATAAGGTCCTTTCTTCATTAAGACCTAGGCATACCTGTTTAACACTGAATTTAAAAACTGATCATCTATCTGGCTCTCTCCAGCAGCTTGGGCTTCCTTTTGGTGCCAGCCATAGTCGTTTTTGCTTTTGCTTCCCCTTTGGTTTTTTCCTGTACTTTGGGTCAAGATTAAGAAACTCCTACCCTGCCTTTTTTCCTCCTGTTTCTGTTCTGCTCACAACCATACATTATATTTGCAAAAATATATGCTGAAAGGAGATATGGCTTAGGCGTAAGTATTTAAAAACTGTAGAGAAAATGATCTATAAAGTTGTAATTCTTTGTAACTTCATTTAAACATTTAATGTAATTTCAAATAAAGTCACAATTGGATTAGAATCAGGTGTAAAGGAGGAAGTTTGGCTAAATAATTTTAAGAGTAATCTGGAAAAGTAAATCTGTGATAGTAGCATTGAAAAGTATGAAAAAGAAGAGTACTGAGTCAGGACTTCATCTTACTCCTGGTACGCAAAGTAGGCTCCTTGGCTGTTCTCTTGACTTCCCCCAGTAAATTATTTTTCCTCCTCTTACAGCCAAAATGGTCTTTCTGAAATGCATATCTGAACACTTTGCTCCATGATTAAACTCCATGCTATGATAGAAGTATGCACAGAATGTTATGAGATCCCAGGAGAGGAAACATTCTCTTCTGCAGGGACCTAGAGGGGGGAACATTTTAGTTAGAAATGAGGGATGGATTCGTCCATGTTTGCCAAGCAGCCAGGCAGCGAGGGAATGGTACCTGGGCCAAAAACGCACAAAAAACCAAAACACCAGCGCTGTGGTTTAATGAACCTGTCAAGGTATGTTTGGGACCAGATTTTCCAGGACCATGTATGTCCTTTTCTAGGGAATGGGAAGATACTGAAGAAATTTAGGAAAGGGGATAGTGTTTGTTTGGGGTGGGGGGCGGTGACTCCAGCCACGGTGTGTAAGACAAACTCTATAGGGAGAGACTGGTGGCAAGATGCTAGTTAGGGAATACCCATAGTTCTCCAGGGGCAGATAGAAGGCTGGGGAATTGAGTGATAATGGAGGTAGAGGGTTTGCCTACCTGTGACATATTCCTGAGGTCCACTCTGGAGGTCTTGGTGACATATTGGTTCATTGGTGTAGAAGGTAAGGGAGAGAAAGAATTGAGGGTGATTCACGGGTTTCTACCTTGGGAAACTAGGGGCCTGCTGATCCTTACCCACGGTCACCTTCTGGTGATGGTTGGGGGATAGGGCCGTGGACACCCTCACTTGACTGTCAGCTCCATGAGGGCAGGTGTCACATCTGCCCGCTCACTGCTGTTTTCCCAGTGACTGGGACAATGAAGGAGTGAACAATTGGCCATCCCTCCCAAAGGGTCCTACTACTTTGGTGGCAATTCTTGGACTCCTGTCTTTTATACTTAATATTGATCAGGTTAAACATGATATCAAATATTCCTAAATTTTGGAGAAGTTGATCCGTTTGTTCATCCAATAAATCCTTATCGAGTGCCTACTACACGCTAGGCACCACTCCTGGCTCTGGAGAAAACATAAAAGCAAACAGAAAAGATAAACATCTGTGCCTTCATGGAGTTTTTATTCTAGGGAAAGGAGACAGACAATAAACATAAAAAAACGAAATGTATGGTGCATTAGATGGTGATGAGTGTTGTGGTGAAGGGCACAGAGTGGAGAGAGGAATGTGTGCTCTAGGACTTTGTGGTCAGGAAACACCTCACTGAGAAGGTGACACGTGCAGGAAGTGGAGAAGTGAGCTGTGCGGTTGTATTCAGCTGCTAATTAAGTTAGGAGGAGAGAATTCTAAGTGGAAGGAAATGCAGATGGAAAGACCTGTCAGGTGGGAATTCAGCTTGGTGTGTTTAGAGGAACAATGGAAAGGCCAGTGAAGCTGGAACAAAGTGAGTGAAGGGGGAGTAGAAAGCAAGATGCCGTCAGAGCTGTGGGTGAATTGGCAGCAGGAGGGCTGATGGAAAGATTTGGCCTTTTTCTGAGTTGGAAAGCCTTGGAGGGTTTGAGCAGAGGAATGACGTGACCTGACTTACATAGCCACAGAGTCGCAGCTGAAGACGAAGCAAGGGCAGAAGCAGGAAACGCATACGGGAGACTGTGCAGTAATCCAGGTGAGAGAGATGATGGCCGCTAGGTCCAGGAAGGCAGCAGCGTAGTGAAAAGTCAGATTCTGGATATACCCTGTTTCCCCACAAAGAAGACCCAGCTGCACAGTCAGCTCTAAGGCGTCTTTTGGAGCAAAAATTAATAGAAGACCCGGTCTTGTTTTACTATAATATGAGACTGGGTCTTATATAATGTAATGTAATGTAATATAACACAACATAACATAATATGATATGATCCTGGGTCTATATAATATAATATAATATAATATAATATAATATAATATAATATAATATAATATAATCAGGTCTTATATTAATTTTTGCTCCAAAAGACGCATTAGAGTTGATTGTCTGGCTATTTTCTTGTAGGTCTTATTTTCGGGGAAACACGGTAGTTTGAAGATAGGTATTACTTACATACCAGATGTGGGGTATAAAGGTGGGGTGGGCTTGGAAGCAATACCAGGAGCTAAATTTGAACATTATATGTTTGGAATGCCCAAAAGACATCTAAGTGGAAATGCTAGTGGGTAGTTGAATGTATACTATTCTGAGGTTCAGGAGAGAAGTGCAGTCCGGAGATAGAAATTCAGTTCAGAGGGAACTTGTTCCTGTGGGTGTAGTTTATGTTTTGAACACCCAAGACTCAGGGGAGTGCTATACACAATGCTGCTTGTAAAGGTCCCTTGGAATGATTTCAGGTTATATTTTGGCACAAAAATCTTTTATAGATCGGATGAATTAAGCTGCTAACTTGTTTTCACTTATTTGAATTTTAAGGGACAGTGGATTCTTAAATCATATATAACTTCTATTATTTGCATTCACTTTTTAATTTTACTTCAGAATAAAACATGCCTTTTTCAAGTCAATAACATTGGTGAAAGTGACAGTTTTAATGCAGCTGCCTTTAAACATTCATTCCTGTCTTAGCTTGTCCTGTTCTTCTCATTACTGTGTGTTCAACAGACTATGAGTTAATTTTAACAAATATAAAATATAATTAGGAAATAATGCCGAGTACACCGGACTTAATCCCTGATTTATATTTAAGCATTTTTTAGAGCTAAACACATCATAATATATAACCACTGATACTCCATTTACTGTACCATTACTTTCAAGACCCTGAATATTATTTATTTTAGTAACAAATTATGAAAAGGGGCCATCTTGATACAATGGTATGAAATGGTGATTTGTTTATTAGTTAGTGAAATCTTTTCCTTTTTTAATAATAGTCTGACATATACAATTAATTAGCATTTATGAAGTGTGTGTGTTGTGGGAAGCATTTGGCCACGTCTGGGGTTGGGGCAGTTACCAAAAAAAGAAAAGTATCGAGTTGGAGTTGGTGAAAGGGTGGAACTTTAGTCATTCTTCTAAGAACATTTATGGAGCACCTACTATGTTTCAGGCATTTCATTTAGCAGATGTTAGACGTAAAGGAGCTAAAGATAGTCTGCACGACAATGGGACACAACCTGGTACTTTGATAGAGGAAGGTAGACTCCAGAACTGGGGGGCAGCAGCCGGGGAGCCCACTCAGGTCCACCTCGTTGGTGAAGTGACAGGAGCTGACACTCCTGTAAACACTCTGTATCAAGCACAGTTAACATGTGTTAACTCTGAACAACAGCCCTACTGCGGTAAGTACTCTAATTATCTCCATTTTGCACTTGGGGAAACTGAGGCAAAGAGAGGCGTGGCTTACTCAAGTTCATACAGCTAATGAGTGGTAGAGCCAGGGTTTGACCTATTCGGTATCACTTTTCTGAGAACTTCCTTCCCCCAGGCACTGTACTGAGTGCCTTGCATACATTCATTTAATGAATGCTTGTAACCCCACGTAGAAGATAGGAACCCCCATGTATACACACGGCTGCAGAAGCTTAGAGAGGCCATTACCCCACAGCACACAACTAGTAAGTGGCTGAGCCAAGATTCACAAGTCTGCGCCACTGTATTGCCTGGCCTAGAAAAAGTCAGGAGGTGGTGAAAGGCGTCTTGCACTTACTATGTGTAATGCAAACACCTGTGTGCCTAGTTAACCTGGTCAGGCAATTCACATTGCAGAAAAAGGAAGCAGCACGTCAGTGTGAACTTATTTATAAATATTTGTTTAAGAAAACTATGTAAACCTAAGTACAAATACTGCAATATATAGTTATTTTAAATGTGTAGAAAGGTAATCAGATTCTCTGGGGCACAAATTGAGTTAATAAATGCAATACAGTATTTTTACTGCACATCATCATTACTGCATTGCATCAATAATTATGTTGTTTTCGCCATGTTTATTTAGATTTGAGCATATGTTACTTTGTAATTGATCCCAGACTTTCATTTTAAAAACAAATTAGTGGAAGTCTGATGATCACATTCGTCTTCAAAAATATGTTTTAAGGGGTTGACTATTTCATTATCTGAAAGCCCTTAATGCTCCATCAGCATGGGTTCTCCTAAGCAGTATTCACAAATTAGTTAGAACAAAAGTGCAATAAATTCCTTCTGTGAGGATTTATCTGGGTATTATTAGGAGAGGAGGGTACTTTTCACAGGTTTCCTGCAGTCAAAACTCAGCATGATCTAACACAGCAAAAAATATCAAAAAGCTATTTCTTTTTCCTCCAAGTGAATATTACGTGCTTTGAAAAAATGTTATTCTCTTTCTCAGCAGAATTTTGAAAGCATTTTCTGATTAGATTAGCACACTAGCAAAATTGCTGCTTAGTGTCTTATGCTGAATTCTATTTTCCTTTTAGTCTGTGACACTATTTCTTCTACTGATCACAAGGCAGCACTATATTTATAAAAACCTCCGCTTTCCTTGTTTTCTGTGTTTTTTTGTACTCATGTATCTCATGTATATTTTAAAACCTTTTAAATATGTTGTAGAAAAATTAGAAAGTGAGTATTAGGAAACAGAAAACACAAACTCTTCTGTTTAGTGATAACTGTTCTTAATATTTTGTATGTATCTACCCAGACTTTTTCTTACATATAGATATATAAGTAAGCTAAATACCTACGTGATGTTTAAAAATAAAAATGGATTCATACCTTAAATAGGGACAAAGCTATCTTTCATTTACTGTTTTTTAAAACATTTTTAGGTCCATAGATAATATCTCTATAGCATTATTTTTAGCAGCTTCATGCTCCTGTATTTTAAAGTCATGTTTTCAATCATCCCCACCTTAATCCAGAGACAGCAGCTCCTTCTGTCCTACGCTGTTAATACATTTTTAGTATTATATTTAATGATAATTATATTGTGATAAATGCCATTTTCAATAATCGGGGATTTTCCTTTAATGATGGATATCTTGATTTAAATTGTTAATACTTTCTCTGTTCACCCCTGTTATTCAGACCACATTTGAGGTGTAAAAGTAACATTGATTTCATGAAATAGAAATTATAAACAATTCACTTTATTCATAGGACACCATCTCAGGCCTTTCCTTGGAGCTCTTTTCCCCTCTAACTTTAGATATGACTCTGGGCTAAGCTTCAATTACCTGAGGAAAAACGGATGCTATCTTAGTTCTGACTAAACCTATTAGGTTTATTAGGCTAAACCTATTAGGTCAACTCTTTTATTCATGGAAGAAATGTGTATTTGATTAATGGTGAGGAGGATGGAGAGACTTTTTACAATAGGCCTTGTGCCAGGCACTTTTCACTACCGTCTACAAGGCATGTATGCCATTGTGTCCGTGTCTCTGTCTCTCTCCCCATTTATTTGTTCAAAAAACAACAGGAGACTCAAGTTCCCACTCCCAGCCAGTGATAGAACTTGGGTATTACCTCAGGAATAACCACAAAGCTCATGTTTCTAGGATTCACGCAGAGGTGTATATAAAATTCAAAGTGGAAAAAATAACTTTGGATTTGGTATGTGATTTTATCCATTCATTTGAGAATGGGTATGTCTAATGTTCTGATAAATACCTGCTCCCCTTTTCCCCTCTTCGCAAATGGGAATAAAAGTGCCCCGAGAAGACCTTACTCAAAAATGCCCTTCCTCCGGCCCAGTGGCTCAAGCGGTTAGAGCTCCATGCTCCTAACTCCGAAGGCTGCCTGTTCGATTCCCACATGGGCCAGTGGGCTCTCAACCACAAGGTTGCCAGTTCAATTCCTCGGAGTCCCGCAAGGGATGGTGGGCTGCGCCCCCTGCAACTAAGATTGAACATGGCACCTTGAGCTGAGCTGCCGCTGAGCTCCCAGATGGCTCAGTTGGTTGGAGCGCGACCGGTTCGACTCCCCCAAGGGATGGTGGGCTGCGACCCCTGCAACTAGCAATGGCAACTGGACCTGGAGCTGAGCTGCGCCCTCCACAAGTAAGACTGAAAGGACAACAACTTGACTTGGAAAAAAGTCCTGGAAGTACACACTGTTCCCCAATAAAGTCCTGTTCCCCTTCCCCAATTAAAAAAAAAAAATCTTTTAAAAAAAAAATGCCCTTCCTATATCTAGTTTCCCTGTTCCAAAGCCTGCTCACCTCCTCCCTGTTAGCCGACTCTTGTTTGCTACTATTTCAAGATCTCATCTTAAAAGAAAATGTTCTGCAGTTTATTTTGGCATCCGCCGGAGCGTATTTTCTTTCTAGCATTTCCATTTTTGTTGCTAACTCACTTTCTCCCGCCTGTGTGGGACGGAGGTGGGGCAGCTCCGGGTGTCCTGGGCGTTGGCGTCAGACCCAAGGTGTGTATCGTGACTCTGTCACTTATGAATAGTGGGCCTTCAGGCAAGTTCACCCAACTTGTATGTGCCTCAGTTTCCACCGCAGTGAAACAGGAATAAAATAATGCAGAATCAACAGAACCGATAATACAGAATGCAACCCCATAGGATCGTGGTGAAGTTTACAGGAGAAAAATGCATAGACAGTGAGGGGCACCTTACCTCTTAGCACAAAGCAAGAACTCAAACTTTAGCTCTTATACCCTTTTCATTCTTTGAAATAATGTGAAGTAATTGATTTTTTTCCTCCCAGTGGCTTATACTGTGTATTGCCTCCCTCCTTCTCCCCACACCCCTTCTCCACCCCTATCCTGCCCTTGAATACGACGTGAAAGAGAACACAGCATATCACTGCCGAGAGCTTACTCAGCATCTGATTGCTTTGACCACGTACACACCTGTTTCCTCCTGTCTTCTCCTTCTGATAATATGGAAGGATGAAAACAGAGTGTGATTTACTTACATGAAACAGGTACCTCTTACCCAGAGACTTTCTGGAAAATAATGCCCGCCATTTGTATGACTGGCTTCCATGTCAGCTCAGTCCACAGAGGCCTTTACTTGTGTTTGTTGGTGTGTTTTTAGTCTCTCTCATATGCAGTGTTTTGTTCTTTGCCTGGTATTTAGTGGTTAATGATCATTTTTGGAAGTGGTGTGGTTCTGACTTGGTAAGAGTTATTTCCGGATGCTATTTAATGCTATCCCTTTTTCCTTAGTGAACATGTTGTTGATAAGTACAAATAGGTGTCACATTTTACCTGCAAACCAGATTTCTGAAAATGCTTGTCTACTTAAATGAGAGGTTTTTTTTTTGTTTTTTTAAGCTCACTTTTTCCTCATTGCTTTGGCATAAAAAACAATTCCTTGTGTACATAGTCACCGACCATCTGTTTTGTGGGCTGTAGATTCTTGAGAGTTTGTCTTTAAACTTGATGTCTTTTTTTTCTACTGTTTTTTGGTATCTGTTTGTTGAATAGATTAGAGGTTGGAAAGATAGAGAAGTAAGTAAAAACTTTTGTTTTTTAAAAAGAATGAAATGCTTCCTGGTAAATTTTTATTGTGGTACAATAAATATAAGATAAAATTGGCTGTTTTAATCCTTTTTGAATATACATTTCAGTAACATAAAGTATATCCACATTATTGTGCAGCCATCACCAATATTCATCTCTGGAACTTTTTCATCTTCCCATACTGAAATTCTGCACCCATTAAACACTAACTCCCCCAACCCTACTTGCCACCCCTTACCCCCTGTCTATGGTAACCATTATCCTACTTTGTTTGTATAAATTTGACTATTCTAGGTAACTCATATAGGTGGTATCATACAATATTTGTCCTTTGTTACTGGCTTATTTCACTCAGCATAATGTTTTCAAGGTTTATCCATGCTGTAGCGTGTGTCAGAATTTTATTTCTTCTTAAAGTTGAATAATATTCCATTGTATGGACACACCACATTTTGTTTATCCATTCATCCATCGATTTTTGCTATTGTGAATAATGCTGCTATGAACCCTGGTAGACAAGTATCTATTTGAGTCCCTGCTTTCAATTCTTTTGGGTGTATACCTGTAGGTAGACTTGCTGGGTCATATGGTAATTCTGGGTTTAATTTCTTTGAGGAACAGCCATACCCTCTTCCACAATCAGCTATATCATTTTACATTTCCATGCTTCTTAATAAATGTCTATAGAAAATTTTCAAACATTTAAAAAATATAAACTGGGTGGCCGGTTAGCTCAGTTGGTTAGAGCATGGTGCTACTGACACCAAGGTTGCCAGTTCCATCCCCGCATGGGCCACTGCACCCTCCTTTAAGAAAGGGGGGGGGGAGGAAAAAATATATACTTTTCCAACTATGGTTGTATCAGAATTTAGCAGGGAATCATGAAACAGCATGAAAAATGCCTAACTAAATATTGCACTTTCTTGTGTTTTCTCAAGACAATTTTATGTCTATCAGATTAGTTTACTATTAGTACAAGCTGTCTTCTGTTCAAATAGAAATTTCCTACCATCACAAAAGTGTGGACAATCTAGTGTCCACTGTGTTCTAAATCAGGACACTTTTGGTGTGTGGTGTCACCTATTTATTAATATATTACATTATGTTTAATTTTATTAAGTAACAAATTTTGTTTGATATTTAGATTTTAATGATAATAAATAGAAGTTACTGAAGGGGTGCAGTTTTTCTACAGATAACTTTTCAAGACTCATTTGTCACTAAATATTTAGGTTCCTGTTCTTTCCAAGGTAATAAGCTGGTGTTAAAGAAAAAAATATTCAGTGACACTTGTTAAAGCACAATTAGGAAGACTTCATTAAAGGTTAGGCTGTTTTGATAGGTTATTGAGACCACTGCAGTGGGACTTTATAGTTGGGGAGAGAGAGTGGGTGGGTTCAGTTCCGAATCTAGCGTAGGCAAACGGGAACTATAGCAAAGGAGCAGGGTGGTGGTCAGTGGATGGAAAATTACTAAAAGGAAACCCTAGGGGTAAAGGAGGTTCTGGCTAAACCAACCTAACAGGATTCTTGCTGAAGACAGGCCCGGTGATCAGATATCACCGGAGGGGGTGGGAAGTAGGGGGTGAGGAACCTGAGTAGATATGGAGAGTGATCAGATATTGAGGGTGTGGGGGGAGTTCTTGTTAAACTGACTTAGAAAGGTTCTTGCTAAAACTGAATTTTATCAGGAAGTGCACACATGGGCATCGGAGAAGATTCAGGAGCCTGACTAAAGTTTGGTCAAGCAAAGAATCGTTCTCATTGGCTGCTGTAAGTAATGTATCCTTCTACATTTTTTCCACATATATCTAAAAGCATTTATTCATTCATGTCAGCCAACTTTTATTGACTTCCTGTGTGCCAGGCTCTGTGCTAAATGGGTAAGGATGGGGCTGTTGATTACAGACAAGTTAACAGGCAAGTCCAATAGAGTATAATAAGTTCTGTGAAAGCGGAAGGACAGAGTGTTTCGGGAGTAGATGGGAGGGGACAAGCTAACTGAAATTTGAACTGGGGACGAGACGGTACCATCAAGATCTCTAAAATGCCCCGAAGTCCTTTGGGAAATACATTCTCCCTAGAGTAGTAGACTCCCAGGGTAAAGTAGTAATTAAAGTGTTATAGCATTTTAACATCATCTCCCATTTGTAAAATGAGTATTGTGTTATGGAAGCAGCAGTTAACTTCCACCATCCCAGGCAATTAAAAATACCATTAGAGTTTCAAAACTCTATGAATATGATCACGTTACTTAAAATTCATCCTGAAATAAGAAATAACTTGTGTTATAAAGTAATATATTATGGAAATAAATTTCCCCAGTATTAGTAAGATGTAATTGACATACATTATATTAGATTAAAGCATACAAAATAATAATTTGATATATGTATCTATATATTGCAAAATTATTACCACAGTAAGTTTAGTTAACATCCTTCACCTCATGCAGTTACAAATTATTTTTTCTCGTGATGACGACTTTTAATAAGCACTTCATTAGCAACTTTCAAATGTATAATATTGTTAACTATAATCACCATATTGTACATTATATCCCCAAATAAACTTATTTATCTTGTAACTGGAAGTTTGTACCTTTTGACCCCCTTCACCCATTTCTCCCATCCCTTACCCCCCCACCTCGGGCAACCATCTATCTGTTCTCTGTTTCTATGAGTTCAGTGATTTTAGATTTTACATGTAATGAGACCATACACTACTCGTCTTTTTCTCTGATTTTACGGTGCTCACAAATTCCATCCACGTTGCTACAAACGGCAAGATTTCCTTCTTTTTTATGGCTGAATAATGTGTGCATGCATGCGTGCGTGCACGCGCACGCACACGCTTTATCCATTCATTCATCAATGGGCACTTAGGTTGTTTCCATGTCTTGGCTATTGTAAATAATGCTGCAGTGAACATGGGAGTGCAGATATCTCTTCTTCTTATTTTTTTTTATTGGGGATTATTGGGAACAGTATGTTTCTCCAGGGCCCATCAGCTCCAAGTTATTGTCCTTCAATCTGTTTGTGGAGGGCGCAGCTCAGCTCCAAGACTAGTCGCCGTTCTCAATCTTCAGTTGCGGGGAGTGGGGGTTGGGGGGACGCAGCCCACCATCCCATGTGGGAATTGAAATGGCAACCCTGTTGTTGAGAGCTCGCACGCCAACCAACTGAGCCATCTGGCTGCCCCTCCGGAAGCTCAGTGGCAGCTCGTTGTCTTCAATCTAGTTGTGGAGGGCGCAGCTCACTGGCCCATGTGGGAATCGAACCAGAAACCCTGTTGTTCAGAGCTCGCGCTCCAATCAACTGAGCCATCCAGCCGTCCCAGATATCTCTTTAAAATAGTTATTTCATTTCCTTTGGATATGTACCCAGAAGTGGAATTGCTGGATCATATGGTAGTTCTATTTTTAATTTTTTGAGGAACCTCCATGCTTTTTTTTCTATAGTGGCTGCTCCAATTCATATTCCTACCAACAATGCACAAGGGTTCCTGTTTTTCCACATCCTTGCCAAGGTTTAGTATCTCTTGTATTTTTTGATGACAGCCACTCTAACAGGTGTAAGGTGATATCTCATTGTGGTTTTGATTCGTATTTCCCTGATGATTAGTGGTATCAAGCACCTTTTCATGTGCCTGTTGGTCATTTGTAAGTCTTCTTTGGGAAAATGTTCTGTTCCAGTGCCCATTTTAAAATCAGATTTTCTTTCCTGTTGATTTGTGTTTTTTATATATTTGGGTATTACCCGCTTCAGAGATATATGATTTGTAAATATTCTCCCATTCCATAGGTTGCCTTTTCATTTTGTTGATGGTTTCCTTTGCTGTTCAGAAGCTTTTTAGTTTGGTGTACTCCCACTTGTGTATTTCTGCTTTAACAAATTTTTGTTTTAGTGTCAAATGTAAAAATTATTACCAAGACCAAAGTCAAAGAGCTTTTTCCATGTGTTTTCTTCTAGTTTTATGGTTTCAGGTCTTACATTCAAATCTTGAATCCATTTTGAGTTGATTTTTGTGTATGGTGTAAGGTACTGGTCTTTCTTTTAAATATGGCTGTTCAATTTTCCCAGAATGATTTATTGAAGAGACTGTCCTTTCCCCATTGTATATTCTTGGCTCCTTTGACCGTATAGGCATGGGTTTATTTCTGGGCTCTGTATTCTGTTCCATTTATCTATGTGTCTGTTTTTATGCCAATATCATACCGTTTTGATTACTGTAGTTTTAATAATATAGTAGTATTCTGTTAAGGAAGCAGCAATTAATTTCCACTATGCTCAGGTAATTAAAAATATCAACAGTGTTTCAAAACTTTGAATATGAGTATGTTACCTTAAAGTTCATCCTGAAATAAGAAATAACCTGTGTTATAAAGTAATGTAGTATGGACATTTTTGTTTTAATAATACTTAATCCGGGTGTGAAAATGTTCCACACAAAGCTGAATAAGCTCAACAAGTATTTCTGGTGTCACAATTTTCAAATAAGCCACAGCTGAGATAATAAACATATGCTATTCTTTGGATAAAACCTTCTAATCTAATTATTTTTTTTACATCTTAGTTACTTTTAATTTGGTTTACTCTTTTGTCCTTATTTTTTTAATTACTAAAGAAAAACGTGCTAGTAACAGTCAAACAATCCAAAGTAAATGAAGTAAAATGTGAAATTTCCTCCCTCCCCTCCCCTGTACCATCCTACTCCCCAAAAGGTAAATACTGAAAGTTTAGTGTATCTCATTCAAGGACATGCAGGCATTTGGACAACCAACAGTTGCATATATAAGAGGAGGGAGACAGTAAGGGAGGAAGAAGAGGAGAGGGAGAGGGATAGTGTATATACGCACATACATATGTATATGCACATATAGTTTCAAATTAAAAATAAAAGGGGCCATGCCATAATAATGTTCTATACCGTGTTTCCCCGAAAATAAGATCTAACCGAACAATCAGCTCTAATGTGTCTTTTGGAGCAAAAATTAATATAAGACCCGGTATTATATTATATTTATATTATACTATATTTATATTATATTATATTATATCCGGTCTTATATTAAAATAAGACCGGGTCTTATATTAATTTTTGCTCCAAAAGATGCGTTAGAGCTGATGGTTCGGCTAGATCTTATTTTTGGGGAAACATGGTAGTACGATCTCTTTTCCATTTACTATACTATGTCCTTAACCTCTTTCCAAGTCAGTATATTGAATGCTGTCTCACTCTTTCCAATGGCTGCATAATATGTCTTTGTTTGGATATAATCATTTTCCTATCCATAGATATTGCCATTGTGTGTGATGTTTTGGCATTATGAGTATACTGCCGTAAACCTTGTATATGCACTTTGGTACACTTGGGCTAGTATTTCTCTAGAATAGATGCCTAGAAATGTAATCGCTGAGCCATTTGCTTATGCAGCTACAGTTAGCCCTCCTTATCCATGGATCTGGACTCAACCAAGCAGATCAGAAACAGTATTTTCAATCCACAGCTGGGAATCCATGGATGCAGAGGGCCAACATATGCATTGCTGTATGCCATTTTTATATAAAGTACTAACGCATCCTTGGATTTTGATATCTGAGGAGGTCCTGGAACCAATCCCCTAAGGCTGCTGAGGGACAACTGTACTCATCATTTTAAGGCTCTATGATACATTTTACCAAATTGCTCTTTCAAATGCTTATGCCTGTTTACCAAACACCTTATCCCTATAACACTAGACTTTGCAATTATAAGCAGCTTTCACTAATCCAATGGGTGAAAAATAGTATGGCAGTATTGTATTGTACATTCCTGCATTGTAAGGTTGAACATCTTTTCCTAGGTGTATTAGCTCTTTGTATGCTTCAAAGTGCCTATTTTTATTAGAGTATTTATCAGATTCTTGAGTTTCATAACTTTATAAATATTACTACTCTCTACTATGTAAGTTGGAAATATTTTTCATTTTTTCTTTTAACTTTGTGTGTAGTAGTTCTTTCCAAATAAAAGTTTAAAATTTTTATTTAGTCAGATCTGTCAATTTTTTCCTTTATGGCCTCTCAGTCTGGTTTCATGATTATATAAAGACCCTTCCAAATCCAAGATTATGAAAATATTTACCTACTTTTATATATTTATTTATTATGTTAAATTGTGAATGTATTTGAGATTTTTGTGTAGATACAAGAGTAGAGATCTAATTTTACTTGTAAAATTAGAGGTTAACTTGTTAACTTGCGTAGAGGTTAACTTGTTCCGAAGCAATAGGTTGAATAATCTGTCCTTTTCTTATTATTTAGAAATACCATCTTTATTACATGCTTTTCATGTGAAGGGGAGTCCTTTATATTCTGTTTTATCATCTGTCTTGCCGAGAAGCAGTTTTGTGTAGTGAGGTAGATCAGAACACCAGCTCCGGAAGAGGCCTCTGGCTAAACCGAACCATCACTTATTAGCTGTGTGACAACAGACAATGATGCAATTTTCCTAAATCCCAACTTTGTCATCTATAAAGCGGGGTACATACTGGCTACTTTGCAGGGTTGTGAGGCTTCAATGAGATCATTCACGTCAAGCGCTTAGGGCAGTGGCTGGCACGTGCCGAGCACTGGACGAACAGTATTACTGTGACTGCTGTTACTGTCACTGTGATAGCTGACCCTTCATGCTGTGTTTTGCTGCGTGAACGGACAAAAATCTCTTTAGTGTTCTTTACTTTGCTGAAGTTGAACTTTACCACCAGCTTCTCAAGCGCCAAAATGAAAAGTTCCTTGAGATTTCGAGTGTGGTTGCATTAAGTTTATAAGTTCAATTTGGGGAGACTAGGTACCACCTTCCAGAGTTCCTTTGTTCCAAACAAATCTCTTTTGTTTGTCATATCATTTTATTTTTACTTTGTGGTCATTCAGAGTCTTGCTTTAAATGATTTTAAATGACAGTTGACTGATATGACAGATATGTGCTGTCTTATTTTGTGGTGTTTTTTTTTTATTTTTTTGTTTGTTTGTTGCCTTTAATGCTTTTTCATTATCTTTTACCCTGTGTTCCGTGTCTGAATTGCTTTATTTTACGTGTATTTCCCTTCTGATAATTTGAACACTTAAAATTAATTTTTTACGTTTTCCCCCCCCAGTAGTTACCTTTACAACTACGACCTTCCAGACCCCTTCTCCCTTTCATCACTCGATTTTTGATTAGTTGTGTTACTATTATTAATTTTTCTAGTGATATTTCAGGTAGGATTATATTTGGTTTTGTTTTTTTTAATGGAATAGACTCCACCATCAGTGGCTTAACCAAATGGAGGATATTGTGCTCATAGAATGAACCGTGCAGAGGTCCGCATTCGGGCTGCTTTCGTGTTATCAGTGTCCCTGGCCCTTGGTGCCCTTGCACTTGGCTGTCCTTGGCTTGTGACTTTGGGGCTCCTGCTCGCCTTAGCATTCTAGGATGGTTGCTCCCCCTCCAACCTCTCCTCTGCATTCTAGACAGGAAGGAAAAAAGAGGAGAAGGAAAAGGGATGACTGTATTGGGGAAACAAAACTTTCCTAGAAACCTTCAGCTTACATCATATCGACCCGAACTATGGCACACCCTGGCTGTCACCCCTCGCTGGGAAAGAGAGCAGTTTTAAATGGGCACAATGCCTCCCTGAACCCAACGGGGGTTCTGTTAGTAAAGAAGAAGGTAAAAGGATATCGGGTTCACAATTAGCTGTGTTGGGCAAAAAGTTTACTTTTATGCCTTTACATAATAACACATATTTATTCATTCCTAACTTAGACTGTAAACAGTATGTACTGACCCCCATTATGGAAAATGAGGAAATCAGGACTTTTAAATGACCTCCTTTTTTTCCTCCTTCACCTCCCGAATTTTGTTAATTATGTTATTTTTTGCTAATATACATTGTCACTTTTTTATAATATCTTGGTGTTAATTTATCTCTATCGGTTTATCTTAAAACATACGTAGCCCTTCAATATGACCATTTAAGATGACTTCTTGAATTTTGCAAATTATGTGTTGAAATTTCTTTTCATGTCTGTATGTTCTCCCTATATCTATTATTATATCTCTAATCCTTTTGTTTTCCAGTTTATTTTCTCAATTTTCTCAAGCTTATCTTCCATGTGTGTTTTCCGCAGGGTTTTTGCACCTTTTGGTTGCTTCCAGTGTGACCTTTTTTTATGTTGCAACTTAATTTTACTCTTCCTTTCCTTTCTGAGCTCCACTAGTTAATTTTTTTTCTTTTACCTTTAGTTGTTGTATCATTTCTTTCTTGAGTTGTTTTATCTTTGTTTTAAGCTCTTGTTTCATAAAAGGTTAAAAAAATTACCTGTAACAAATTACCACAAACTAAGTGGCCTAAAAGAACACAAATTTATTCTCTTACCGTTCTGGACATTGGAAGTCTGACAAGGATATCACTGGGTTGCAATCAAGGAGTCGGTTGGGCTGGGTTCCTTTCTGGAGACTCTAGGGGGAAATCCATTTTCTCACTTTTCCACTTCTGGAGGCAGCCTGCATTCCTCAACTCAGGGTCCCCTTCCTCTACCTTCAAAGCCAGCAATGGCAGGTCAAGTCCTCACATCTCATAACACTGAACTTTCATAGTCACGTTTCTGTTTAACTCTGACTTTTCTTGTGGCTCCCTCTTTCATTTTTAAGGACCCTTGTGATTACCTGGATGTACCCAGGTAATCTGGGATAATCTCCCTATTTTAAATTTAGCTGATTAGCAACCTTAATTCTATCAGCAACCTTAATTCTCCTTTGCCATTGTAAAGTGACAGATTCACAGAGATTAGGATTTGGATATTTCTGGGGATGGGGTGGGGTGCGGGGTGGAGGAGGGAGGGAGGGACATAATTAAGAGTGGGACATAATTCTGCCTGCCACAAAGATCACTTTAAAATTAATAGTTTTAGATGGGATTTTACCCAGTCTGGCAATACTATTTTGGTATATATTCTCTTTTTATTTCCCACATTCATATTCGTTTTCTCCTCCCCTCTCTCCAGTTTTTTCATTTTCTTTTAAAAGAAATAATGTTTGTTCATAAGTAAGAGGAGTTTTTCCCTCACGGGTTGTTAGTGTGGGCTTAGGGTTGGAGGAATCCATTAACATAGTTGATAGTTGGAGTTTAGATCTGTTCATAGAGGTCCAATTCTAAGCCTCTAAATTTGCTGTGGCTTCGCTGAGCAGAGGCTGTGTTGTGAGCCATTTGACTTCCCTGGCCCCCTTCACCCTCACCCCACCACAGCTGGGATAGGATTTGATCCAAAGATGGCCGGCTATGGTCTTACCAACAACCTGTGGTTTGATTCAGAAAGTGTAACTCAATTTTAAGCACTGCGTGTAATATCCAGGTTCAAATTCAAGCACAGCAAGTTTCTAGTTGGAACCTTAAGGGCATACTCAAGGTTCACTATGCCCTAGTTTCCTTTCTATAAAATATTAGATCCTATATAATGTTGTTTTGAAAAATAAAAACAGTTAATTCACATAAAAGTCTTTACGACAGTGTATGGCTCATACTGAAAGCTTCATAAATGGTAGCCATTATTATTATTATTTTTCCAGGAATTTGGAATTACAAAACTGAAAGACTAAGAGAGTTACCAGTAGACACTAAAGCTGGAGTGTTATGAGATAGAACAGTGGTCCTTATTCCTTTTTGGGGTCATTGCTCCCTGGAGGAATCTGATAATAATATGGACAATTCCCTGCAGAAAAATACATATGCATATGTAAATATACACCAAATCAAGGTGAAAAGCACCTCATGTAGAGAAGGAGGATGGGGGCGATGGCAAGTCAGAGCCATAGAAAGTCATATTTATGAAAGAACTGAAACTCATGAAAGCAGCGGGATCTGTTCCATAAAGGGAGGAGAAGGGACTAAAGGAGAAGAGAGAAACAGAAGCCCTGAAACAGCCCCTCAGTTCCAGGCCCAGCAGTTTCTATCCCAGGATTCCTCTGAGATCCCTGCTAGTCTCCTCACTTCCCTGGACATAACCAAGCTGGCATAGCCCTCACGTCCTACAGCCAAATTAGCCAGACAAAATCAATGATGAAGCCAACCTTTACACGATGGGGAATTTTTGCTGTGTCATTTCAGATTACTTTTAGCCAACATTATGAAGTTTTCCTGTTGTGTGATTATGTCAACAGCCAGTGCTTTCAGAGTAAAGTGAATAACCAGCTGTAGTGACTTCTCATGGACTGCTAACTCCCTTTTTTGTGTGTTGAACACTTCCTAGGCATGTCCTATTTTTTTAATATTCTAGTCTAAGGAAAAAGCAAGGAAGAGGTAACAGCAACCTCTCTAATAGCATTGTTTTTTATTTTGGTTAATCTTTTAAGCTTTTTGAATTGAAAATGAGGCAGAATTTTGCAAGATTTTATAACTGGAAAGGATTTAAAATTTTATCTTATCCCCCGACCCCACCTTCTTTCAGAAATAAAGGAAACCAAACCACCCTCCCACCACTGTATCATACTGCATACTCTGTCTCATTTAGTGCTCACAACAACCTTGTGTGGTGTAATACCCTCACTTTACAGCTGAGGAAACAGGCTAAGAGAGATTAACTCCTTACCCGAGATCAAAGACAGTGCGAGTGGTAGAACTAGGATTTGAACCCAGGTCTTTCTGACTACAAAGCATATGTTACAACGCTTCCAGGGCCTCTAAAACACAGGCTAGAGAAGAGTGAAGTTTTTATTTTATATTTCTTTCCCTCAACGAGGTCTTTCTTTCAACATACCTTCTTGAAAAGAAGGCTGGACACGAATGAGCCCCACTTTTTGATCCTCAAGCTGGAAGGGTCTTCAATACATCCATCTAGCGTCTGCCTCCATACATGTATGGCACCCACCAATTATAAATCTTTCCACTGAGCTGGAACGACTGGTGGATATTTAGCCAACCTTCCTTCCAAACAAAGGCTTTCACATGGAACCACAACTTGGTGGTGCCGGGGAAGAAGGTCACAGACTGCGGGGGCAGCAGTGATCCACAGTTTGAGCATTAGCATAAATAATAATCGTTTACAGAGTATTTGCAGGATGAGGGAACGGTTCAGAGCACTGGCTGTAGAAGTCGACTGCTTGGGTGAGTCCCAGCTCTTCTGTTTAATACTTGAGGGACCTTGGGCAAGAACTTACTACCTCCTAAAGTCTTGATTTCTTTATCTGGCATATAAGAAGTATGTGATACATTGGATTTTGTGAGGATTAAATGTGCTCATATATATAAAGCGCGTAACCCAGTGCCTGGCATAGTAATGATAAATATTGGCTATTATTATACTGCTTGAAAATGGTTTAGAGAAACAGCAAGGAAGAGATAACATCAGTCTCTTACTTGAATCCTCTTTTATTTTCGTTAATTTTTTTTAAGTTTTCAAACTGAAAATAACTTACAACTCTATAGGCTTTTAGAGCTAGGAAAGATCACTTTCCTTGAACATGCTTACCTCCTGTGCTTAGCTGACAAAACCAATTTTTAAAACTGTAGTTATTTTATGAGTATAAAATATTAGCTTCAAAATGTATAAAATGTACGTATATTTTATGACTATAATGAAGAGAGGTAAAAATATATGCTTGTTCCAAGTTGTTTTGTTCCTAAACCGTTAAATAATATGGCTGTTGTTTGCCTGTTTCTCAGAATAAAGAAGCTTTGGTCCCTATACTTATTAGGACTGCAAAAAGTTTATAGATTTTTAAATGTATTCTTATAACATTGCTATGAAGTAGTTAGCAGATGAATACGATTTTTATTTTATTTATAACAATATATCAATATTTAACTTTAAATAATAACTCAAAATTCTCTTCTGCTTCACTATCCAGATGACTAATTTTCAGATATTTTTGTTCTCATAGACGGTATGATTTGTTGTGGGCCATAATTGATTTTTCAAGTTTCCTAGATATTTCCATGCACATTCAAAGTCTTGGTTTGTAGTTTATTACCAATTATTATATAAATTGTGCCAATTATATAGGTATAGATGATATATGTTCATATGTACACATATTATATAAACTTAAAAAATAACAACAATGTACAATTTATTATTAAATGATTATTTTAGACAACATTATTCATAAATTTTACAGGCTGGCATTTGGGGGTTCAAAAAATACCACATGCATTTAGAATCAGAATAGGTAACCTGGAAGGGAATTTAGAGATTATTGTAGACTAGTACCTCATTAAATAGAAAACTGAGGCACAAATAGTTACTTATTTAAGTTACATAGATGAATTATGATAATTTTTTCTAATCAAAAAGTTTCTGTGATGTGGTTTCTCTTGCCATTTGTCTTCCTTTTTTGGGTTATAAATACTGGTTTTAAAATTATTTTTAAAAATCTCCCCAAAAGGGACTATATTATATTTGGAGAAGAAAGACTAAATCCTGTTTTGATGATAAAGATGGATCAGGCTTTTAATACTGAATTTTAAATTTAATGTTTCATCCAGGAATTTTCTGCAGTATCTACAATTGCCTTGAGCATTGATCTAATAGATTTAGACCACTTTTTAAATAAAAAAATAATATATAAAACAGTGAATTAACTCATGGCTCACTGATTGCAAATAAACAGTATAAGTATTTTCAAAGAAAAAATTGTACTCCATTTTTTTCCATCTCCTAGTATTTGAACATATTGTTAAAGAATTGCAGTCTGTTGCAACCCTGATTGGTTAGAATTAAATTGAATTCTTTAAAATTCAGTTTTAATAGTGCTTCAGCAGGCAAGTGGGGAGAAACCACAAGAAATACTCAGGTTACTTCAAAGCTAAAGACCAGAGGCAATAATTAATATCAGACTAAGTCCCTGATCCTTCTCACCACACCCTGTCCTGTTCCCTTGGTCTGAAACACCCCTAACCCCCACCCTTCACCTGTCTAACCCTTTCTTACCCTTTGGGGCCCTGCTTTTGTCTCAGAGAGACCTTCCCTAAACCGCTTAAGTCTCGAGGTAAATGCTACGTAAGCATTCTGCTCTTCTCCGTTATATCTCCAGTTTATCTGGATTGTAATCATATGGTTATTGGTAATTAAAAAAGAAAAAAAGTTGTCCCTCACTTGACTGGAAGTTCTGTCAGGGCCAGGAACCAAATGTATCTTTTCCACTACTGTATCCTTGGTGTCAAGCATCACATTAGACACATAGACGTCCTTGCTAAAGATCTGTTGATACATGGATGGAGTCCTTGTTTAGGGTGTTGTAGCTGAGAGCTGTTGAGAGGCGTCAACTGGCTGCTTCACATAGGGCTTCCAATCCTGTTCATCGCTACTGGGTCAGCATGGGTCAAAGATTGGCTGAGGTTTGCAAGCCCAGAAATGTGATCATTTCGATGATCAGATTCATTGGTACTAGGAAGCAAACTTACCAGACATTAATTGCATGCAGGAGGCAATGTATCTAAGAACTGGGGCTTATGGTCTGTACAAGTTAGACCGAGAGAGTAATCACTGAATAACCATGTATTTCTCTACATTTCCTCGCCTAGCTTGCCATCACGTTGGGACCACACGACTAGTACTGGCCAGTGAACTCTGAGCCAAAGTGATAGGTGTCACTTCAAGTCACTTGTGGTAGTTCAGAGCCGATGTGCTTTCTTCATTTCTTTCTCCTTTGCCATGCGTGGACCTTGTAGTCACATGTTTTACTTGGCAAATCTACAAGATGGAGGACTGCCTGACCAGGATTTAACTTACGTGAGCAAGTGATAAACCTTTGTTGTGTTAGTCATTGAGATTTCGGGGGCTTATTTGTTATTACAGCATAACCTGGTATTATCCTGTTTAATAAATTAGGAACTTTCTCTTGATTTATAGATTTCCCTTGAGAGACACAAATTACAAATATAGAGGTGGTTTCCTGGGGAAAACCTCCATATGTGGATCTCATTTGTTTCCCTAAGCCTGAACTTCCTAAAATAATAACTATACTATATAACTATACTTTATAACTATATAAAAATTATGAGAGTAAGAGCTAACAAATGAAAATTTAAAACATTGAAGTCATTAGTATCTATTAACTTGGATATTGTAGTACTTTAGAAGTAGTATACATGGTTCTTATTGAACCACAAGTTTGGAATGGTTTCTTCCTCCATGATATTTTTGGTATCTTGGTCAATAAGGAGGATCCAGGTTGAAATGAACAACTTCTAAAAATCAAGATTTTAGAAATCCTTTATTTTTTTCTATTACGCATTCCTTCAGATCATGTCGTCTACAATTAATCTTTTAGCAGTAGTTAATGCATAATACGGATCTCATACGTTTTTTTGTTCATAAGGTAGTTTTTCAACAGAATTATATTTGAGTACTTGAATTCCTCTTTTCTTTGAGATACGGTTAAGATGAATAAGTTGTATATCTTGTCCTTAGAATTTCCCATCTATACCAGACACTGCTAACTATTCACCAAAACCTGTTTCCTCTCCGTTTTGGGCACACCTTCCCCTGAAGTTATATGTGTCATGTGACTCAGTACTTGCCAGTGGAATTTTTGAGGTCTAGCTCGTAAAAGCTTCCCACATGTGATTCTCCATTCTCAGCCCCCTTTTGCTGGCCAGTTAGCAATGCCCAAGATGACCTGGAAGTCGTGTGTTGAAGATGGAAGAGTTTCTGTCAAACTGGTCAGTAAATGACTGCCTCGAACAAAGGCCCACTCCCGCCCCCAGAAACATTTGTCTTGGACTAATGTGTGAGTAACAAATAACACCATGTTCAGCCACTGAAAGTTTGGAGTTTGTTAGTGCAACTAACATTACCCCAAGGTAACATGTAAGAGCTAATATAGTAATTCCAGAGTAAATATTAAAATTTTGAAGAATGATTAACTTATGTCTTAATTTGTAATGTGTCCCACTTAGAAGAAACAATGATTTCATTTAAAATAGTGGGTAATTCCTCGTCTTGCTTTCATTGTTCCAAATTACTTCGCTCTTCCTGAAACAGCCAACTAATGGCTACTCTGATTAAGTAGGCCCTTTGTTTCTCCTTCTTCCTCCCACACCATTTTGTTAGGTCACATTCTGTGTTTACAAATCCAGAGAGCATGTACTCTTATTTATAAGAGCACTGGGAAAAAGAGAAGAGATAAATTTAAAACATCAACACAAAAGTATTTTTTATGTGGCTTACTGAGACTCTTTTTAAAAAGTGTTGCTACCTTCAGAAATTACTCTGTGTTCAACCTTCCACCTAATGCCCAAACCAGAAATCTAGTTGTTCTTGAGTTATCTCTCCTCACCATCTCCAGCCCCATCTTGTCAGTCACCAGAGGAGGTCAGTTCAGTCTCCTAAATATCTTTTGAATCTGACCACCACTTTTTGAGTTTAGATCTCTGTTAAGGGTCTCGTGGATGCAACTGTCTTCCTAACTCGTCTCCCTAGTCTTAGTCCTTCCGTGCTGCAGCCAGAATTCGCTTTCTAAAATGCAAAACTCAACACTTCATGCCTCTGCTTTGAAATCCTTCAGTGACTCTCCCTGGCTTTGGAGAACGCCTAAACTTCTTAACATGACTTGCAAGGCCCTGCATCATCGATGATCAGTTCTCTCTCCTATGTTCTTCCTGTCCTTCCTTTTACCTGCACTACCTTTTCTGTGCTCTGTGCTCTCGCCTCACTGAACTTCTTTTCTTTAAACACGCCTTACTCTTTCTTAAGCTTCTCGGCCTTTGCTTCTGCTAAGAGGCTTAAGAAAGAATAACGCATGTTGAAAAGAGTAAGGCGTAATCATTCTTACCCATCCTTTAGTTCTCAACTTAGATGGTACTACTTGGATCACCTTCTTGCATGATTTGAGATCCTTGAGGTCTGGGTTAACTGCCCTTTATTTGTACTCTGATAACTCTTCACTTCCTGTACTACATTAGCTATTGTGCTGTCTTTTCATGTTTACTTGTCAGTATCTCCTGCTAGGCTGTGTGAAGGATCTCCAACCATGATTATATCGATCACCATTGTATATAAGCCCTTAGCACATTGCCTCACAAAATAAACACTTCTTGGATAAATGAGTAATATGATATGTGTAAGAATTCAGACTTTGAGATTGGTCTATGAAGTGATGATTTGAGGCTATATTATACTAAGGAAGACAAAAGTCAGTGCCAGAATATCTTTCCAAATATTGGGGAATCATCAGTGCTGAAAAAGACCATTTATAGGAGAAGTGATTGAATTCTGGATAAATTTTGAAGGTTGAACTAATAGGATTTGCTGATGGATGTGAATGCCTCCATGCTTATAAATTACATTTTCCTGGGGAAGTTGTTCGTGAAAAGATAATGTCACAGTGATGGCTAAGGTTATTGTGAAGATTAAATGGCATAATATACATAAGAAGTTCCTACCTCGCCTGGGGCTTGGCATTTTGTGGGTACTTAATAAATATCATTTTCCTTTCTGTTGGTGACTTAGTATCTTAAGACAAGAACGCTAAATTCATTACAGCGTGCTACTCCTCAGTTGGCGTCCAGCCTCCTCCTGCACTTCTGCATTCCTCTCCCTGTCCTGTGCAGAATCTGCAGTTCTGCAGGCTGTCTCCGGGCCAGGACCTCTCCCCTGACCTGGTCCTCTAGTTGTCCCTCCAGCTCTCTCACTTTCAGAGTTTGTTACTGTTAGGCTTCATTCTTTTCTTCCACTTGAAGCTGCCCCCCCCCCTTTTTTTTTTTTCTGCCCTGTAGAAGTTTTATGCTTTGGCTATACTTCCCTGAATATTGTTCTTTATGACCCGACTGTTTCTCTCTACCTGAGAGTTAAGCGTAAGGTAATACAGCATAAAGAGCTTAAGAGTATTTATTGTCATCCCACTGAGTTTAAACCGTGGCACTGCCACCCTTAACCTTTGTAACCTTTGGCTAGTTACTAAACCTCTCTAGTCTTCATTTCTGCCATATGGGAAATGGAAATGGAAACCGAGTTGTAAGGATAAAAGAGATAATTCTCTTACTCCTTGTGGAATGGTGCCTTGTACATAAAAAGCACTGAATAATTGTAACTATCATGAATCACAATCGTACTTGGTGACTTCAGCTACTCTTATGTGACCCCACCACATCTGTACTGATGCTTGACCCTCTGCCCTCGTCTTCTCTCACCTATTCTTTGATCTTGTCACTACTTGGACGTCCCACGGTAAACTCAAACTCAGTATTCACAACTAAGCTTATCACCTGTTCTCTGTATCAGGATGCTTTGGCTACAAGTAATGGAAAACCCAAATAAGAGTAGCATAAACAACAAGGGAAATTACTTCTCTCTGGTAACAAGAAGTCTAGAGGTAGGGTGGATCCGAGGCTGGATAATCCAGTTGCCTCAGTGTCCTCAAGGATGCAAGTCCTTCCTACTTCCTCAGCATTTTGACTTGTCCTTTGAGGCTGGCTCCCCTCTCCTCAGGATGAAACTTATCATTAGTTCACCTGACAATTATAGTTGGACCCCTTCTTGAAGATAATGCAAAAGGCTTGCTGAAATCCTAACAGTTGTTGTTATCGCTGAGCATAGAAACACAGTTAAACACATCTTATTTTAAGAACAGCCCTAGGAGTGTGAGAGGTAGGAGGCACTCCCACTGAGACGCAATTTAGAAAGATTTCTTAGCATCCACCCTAAATATGTGTGTTTGTGTGTACACATATATATACACACACATATATATGTCCTAAATATGTATACACACGACTTGTATTCATCTTTTGTTATCAGTATATATTGAGTATTACAATTTTAATACAATTTTTTGCTTTCTTGAAATGTGTATACATTTTTTGGCACCATCTGTGTATATATATATGTGTGTGTATATATATATATTTTATTTACATCTATACATAGGAGGTATAAAATTTTGCAGATATGTTTAAAATCTCATGCTACATAGGAAACTGCTAGCATTGGTTACAGTCAGAGGAAGGCACTGGAAATTGTGGGGTAGGGTGTGTGAGAGACGATTATTGCGTTCCTTTGTGTGCCTTTTGAATTTTGATCATTGATGTATTACTTATGTTTTAAAAAATGTAATGTACTATTCTATGCCCAACAATTCTACTTCCAGAAATGTTTCCCATGGAAACATTGATATATGTAGTAGCAAAATTGCTTGCACAATGATGTTCACGATAGCATTGTATTAACAATGGTGGCATCAATAATCACAACAACAAAACTAGGAACAACCTGAAAGTTCGCCAGGCGCTGCTCCATCAGTTATAATGTATCTGTAGTGTGGTTTAGAAAAATGAGATATGCAGACATACTAATATGGAAAGATCGCTGACTGAGGATAGGGTAGGTTATGCTGCAGTCACAAATATCTCTCATGTCTCAGTGGCTTGATGGAGCAAAGGTTTATTTCTGACTCTTGTACAATCTGCAGATCTGAGAGACTCTCGGGGCAGCCACTGAACACTCAGGTGGCTTTGATCTTGTGGCTCTGCCCTTGCACACACACAGCTTCCTCAGTCACCGAGGCTGGGTGCACGCCAGCTTTTCTCTGTGCATGGCCCACAGCCCGTTGGCCAGAACTAATCACGTGGCCCTGCCTAACTGCAAGAGTTTGAAATGTGGGAGCACCGATGGAATGTTTGGGGTATAAACCATCATTGCCATATTATTTCAGGTATTGCAAAAAGCAACGTGTAGATCAGATTACATGGTGTATATATGTATGTGTATGGATGGATGGATGGATGAATACATACGATTTTATTTTTAAAATAAATATGCATGCATGGAAAATAGGCACATAAAGTTTTCTGAAAGGATGTATAAGAAGTTATTAACACCAGGGACCTTTGGAGAGTGGGACTAAGGCTACCCTGTTTGAATATTTTTACCACTATTTTTTATATTTTCAACCTAACAATAAAATGTTTACCTTAAACTCTATAGTTTACTCTTTACCACGTATTAATAATTAAGACAGCAGAATTAATTTATATTCGTTTTTGTATTTTTTTTCAGTCTGGTTTAAATTGACGCCATGAAATCCTTTATGAAAAAAATTCAGTTCTGAGATATCTGAATTGTACAACTGATAATTTTCCTTAAATGAAATTAATTTATAGCTCTACTATGTATTTGTGTAATATATATAGAGAAAATAACAGAATCCACCAATATTTGTACTTCTTTATGTTATTTAGTTACGCCTTACATGTTGCCAGGGTTATAAAATGGGAAATGCCATTCCCCATTTACTCTGCACCACTCCTTTCCTGAATACGCTGGAACTAAAGGGCAGGCAAAGAAATAAGTAATTCATTCATAGTGAACAAGCAAGGAACTGACTAGTATCACCTTGGAAAGCCAACCCAGTGAGCTATAAAAATACAGTAACAGATGACATAATCCTTACTCCTGAGAGAAATATCTAAAAAGTGTATTAATCTCTTTAGGCATTCACATACGAAGGCTCACTTTTACAGGTTAATGCATTCTTTCTACAAAGCCAGACATTCTCATTTACAAATGGGATCTATGTTAAATACACACTAAAAAAATACATTTAAATTCTAATTGGAAAAAAAACCCAGCATAACCCCTTAGGTGTGGTGGTTTAAAATTACTTTTGTAATCATGCTCTTCTGTCTCTCCTCTAATCCTCAAAGTGTTGCCCGTAACCTTGCAGAGAAGGATGGCTTCAGCTCTTATGTCTTGTGGGAGATTCTCTAAAACCTGCAGCCTCTGAAATAGTTCTTCTAGGATCAGGTCTGAGGATTCTTTCAAGCAGCCCAACTCTGACCTTGATGTCCTTATGGGCTGTTTCGGCCAGGGTTCGACTGTCCTGTAAATGTTAGCTTTTTAACTTAGTACTTCATTTTAATTTTTTCTTTCAAAGAATTCTTTTGGTTTTGAGGTTATTTCTTTATATTTTATGTGTAAATCCTGTCTCATTTTGATGATTTTCTTGTTTTCGTTAATCATCTCTGCTAATAACACACCTCATCATCAGTTTTAGCTCCAAAACCAGACTCCATATACGAGGGAATCACACCTCCAGGTGAAACCTAGTACAAATTATTTGGGTCTTTATTTCTCTGGACTTGCTTTCATCATCATAATTTCGTTCACAACAACTGCTACGTTCAGAAAAGATGTGTCGTTTCCAGACAAAAAAATCTGAAGGGGCCGCCAGGTGTCTCGGTTGGTTGGAGCATGAGCTCTGAACAGGGTTGCTGGTTCGATTCCCACATGGGCCAGTGGGCTGTGCCCTCCACAACTAGATTGAAGACAAGAAGCTGTCACTGAGCTGCCGGAGGGGTGGCTGGATGGCTCAGCTGGTTAGAGCGCGAGCTCTCAACAACAGGGTTGCGGGTTCAATTCCCACATGGGATGAAGGGCTGCGTCCTCTGCAACTAAACATTTAAAACGGCAACTGGACTTGGAACTGAGCTGCGCCCTCCACAACTAGATTGAAGGACAACTTGACTTGGAGCTGATGGGCCCTGAGAAACACACTGTTCCCCAATATTCCCCCCCAAAAAAACTAATAATAATAAAAAATTCTGTGAAGCTTGTTTGGTGAAGGTTTAGGCATTAAGTTAAATTGGATTAAAAATAAATAATACAAACTTTACTTTCCTGGTGGAGCTAAGCATGCTAAACTATAAATAAAAAGACAGGCCTTGTTAAAATTTAAATGATTGTAAACATAACAAGTAATAAAAATAAATGCTTACCTTTTCTGCGATTTTTATGTACTTTTGAGCTAGAATTGATAAACTGTCATTAAGTATTCTACATTGTAACGTGGTCCTATTGTGTGACTAACAGCCTCTTTGTATCACACATGACCTCACCCTGAGAGTTTAACAGCATACTGCATGGTGTAAACTTTGTTGAACGAAATGAATTCACTGCTCTTGCTCTTGGCTGTTAACTATGTCAAATTGCCATAAAAGTTCCTGAACATTCTCTATTTCCATGCTTATCACAGACCAAGCAACAATTTGCAGACTGGAGCAGTTGGAGTAGCACTGTTTTAGGAACTATGGGAGAATATAAAGAAATGTGGAAACACTTGAAATATTAAATAGCAATTAAAAATTCAGTAGCTTAAAAGGTAATAGAAGGAATGCCCCAGTGCAGCGTCCGATTCATTGACAAATAAGTTGTAGAGAGGTTAATGTCCTTAATGTCCAGGGAGAAAGAGAGATCCTTTAGGGCTAGATAGAGGCGCCAAAGAGAGAGCCTTATGGAGAACAGGCGGTGGGACTTGAAATGTTTCTTAAAGGATGATAGAGGTTTAAAATTACAAATTGGATCAATTTTATTTTATGAGTAATTATAGTATCTTGATTAACTAATTGATGAATTGTTCCATAAGCCAAAGTAAACTTAAACATTAGTCATGCTAATTAGGAATACATAAATACTGATTTCACTACATAAATCTTAAGGTCAACCTTTGAATGCAAATGGAACTTCCTTGTTTGTGTTCTTTTTTTAAAAATTAAAAACAAACATCTTTGTTCTTTTGAATCATTACAAATTTCTTCGTAATTACTGTGTTTGAACCAGATTCTTTATTTGGGAATACTCAGTAAGGTTCCTGTAAAAAAGCTCTGTTTTGCAGATGTTGCTTTGTAATATGGGATCAACCCTTGCCAGCTCAATCTTCCTTTTTTCTGTATACTGTGTGTAGTTTGTATTGCATCACTTCCTTTGCAAGAGAGTTAACTACAGGATCCTAGGATAGGGTCATTTTTTTCATTGTTTTACACACTCTCTATTTCCTATTTATGGGATTAGACCTTTCTATTAGTCATCACCAGAAATTAAAGGGCAATTATTCTTATATCAGCCGATAGTATGGTGAACTGCCTACAAGTTACAGATTAATATTTTTTTTTTGCCTAAACCAGTTTTATTATTTTTAAACGTTAGTCCCATTTATAATAAGATCATATCCCTTAAAACGCCACTATTTCTAGCTGATCTTGAAAACTCAGAATTTCTGGCACAACTTGGTCCACATTTCAAAATAAGAGCCAGCTATTAGATATTTTAAACCAGCTGCTCCCTTTACATGGGTCACTCGTTTGTCTAACCCCACCATGTCCTATGCACTTATTTCCTTTGTGCTTCACTTACCTGCCTTGCTGGCCTGGCTTCCATAGACAGCTTAGTTTGTTTACTGGACTAGTGTGTAACAACTTGATGTACCCACCAAATCTAAAACCGTGCCTAAACAAACCTTCAGCCTCACTAGCACCATTGCTTAGCTTTCCTAATTTGAGTTATGTGTCATTTGTAAAACAAAACATATATCATTCTGTGGTGGAAATAAGTTGGTTGATCTCAAAAATAGATTATTATATTCTGTATAAATAAGTATTGTGTGTGTATTTGTGCATGTAAATCTACACACGTGAGAGTAAGACAAATACGAAAACATGTCAACAATTGTGGAATCATCTGCGCGAAGGATATTTAATGCCTTTCTTTCAACTTGTAAGTTTGAAATTATTTCAATATGAATATTAGAGTTAAAAGTCCAGGCTAACTCTCAACCACAAATTGTCAACAGTGAGAAAAATTTTTCTTCCCTAAGTGATTAATCTTTTCGTCAGCATTTGAAGAAAAAGAACATGTAAAGTCAACTTAATTGATACCATGTCTTACACATTAGTTTCCGGGAAAAAAAAAAAAAAAGTCTTTTTTCTAGTTCACATGAAGAATGAACCTTAGAAAAATATTTTTTGTACGCGTTAACAACCAAAACGATTTCTCTCTGCAGCCAGTTGTTAGTGCCCTGACGTAAGAAAGCAGTCAAATCGTAAATAAATGCATTGCCTCGCTATATCCAAAGAAGGATCTTATTAGCAAAACGTGTACATATTTGCTGATGTGTAGGCATCCACATATTAGAGTTTTTAAACGAGCGATCGTATTGTCAACAGAACACAGGTCTGAGCTGTTTGTTCATTTGTGATGAATTTGTGCCAGTGTAGCCCCACACTTTGGTCGAAAGAGTGGTATGCATCTCCTGCAAGTTTAGAGGGTAAAAGACGGAGTCCACATACCCTGACAAAGCACAAAGGCTAATCAGCAATGAAATTCGTGCTCCTGTTTTGCCAAACAAGCAAAACTACTTGTCCCAGATTTGGAGAGTAGACGCCCCATTCAGTTGGCCGCAGCATCCTTTTGACATGTCCTTGTCATTCTTTGAGCACTTCCTTATTTTCTGGCTCATTTAGATGCCAGGCCTGTCTGGTGTTTTCCCCGTCCCAGTGATGAAATCAGCCATTTCCCCAAAAAGTTTTTTTGTTTGTTTGTTGGTTTTTTTGTGTGTGTTTTTTGGCTTGGCGGGGCGTGTAGAAAACTAAAATCTGGGTAGTAGGTGTAGTTGTTGCTACTGGTGTGCCATGGCTGTTAGACTTTGTCAGCAAACAGAGTTGGGTGGGGTGAGGAAAATCGGTGTGTGCCCATGCACACGTGCACACGCACGTACACAGGTGTTTCTATGTCTTGGTCTATTTATATTAAATATCCTGAGTTCATGCTGATATTGCCATTTCAGTCCAACACCATGGGGTTTCTTTTAGCATTCTCCCTTCCATGTTTGTAATTTCCTTCTGCAGTAGTGAGAAATATGGCTCCCGTCATCCTTGACATGTTTATTTATTTTTCAGTCCCCTCCTTGTACGTAACGAATTTTGCCCCCATGTGGGCTACCTTCTCAACCCCTACCCTGCTGGACACCCCACTGCACCGGTGGAGTGCTCACCCTGGCTCTCACCACATGCACACGCGCGCGCACACACACACAGACTGAGCCAGCTGAATCCTCAGCCCTGACTCTGCCAAATATACTGGCCATGCTGGCCAAACCCTTGACTTTTTAAACTTAGATGAATTATAAGCAAAAACTTGAGACAGAGTATTTCCTGAAGTTATAAAATGAGAATATTAATCGTTTTAGTTTTTCAGTTACATAGTTTAGTTTCAATTCTTATTCACAGAGGACAATGGAACTTAATTTAAGATTCAGAAATAATGCTACTTATACGTAGGCATAGCTTTTCTTTTACTTTTTTGAAACGTAATATGAACAGACGTGTAGAGAAACTGTTTACTGCTTAAATGAGCAAGGTTGAACGAGAGGACAGCTACTTTCTGAGGGCAGCTGAAGCTTTTCTTACTGGTCTATGAAGCTCTGAATTCAGTCATGGTTGGGGTGACACTTAAACAACAAATAAATATTATAGTATTGTCTAAATTGGCAGTCAATATACTTACATAAATTCCTTTCTCAGTTTCATCTAGCAATAAAAATGATTTAATTTCTGCTTTACGAACTAAAAAAATAGGGGAAATTATTTGTTTTTTCCATTTCCTGATGTATTTGATCTGTTTTTAGTTTTTGACTCTTTTCTTTGCCACCACATTCTTATTCTCTTAGTTCACTTCCTGATGTCTGGTATTCCTGAGTATAGACAACACTTGGTTATTTTCACAAGTGGAGAAGGACAGACTGGATAAAGCAGAGTGGTACATTATTATGTTTGTCTTTGGAATGTGTTGGTTTTCCTAATTGAATATTGGCCCATTTAACACTTTGAGATTGTTTTCATCTCTTAATAGTTCTAGGTCCCTCCTCCCTTAGTAAAAACTCCCTTGGTTCCCACAGCTGTATACCAGGAATAAGTAATAATAAATTAAAAGGAAATGTGGCTCATAGTTTCTTAGAAAACTTGATCACAATGTAGGAATAAAGCTGTAAAATGTAACATCTCAAATATGTAAAGGTGAGAACTCTTTACAGAGTGGTAAATAATTGATGTCTTTTGTCTTTTATTCCCTCTTTACATCACTCTAAATACAGCTTCTCTCTCCTTACCATAATAAAAACTCTATCACAAAATGCACAGCCATTATTGAGGGGCTCCAGTGAGCAGTGTCAACTGAGCACACAAGAATTAGGAGACTTAGCTAAAATTAAAAATGGCAAGTTTTATTCAAGGGTCTTAGGATTTGCAAATTGGAAATGCTACCAGGTGTTCCAAAGAAAAGAGAAAAGTTGAGTTCTTATAGTAAAACATACATTCTTGAGATGAATCGATCCTACACGTTTAGCCTCTGGATTGGTCCAAGGTGGTAATCTTCCACATGTCCAGTGGTCTGGATAATGAGTGTCAGGTGGTCTGGGCATGTGAACATTCTTTCCCAAGTTGTTCCCATGAACATTCTTTCCTAAATTCTTCAGAGCGTTATCTATAGGGTTATATATGTCTCCAGGCATTGATGCACAACCGAAAAGTCCAAAAGTTGAAGTTCCCAGGCTAGTTAAGACAAGAATAGAATCTTTTCCTCATGCCTCGATGTACTTGATTTTAGTAATTTAGCAGCTTGACGCGAGTGACTCCATTTCATTTCTCCACGCTTTCCTTAGCAGCTTTTGATATGTCACTTGCGGATGCCATCTGACATTCTTAAATTCCCTTTATGGGTTGTTGGCATCAAAGGAGTGACAGCATTACTAGGTTAGCATTGTGAAAGTTCTAAATGCCTGCAGACACTCTCAACGTTGGATTACTAAGTGTGCCAGTGTGACCTCCCTTCTTCCCCCCATGCTGTTGTCCACAGTCCAAAAGCAAGGCCACTTAAGTGACATAAATTCTACACTGCTGATAAGGGAAAGGAAGTTAACCCCTCACTCTACCTTAGATACCAGGAAAATTGTTAAACAAAAAACAACAACAAAAACTCAAGCGAAAAGAAATGCAAAATATAAGAAGTGTAAGGACAATGCAAAAAAAAAAAAAAAGCTTTACATGAGGAAATGTGGCCATAATGGATATTACAGACTTCTGACAAGGAAAGCCAAGGAGAGCCAGCTGACAAAGTTTCTGGCCATTCACTCATTTATTTATTCATTCAATAAATATTTTTGCTGGTTTTAAAATTCCCTGCTCAGTTTTGTGGTGGCTATTAGTTCACACCAACAGGAAATAACCGAACATGTAACTTAGGAGCATCTGGGAAACTTTCCAGTTTTCCCATACTCTTACACAATCCGTTCTATAGTAGAAATAGATCTTGCTCTCAAGCCAGTGAAAGCTTTGCTTTGTAATTCAGATTTCTCCAAACAGAGATGATGGTTGGGTGATTGATTGGCTTAAATGTATGGTAATTTCCTTCTTACCTGTAACTGGGCATGTGTTGTCACCAAAGTAAATTTTGGAAGATTTTCTATTAATATTTAATAAACTTATAATTAGCAACATACTTGAAAGACATCTGATGTAGTTTTTGGCATCGTAAGTGCACAATAAATATTAGTTTAATGTGACTTTTGTTTATTGAATTTAAAACATGTATGTTACAGTAACTGAAATGGAAATAATCCATTCACTTGACTACTTAACATTTCTCTTCAGTGTCTCCTGTCACAACTAATCAGCTTGTTCCCAAAAAATGCCTATCCGGGTGCCCTAAGACTCAATGACACCTGGGAAAACCTTGCTTAAAATATATCAAAGCCTTCACGTGTTATGAAAATTAGGATAAAGAACGACAGTTTTTAAAAAGTGAAGTCGCAGACAGATTAGGTTTTCTGTCATTTACTGAATTAGGAATAGTTATTTAAAAATGACAGGGTACCCTACACTTGTTAGGTTACCTGTCATCAACAGAGCCTCAGGGAGTGGAATACCTAGGTATAAGGTAAAGAGGCCTCCTACCAGGATAAATGTGGAGGAGGGGGCAAATCCTAAATTTATCTATTTGGTTACAGTCTTCGGATATCTTTATTTATTTGTTTGTTTTTAAGTGTTCAGTACTGTAGTTTAAGTGGCTAATTGGTATAATTTAAAATGCATAATTGTTATCAATTCACATAATGTGCACAACTACCAAAGGTCTTCTGACTGGTCCAGCCAGGTATCCTGCATTCTCCTGAGCAGTGTTGATTTATAAATAGGCTCACTCCTTGGTTAAGACGAAATGCACTTAATTGCTTCCCTGGGCATACCAAGTAGCCAGTGGTTACTGTAATAGGAAATCATTTTTACATGAAATGAATCAAAAAGAATACATATATGAGTTGAGCCCTCTGTCAGAGAAATTACATTTACTGTTCATTGGAAGAGAAAACATAGTGTCATGTTATTAATAGGGAAGTTTCATTCTTATGTTTTGGTCTAGATAATCATGCCTGTCATCATTAGGCATTCAGTATTTCATCAATAAATAATGCTGTGGTGATTTATGCATATGCTGACATTGTAAAATATGCAGCATCTTCATTGTGGTTTGTTTGTTACTAATTTTAAATGCATGTGACTATTAAACGTCCATCTATTGGTCTGAGGGTCTGTAGTTTCTAAGGACTCTTACAGTCACTTCCATTGATTTAACTGTGGTCCAGTTCACCAATCTCTGTATTTCCTCTATTAGGATTTCAGCAAAATCAATCAGTCAATTAAATAACTAAATACTAACTAAAAGCTATAGGTTAACAAATGATGACCGAAACGATTTGCATTCCATCATGTGTATTTGGTAAGCTTATAGTCTCATGAAAAGAATAGCTTTCCTTGCGAGACCAAAATGGAATCATTTCGGGATTCATTTTCCACAGTGTGTTAAAGTTACAGGTCCTCTAACCTAACAGTGACTCTATACCCAGGACAGAAATGTCCTGACACCAGCCAGTAGTAGACACTCACTCATCTATTGTAAAGTGACTGGTACACTGACCGCCCTGTGCCCAATCTCTTCTTCACAGTGACAGACTTGAAATTTGAACCTTTTTCAGACACCCGAGCAGACAAAACAACACATACTGAAAAACAGTCTATTTGCAGATGTCAGCCCAGCCGCTGTATCTGTGGGTATGATTTGCTGTGCCATAGCCAACAGATTTTTTTATACCCTTGAAACTTATCTTGTATGTGTTTTTGTTGACACATACAATAAAATGTTTCCTTTTTCCCCAGTGAATGAATTGTGATAATTGGTAAAAGTGTCTTTCATAGTCAAGAGATTTTAACAGTGTACTGAGAGCTAGCCATTGCATAGCTACACTTTTGTTAACCAATTTGCCTGGGACACTAGTAGATAGCCTTTATGGGGGGAAGTGTTGTGTTTGTTTCTACTGTTTTCTTACACCAGGAAAGAAGAATCATGGAGTAACTTAACATGTTCAAATTTAGTTAGTAAGAAAAAAAAATTAAATAGAACCCAGCTATATCTCCTCTAAATTTTTTTTCTTGCTTTTCACTTGGGCAGAGGAGCATATGTTCTCCTTGCAGCATTTGCCCACCATGACAGGTAAGGATTTCAGGTGGCCTTCTCTGTGCTTGCTGTCCTCTGTGTTGTTCCCTTTGTGTCCAGGGCTTGTGTTTAATTCGATTATGAGGAAAAAGAAAAGCAAGAGACGTCTTTACTTGGATATCTCTCAGGTATCTCAGGCTCGACATAGCCTGTCTGAATCATGGCCGCCTCCTAAAAATTTTGCACTTCCTCTACTGTCCCTTCCTCGACTGTCCCTGTTAATGAACAGTTTTGTGGCCTGCTCTGTTGCTCACGTGAGAAACTTTGACACCTCCCTCTTTGTCACCTCTCACATCCAGTGAGTTGTCCTGTCTAATACTGCTTCTACTCTTAAAGCCTGCCCACTGCTCCATCCCAGCTCAATCCCCAGTCATCCCTTCCCTGGGCTAATGTGGTAACCTCCTCACTGCTCTGTACCAGTCACTCAATCCTTCCCACCCTGCCGTCAGAGGGGGCTTGCAAAAAAGTGAATGTGATCAAGACTTCAAACTCTGCCCTTGTGATAAAGCTCCACAACCCTGTAAGGTCCTTTGCAGCTTCTAGCCTCCCCCCTCATCCCCTTTGTGTCCTTCTCTCCTTGCTGCCTCTGCTGTAGTGCAGTCACATTGTTTTGCCCTGGATTCCTCAAATACTTGTTCCCTCCCTCCACCAGTGCAGTGCACATTCGGGCGACTCTTCCTGGAGCCCCTGTTGAGTGTCTGTCCTTCTCATTACCCTGCATTAGGGTGGAGAACGCTCTGCCTGTTCTTGCCTCTACCCAGGGCTCCCAGCACAGGGCTTGGAACGTGGGCCCTAATAACTATGGCTTGAATGAATGAACAAATGAATGCAAATAAAATGAAAGCCCGCCATAAGAACATTTAAAGTTAATATTGCTCTACAAGGCATGCCATACTAACCCATAGAAATGTGTTTGGAAAAAGCGATCCCTATCTTAACATGTATTTGTCAAAAACAATTTTTTCTCTCGTTGCAAAAAAACGAACAAAGAAAAAAGGTAAAATAAAGTCAGCCAGGCATCTCCTGACCACACTCTCTGGTTAAGTACCTTTCGTGCCGCTCATGCAAGGAGATGTTACTCTGGAGAAGAAAACCAAAAGATGATGAACTCAGGAAGTCAAAACCACTGCCAGTGGCCCTAACTGGTGTCTTATGTCCTGAAAAGCCTAAACATTTTTAGGGAGAGATCTTTGGCTTTAGAGGAGCCTTCGGATCTACTAGAAGAATGCTTTCCGGACATGATGCCAAGCTGGCTCATGATTCATTACGCTAACAAAAGCGACCCTTGCCGTGAGGACAAACACAGCAGATCATCCATGCAACGCACTGGACAGTGGGACCTGAGTGGAGCAAACACGCTTCCTGCCATTCAGACAGCTTGCAGTATTGCTCATGATACAAGTAGGACTTCACATTATTGCACTCTTACCACGTACCAACAGTGTGCCAAGTATTCCAGTGAGTGGAGTGTCTCGTTTCTTACAATAATCCTGTGAGGTAGATACTAGCTTTGTCCTACTTTTCAGATGAAGAAAGTGGGGCACAGAGAGGTTAACTAACTCACCCAGAATCATAGAGCTAGATAGTGCTAAACTGCAGTCAGGTTACAGGGCGCACTTTCCTCTGCTGTGAAGGGCCCAGGGATACGCGTACGCTACACTGATGGCCTCTGATGGTGCTTCTCAAGCGTTCTCTTCCAAGGCTTCAGTGTGTTAATAAAAGTCAAAATACAGCATCTTCCGGATGCTCTGAAGGCAGTGTAAGCCAGGAACACCTAGCGCTACCTATATGGAGATCATATCACAACATAAACAGTTCAGATAGCAAGTAACGTAATTTTTAGGGTGTCATCTTTGAACCCTCCCACTTCTAAAGCTGGGTTACGTATCCTTTCTGTAAGCTTCCATCACATCCTTTCTATCTTTGTTATTGCCTTAATTGTTTTCTGAAACAGTGTGATGGTGTGTGTGTGTGTGTGTGTGTGTGTGTGAGAGAGAGAGAGAGAGAGAGAGAGAGAGAGAGAGAGAGAGAGAGGAGAAAGAACGGGAGTAAGAGAGGAATGATAAGTGAAAATATGTAAATTTTAAGCCCTCTATCATAAAATATGTGAAATTGAAGCTACATGACATTGTCTGTTTATGTAAACCCTTGAGTACAATAATACCACGCCTGTTCTCCTCTGTAACTCAGGCTCTTGGCACAGTGCCTGGCACATGGCACTTATTATTTACTCAGATGTTTATGAATACACACAGTCAGTAACTAGCAGAGCTAGGATTCAAACCCAGGGCTCCAGGCTGTGTGACTCTAAATGAAACTCATAATCTTTCTAATACATAGTCCCTGCCCATCTCAGGAATGTACAGCCTAACGAAAGGGATAACACAACTTGACTCCGTCACAGGGAGACCGTGATTTTGCCAGAAGCAGCAGAAACAAGATGCCTTCACCCTTGGGAGAGATTCTCATCTCAGAACTGGGGAAGGTGAACTGAATCTTATTGAAAGCTAGCAGTGAGCTAATGACCATTGCAAAAGTTTGGTACATCAGTACAAAAAGGGGTCAAAGTTTTGTGTACTTTGAAAATAAAACTGCAGTATAGGTTGTCCTTCCAAAATGGGCCAGCATTGTTGGTTAAAAAATCCACACCCAGGAAACAGAAACTCTCATACATTGTAGGTGGATGTATAAGTTTCCGTAACCTCTTTGGAGAATAATTTCGCAACAATTCATAAGTTTAAATTGCACATATCCTTTGAACCAGCAACTTTAATTCTAGAAATGCGTTTTACAGGTATACATACACATATGCACAAAGAAATATATATACACCATTATGTTTATAGTTGCATTGTTCATCGTAACTAAACATTGGTAACAGCCTAAATGACTGTTTATGTATTATTGTGTGTTCACCCATGAAATTAAATACTATGCAGGCATTAAAAATGAAGCTATACTTCCATGAAACTATCCCGATACAGATTTTAATTAGAGAAAAAGTCATTCATGTAAAAAACCGTATGTATGCATATGTGTATGTATGCATAAACTATTTCTAGAAGAATACACAGGAAACCAGTAGTAGTGGTAACTGATGAGGGAAACTGTAGAAAGATGAGAAAAACAGTTGTCACTATTCATTTATATCTTTTGAATCTCTACTAAGAGTCTGTGTTGCCTATTGGAAATTAATAAAAATTTAAACCAACTATATAAACAAGCTTGGAATTTGGATTTTTTTTATTAGCAACTTTTAATTTTGATATAATCTCAAATGTACAGAAAAATTGCAAGAATATTCTGTGACAAAAAACTTCCTTGGAGCGTGCCTTCCATTTCGTTACGTGTCTTTGATTTCTTATAATCTGGAGTATTACTCTGCCTGTCCCTGTTTTCTCGCCTGTGAAATTTTCCAGTTATTTTGTAGAATGTCCTTCAATTTCGGTTTGCCTTACGTTTTCTCCTGATTAGGTTTAGGTTATATGTTTCTGGCAGACACCACAAAAGCGACTGTTTTGTCCTCCCTGCCTGCGATCAGGAGGCACTGTATTTGTCAGGGTTCTCAGCGCTGGGCTACAGGACGTGGGCGAGGCTCTCCTTCAGGGCACACACAGAAGCTTTCGGGCCACTTTGTGGCACCTGAAGCCGGGAGTGTGAACCCCTAAGCTCATCCTTTACCTTCCTCACCCTGTCCAGCAAATTACTAGCTGCCAGCCCACCTGAAATATTTGTTAGTTTTCCCACAATGTTTTCAAGTGTCATACACACAGTCACCCAGCTTCTTGCTTCTTATGAGAGGTCGATTAGGCGTGTCCAGTGCAGATATTTTGTGTTTCTCTGGTGCCAGATCACACCAAGGACTGTCAGCGCTCTCTGTACTACCGGAAAGAGAGTCATCAGTTGTTGATTTTTAATAAATGTTTCAGAATGCCTGTAGAGAAGACTGTTGCCCTCCAAAGGCATTTTTATAGTTTCTCCATTGCTACTCATTAATTCAAAACCTTTGTAGAACCTCTTTGTTTCATTCAGAAGCCCGAGAACATATCTGGCCCATTCAATAAATATTTGTGACTTATTAAAGAAATTACGTTTTAAAAATCAATTACGGTTCAGCTATATTTTAACTATTTGGGAAGTTCTATAGAAAATATCTGAACAGAACAAATAACATAATACTGATGTTAGACGTAGGGTCTCAAGAATGGCTTCCTAGAGGAGCTGATGCTTCGGCTTTTGAAGGAGTGAGAACCTGCCACGCTGATGGAGGAAGAAGAGACTGGGTGGGGAAAGGGTATTCTAGGCAGAATGAACCCCGTGGACAAACTACGAAGTCAGGGTGCTCTTGGGAACTGTAAATAGCTCATTGATATGAAGGCAAGAGTAATGGGGCGGGGGTGGGGGGGCGGGGGGAAGTGTGTGGGTGGTTAGGAGAGTCCAGTGAAAAGCCGAGGCCAGAACACAAAAGACCTGTGTGCTCTACTGTGGAGCTTGTATATTACTCTTGAGCATTCTTCCTCTGAAGGGAAGGGGTTTGTTGTGATAATCTGCCACCACAGTGCATGCTTTTAATATTATCTTACCGATCGGACTGTATTGTGATTATTTATAAGACTTCCCTGTTCTTTTTTCTTCTTTTCATGCCCAGCGTCAGGCCCAGTGTCTGGCCCAAAGTAGATACTGAACAAATATTTGGAGAATGCATCATAAAAGTTTGTCATAAAAGGTTTGCACACAGAGCTCACAGAAATGCCTTCCTTGGTCTCTTGTAAGAGATGGTATCATCCCATTGGTTGTCTAGGATAATTACAGCAATTCCTCCTGGAGGCAAACGCAGCTGGTAGCTACATTACCTCTTAGGGCTAACTACAAACCCTAAGGCTTTCCAAAGCAAAATGAAACCGTGGTTTGGTGTTAAAATGTAGACGGGCACCATCTAGCGGTGAGTTTATGCCCTAACCAAATCAAAAGTTCCATCTTTGGTAACCAAACTTAAGAGTTTCAAATGAGATAAGATTCTAACGTTCCGTAAATTGCTGAATACTTGCATTTAATACCGTATTTTGTTGAGCCTTGCCCCTGTCTCTAAGTTAAGAGGTATGCATTGGATAATTTAGTACATGTATTTCAGTTGTGTCTTACAAACATGATGCCTAGAAGTTTGGGTAAATAAAACATGCTATTTGAAATACAGTGGAATTTCAGAGAAAGTACATGATTAGACAGACCTGGAATCTTAGAACAACATTCTAATCTCATAGGTTGTTTGCTGTGCCTCTTAGTCACAGAGTTCCAAATTCATGAGGTAATTGTTTTTCTAACGTCCTTCTCCTTTACTTATTTTTTTTTTCTTTTCTGTGTGGACCCTGTTTTTAAAACTAAAGAATCATGTTCCTTTAATTCTTATCCTTGAAGACAGCTGGTGAACATTCATGCAAATTTGCAGGTTAAGCCAGAAAGGCTTGGGTAGTGAACCTCAGCTTTTTATTACTTTTGTGGGTCTTTGAACATAAGTTATATAGACATTTTGCTTGTGGATACTTGCTAGTTGATTGACAACTGAGGCAGGGAATCGGATTATGATCTTTGAATTAATTCCTCGTGTGTAGGGATTGCTCTGATTTAAGTAGCAGTGTTAATAAAATAAAAGCATTTATTAAAAATCTTTCTGCAGAACATAATTGGGAGCATAAAATTAATTGCCTTTTTAAAAGTACTTACACAATGCCAGGGGGAAAGAGAGGTATAATTATCACCATCCTACGGATGAAGAAGCTGAATCACATGGAGGTTAAGTAGCTTTCACAAGGTCTCACTGCTATTAAGTCTGCAACGTGAGCATTCAGAATCAGATGTAAAGGACTCCAGAGTCGGGGCTTTTAGCTACCCTATGACACTTTCTGTAGAGGAAAACTACGGCAGAAAAATGTTAACAACTCTGTTTTTTAAAGATTTTATTGGGGAAGGGGAACAGGACTTTGTTGGGGAACAGTGTGTACTTCCAGGACTTTTTTCCAAGTCAAGCTGTTGTCCTTTCAGTCTTAGTTGTGGAGGGTGCAGCTCAGCTCCAGGTCCAGTTGCCGTTTCTAGTTGTAGGGGGCACAGCCCACCATCCCTTGCGGGAGTCGAACTAGCAACCTTGTGGTTGAGAGGATGTGCTCCAACCAACTGAGCCATCCGGGAGCTCAGTGGCAGCTCAGCTCAAGGTGCTGTGTTTAATCGCAGTTGCAGGGCGCTGCCCACCATCCCTTGCGGAACTCAAGGAGTTGAACCGGCGACCTTGTGGTTGAGAGCCCACTGGCCCATGTGGGGATCGAACCGGCCTTTGGAGTTAGGAGCACGGAGTTCCAACTGCCTGAGCCACCGGGCCAGCCCCAGTTAACAACTCTTATTTAAACATACACTAACTACTTGATAAAAATCTTGGTTTACATTTATTGTTACATGATCAACAGCTGTTTGTTTCCACTCCTAGTTCTAGCCCATAGCCTTCATTCCAGGGTGAAGAAAGTTTCAGATTCGTTTTTGTCATGTGGTCCCAAATGCTCTGTTATTTCCCTTATTTCCCTGCCACACTGGCCCTGCAACAAGAGTACTTAGGGACACAGCTGCTGGACCAGCATTTTGCTCATCTCGACACTCCCTTCATTCAACTCTTGGAAGTGACCTCTATGTCTGCCTTTGTCTCTTGGCAGGTGGAGTGTGTTGGTGGCAACCACTTGTCCGTTTGGGTGTTGACCTAGCTCTGGTTCATATGTTTAGATGTGTGGGTTAATGTATAAATAGTGAATAGATATATGGGTTTTCTAAATTTAAATATTTTTTTGGTAAATATAGACACCATTTTGTGCAGTTGCGGTCGTATCATATATGCGGAGGTTTTTCTTGTTTTTACCCTTTTTTTCTTTGTTTCTATGGCATCCTTCCAACTGCTCACATGACCTTCCTTCTCCTCCTCACCCTACTGTATGTATAAAAGGATACGTAAAACATAACACGTAGTCATCCATATTTTCCCATGCTTATATAACCATTTATAAAATACATCTGTGCACGGTTGTATATACAAATCATGTATGGGGTGACTTTTTAGCCTTTTATGGTAAAACGGTGGAATCATATTATAAATACTTTAAAAAATCCATGTACCTTTCAACCAGCGATCCCATTCCTGAGAATCTATCACACAGAAACGAAAGCACTGATTTGTATGAATATGTGTCATGAGTATTTTCTATGGTATTATTCAAAATAGCAGGAAGGAAGGGGGATAGTTCAATAAGTAATGATATATCTACACCATGGAATTTTGGGCAGTCATTTAAAAAATGAATTTGACTTATGCCAGAAGTGTTTCCTCTACCATCCTCTCTGTTCTGGATTTTACTGTTTTTATTCCTTTACTGACATTTTGGTGGGGTTTCAAGGGGGAAAAGAAATAAATGTATTTGGACCTTTGTTTTTTGTATAATTGAAAATCTGACTAAGTAGATTTCAAGACCTGTTTTAACTACCATTTCTTCTCTTCCTAGAGCTCTGAGGTTTTAACTTTTTTTTTCCATTCCTCTCCTTACCTATCTGTATTTTGGAAATAGGAAATCCCCAGCCTCTAATAAATGAAATTCTTTCTTCTTTCTTGGCTTTAAACCCCTACTGGCCCCTTCGAGCAGCAGCATCTTAGCACCGCCTCAAACACGGTCTCTAAAAGTAAGCTCAGAACCAATGAAATGTCAGATCAGAAATTGTTACTGGGGCCGGCCCGGTGGCTCAGGTGGTTGGAGCTCCGTGCTCCTAACTCCAAAGGCTGCTGGTTCAATTCCCACATGGGCCAGTGGGCTCTCAACCACAAGGTTGCCAGTTCGATAAAAACAAACAAAACAAAACAAAAAATCTGTTAAAAAAAAAAAGAAAAAGAAATTGTTCCTGGGATATTTGCATCTTCTTAGAGATAAGAGACTCATAGGAAAGAAATGGCATTTCTGTATAACCACAGCTATGTCTTCCTTTTCTTCTGCTTCTGCACAGATTTGAAAAGGGGCGCATCTACACTTTCATTGGCGAGGTCGTCGTTTCTGTGAATCCTTACAAGTCGCTGAGCATCTATGGGAGAGACACCATTGAGCAGTACAAAGGACGGGAGCTGTACGAGAGGCCGCCTCATCTTTTTGCCATTGCTGACGCTGCCTACAAGGCTATGAAGAGGCGAGCGAAAGACACTTGTATTGTGATATCAGGTGTGTAGAGGGGGTCCCCTATACTTCCAAGGTCGGAATATATGTATTAGCTATTCAAGGATCCAAACGTTGGATTAGAGCTCTTTTGAAGTTAGAAACTTAAGCAATTTTTAGAAGGAAAAAAGTAACGAACATTAAATCCCCAATTATATCATTTCTGACTGCCTTCTACTCTTGGTTCTTTGATACATATTACATTTGGATGGACTTCTGGTCAATTTTGTAGACTAAGCTGACATGGAAAATTCTTCTTCCCATGTCAAACACATAAACGTACTGGATAAAATATGACAAATTATTTTAAACAATAACGGAATGCAACCAAGAAAATGAAATCCAGAGGTCCCCAAAATGATGAATGAACTGAAAGTCAGATTGGTGAATGGGAGCTAGTGTGGAGGTCACGTACTGGCCTTGGGCTGGAAATAGGCTCTCATAGCTGAGGGGGCCCGACAAGGACGGAGACAGACTCATGTGCCAAAGAAGTGGAGCTGAGCTCTCTGTAGAGAGCTGAGCTCTTCAAGGAATCTTGTGTAATGAAGTGGGGACAGGAAAAATATCTGCCAACTGACCCAGGGTGGCCTCTCCCAAACAGCAGAAATTTCTTTTAATGCTAATACCTCACATTTGCATTAGGAGCTTTATACTTTTAAAAACGCTTTTATGATCTTTATTCCATTCTGGTTATCAAAATAGCTCTGAGTGGCATGGAAAGCAGTTGTGTTTCTGCTTTATAGATGAGAATAGGAAGGGTCTGAAGAGTTAAGTAACTTCATGTTGAAGTTAGAGAATTATGTCCTAGAACTACATTTCATGAAAACAAATTACAAAAGCAGTAGTTCCTGATGGTAGAAGGAAAAACAAAAAAGCACACAATTTTATAAGTGCATAAAATAAAAGCAAAACGTCCCTTCCCCTTGAACACCCTGTTCCTCCCAAAATTCTAGCAGCAACAGCTATAAACAATAGAGTGTTTATCCTTTTATATATTTCTCTGCATGTGCAAAAACATATAGTCACACATGCATATATAATTATTAGAAGTGTATAATTGTATTGTAATTATGTTATAACTGCTATTATGTAATTTGTTTTTCCATTTAACAACATATAATGGACATCTTTTTCTTAGAGACCTATTGAAGCAGTGCATTCTCTAACAATTGTGTAGTAGTCCACTGAGCAGTTGATTTACCCAATCCTCTGCTGATAGGCATATTATTTTCAGATTTTAACTATGACATATAGTCTACAGAAATACTCTTAAGACTTGATGATTATTATTATATTAGTATTTTTATTATTTCCGTAGTATAAATTTCTACAAGTGGCATTTTGGGGTCAGAAGGCATAAACATTTAAAATTTGGAGTAGGTAATTCTAAATTGATCACTTCTTCTCCCCTTAGACCCGTAGTCATTTTCTGTGACGCCATGTGTCGAGCTTGCTACTTGTTTTGTTTTTTCACCAAATTTGCTCTAACTTTCCTTTTCTGAAAGAATTATTTTGTCCTTGTTAAGATGAAAAGAAATTCTGCCATAGAAAATAAGGTTATATTAACATATATTTAGACGTGGCCACTGTTTTAATCACTAGCTTCTTTCTTTTCTGCTAGACTTCAGAGTCACTGCCGCGTATCAAGACTTGAGTCTAAGGAGTTTATTACGTCTTATCTCGATATCTTTTACTAAGTAAATTTTGATTTGTAATCTATTTGTTATGGTACTTCTACAGTAGGTTTTTTTTTTTTCTCACCATTTTCAGATCTGTTAGTACCACTACCATATCAAGACAGGATGAAATAACTCAAAAAAGGCAACCAATGAAACATAAGGGATTCTTAAATAAACAACTGACATCACAGTTTTAAATTACTCTATTAAAAATTAGCTTACTCTTGGTTTAAGTCATAATGTTAAGCCTTGCACAATTTTTCCCCAGGGGAAAGTGGAGCTGGTAAAACCGAAGCCAGCAAGTACATTATGCAATACATTGCAGCCATCACCAATCCCAGTCAGAGAGCAGAGATTGAAAGGTAAGGACACTCTAATAATGGGGGGGAATTCTAATTAGAGTTTTATTTTCTATACAGACTTAATTGACTAGGCGTAAACTCTGATATGTATCAACCATTTATTGATGATTAAATTACTTTGACTCTCTTAATGCATGCAGTCTCAACTTTTATTTATATCGCTCTATTTGTATATTTGTTTTTAGTAGAAAAAAGCTTCCTACTGTGGTAAGCTTTCCCTAAATATAAAACGAAATAAAATTATTGTGAAACAGAGCAAAGTGTCCCCATTCTAGTTTATAACTGCTGCCTTGAGTGTTATCTGTGGTCAGCAAAGATGTTACCATTTACGTTAGTAGGTCTGATGGTTCAAACTCTCACAGGTTCCTTGCTCTTTATATAGCACCAGCATCTTTTTCAAACTGTGTTCTGAGGAACCTTTGGTTCCTCTAGAGTGAAAGGGGCCTCTGGGGAGCAGATGCATGGCTTCCCTTCATATCACAACTAGAACTCCTAATATTAGAAGTTCTAAGTATAACTTATTTTCTAAAAGGGGTTCACCCATACCAGGCCACTCAGACCTCACAGTAAGATGAGTACTAAAGCGTGTGTGCTCTGTCTGGGGCCCAGCGTTTAGCACAGTGTTTGGCAAATATTATTTGCTTAATAAATGTGCAAGGAATGAATGGATAGGTTTTTGAAAGGAAGGAGGGAGGGAGGGAGGGAGAGAGGGAGAGAAGGAAGGAGAGAGAGAGACAGAGACAGAGACAGAGAAAGGAAAGAAAGAAAGAAGGAAAGAAGGAAAAAGGAAAAAAGAAAGAAAGAACGACTTGACTTTCTTATGTGGTGTGGTCTTTTTGAAGAGAAATAAAGGGTTTTCCAGAGTTGCTGCTTTGAAGCTCAGTGTTCATTTACTGAAGTAACACTCCGTACAAACATTTCAGTCTTCAGTTTTATGACTAGAAAGAAAGGATGCTGGGTTGATGTGAAAGAAGAGAATTTAGACGACACTACCCTACGTGGGCCTTCTTCTTTTCATCCTAATTGGACTGGGTGGTCAGGTCAAAAGAGGTATTTTTCTTAATTGTGACACATCCCCACTTCTGATTTTGACTTTGCAATCTAATAAGACAAGGACGAAGATATGAGTAAGTTTTTAAAATTTCCTCAGAAGCTCAGGAGAGTAACTGTCTGAGAACTAAATTAATTTTATTTCTAAACCCAGTTGGTCTAGTGGAGTAAGGCATGTGCGCATTAACCAGTCTTTCACAAGCACATCTTACCTTAGTTTTATAGACTGTTTTCTTTATTTACTGTAAGCAAGCAGTTTCCCCCCACATTTTAAAAGTATACTTCCATTCAGGAGGAGATAAAGTTGTAGGGTCACTTACAATAGTAGTGGAAAGAACAGTGAATCTGCTACGTCAGGTTATTCAGTGGCCAGAGTTATTTCTGCAGGTATGCCCATGTAAGAGGAATTTTGCCAGTGAAATAAAAGCAAAGATAGAAAGAGGAGGATGAGGTTCAAACGTATCCATTGGGAGAGACTCTATAGAAAGTTAGCAGTAGTGGAATAAAGAATGAATTAAGTAGCTGGTACAAAGGAGAGATTCCATATAATGTCAAACAAAATGATGAGCAATTTCTAAACTAATAAAGACCACATTTATGATGTATAACTAAGTGCAATCAATTTCACAATTCTATGTCAACTACCATTATATATATATGGTTACAAGAAGTGGAGTACAGTATTAGGAGTAGAGACGGTGGAAATGTAATGGCTGTGTGCGATGTCAGAGGGGTAGTGGATGGGGGAGGGGACTGTCACCTGTGTGAGGGATATAAATGATAAATGTCTAACTATTACTTTGTGCACCTGAAACTAATAAAAAAAATGTTTAAAAAAATCATGATTGAAGAGAAGGCCCATCATTTACAAACAGGGGACTTCTTGTTTTGCCATTTTCAGTTGTGTGCAGGAGATCGTCCAGGTTCTGCCCTTTAAGTATGACCTTCAACAGCAAATTGCCCTTTCTAGTCTCTCTTTTTCCTCTCTAAGTGGGGATAAGACTGCTTGTTTTGCCCACTCCATAAGGGAGTTTTGAGCATCGGTGATGATTATGAATTTAAAGATTGTTTTAGACATTAAAGCAGTATTCTTACAGTGGAAAAAAAAATTCACAATTCTAGGCTTTACAAGCAAGTGGTTCTAAAAATTGCATCATTTTCTGTATCATTCTTTTTTTTTAGAACATACTTTTTAAGATTTTTCTTTATGTAAATAAAACATGTTCATTTAAAAGAAAAACTAAAAATTACAGCATTATGTTGAAAGTGGAAGCTCCCTGAACACCCACCTTACCTTCCCCATGAACCTCGGTAACCACAGGGAAGTGTGCTGTTCCCTCCAGATTTTGAAGCATTTCCTAACATACGTGCCTGAGCACACACACTCCCATGTGCGTGCACCAACACATACGCGCCCACACGCACGCACACATGCACGTGCATACACACAAAGATCCTACATACGTCTTATTTTGCAACTTAATTTCTCACTCAATGTATTCTGGGCATCTTTCTATGTGAGTACCTATTATACTGGAAAAGAGAAATTTAGTTTTATTCATTCCTATTGCTGGACATTTAGGTTGTTTGTTTTGTTTTCATTTGCTATTGCAAATACTGCAGTCAGCCTCTCTGTATAAGCATTGGCATATCTTTTAAGGAAATCTAGTTTTCTTAAAGGGCCAGCCTTTAAACCTTTTTATGATGGCTTTCATTTATCTGTGTTCAAGAGTGAAGAGCATGTTGCTTAAGTCCAACTGTGTCCTGGAAGCTTTTGGAAACGCCAAAACCAACCGCAATGACAACTCCAGCAGGTTTGGGAAATACATGGACATCAACTTTGACTTCAAGGGGGACCCAATTGGCGGACATATCAGTAACTACTTGTTGGAGAAGGTAAAATGTGCACGATTTCTGTGGGTGATGTTTTCAAGTGCTGAACGTTTTTTATAAACCTAATTGTGTGTATAGAATTTCTTTAATTGCTTCAAAATAGCTTTCAATCCTATTCTCCCCACCCCCTTCCTATTCCTCATTGTGTTCTCTTCTTACCACTTACAATGTCAAGTTGAAAAAAGTTACGGACTTAAGATTTAGGTATAACACTTGGAAAAATAAAAAAAATTTAAAAATTAAAAAAAAAGATTTAGGTATGTGTGTGGGGGTAGGAATGGGGGTAGGAATGGTATATGAATATGTGCCAACTTCTGGGTAAGGTTTAACCAAAAGCCAATCTAGGACAAATCAGTTCTACCCTTTTTACACATCATCACCTTCCCTATGTTTATTTTTTTAAATGCGTTACAGAAGAGCTATCATACCTACCCTCCAAAATAACACTCTTTTCAAATAATCATGGCCACACAACTCTTTTTTAAATTGAGATATAATTGACAGATCACATCGTGTAAGTTTAAGGTGTGCAACCTATTGATGTGATACTCCCATGTGTTTTTCTTTAAATTAATTTCAAATCTCATTTACTTGTAGTTTCCCTTTGTTCATAGCATCTTTTACAACAATATAATGCAGTATCATTTTTTGCTTTTGTTGTGAAATTGAAGTCAGGCTAGTAAAGGAGTAATGTTTTTAATCAGTCAGTTAAAATAAAATGTCTTTATCAGTCAGGGAAAAAAGGACAGGCAATGCCAGGTATTGTTTGTGTTTTTTCTAAAATGTTTCATGACTTCGCTTTATGTGCATATTTAATCAAATGCTCCCTTGGACTGAACACACATTTTCATAATAGCAGCCTCTTAATAGCAGTCGTTTGGGCGGCATCTAAGGCAGGGGTCTGTAGAATGATGTTGCTCAACAAATTTTATCACGGGATATAAGGCATTGCTCTGGGAAATGCCAGCAGACCCTGGGGAGCAAAATATTGAGGCTATTCCTCCCTAACTGGTCTTTCCTATTCTCCTCACTTCCTGTTTCTTTCCCCCTAAGAAATTCCATCTTTAGGGTCAAGGTTAAAAAAAATCAAAGTAGCTTTATTTTCAGAAAGTTGAGGGAACTCGGGTTTAAGCAGTAAAAAGCATTATCAAAAACTGCACAGAAAACCGCATAGAGGAGACCTAGTTTTCAGTGGGTACTATCCTTGGGGTCTTTAGAACCTTCAAATGCCCTGTTGATACAGGATTCCCTGAGACAGTGGCTTCTGTTTTGTTTTAAGGGTGCGTCCTCAGGTTAACGATTTTAATGTGTTTTTCCTTAGTCTCGAGTGATTGTGCAACAGCCAGGAGAAAGAAGTTTTCATTCTTTCTATCAGGTTAGTAATCTACTGTTATGCCGAAAATTGATCATTTGCTCAGTTGTGCAGGAAATGAATGTTTTTATGTGGAGACAGATCCTCCCGTCTTCTGCCTCCCTTGGCTCCCATGACATGTTACACTCGTGTGCACACATGCACACACCCTACCCCACAAGCCTCTTCAGAGATTTGATGAGCATGACTGTTGGAAAGAGCTGGCAGGTGGTTAATCAACCAGGTGGCTGCCTTGGTTGAACATTACCTGCCTTTTTTTGCAGTGTAGGTAGCAGTTTTAACAACTTGTAAAAGCTCTTGAAATGGGAAATCCTGAATGTGTTAACATTGATTTTGTTTCACTTGGAATTGAAGCTGTTGTTCCCTTATTTAGGAGCTCCAGAGATGAGAATGCAAGCTCAGTTTATTTTGCTCATGGAGATTATAAAGCAATATGATTACTTAAAAAAACCACAAAACTGGATTTATTAATTCAAGGGAATTTTCTTCTTTATCCCATCAAAACTGCTTAGATTGCTTAGAAAAAAAAATTTTGAGTAGCTCTTTTGGGAATGCTTTTAGAGACTAAGACAAACTCTTTTAAAATAGCCCTCCTGTTGGCAAATCGATTTACTCAGAGATCTATTTTGATACATTATTATAATTTTTTTAAAGCCCGATGTAATATAAACCAATACTAATAAATAAAGTAGATGACCAGATTAAACAATACTGTCTTAGATTTTTTTTTAATAAAATACAACTATAAATCAGTAAGATTGATTTCCACATGTGAACTATCTCTGAAGGTGATTGAATTTGACAGGTGAAACCTCAGGTGACAGGTTCAGCTGAGTTCAGTTTCTTCTAACTGCTTTATTAGCCAGTACTCATTTGTATGTATAAGTTCTGGTATATATTGTTTAAAAGATCATTTTTTTAAATATGATAATTATACCTTTTAAATAAAGCATACAGTTTAATATAATTTAAATATAATGCCTTCAAAACACGTTTTATGTAAAAGAGTTACCTATATTGTATTTGTGTTTTTGTTGACAATTTTCCATGTTTTCAATAAACGATTTTTCTACCAAATGTAAGAGAGTTCTATCTATTTCAAGAACCCATAACTTTTTCCCAGTGTTTTTTCCCACTTGAATGAAAGTATTAAAATTTGTCTTTGTCCAACACTACAGTTATCCAATTGTCTTCCTTTCCTGAGACACAGAGATTGATGAGGAAAAGCTATTTTTTCCCACTGTAACCAGCATGTGACTGTCTGCTGATACCTCTTACTTCCGTGGCAGTATTGACTGATTCTGAATTCCGAAACACAGCTCTATCCTGTCTGGAGAATAAGGCTGTTAACCAAGTGACCAGCACGAAGCATAAGCTCCTGTTTTACAAACGACCATAGAAAACAAGAACCTTTTATGCCAGCTACGTCATGAAAGCTCTAAGACTTTTTAAGCAATTTTATTCCTGATTGTAAAGCATTCTCCATGACTGATAGCTATGCAAGCCATTTACCTTTAAGGTTAAAAAAAAAAAAAAAAGAAAGAAAGAAAGAAATTCTTCAAAACCAGAAATAGGAAGACCTAAGTGAATTAAGCCCAGAAAATGAATAAAAGCTATTATAGATTGCCATTGTTAAACTGTCTGGTATATCTGGTTCAGTAAGTATTTTGCCAACTTATTTAAAATTATTTTTCAGCTACTCCAAGGAGGTTCAGAACAGATGCTACGCTCTCTACATCTCCAGAAATCCCTCTCTTCCTACAACTATATACATGTAGGAGCTCAATTAAAGGTGAGAGTTTCCTCTTTGAGATTGCCCAGATATAGAATCAGACAAAGAATCAGAGGGGACATTAAATAATTATCTAGTCCAGCCTGCTGCCTTTAGGCAAATGAATAACTCTTTTATTCTATTATTAAAATTGTCAGGGACAGAGATTCACTACATTATTGACTCAACAACTTGGCTTCATAACCCATTACTATATTTTATCACCATCTGACAGGAAAGAAGTTTCTCTCTTGTGATTTTGTGTTTTCTTTTAATTTTTAATCCTCTTCCTTTTTCTTTTAACACTATAAAAATATTGATACGACTGGGAAATCCACCTCAAAAGAAGGTACCACATGATTTGGCCAAAGGCAAGTTGTTAAAACAAAAGAAAATTTAAAAGCCTTTCGGTTGAAATTACTATCAAAGTTCTCCATTCACTGTATTTTGAAACGCTGATTTTGATGTATCCTAGAAATAATTTCGTGACCTTCGGAGTATTTGTGTTCAGCTTTCAAATTTTTCCATTTTTTTTCCTTCCCTGGCATGCAAGCCATTGCACACACATATGCAGGTACTTTTTGTTCTTTTATTTCTAACTAGTTTTCTGTGAGTCATTTTTCAGCTAATCCTAATAATATACTAGTTTGTTAATGATAGGTTATAAAACAATTACAGCATTATCCTATTTTGTTGGGGGAAAGATACTGTATATAAATACATAAAATGAAATATAGAGGGAAAGAAACCAAGGTTTTAATTGTTTAATCTGGATGGATGTGATTATAGATATTTGTGTTCTGATTTTCCATAATTTAAATTTCTTCTATAATTAAAAATTCATTGTTGTTATAGTTGGGGGGAAAATACAAGAATTTATAAAAGGAAAGCTTCTAAGATGTGGGAGAGGTTCTGTTTATTTTTAAGTTTTTTTATCATTCATCTTAAGCTAATTATACCTGCGTCATTGGTTACCTGTATTTTTATTGCCATATGTAGAAATAAATGATATTTATGGCTTTACAATTAATTTTCCACTGTTTGACATTTAAGGTGCATGAATTTTTTACTTTTACAAATCATCTAAGAGCAGGATGTTTGGCTGAAAATTAATTGAAAACAAACAAAACACTACAGGGCAACACTCCAGCCTTCTGAGAATAGGCCAGAGGTACTAGAGATGTATAAAGGATTATAAAATCAACACTTGAACAGCCAATGACTGGAAATGTTCCTTTTTATCAAATGATCGTATTGACCAAATTACTTTTGGCCAGATCATGTAGAGCCCCAATAGAAAGCAAGAGTTAAATGAACACATTAGCCTTCTCTCTAAACTAAATTTAGCTTACGTTCCCTTTTTCATCAAAATTTTCCATTCCTATTCCTTCTCCCCTTCTTTCCTTCCTCTCTAATAAAAACAAAGAAGTATTACATGATCATAGTCTAAACCTGAAAAAAATATCAACCTAAAGGAAACAAAAATAACTAAAGGTTACCATCCAGAGATAATTATTGGTAACAGTTTATGTGTATATACTTATAAATGGAGTCGTATAATAAATCCTAATTAAATAAACCCTCTTTAATTATAATTATTAATATCTTTCCATGTTAACGAATGTAAATTAATCAAATGATTTTAATAACTATAAAGTATTGCACTCTGTGTATCATAGTTTTACTTAACTATCCTAAAGCATAGGAGTCATGTACAATTTAGATATTTTGGGTTGCAGGTAAGATAAGGCTCAATTAAAAGTCTCCAAAAACAATAAGGAACTTAATTATCTCACCTAATAAGAAGCTCTGAAATGGAACAGTTCCAGAGTTGATGAATTCAATGCCTTAACAGTGTTGATAGAGACCCAGATGTTATTTGTTTGTTTCTGCAACTTATAACTCTGCCATCCTCACTGGATTTGGCTCATCTGCTTACGCTGATTTTCCTCATGGTCCCAAAATGGCAGCAGCAGTTCCAGCAGGCACAGGCAGAGGAAATGTTCCTGGCTTATGTCCCTTTATAAGCCTGGCTTATGTCCCTTCACAACCTCCTGTCTTATGGATTAGAATGGCATCACATGCCTATGGCTGACTTGTTACTTGGTAAGGGAAATAAGATAATTGTGATTAGTTTAGACCAATGAAGATTTACCTCCTGAGGCTGGGGAGACCAATCCTAAAGTACTCACGCACTTGGAGAAGAGTGAACAAATCAGGGTTCTATCAGCAAGAAAGAAATGGGGGCTGGGGGATGGCTATTAGGTAAGCAGCCAACAGTTCCCCACAGTAGGATATTTAGATTTTTTTGGTCTAGTTTCTTTGCAATGTCAACACAGTTATAGCTTATAATAATAGTAATATCTGATGATTTGTTGAGTGCATTTTATATGCTAAAAACTAAGGAAGTGCTTTATATAAATTCTCATAACAGTCCTGTAAGGGCTGTATTATGATGCCCATTTTACCCACGAGGAAATTGAGACTCAGTGAGGTTAAGTGTCTTGCCCAAGGTCAGAGAACAGGTAGGTGGAGGAGGTTGCCTGGTTGTGTCTCGGACACTAGAGGAACCTACACTTGCTCATCAGGCAGAGAGGACCCCTTCCTGTGCCCTTCCTCAGCACGTGAGAAAGTCACCAAGGAAAGGATCAGTCAGGTCCTCTGCAGCTGCTGCTTTGGGAGAACTTCCAAGCTAGGCAGTTACCATTGCTTCATTGTGAATTTCTGTTGACACGCTTGTTATTTCCAACCTGATGGCTACAGCTCCTCAAGACAGGTGATCACCTTTGAACCCTGTCCTAGTCCAGTTGGGCTGTTAAACAAAAACACCATAAAGTGGAGGCTTATACACAACAAACATTTATTTCTCACAGTTCTGGAGGCTGGGAAGTCCAAGACCAGGGCGTCTGGGGAGGGCCCACTTCCTGATTTATAGATGTGCCTTCTCACTGTGTCCTCACAGGGCTGAAGGGACGAGGGATCTCTAGGGTTCCATCCTCATGACCTCATGACCTCACGACCTCACACAGGCTCACTGACCTTCTAATACTATCATGTTAGGGGTTAGGATTTCAGCATACAAATTTGGGGGGGACACAAACACTCAATCTGTAGTAAACCCCTCAGACCTGGTTAGAAGGTCTGATGTGCCCAATATTTGTGAAAAAGTGAAGTTATAGTCCCAGACTATTTATTAGCTTGCTGAGTGATTGAGGCAGGTCGCTTTGCTTTAGGGGCTTGCTTTTCCTCAACCCTGTGAGATCCAAAACCTGACCATCCAAGAGAGGGAGTCTTCTTTCCAACCTATACAAGACTAACTATGGAACCAAAAGCCAGGCATGTGTCCTAGAGACTCCTATAGTCAGTGTTTCCCTTTGTGATCTCACCTCCCATACTGTTTCCTTCATTTATCACAGAGTGGCAACCCGCTTTTCTGAGCCAGCTCCTAACTTGCTTCCTCATTGAAGGTTCCAGAAAATAGGTGGCTCTTATTTTGGGAGACGGCAGTGGGCATTGTGTGTGCTGACTGATGTTTCTGTCTTGGAAATCATTTTTGTTTTCTCTGGATGCTCAATGACTTAACGACAAAAGCACCAAGACCTTGGCTAAACTTGAATTCAGTTTCGTAATTGTTGGATTGTAATGCTCAGAGGAAATGTCTGTGACTTAAGTTTTCCACTTTCATTCCCAGTCGTCTATCAATGATGCTGCAGAATTCAAAATAGTAGCTGATGCTATGAAAGTGATTGGCTTCAAACCGGAGGAGATTCAGACAGTATATAAAATCTTGGCCGCTATTCTTCACTTGGTGAGTAGGGCTGCCTGTGAGAGTCTATTGCCTCCCTGTGGACACAGGATGTTCTTTCAGAAGATTTTGGGTTTGTTTTTTGTCCCTGTAGATTTTAAACGTAATTTATGTAGAGAAAAATTCTCTCCGAGTTGGAAGAAATTACTACATCAGTAGTTTTCTCCATTCTTTTATAATATGGTGAAGCATTTCCCAAGCAATGATAGGTTTTAGGTCATTGTCTCACGGGTTTGTCAGACGTAGAAGTGGTTAATTTCAAGGATCAAAGAAGTCAGCAGTGATGTGACAATAGCAGTCTAAGCTAAAACTCTTTTGAACAGAATAAATTTCTAACAGCATTTGAAACATTGGAATCGTAGGTGATTAGAACTGGAATTTTGATCATCTCATTTTACAAGTTGGGAAATGAGCCCTCCATGGGTGGCATGACTGGCTCAAAGGCACAGCCAGTTCATGGCAGCCAACTCTGTAGACCGAGGTGACCAAGTCATGGTCCAGTTATTTTCTACCACACCACACTCAGAAGACGAAAAGAACCATGTGTTGGCCTTCTTTCATTACTATTTATATAATTAGAGATTTTAAAATATAACTGAACACGTCACCTTACAATAAACGAGTGACAGCATGAGGTCAACTCTGGAATAAAAGTTACCTTGCACTTTAATGTAGCAAGATTTAATTAGAAATGTGTGGGAACTGTATAAAAATACTACGTGTGTAGCAATATGTGACATTTTACATAAATGTTCCTGCCTAAGAAAACATTAATTTTATATGTTGCTTCATTCTTTGAACCAGTTTGTCAATATAGCATAACCATATGTTTCGGAATCCAAACAGGAATTTTGTTTCTAAGTTGACATAATGATTCTAGAATTTACCTGGAACGACAAACATGTAGGACAATCAAATAAAATGTATTAAAGAAGAATAATTGCAGGGTAGGGGAAAAGGAGGAGAGGAGATATAACTAATTCTACAAGACTTGAAATGATCGTCAAAGCTACGGTACCTTCACAATTGTTGCAAAACTCAGCACCAGATTAATCAACAGATTAGCTGATGTGCAGTACACTTGGTAGATGATTAGTAAGTATTTTTTACTTACGAAGTGAGTAGAATATAAATAGACTCAAAAACTTTGGGGGAATTTAATATATAATAGAGGTGCCATTTCAAATCTGGAGGAAAAGCTAAGCTATTCAATATATGGTGTCGAAGCCACTAACAATCAGGAAAAAAAATAAAATTAGATTCTTACTTTACACCACAGACAAATATAAATTCTGGGTGGATTAAAATCTTAAACATAGGAAAAAACTAAGTATTAGAAGAAAATATTAAGTATTCATGAAAATCTTTGGAGTCCAGGTGATCTAAGTATGACACCAAAGAAAGATTCATAAGCAAAAGATATATAGGTTTGACTACATAAAAATATAAAACGTCTACCCATCAAAAACATATACTGATAATTAAAAGAGAGATGGGTATCTGGAGAAGAGGGGGGAAAGAATGACTGAAGCACTAGGTTTTTATATGTCGAGATATGTAATGTATTTAGGAAAATAGGTGCTACAAAGTCCCTTTGAGTTAGATCTTAAATTGGCACAGATATCCCTGACATACTACTTCAGAATTTCATCGGAAATGATGTGTCTTGTTTCTCCGCTTTGGGAATAGGGAAATTTAAAATTTGTCGTGGATGGTGACACGCCTCTTATTGAAAATGGCAAGGTTGTATCCATCATAGCAGAACTGCTGTCCACCAAGGCAGACATGGTTGAGAAAGCCCTTCTTTACCGGACTGTGGCAACAGGGCGCGACGTCATTGACAAGCAGCACACAGAACAAGAAGCCAGCTACGGCAGAGATGCCTTCGCTAAGGTGGGATTTTAACTGGCATTCTCTGGGCCGGGTGTTGCTGTCAGTTGCAGTTGTAATAAGCTTCTGTGAGGATGTGTTCAGATGTTCCTTGAAAGTAGGTGAAGGCTTTGAAAAACCGTAATGATAACTTTTTGTCCATCACAGTCGCAATAACCCACCATGACTGGAATTTTGATCATCTCATTTTACAAATTGGGAAATGAACACCACTGCCAGAAAATGTTCTGAGGAAAGCAAAGCTGACAGACTGGCAGGCGAATTGAATGATGTTTACTTCTCAGGGGCCCTCCATTTTGTTTCACTCAGTAATGCTTCATGCAAGTCCACCGAAGGAGTTCTGATCCATTCTGTTCAATGTCTGTGTACCATTGTGTGTTGATGGTTCCATAATTTATTAACGACCCTCCTCCTAAGTCATTCACCTTGCTTCTTTCTTTTCCCCCCTCCAAACATTGATGCACATTGGCCCAGTGTATCTCTCTCTACACACATGTGCTTTTATTTCAGCCGGATGGACTCCCAGGAATGAGCCTGCCAGGTCAAAAAGCACACTGATTTTTAAACTTTAAATTTACTGACTTTATGGGTACATAGTAATAGCTCATTGTTACTTTAATTTTCATCGCTAGTATATTTGAACATCTTGTCATGTAAGGTATTTAAATCTGTTCTGAGAATTGCCCAGGTATATATCCTTCGTCCATATTTCTTTGGGGCTGTCATCGTTTTATTGTCAATTTGTAAGAGCTAATAACTTTAATCCTTTGTCTGTTTTCTGTGTGGCAAGTGTTTTTGGTTTTTTTTAAGTCTAACATTTTCTTTTTGCTGGTTGAGTAGGTTGCTGTCTATTTCATATTTTTCTCTTGTAAGTCTCAGGATTGCTTTGTAGTCTCGGGTAGAATTTGAATTTATCCAAGTGCAGTAGAGAATGGAAGATTTGAAGGTGGGACAGTGAGATCAAGTCTGAATTTTTTAAATAATCACTTTGGCCTCAGTATGGAGAATCTTATTGAGGGATGGTAGGCAGGGAGGGGAGTACGGCAAGAGTGGAAGCAAAGAGACCAGTCAAGGGACTATATGCATAACGCAGGAGAAAGACAATGGCAGCTTGGGCTAGGAAGGTAGCCAGTGACAATGGGAAGAAGAGGATGAGTTGAGACCAGATGTGTTTGGAAGATAAAATCCACAGGACCTCTTTGTCTGGGAAATGATGGAATCAAGGACATTCCTTAACGCGGTCTGGCTCCGACCTACCTGTTCTGCCTCATTTCATACCACATTCCAGCCTCCCTTCTTCACTCCAGCCGTTAGTCTTCTCTCAGGCCTTACAAGTTGTCCTTATCCCTTTCTCCTTCCAGCCACAGGGCCTCTGCACATGCTGTTTCCTCTGCCTGGATTGCTCTTCTCTCCTCTCTCACCTAGTTTACTCTTACTCATCCTGATCTGAGCCCTCTTTCTCAGAAAAGCCTTCCCTGGCCTCTCCGAACACTGAACAGGTTAAATTCTCCTCAGATCCCATGCACCTCACCTGTAGTGTGTGTGTGTGTGTGTGTGTGTGTGTGTGTGTGTGTGTGTGTGTGTGTGTGAGACAGAGAGACAGAGAGAGACAGAGAGAGAGAGAGAGAGTTTGCCTTCACCTTACTCCCTAAGCTCCATAGAGACTGAGACCATGTTTATGTTTGCTTAGTACTGTATCTCCAACAAACCACACATAGTAAGTACTTGGCAAATGTTTGTTGAAAGAATAAATAAATTCCTGAGTTTCTCTTGCTGTTTATTCATGGTTTAAAGTGGGATAGGAACAGTTTTGGGGGGTGGGAAGATCAAGAGTCCTGACAGGAGGTACGTCCTAGAGGTCTGTGAGACATCTATGAGTGTGGTCAGGTAGGCAGGCAGGCACCGGAAGTTCAGAGGAGAGGTCTGCGTGGCGTAACACGTTTGGGAGTAGTGTTATGTTCTACTGTTCTATATTGGGTGGGACAACTTAGGAGGTGTTAGAGAGTAAAAAGAAGAGGACGACGTACGAGGAATTCCAGCTTTCAGAGGTCAGGTAGAGGAGGGCCTACCACAGGTTACCAAGAAGGAGCAGCCAGTGAAATAGAAAGAAAATTCAGCAAGTGTGGCACCCTGAATTCCAGGAAGGAGGAGGTTTTATGAAGAGAATGGGACACTAAGCTGAGCGGTGCTGAGTATCTGAGTAAGATGTCCATCTAGTGGAACAAGGAGGTGTCTCTATACAGGTGCTTGGGGTCCTTGAGGAGCCGTTTTAGTGGAGTAGTGGGAGCTCATCAAAGACGAGTGGATTGAAGAGTAAAGGTGAGGTGAAGAGTGGAGGCAGTGTGTGTGGATGTGTACAAGTAAAGCCAGGTGGGTGGCTGGAGGGAGACGGTCAGGGCTTGCTGAAGATGTGACATGGCAGAGCACGTTGGCATAGTGTATAGTACCTACGTGTGACTTGGTGTGTGTATCTTTGTGCCTTGGAACGCATCTTTGATTCTCAAGGAATTTCACACTGTGGCCTTTGGCTCAGATCTTTAGTTAGCCTCACAAATCAATATTTATATTTCTCGAATTTATAGAGCTTTAGTGGAACATAGTTATTAACTCATTGGTGTCCCACTTTTTATAGTAGATGAGTTAACAACAAAGCAAAGAAGCCACTTACACGAGGGAGTAGACAAATTATTGAGATAGCTGGGCACCGAAACGAGCCTGGGGAATGCTGTTGGAAAACAACACGGCTAGTGACCAATCATGTTAAAAATCCAAACTATGTACTTTCGTTTCGCATCCATCGTGTTGTGTTTTTTTTTTTTAACAGTCTACATTGCTTATTGTTTTGCTTCAGGTAATAACAGATATCCTAAACAAGGATAAGAAGGAGGATAGGAATTTCAAACGTTAACACAAATCTGAACGGAGGACCCATTCCCAATGGGCAACAATTTACGGTGTTGTTTTCCTCACAGGCAATATATGAGCGCCTTTTTTGTTGGATCGTGACCTGTATCAATAACATTATTGAGGTCAAGAACTATGACACCACAATCCATGGGAAAAACACTGTCATTGGTGTCTTGGATATCTATGGCTTTGAAATCTTTGACAACAACAGGTAAACAGGATAGTTACGGTAAACACTGTCGTTTGCTTTCTTGTTTTGCTTCAGCTGAATGTGTTGCTCTTTTCTTGCAGCTTTGAGCAATTCTGCATCAATTACTGCAATGAGAAATTGCAGCAGCTCTTTATTCAGCTGGTTCTGAAGCAAGAACAAGAGGAATACCAGCGGGAAGGGATCCCCTGGAAGCACGTGAGTGGATGTTTGTGCAGAATGCCTCGATGTGTTTCACGGATTAGTGATAATGTCAAATCTGATCATTTTAGGTATTTTTAAAAATCTTCTTGGGTACGCAAAACACTGAAACTTTAGCTTTCCTTTTTTGGGATATGTAAATACAATTCATTTTCAGGATTGCTAGGTGGGATTTCTCTAATTTGATAGACTCCCTTGTTGGTGCCCAGAAAATACTGAGTTATTACAATCAGTAAACTTAACATTTTCACTTTATGGCTGATACCACATGGGTTTTCTGGTTCCCACCGGTTAGGACATTAGCAGTCAAATATGTGGTGACGGAAGGAGACGAGACTTTCGGTGGTGAGCACACAATGCAATAAATATACAGATGATGTATTACAGAACTGTATACTTGAAACTTATATTATCTTATTAACAAATGTCACCCCAATAAATTTAATTTAAAAAGTTTAGCATCGTTTATGTTATTCAGAGCAGCAACTTTTGCCTTAAATCGGCTGAACTTTGCGTCCAAATTTAGTTTCTTCTCCTTCCTCCTTTTCTTCCTTTTTGTCTTCATTCTCTTTTTTCTCCTTCTCTGCTTTGTAAACTACATGACAGTTTATTGTCTTTAGTTAATGGGATTCCTGTTCTCTGAAATCCTTGCATGAAAATACTATATTAACTTTTATTTCCGGTTACTTTCCTGTGCGTCACACTTCAGTTTTCACCTCCCTCCTCATGGCTTTTTGTTGACCTTTAATATTTGTCAAAGTCAAACTAGTCTGGTAATATATGGTCAGGAAGTATGACCCATGGTACAAACCCAGAGATCACAGCTAGAAAGCATGACAATTAGACCGCCTGCTCATGATAGAAATGAGACCTCGTAATTTTTCTTTTAAATTTGTATTTCGAAACAATTTTGAGAACAGACTTGAAAAATGCAAAAACTTCTGAGTTCCCATATGTTTCTGTGTTTATAAAACTGTTTATTCTCTTGCCAAATAGCATAGAAAATTAAAATTAAGTCAATGTTTGTTTTTTGATAGTCAGCATAATAGCAGTGAAAAACTATTTGAAAGACTGTACTTAAATTACTCTATATTCCTTCTCACCTTCGTACTTTCTATCTCCTCTCCTTCAGAAAAAGGAGACAATAGTACAATTACTAGCTTTCCTGCCTCAAATGCATCTTTGCTTTTCCCCGTGTGTTAAACATTAGTGTACTGTAAAAACATTTGTTCACATATATTAGTATAAAACCAAAATGTGCTATTACTTTATAATAAGATTACCTATAATTTTGACTTAAAGAGTGAACTGTTACAGCACATTTAAGATGTAATTCAATTCAATTAAGTTTATATGCAGCTTTCTTAGAGTGAATCTGTCATGTAATCTAATACACAATTAGAACTGAGGCTTAGATTTTTATAGCAAACTTAATCATAAAACTTGTTATTCAGATGTGATTCAGAGATACTGGTCAAAAATATCTTTTAACAATCAGAGTATCAAATTCCACTGACAGCTGATAAAGGGAAAAGTCAAAAATTGCAGTAGGCTATTCCAAATATCTGAAAAAGAAAGAAAAGCTCTAAACTACAAAAATTCTTAGCGAAATACGTGTCCTAGAGGGAACAGAGTTTAACTCCACGGTAACAGTTACTGAACATATGCCAGCTCCCCCAAATTAGAATGGCTATTCTGGCCAAATATTTCTTTTAAAAATCCCAGACTTCCATTATACCCATCACCCAGCTTTTACAGATATCAGTGGATTGCTAGTCATGTCATCTATACCCACCAGCCCACCCCTAGATTATTTTGAAGCAAATCTCAGACTGTGATGTGATGATAATGAGATTTGTTTCATCTGTAAAAATTTCAGTATGTTTCTCTAAAAGATAAAAAGACTTTCACAAAAACCATAATTACAATACAATTACCACACGTAAAAAATTAACAGTAATTCCTTAATATCATCAGATATCCAGTCAGTGTTCACATTTCACATTTCCTCAGTTGTCTTATAGTTTTTGTTTTGTCTACAATCTGTTTGAATTTGGATCCAAATTAGGTTCCTACATTGTAATTGGTTGATAGATCTCTCATATATTTATAGATCTCTCTCTCTCTCTCTCTCTCTCTCTCTCTCTCTCTTCCTTAACTATCTTTTGTTGAAGAGAACAAGTCGTTTGTCCCGTAGAGTAGTCCACAGTCTGGATTTTGCCAGTTAGACTCCTGAGGTATCACTTAATACGTTTCTCTGTTCTTTATATTTCCTTGGTTGTTAGATCTGGAATCTCGACTGGTTCCAGAATCAGTGGTTTTCTACCGGTCTATTTCATAGGTGGTATGTGAACTTTCATCAGGAGGCTCATATGTCTGTTTGTCTAATTGATTCAGTTTTAAAAGCTTTTGGTGTTTGTTTAGTTTTTGAGAACTTGACTCTCAGGCACAAAGCTGCTTGATTTGGAGTGGGAATAGGGGGCCCAGAGCCCTTTGCCCCTGAACCACTCTCCTTGCCCCCTGCGTCCCCCGAGAAACTTCCTGGGGATGCCAGGTTGCCAGAAGAAACTGGTTGGAGACTACTACTTTAAGCAATATTTGAATCAACATGAAACTTAGAAACTAAAAGTTACTTACTAGATGCTTCCATAAAGATTAGTCACTTTTTGTTTATACAATTGGAATGTTAGGGAACTTACTTAAAATTAAAATTAGTCTTAGTCTTTTAGACTTAGTCTTTTAATTCCAAAGTCTAATATTTCAGCTATTCATTAATATAGAGTTCCTGCTTTTTCTTTTTCTTTCTTTTTTTTTTTTTTTAAGTATTTTAAGGATATATTTTCCAAAGATGGAAATAACTTTTCTTCCTACTTAGAAATGTAATAAATACTCACAGTAAAAGGAAACATTTAGACTAGGGCTTCTCCATCTCTGGACTACTGACATGTTGGGCCACATGGATCTTTGTTTTGAGCCCAACCTGGGCATCGTGGGATGTTTAACAGCATCTCTGGCCTCTTCCCACTGGATGCCAGTAAGACTCTTTTACTCTTAAACATCGAAAATGTCTGCAGACATTGCCAAATGTCCCCTGCGGGACAAAGTCACCCTCTGTTGAGAACCACTGATTTACACAAACCCGAAAAGAATAAAAAAGAAAGTAAAAGCCACCCTGTTTGAGACTTTCAGTCCACGAATACAGAAGAAAACTTGGGGCTGAAAACTACAGACCAGTAACTGGCATGAGTCCTTGATTTTAAATAGCATGGAACGTGAGACACTGGAATAATCTGTTATGAATGTGTAGGTCTTACAGAAAGTCATGGGGGCCCCTTGCAGGTCAGGTACCTCCTAGGTAAGATGGGACATATCAACACACAAGATTAAAATGGATTAAATGAATTAAAGTAAGCTGCCCATCTCAAAGTGATGTACAGCCTGCCTGAGTCAGCGTGTGTGCTTTCTGCTGCTGGCGATATGTGTGCTGCAGGATATCAGAAGAAACAGGTGTAGAAGAGGAGTTTTTGTATAAACCTTGTGTAGTCTGAAGTTGCTAAAAAGCTGGAAGTTACTTTATTCAGCTCATGGAAGTAAATGAAAAGCTTATTCTCCTCTTTTATAGATTCTCACATCTCAGAATTAAATTTTTTTATGGTGTACCCTGCAACACATCAAAACTCTGTGAGACCCGTGTGTGCGTTTTGACTTTGGGGAAACTGAAAGAGATGCCCTTTTAGATCTTAGTCGAGGCCCACATAGTTAAAAATGCAAGCTCTGCATAATCCCTTAAGTGGTATAGCTGGGTCTTGTGATTAATGAATGACAAGCAGATGAGGGGGAGGGATGGAAAGTATGAAGGAGTAGAGTTAGGTACAGGACATGGAGCCCGAATTGAAACAAGAGTTAATGATGGCAGACACATTATCTGCTTTATAACTTTTGCCTTGAACTGTGCGCAAACGAAACAAAGTACACGTTACAAAGGCAAGGAAGAAATTGGAATAGAAACCTCTGACAGAAGGTGTGCCCCTGTTATAATAGTATTAGACCTCATGGGTTTGTTCCCATCTTGTACATCGAGTTAGCTTTACTTGAACTCCTGATGCAGAGAGAGACCTTTGTGTTTTGCGGGCCCGGGTCTTGGTCCCCTTGGGAACCACTCGCTTCTCTGCTGTGTCCCGCAGATCGATTACTTCAACAACCAGATCATCGTGGACCTCGTGGAGCAGCAGCACAAAGGCATCATCGCAATCCTGGATGACGCCTGCATGAATGTCGGCAAGGTCACCGATGAAATGTTCCTCGAAGCACTGAACAGTAAACTGGGCAAACACGGTCACTTTTCCAGCCGAAAGGTGAGACGTTTCATGGGCACTCTCTCTCGTTTTGATCTGAAGACGTTTCTCGTGTTTTGCCAGCATCGTATGACTTTAAATGTTGGGTTCCAAGCATGTCCACTCGACTAAGAAAGAAAGGCCATAACCATCCATTCAGTGATTTATTTATTGCGGTGGCTAAATTGGGACTCTGGTGTATAGGATGACGAGATGGATAAAAATCCTAATATCCAGGAGAGGGAGCTCCAGACTACTCAATTTGCTAGAAACAGGAGAAATGAACAAGATTCTTTAGAAAGCATGATGTCATTTATAACCAATAGGTACAGAACCCTTGTTCACGCACTAGAATTTTGCTCCTGCGTCTGATAATTCTGGCACTGAACATAGCTTTTGTCCTTGGCGTTTTACTGTAATCCTCAGTTACAAAATGCAGTGGCAAAATGCAGTGTGCTTTGCCATCGTTTTTCTGCCTAGATGACTTTCTTAAAACCCAGAAATTCGAGCTGCAATTCTAGTTGTTACAAAGAAGCTCATTCCTTAAGTGCATGGGTAGCCTTTTGACTCCCCATTTTTCACATTCTAAAAATGTTACCAACAGATCACATGTCTGAACAGCTGGTGGCACGTGTGGCTCTCCGACCTTTGTATTGTGCCTCGCAGACCATATGCCATTAGTATTTGTCCTGGGAGGGGCACACCATCGTTCCTGAGAGTTCCCTACAAATACAGTCTTATCTGGCACCTATACACTCAAGGAAAAACAGGCTCCATGCTCCTTCACTTCCATGAGGAAAGGGGCAAGCATTTCTGTTCCTCTGTCATTCCATCTAAATCTCTGAGGCACTGCCATATTTTTAGCATGAGTAAATCTATTCTCTAACTTTGTCCCCTTTGAAAGTATGTAATCCGAACACTAAGCTTCCACAATTAAGTAGATAAAGCACAAATCATCAAGATATAGGTTCTTGGCTAATACTTATGTTAGGACAGTTTCTTTCCGAAATAGTCTCCTTGGTCTGTTAGTGAGGATTGACTTGTCGACCTACCTACCACACGTTGGCTTTTGGAGTCTGCAGTCTGATCTTTGATCTCAGGGTTCCGGTGAGACTGGTATTGCTTCAGTCCTTCCCCACTTACAACACAAATACTTACTGAGTGCCTGTCGTTTTCCAGGTACAATCCTGAGTGCTGGGGGCAGAGCAGGGAGCAAAGGTAGCAACCAAAATAATTTAGAATGATGCTTTTCGAGATGGCATGATTGTATGGGCCAATGTCCTTTCTTTGAGGAATAGGTTATAAATGGCCTTTATAATCACCATTCAGATTTTGGAGACTCACTTAGCATTGTGCCTACCACATGACAGACAATCAGTGTCTGTCAACTGTGAATTGAATCCATCACAACCATACAAAATAAATCTTAACAGAATAGTGACCTGTAAATCAAAACATGCAGGGCTCCACTTCATTTACATAAGCAACTGTGACCCTCACCTGAGAAGTCACCTCACTTTGATATGTTCACCTTGGCCACTGACACACCTGAATTAAATTTGTCAACCACATTTTTTGAAATGTAATCTTATTCTTAAGATTATAACTGTACATAGTCCTGTAAAGCAGTTGCTACTGATTTGATAGGAAATGCCCGGCAACAATGAATCTGTGGAGAGGGGAATTTGTTTCTTTTTGTGTTTTACATGTGGGAGCCCAGGTTTCCCTGACTCTCAGACCAGGGGTCTCCTTCCTCCAGCGGCATCACATAGACAAGCATTAAGATGGGGGGCTTTTAAAGTACATTCTTTTATGGGATTTTTACCTAATGAAGGAAAGAAATGAAATAATCAAGCTATCTGGATATGTTCCTCACTATGACTCTTTCTGTTAAACAATGCTGTTAATATTATCCTGTATGCTAAGCCAGGTCTTATTTGCTACAGGTTACTGATTAGCTAGAGGTTTTGGCATGTTAAATAAGAGGGTTCTGACTTGTAACAGTTGTTTATTTAGGTGCTACATTGTTTCTTCTGCATTCAAGTGATCATGAAGAGGCAGGCAAATGATCCAATAAACCATAAAATTACTATTTAAAATATTATTAATATATAAAGTTAAATGATAATTATATAACTTATAGTTGTAAAGAAAAGTCTGACCAGTTGAGACTTTGCAGTATCCAAATGTGCTCAGACCAGTTGAGACTTTGCAGTATCCAAATGTGAGAATATTCAATTAGTGTAGATTTCTCTTGGGTCCTTTTCCCTCCGGGGTTTTAGAAATAAAAGGATTTTGTAAAAGTGGTTAATAAGAGAGGGAGAAGCAAAGAGGAATGGAATATTTTGGAGAACCTTTGCATGTTATATGCTTAGGTCTCAATAGTTCGTTTAACCTTCAAAACAATGCTCTGAGATAAGTGATTATTAAAGGAAACAAAACAAGTATACGTTAGAGCCGAGATTTGAACCTCAGAAGTCTAACTCTAATTTCCTGTAATTATTCACTTGGATTAATAGGCTAATTATTCCTCTAACAAGCACGTTATTGGCATAGAACCCACCATCCCGGTTGGGGTTGTTTGTTATCTAGCACTATAAGTTTGTATGTAACTGTTCTCAGTACTTTATTCATTCTCAGACACCTGCCTTAGAACTTACAGGATACCAAGTGGTCCTTCACAGGGCAGACAGGAAGCATAGACGCACTAATGTAACAAGAAAAATTGCAGAAAGTTATGGAGTCTACCAGGGCTATATAAAAACTGCCTTTCCATAAAGTATTCCTCTTCAGAGACAAAGAGCAGCAGAAGGTTGATCTTCTGTAAAATGATAGGCCTGCCCCAGGGGTCCCAGCTTAGCAAAACACAGGTGAGTCAGGCTGTTGTGTACGTAGGAAGCACCGGTGTTGCATTCGGAGCGAAGAATCCTTCGCAGAGCTACCACTTACTGGCTATGCCACCTTGGGCCAGTTACCTAACTTCTTTAAGCCTTGGTGACCGTGTGTGTGAGAGAGAGCTTATAATACTTATTTTAAATATCAGCTGTATAGATGATGTAATACAGAATTGTACACCTGAAATTATGTAATTTCATTAACAATTGTCACCCCAATAAATAAATTAAAAAATATATATACATCAGCTGTGAGGATTGAATGAGATGTATGTGCCTAGCAGACAGGAAACCCTCAGTACGTTTCTTCTTAAGTGGACTGTGGAAGAAAAAGAAACTGTATCAGTCAGGGTAGGCTGGGCTGTGTTAAGAGAGCAGCCAAGCTTAAGTATCATAGATAATACAAGTCTGTTTCTCTCTTTGGAAGAATGGAAGACCCAGACTTCTTCCATTTCCTGGTCCTTCCATCCCATAGGCACCATCCTTCTCTGTTTCCAACTAGTGGGAGGAGAAAAGACATTACAAAGGAGGATCACCCACTTCTGACCAGCTTTGGCCTAGAACAGCCTCGCCACACTTCCACGCCCCGTCTATTGTCCAGAACTTGGTCATTTGGTAATATTCAACCGACAGTGGTAGGGTGTGGATTTCTGGTGGAAAAGCTCTCAGTCTTTACCACGTAAGCAAAATATTTTAATCAAGCACCACACAGGGTGATTTCATTCATATTGATACCATGGTTTGTAACATCAAGATCATCTTATGTGAAGTTGGAAGCTATTTTTAGCAAAGTGAAACTACCTGTTTTGAAATGCATCTCCTTCTTCATTTCTCAGCTCTGTGCCTCAGATAAAATCCTGGAGTTTGATCGAGATTTTCGAATTCGACATTACGCAGGTGATGTCATGTGAGTATCTTACTTTGGTCCCTAATGTGATTTGCATGCAGCCTCACTTCAGAAAACATATAACCAGGAAAAATACACATTTTTTCCTCTATCCATTTGTATTTTCAGTCATTTTATATACCACTATATTTTAATCTTTTCACTTAAACAAAAAAGCTGGCATAGCTTCCTTCATGCCTCGCTTTCGCAAGGTTTATTGAGTATACACTGTGTAACCATGCACAGTTCCTGGAATCGTTGGCAGTCAGTCAAAAACAACTGATGGGTAAATACATCATGGAAGTATGTTAAGAGCTGGGATAGAAGAATAGATAAAATGGGCCTTTCCCTGAAGAAGCTAACAGTTCAGTGGAGGAGCCAAGAAGAGACATGATAAGTCACTATAATGAAGAATGGAAAGGGCTAAACGAGAGATGCGTGAGATGTTATGGAAACACTGGAGAAGGAAAGATTAATGCAGAGTGAGGAATGGAGGAAGTGATACCCAAGCAGAGTCCTAAAAGTAAAAGAGGCTTAGTCAGGGGAAAGAATTAAGAAGAGAGGAGGGAGAAAAAAAAAAAAAAAAAAAAAAAAAAGAAGAGAGGAGGGAGAAGAGAGGGAATTCTGAGCAGAAGAGACTACAGGTAGACAGGTCTGGAAAATGAGAGTCATTGCTCTGTGTGATGAACTACAACCAGTCGGGTAACTCCGAGCAAAATCCAGTTTTGCCATATTATTTTTCAGATATTATTTGAAAAGTAAAATTCACATGAGCCACATTTTCTGATTATAATAAAAGTAGATAAGAAAATATAACTAAATATATATAAATAAATATAAATATATATATAATATGTATATAAATATATATAAATATATACATAATATAAATATTATATATATAAATATATAACTACCATAGTGTTTTAGTTCCCTAGGGCCGCTGTAATAAATTACCACAAATTGATGGCTTAAAACAAAAGAAATTTAATTTTCCCACTTTGAGAAGCCAGAAGTTTGAAATCTAGGTGTCAGCAGGGCCGTAGTCTGAAGGCTCTAGAGGAGAGCCCTCTTCCAAGGTGGCCACAGGCATTCCTTGGCTTGTGGCCCCATCACTCCCCTCTCTGCCTCCGTAACCACACTGTCTCCTCCTCTTTGGTGTGTCTGTGTTAAATCTTACCTGCTTCTATCCTAAAACTACACCTGTGGTGGCATTTAGGGCTCACCTGGGTAATACGGGATAAGCTTCTCCTCTCGTGATCCTTAGCACAATCCCATCCTTTACCATGTAAGGTCATAGTCACAGGTTCTGGGGAATTGGACGTGGATATTTTCCAGGGGGGCATGTTTCAATCCACTGTACTTACTATGCTTCGACTGTCCACTGAGCACTGCTCCTTATCTTATTGTTTAAAATGCCCTCTTGTTCTTTCTCCTTATTTTTGCATTAGGAATTCTGTTCATATTCATATAACTCATTATAGGAAGAGATGAAACAACAACAAAAAGCAAATGATGATCTCTATAAATGCTGAAAAGACATTTGAAGAAATTTTAATAGCTGTTCCTGATGTAAATTAAAACTCCAGTCATAAACTAATATGGCTCAAAATTATCTCACACACACACATACACACACACACACACACACACACAAAAACTAGTCATGACGCTGGTATGGCACCATTTTCTACTTTTCTCCAGTCCTGTTCCCATGTTTCAGGATACTAAAGAGGGAAAATGCAGCCCCTTACAGACATTTCCCATTGAAGACCTGGGCCTCACTTACTGGCTGCTTTCCTCCAGCTCAGAATGGTGTAAAAGCAGAGCCAGACAGAGGACTTAGACACCACCCAAGCCAGCCCTTTGGTTTTACACATGAAGAAACTTACATTGTACTCTTAGCCAAGGTCACACAGCAAGTTTATGAAAGAGCTGAGACAATACCTAGGTCTCCCGACTCCCAGTCCAGGGTGCTAGCTGCCCTCTTTGAGTGATACTCAGTGCCTCAGACTTTCCCTTATTTCCTTAAGCCCTTCAGTCCTTTTCTAGATTTTTTCCTGGGTATCTTCTGTGTGCACAATATTTTCTAAAGTATGAGCCCTGGTCACAAAGAGCTTTCCCTGGAAGATGCGTACATAGCTATATGGTTTGACGTGTATTTATACACATAAGTATGTGTATTATGTCACATAGATATGTACGTGTATAAATAAATACATGTATACACACCCACATACGAGCACAGTGATACAATAAAAGATGGTCTAAAATAACTGCCATGTGAGTTGTCCGAGTTCAGAATAAGGTAATGATATGATACTTCTAGCCGTGTGTAAAGCTGGGAAGGCTGATGCTGCCTTGGATCCTTGGATGTCGTCCTTGGATGCTGAGAATTATTTTTATAGGAAGAGGTGGGAAGGGTGCTAAAAATATTCAGGAAATAGCAACTACGCCCATTTGGGGAGTGTATCCTTTTTGTAGCATGGAGAAGTAGAAATGCCTGGAAAAATAGGTTGAGATCAAATCATAAAGAGTCTCAAAGGACAAAACTAAAGACTTTGAAGTTTGAATGTTATGGGTTAGATAATCGATTGAGTCAGGTGACTTCAAGGATTCAGTCAAAAAAGGCTTGAAGGTGTAGGAAATAGACCCAGGGTGGGGGAGGCAAGGAAGTCATTTTGGGCCTGGTGACTTTAAAGGGCCCGCGTAACCTGAAGGAACTCACTTGCAGAATGAAATGTGTCACGCTGAGACATTGGCGAGGGGTAGGGGTTAGAGCTCGGAGAACTGTCTACATCGATGTGATTGTCAAGGAGGAGAATAGAGACAGGCAAGAAAGCAGAGCTGTGGGAACAGCTGCGTTGAGAGTTACCACTGGCTCAACTTCCTAGCCTCAGTCCTAATCGCCCAGAACCCTCCATGAATTGCTTTTATACCCCAGCCCTGAATTTACTCCTCCCAGAGTCCATGCAGGTCACTGCTCAGAACAGCTTCCATTCCTCCCTTTCTCATCTGCAATCTTAGCTGGACTTTTCAGACCTTACTCATCTGCCTTCCCCCAAACCATGAATACTGCCTCCTCCTTTTCTCCCAAGGATGCCACGCATGTGCCTGCTTCCATCCCACCCCATCGTTTAACCTGTTGCCCTGTGTGATCGGCCTTCTTCTTTTTCCTCTGCTTCTCCAGCTCTTACCATCCTTTGCAGTTCTTCCTGGATTCTTTTATCCCACCCTGAACACACTGAGCGAACCTTAGGCAAGTCACACTTGACCTCCCTACGGATGAGACTGTTAGTTCCTGTATGTTGCTGTCTTGCTTTTCTCTTAGGAAGGCTGGATGATAAATACAGCTATTTATAGTCTAAACGTCATCTTCTTGAGGTAAGCGGTAAACCAGTAGAACATGGTCTTAATCGTAACGATGATACTGATGTTTGCTTTCCTTTCAAGGAGTAGAAACCACAGCCCCTCTATTTAGTAGGTAAATTTAATATCCCTTAACACACAATGTAGCAGACAGAATCAGCTTTATAATAGATTGATTGCATAATTAACAGTGGAAGGGCTTGTAGACTTCTAGAAAAGCTTCATTGTGGCTCTTGCCTGGTGAGTGATACATATTTTCCTATTTTTTTTCTCTATTAGCTATTCTGTCATTGGTTTTATCGACAAAAATAAAGATACTTTATTTCAAGATTTCAAGCGCCTCATGTATAACAGGTAGGATTAAATTTTATCTTTATATTAAGCTGTTTGACATATGTATTATTCAGTATATATGCCTGTGATTGTTTTTATGTGATAATTTTAAGATTTTTCCAGCACATTTTCTAGTTTTACTTAATCATACTTAATGAATGAAAGAATATGTTAACTTTGTGGTTAAGACATCTGTAAACTTAGGGCAGGGACCATCTACTAAATGATTTTTCTTGCGTTCCCTTGGGTTGCCTTGGTTTCTCTGTTCACTGCTGCCATCCTTCTGGTACCCCGTACCAGTGTACGCCATCGTTCCCAGGTAGGCCAGTGGTGATGGGAAAGTGTCAGATGACCTTAGGCCCAGCCAAAAGCTTTGCATACTCAGATGCCCACTGCAGTGTTTTCACCTCCATCTCACAGACCGCTCTAATATCAGAGTGGTATCTAGTGTCCGTGCTGTCCTGAGTGGGCAGAATCTTCTCACAATCCAAGAAAACGTGAACAAGCTGTGGCAAAGGATAGCCAAGTTCAAACTCCGAATGGATACTTTGGAAAGAAGGCCCACGAAGGAGAAAAGATTCTGAGCCAGCTTCTTCTTTTGGATCAGAGAGAGAACTGTAGTCCCTCATTTATCAAGTCTACTCAGTCAGTTTGTCAGTAAATCATCACAGATGTACTGAGCCCCTCTGAGCCACACGTTTGTCTATGCTCTTGGCTACAACTGTGGGGAAACAAATTAAATTCCCTGCTCTAGTGGATCTTATAGTCTAGTGGATTTATTTCCAGAGAAAGATCTATAACAGTCACATGGAATGGAATAATTGCATTGGCATGACAAGCTATTTTTTTTCCTGTTGGAAAAACCTACTTGGGAAGTCGATAGCAGTGAGAACTCTAGTTTATTAATTGACAGTGAAAAATATTACCCATAGAATCCAGAATACTTAATGGCTTGGTAAGCATGGAATCGGAACAAAGGAACTTAGCTAAATCCAACAATTAAAGGCGTCAGGCTAAGATGAATCCATTTCACAATAGGGATGGTCTTGCCAAAGGTGTAAAAAGATTAAAAGCCTGTTGACTGCAACTTATTGGATATATTTGCATAATAGCAAAGGCCTTGCCAAGCGGATGGCAAGTCTTGAAATTATTTTGGGTAGAACTACCCTCCTAGATGGTGCTTGGATGGGCTGTCTTTGCCTCTGGACACTTTCCAGTGCTTGTGTGGCTAAATAGCCCTCCCGCCAAATTTCAATCCTTTCTTTCTTTGTATATAAAGAGGAATCCTTAGATCTCTAGTTCTGTAGACCTGGAGAGTTTACCTGGATGTTCGTGTGCGTGTGTGTGTGTGTGTGCGCGCGCGTGCACGTGTGTATGTTGAGTGTAGGTGTTGTGTGTGCATGTGTGTACGTGTGTTTGCATGTGTGTTGAGTGTGTGTATGGTGTGTGCATGTGTGTGTGTATGTAAATGAAGGAGGAAGGGAGCAAGCAGGTGGCATGCCAGGTGCAGACTTTTGTTGAGACTACTCTGGTGTTAGCCAGAGCAGTTCTGCTTTATGTATTATACAGACTGGGTTTCTGGATAAGTAAGCTTCCCTTTTAAGAAAAGTTCTTTGAATGTTTGAAAACTATTTTGTTAAACTTACATTCATGACTTACTGGCCTCAAAGTTCTTTCTATTTAAAATGATTGTATGTGTCTGTTTTGATTCATTATTCACCAATTCCACTGTTTAATCATCATCTTATGTCCTTTATTTTCAATACTCCGTCACACAGACACACACACACACACACACACACACACACACACTCCGTTTAGTATATGTAGTACGGGAATAGTCTCTAAATATGGCCAACAGTGAGTAAGGTGGTATTTGGGGTAGAAAATGCATACACCCAAAGCCGGTGAACTTCAGATTTTGGCACACATCAGAATTTTCAAAGTACAGGTACAGTGCTTTACTTTCCAGAGATTTTATTGAGTAGGTATTAGGAAGGCATCCAGGCATTATGTACACTAAAGGTTGAGGGCCATTGCCTTAAATTCTCTCTCTGCTATATCAGAATGGAAAAGTTAAGGAAAAACAATATACATTTATGTGTTTATTTTTATTGATATGTGTATCATTGGAAAATTGTGGAGTAAGACTATCAAGTAATGAAACTGGGTCCCTAAGCCACAGATCACTGCATCATTTTATGGCCACTTTTGATAGGAGTTGGCATTGATTGCTAGCAGTGGTGAGGGTGAGGGGGGTGGCTCTGTCTTCACTCACAGACCCAGTCAATCTGCACCTCACCGTTTATCTTCTTTGCTCTTTTGTCACCTATTCCGGCATTTTGCAGCTATTATATTGCATCTGTGCCGTATATACAGAAATTTACCAGGTATTTGGGAAACCAACTCAATTTTCTCAATTTTACATCAGGGTAAGTAAAGTGGGCAAAATGATAGCAGTAGTAAACACAATTAGCAAAGCATGTCCATGTTGTCTTTTCTCAGCCCCACAAGGTAAAAAAAAAAAATCTGACAAAAGAAAACTTTCCAGGAAGCAAGCAGTATTTCAAGTTCTAATTCCTTTAAAACCAAAAGCACTCAAAATGAAACCAGAAGAAAATCAGAGTTGAGACCACCACACATGGTTTTTTAAACATCACCACAGAACCACGTAATGAATATATAATTTTTAGCATGAAAACTGGCCTGAAAAGTACACTTTTAGAATTAGATTGTAACAGTCTTGTCACGTCAATAAAATATTGTAACAGCCAATGTTACCTATAAATGTGTTTCAATAAATTCAGCTGCAGTCAATAGATTTACTAGAAGACAGTGTGGGTATTTTATGTTCCTGTCTATATTTTTAGAAAGACCAGGCTTTTTTGGTAGGTTTACCTGTTCTGTATGACTATTTGTTTCATCCAGAAGATACTTTCATGTTTTCTGCTATCACATTGAGAATCGTTTTCCTACTATGGTGTGTCCTCATTCTTATCGCAACCACCAAAACCATTTTGTTTTATGTATTAACTGTAAGAGCTATGTTAACCATTTGAGGGTCCTAGGTCATAATAATATCGATGTGACTTTAAAAAGGTTTAAAGAATTTTTTAAATGTACGATAGTTTGGATACACCGTCTCCATCGGTGGTGTGATATCTGTCCTGGCACTTTCGGTATAATTTTCTGGATAGCATCATTTTTCCAGTTAGGCCTTGTGAGCTCAGTCTGCGGTCCAGTTGTGCCTCCCAGGCTCCAATTCAGCAGGATGGCTTAGCAATTCTTGTGCAGCATCTTTGAATGTAATGTTTGAATCGCTCCTTCTGTGCTTCTCAGTTCAAATCCTGTGCTGAAGAATATGTGGCCCGAAGGCAAACTGAGCATTACAGAGGTGACCAAGCGACCGCTGACTGCCGCCACCTTATTTAAGAATTCTATGATTGCTTTAGTAGACAACCTGGCATCAAAGGTAATCATTTTATTTTCTAAATATCCATGTGACTTCGTAGGTTTCCCTCTCTCTTGGTATATGTTATAGAGAATGTACAAGTATGTATGATTTGCTTTTTAGGTGATTATAGTAAATCAAATTGAAGAATATATATTTAAAGTGAATGTTATAATAGAATTTTTATTCCTTTCTTTTTGGTAATTCTAGTAAATCAAATGGAAGAATATATACTTAAAATGAATGTTTGGATATAATTGTTATTCCTTTTTTAAAGTAATTATATTAAATAAAAGTGAAAATGTATGTTAAAATATTAATGCCTTATTTTTTGTTGTTGTTAACATGACCAAGTAAAACAGATGAAATACTTTTCTTAAATTTGGGCTTTTTATCCTACTGTTGTTGTCAAGGGGAAAGTCTTAGTGATGTCTTTAATATATGTATATTGCATATATTATATATATAAAATATATAATATATATTACATATGTAAAATACATGTGGCATGAAAACTGGCCTGAAATACACTTTAAGAAAAAAAACATTATATATATGTATGTATATACATATATATGTATATATATGTAACTGTAAAGTATAACATGTGCCTGACAAAAATGAACTTCAGCCTTGTAATGAAGACAAAGCCTGGCTTAAAAAAAAAATCTTGAATTAAATTGTAATACACAATCCATATATGATATCTGAATACAAAATGACCAGCTAGAGTTTTAAGAGGAAATCTGGGATTTAAGTATTGTCCTTAGGCTCTTTTAAATAGTTGAAATATGAAGGTGCATTATTGACAATTATTTTTGCTTTTTATTGTTCCTTTGAGTTCCAATACTGATGGATAACTTTAGTCTTGTTTTGTTTTGTTTTGACTTAAGGAACAGATTTCTACTCTTTGCTGCTGCTGACAAGTTTGATAAATTAGGCAGCATTCCGGGACTCATTATTTTTAGTTCCTTCATTTTTATCTTTCTCTTGTGGTGCTTTTCTGTGTATTTTCTTCTTCATTATTATCTTTTTTTTTTTTTTTTTATCAACTTTCTCTCTAAGAATTTAAATTGTACCGTTTCTGGTTACTTCACTGTGGAGAAATTAGACAAATGCCACAAGAACTTGTCTGTTCAGTAGCTTTCTGTTTCTTTTCATCAGGATTCTTTGGCCTCAAGTAACAAATAAGCACAATTTGTGGGTTTATATAATCAAACCTCCAGAAAAGGTGGGGTAAAGACACCATAATTGAAAACTAGAATTCATTAGAAGTGTACCTCTCAACTTCTCTCTGCATGTCAACATCAACCTACCTCATACGGCAAGAAGGAAAGTGAACCTAGAAGGAAGGCATGTGACACAAGAAATAGAGCTGAACACAAAATTTTATAAAACATTTATAAAGTATATTATTTATAAATATATTCTTTATAAAATAGATTAACTAGAAAAGAATCACTTTTATAAAAATTGGTAGCTAAATGTGCATTTTTTAAAAATAAAAATTCTAGAACCATGTATAATTTCTGTATCGGGGTTGCGTTCAGCCGCTAATAAAAGAGACCCTCCCCACCTTCCCGAATTAGTAGCTTAAACAAGAGAGACATTTATTTCTCTCCTGTAAATGAAGTACAAAAGGACGTATCGCGGGCCTGGTGTAACAGCTGTAAGGTTCCTTCTGTCTTTCTGCTCTGTCATCCTACTCATCCTATTGCTTGGTGTCCATTCTCCTGGTCTAAGATGGCAGCTGGAGTTGCTTCCCTTTTAAAGAGACTTCCTGGAAGTCTCACACAGCAGTTCTGCTACATATCATTTGCTATAGCTAGCTGCCAGGGAAACTGGGGAGTACATTTTTATTCTGTTTAGCAGCGTACTCAGCTAGAAATAAGTATTCTGCTTCAAAATAGGAAAGAGATACTGAATACAAGGTGGGTAACTAGGCTAGTAGTTAGTCTCTCCTGCAATTTTCCAATCTGTGTATTTATGGAGGTGGGGGAGTGAGGGAGAAAGCAAGGATAAGAAAAAGAATAGAGACAATTTATCAGTCCAATAGAAGGTAGGAATATGGGTGGGGCAGAAACAAAGGAAAAATGTTAATTGCATTGAGGAAATACAAAATAATGTGATAGAAAAAAATCTAAATAATTGGTGCTCCCCATATGTGTAAATGGGCTAAACAGACTAGATAGGTGGAAAATCGAGATATATGCTGCTTACAGGAGATATCTAACTAACACTATGCAGAAAGATTATAAACAAGGAGGTAGCTAAAGACATACTAAGCCCCTCCCCCCAAAAAATGATTAAAAGCAATACTAATGTGAGAGAACATAGAATTTAAGAAAAAAAAGTATTAATACAGATGAAGAGACTAATAATAATACAACGAAAATACCCAAGACAATAAAGATATTTTGAGCTAACAATGTAGCCATTATACATGAACTCCATAAAGCAAAAAAAGAACCTGAGAATTTTTAAAGGAAAAATTGACAAGGCCACAGTCCTAATGGGAGATTTTAAACCAACTCTACCAGAAACTGATAGATCAAGTAGACAGAAACCTTAGTAAGAAAGCAGAAACTTTGAAAACCAAATTTAAACTTTTATTTCATAGATAAAAAGAGCTCTGTACCCAGGAATTAGGAAATATATATTCCTTTCAAGTGTACATGGAATATTTACAAGAACTGACCACATGCTAGATCACAAAGGAAGTCTTAACCATTTAAAGAAATGTATATATAGCTACATTCTCCATCCTCAACAAGTAAAATAAAAATCAGAATTAAAAAGGAAACTTTTAAACATGCTTGGAAACTTTAAAAACTACTCTCTTAAATAACTCACAGGTTGAAGAGGAAATCATAATGAAAATTACAAAATATTTGGAACTGCATGACAAAGAATTGATCAAAAACTATAGACTATTCCTAAAGTGGCCCACTTATTATGCCTTTATTTAAAAAAAAAAAGAAAAAAGCAAGACTGAAAGTAAATGAGTTTTCAACTCAAGAAGCCAGGAAAGGAACTCCAAAAGAAAACCTAACGAAAGAAGTAAAAAGTAATTTTCAAATAGCAAAAGTTTAAACCAGTAGATCAAAAAAGGAATCAAAAGATAGACCGTTAATAAAACTGATAAAAAACAAAAAACAATATTATGAATGGGAAAAGGAGGCTTCATGTGTTACAGAGATTTTTGTGTGTGTGTGTTTAGAACAACACTATTATTTCTCATGATTCGGTGGGTCAACTGGCCAGTTCTTCTGCTGGTTTCACCTGGGCTTACCAAGTGGCTGTCCTCAGCTGGGGCTTGATGGTCTACAATGGCTCACTCACAGGGCATGGCTGAATACTGAACGGCTGCGATAACGTGGCCTCTTTCTTGACATAGTTTTTGGGCCTGGGCTTCTTCACATGATGGAAGAAGTGTTCCAAGAAGACAAAGCCTCTCAAGGCTGAGACTCCAGAAATAACCCAGTATCACTTCTACCACATTGTGCTGGCTAAAGCAAGTCACAAGGACAGCCCAGATTCAAGATACGGGGTGGAAACTCCACCTCTCCGTGGGAGATGGTGTAAAATAGTGTCGTCATGGTTTTCAGTCTACCACAGGGGAGATGAAAAATGTTGACAGTGTGCTGGGTAGAATAATGGTCCCTGCATTCTAACGCCGGTTCTCTAACACCAACTGAATGTCCTACAATTCAATTCAATTCTGACACTAACTACCCAGAATAGCCAGATGCAGCGATACAGTGTGACAAGATCTGGACAGCCTGAGAGCAGGAGCTTCTGTCCTATGTAGTCAAGGGTGCGTCACCCCCCCAGTACATCCTTATGTCCACCAACCAGGAAGCTTCTCAGAGTCTTGGCGTCCTGAGCTTTTTTATTATATCAGCACCTCATTACATAAGAATGTTTGATTCAATCTCCAAACCCCCTCCCCTCCCCAGAGGTTAGGCAACTAAAAGTTCCAGCCCCCCAATCCTGTCGAAGGTTTTTCTGGTGACTAGCCTTTATCCTGAAGCTACCCAGGGGGCTGGGCTTGAGTCAACTCATTAGCATAACATATTCTTATCACTGAGGAAATTCCAAAGGTATTGAGACAATGGGGGGGTAGGGAGGGACAAGGATATCTTCATCCTAGTCCCCAGAATCTGTAAACATATTATGTTACACGGCAGGAGGAAATAAGATTGCAGATGGAGTTAAGGTTGCCAATCAACTGGCCTTAAAATAAATCCTGCCTTATTCAGGTAGGCCCAATGTAAACACAAGAGTCCTTCAAAGGAAAAGAGGGAGGCAGAAGAGTCAGAACCAGAGAGGTGGAATCATGAGAAAGACTCAGTTGGCCATTGGTGGGCTTTGAAGATAGATGGAGGCCCCAAGCCAAGGAAAGTGGGCAGCCTCTAGAAGTTGGGAAACAAGAAAACAGGTTCCAGAAAAATAACAGCTCTGCTGACACCTTGATTTTTAGCCCAGTGAGCTCTATTTCAGAATGCTGACCTCTAGAACTACACGAGAATAAATTTGCGTTGTTTTAAGGTACTAAATTTGTGATAATCTCCTACAACAGCAACTTGGAAACTAATCAAGCAGGGCTTAGGAAAAGGAAGAAAACAGCCTTGCTTTTCATCATGGAAGGCAGCATGATAAATACATACTTGGAGCTTCCTGTTTAGATGTTAAACACTGTTACTCTATTCAAAATGCAAGTAAATTCCATTCTTCAAATCTCTCCTGCTTCTTAAATTATTTACTACTTTACCTCCTGCCCTCAGTGCAGCTCAAAACTGCCCAGATTAACTCCAGAGGACTCCATCACCTAACTAACATACGTCTGTGTGTCTGACAAATAATAGATTCAGAGAAGGGAAAGTAACTCTTTACACTGATAAATAGGATCCATTGACCTCATTGATTCATCCAGTAATAATTTTTTCTCTTCAATTTACCATGGTCTATGCCAAGCACAGTTGTATATTCAAAAGGAGTTAGGATCTAATGTCCGGTACAAAATGTAATTGGCACTCAGGGAAGGAAGTTTTTGCTAGGCTCATTCTTAGAGTCACGGCGCATACAGGTGGTTCTGTAACTTCTCTACTAATATACTTATAAACTTTAAGTACCGTACTCATGTATCTTAATCTCTTTTTCAAAAGCACAAATATGATGATGATGATGGTTGACGTTTAATTGAGCACTTACTATGTACCAGGGCTGTGCTTAATATTTTATATTCTTCACCGCAGTTCATCTTTCCTACAGCTCCTGCCTCTTTCTATTAAATTATTCCTTCTGTTACTTTTTAACCGTGTTTCCGTAAATACACAAAAACTCAAGGTTCACATCTCTCTTTTTATTTAACTCCCCACTTTTATCCCCTTTCCTAAAATAGAATAAAACAACATTTTAGCCAGATGCATGGGCTCTTCCAACCTTGAACTGGAGGGAAAGAAAGAATAACTTCTTTATTCGCAAGTATATGCCCGAGAAATTAAACGCACAGGGCTTAATTGGACACGACACTAATTACGTGTTAGTGTCCTTAGTCTGGGGTTTTTCTCCAGCGAAACGTATCATTTGCTGATTTATGTCTTTAGGAACCATATTACGTACGTTGCATCAAACCCAACGAGAAGAAATCCCCACAGATATTTGACGATGAACGCTGCCGGCACCAAGTCGAGTATCTTGGACTCCTGGAAAACGTGAGGGTGCGACGGGCAGGATTTGCTTTCCGCCAGACCTATGAGAAGTTTCTTCACAGGTGAGAATAGACTAAACAAAGAAACCCAATAGCACGCTGAGGATTACAGAGTCTTCCCCATGTCTGACAAGGCGTCAGCACCTGTTAGACAAGCCAAATATTTGTTGAATGCACAAAAGAATGAGGAAACCGCCAATATGAAAGACTTTCCCAGAATCAACAGAAGGAGTCTCCTTGGGTTCGTGGTTTATGGACCATGGGAAGAAACATGTAGTGTTGGTGAGGAAATGTGGGCATCATAGTGTAGTAGGGAGAACAAGGATTTGGAGTTGACATCTGGGTTGGAATCCTGACTGTGCCACTCATTGACTGTATCATCTTGGGCCAGAAATTTAATTTCTTTGATGCTGTTCCTGCTTCTGTAAAATGAGTATGGTAACACCTACTTCATAAGGCTGTTGTTATGAGGATTAAATTAACCTAAATAAAAAGCCTAGATGCCTGGCACATAATAGATGTTCGATGAATGCTGCTTATCATTACTGATATTATTAATTACAGTTGAACCTAGGACAGTGCAGAGGTTAGGGGCCCCAACCCCCCCCCAGTTGAAAATTTGCATATAACTTTGGACTCTCCAAAAACTTAACTACTAGTAATAGCCTACTGTTGACCAGAAGCCTTACCAATAACAGAAACAATTGATGAATACATATTTTGTATGTTTTATGTATTATATACTGTATTCTTAAAATAAAGTCAGCTAAAGAAAATGTTATTAAGAAAATCATAAAGAAGAGAAAAGACATTGAAAAAAAATTTGCATATAAGTGGACCGGTGCAGTTCACACCCATGTTGTTCAAGGGTCAACTGTATACTAATAACAAAATACTGAATAGTTAATTGTGGAGGCCCCAAAATTAGTCTACCTGGTTGGAGTCCTGACTTTGCCATTTCGTAGTTTTATAACCTTGGGCAAATCACATAACCTTTCCGTGCCTCAGTTTTCTCATGTGTAAAATGGGGATAATAATAGTTACTACTTTGTGGGGTTACTGGAGGATTAAATGAGATAATATATAAAAAGGACTCAGAATAATACCTGGTGTATATTAATCACTCAGTTAATGTAAGATATCTTTGCTATTGTTGTTGTTAATAATGGTAATGATAGTTGACAACTGGACTTATAAAAATAATGTTTTAATTCCATCTGTGCCTTTATTTTTAAATATGTATTGAACATTTCCTATGTTCTATAATACAGATTCCACAGAAATACGAATAAATAAATACATAAGGTATTGGATGCTCAGAAGAGTCTCTAAGGAGACAACAATGACAGGAAGTAATCAGCTATACAGAGGTCAGAGGTCAGAGAAAAGAGCAGGTGAGACAGAGGGAGGGAATAGCAGGGAACAGGCTCATTTGCGGTAATAAGTGTGGTGTTTTAGGTACCAGATGTATGTAGGCCATTAAGGTTGGAGGATGCTGAGTGACAGGGAAATGGTACGCGATGAGATCAGAGAGATGCAGAGGGGCCAGAGCATGTTGAACTTTGTAATCCAGGCTAAATTGTTTCAATTTGGGCTAAATGGGTGGATCTGAAGCAGGGAGGGACACAATCTTATGGATGTTTTAAGATACCAGTGCAGCTGTTGTGTGACTAGAAAGCAAGGAGACGTTCAGGGATGCCATGGCAGGAGTCCAGGAGAGTCCAGGCTTAATGACAGTGCTTTGAACAAGGGATTACTGTAGATGCAAGAATAGTAGACAGATCTGGGATATGTTTGGAAGGAAACGTGACAAGCCTTGTTCATGGATTGGGTAGATGAGAGGGGACTAGAAAAGAACGAAGGATGACAAGTAGACTTTAGTTTGAGCATCCAGGTAGGTAAGCATGACACCATTTGCTGAGCTAGGAAAGATTAGGGAAGAGAAGTTTGAGGGAGGAGGGCATGGATCAGGGACAAAGATGGAATCAAGGTTTGTCTCTTGATTTTGTTAGGTGTGAAATGCCTTCTAAACATCTAGATAGAAATATTGTTCAGTAAGCTATTACGTATACATATCTGAAACTCCAGGAAGTCCAGGCTGGATATAGAGATTTTTTTTTGTAATTAGCATATATATGAGTATGAACTATATGTTAAGTCTTGGAACCAGCTAGAGAAGAAGAGGAGGTCCATGGCAATATGTAGGTTTGTGGTCTGACACGAAGGAACCAGCACAGAGAAGGAAAGGAACAACCGACGAAGTAGAAGAAATAACAGAAAAGAGTTACATCACAGAAGGCAAGGAAAAAAAGCATCTCAAGAAGAAAAGTGCAGTTACCATATCAAATCTTGCTGTGCAATCAAGTGAGATAAAAGCAGGGGCTGAACCATTAGATTTGGCCACATAGAGATCAAAGGAGAAAGGGCTGGGCAGAGCCCGGTTTCGGCAGGATGGGAAAGTGAAGTGAGGAACTGGATGCCTGTAGACAACTCAAGAACGTGTGCTGTGAGTCAGAGCAGGGAAAAATGGAAGCAGTAGCTGGGGCGGGATGTAAAGTCCAGAGATCCCGGAGATGGTTTGTATGCAGGTGGGGATGATTCAGAACAGAGCGAGACACCCGTGATGCAGGGGGGAGCGAGGGAATTGTAATAATAACATCCTTGAGAAGGCGAGGGATGGACTTCCAAGCACAAGGGGAAGGTTTGTCAGCTTCGGATAGGAGCAGGGACACTCCACCCATAGCAACAGGACAAAGGCAGAGAGTATGAATACAGCTGCAGGAAGCCTCAGAGGTGAGCTGATGGATGGCAAAGACGAAGATGGTCCTATTTGATTGCTTCTGTTTCCTCAATCAAGGATGAGGCGCAGTCATACTCTGAGTGGGAGGATTAGGAGAGGTGGTGTAGGAGTTTGGTGCAGTGAGAATACTCATTTTGGAGAGTGGGAAAACATAGGTTTGTATAGTGAGATTGCTGCCAGGAAGATCTGAGTGCCCATTTGAGATGTGAGGGTAGAGATGGCTGATGAGACCTCACCCAGCATCATTGCTTTTTCTCCACCAGTGTTCAGCTACTTGTCAGCAGAAGTGAAAGGGACTGCTCTAAATGGGGACTCTTGGAATGACTAAACCTTTGTAGCATAATAGCCTGGAAAATTGAAATTTAAGGTTATGTTGATCAAAAGGTTATGTTCAAAACACTATTTTCTTTATTGAAATCACACTGTTCTTTAAATTTGGTTTTTCTTTTTTTATTGAGGCTATCTAGTAGAAATGTTTTCATGAGTAGAGATGTGTTCATTCTGAGTCTTGATCAAATACACTAATAGCAAGATTGCTGGACTGTTGTTATTGCTCTTAGCATTCAACCAATGAATAAAAGAATGTGTTTTTATGCTGTCATCTATGGAAAATCAACAGAAGTTAAATATTAAAATGAGCAGGGTGGGGGTGGGTAAATATAGGATCAGGCTAAACTAAAAATATATTTATCTAAAATATATATTTATCAAACTAAAATTGTATTATAATGAGACAAAGAGGAAGCCATGAAGAGTAGTTAAAGTAAAACAATAAACAAACTTGATTTCGGGGCTAGGGGGGCGGACAAACAATTTTCTAAATGCATATCTTTACCTATTTTTAACCTTTCTGGACTTACTTTACTTTCAACTTCAAATGTTTTGGTGTGCTTTTTGACATGGTAGACATGCCATAAGGATTGGATTATGTTTTCTAATACTCATTATAAAAACAAAAGAGAACAGATTAAAAAGAACCTATGGATTTTAAATATGGCAATCTTAATGGTGCAAGCTTCCCTTTCCCATTACCACTCCAGAACATCCCCAAATAATATAAAACATGTGTATTTAAAAACCAAGTAAATACATGGCCCCACTGTGGTACCAAAAGGGGATTCTCAGTAAACCTTGAAAATATGAGTCACTCCTAAATATGATATGAAGCAGATAGAAGGACCCAGGAGTGAGCCAAGATCACAGTTTTAAGGAAAGCCTGCCTCACGCAGTTTGCACTGCCTTTCAGGAAGCCATTCTAGCTGCTGTGCTGGAGTGAATGTACCACAGCTGCAGCACCAACAGGCTGCCATCATGGCCAGGACAAGTAACCACCTCCGCAGCTGCAAGGGAGAAGCCTCGTCTTAGGCATAATGGCCAAGACCCAGGAAGCAAAGGCCCAGATGTACACTCGCTCCAAGTAGTACACAGAGCCAAGTAGTCATGGAGCCATATTTAAACTCAGGCCATTGGCTTCTGAGCCTGCAGTCTTCAACAGTGCATTGCCTCATCACTGAATGCATGGCTTTCAAATCCCATGGAATAAAGCCACTCTATCTAAGAGAAAACAGTAAAACAGCAACAGAGGGAAAGCACAACTAATAGAAAATAAGAAGTTGAGCAAATTGAAAGATGTTAATAATCACAATCAATGTTTAAAATTTCCCTTTAGAAGACAGCAGAGTGGAAAGGCTGATGTCAATCTAATTGCTGATTATTTAAGTTGAGATTAGCTTTTCTCTAAAACCATCTAGGAAGAGTGCTGGATAAGAGGTGGGATGTACATACAGGAAAAATAGCCTATTTCTACTCTGCAGGCTGCATGTGACCTTCTGCTTTACATAAAATTTAGAGTTTGTTCACATTGAGAAATTGACACTTTTATTGTCATACTGACTAACAGCGGGACGTGGCAGCGAATAGAAGGTATGTAGGACATTGCACTCATGTTTCCAGTAATGGAGGGAGAAAAAG